>NC_086448.1:96665245-97265245 GCF_028390025.1 Pseudophryne corroboree
GTATGTGAATGCACAATTGAAATCAACACAGGAAAACATAAGCAGGGAAAGACACATCAGCTTTGTTTTTAAATCTTTATTCACTGATTATTCTATTTCTGTCACCTTCTACTCTCTATCTCTTATTCTATAAATTTTAATATTATTTCGCTCTAATTTCAATAAAGGACAATTGAGTCCCATATAAGTAAACAACAAAATAAACCTCTATATTATTTTAGGCTATTGAGCATTCAAGCCTTTATTGGTTACTGCTGCTAGGGATATATATGGTCTACAACAATATTCTTATCAACGATTCAGTAGTTGGATGAGTGCACCTTAAATGTATCTGGTTTCTTTTTCTTTTCCCCTCCTTATGGGGATTTGACTCTATATCCTTGTTTAAACCAGTGGGTAGCACCTTTATGAGCCTTTTATATAAAAAAAAAAATTTTCTCATATGTAATTTATATATGTTATTCCCTATAAGAGGGTATAATCAGAAATTATAATAGGCACTCCAACTGTGTGACTGACACCATAATTTACAAATCTCGGTGCGGGTTACCCCCCAGATCTGGTGCAAGTGTATTGCTTGACCAGTATCGGAACTTTTGCATGCGCAGTTTTGCCATTTTTTTTAACTGATCGCTGCACTACGAAAATCGGCAGCGAGCAATCAAATCGGAATGACCCCTGTGGAACGCCAGTGCTGATTGTATGTACACTTAAAGTAACTTCCCCTGCTTTCACATACTTTTTCCTGTCTGTCAGGAAATCAACAATCCATTTACAGGAGGATAACGGAACCCCACAGTTTAACAACTTGGAGAACAATATCCCTGGTCGTGTTAAATGCTGAACTGAAATCAACGTACAGGATCCTCGCATAGATACAAGGCAAGTCAACATTTTGCAAAATGTAATGAAGCCCCATGTTGACCGCATCCCCCACAGAACTATTTGCCCGATAGGCAAACTGTAGGGAGTCCAAGCAAGGACCTGCCATCTCTTTCAGATGATTCAGCACCAGACATTCAAATGTTTTCATGACTACAGATATAAGGGCAGTAGGCCTGTAGTCATTCCAACCTGAAATGGCAGATTTCTTAGGTACCGGGGCGATGGTGGAAAACAGGTGGGAACCACATACTATTCCGAGGATTGGTTAAATATCCTTGAGAAAACAGGTGCAAGATGCTCAGCACAGGTCTTCAAAACAAGTGGTGGAACACCAACTGGTCCTGGTGCCTTCCTAGACTTTAGCCGTCCGAATAGCTTTGCCACCCGCAGACTACAATGCCAACTACCTGCCTCAGGCAAAGTAATTATTGGGTTGTCGTCTATATATTCAGGCCTTTCCAACCTGCAATAAAAAGCATTTAGCTCGTTGACCAATTTCCGGCTCATAATAGTATGGCTAGGTTTTAGTTTTTTTATAACTGGTTACCTGCACGCCTCTCCACACAGATACATGGTCGTTAGCCGAGAAATTGTTTACCAATTTATCAGTAAAACACTTCTTGGCAACCTTCTATAGTGTTTTCCTATATTAGTTTGACTTTTTTGGGGGTACAGGCAGATTTCCCCATTTTCTCCTATACTTATTTTTGGTTTTGCTGGCTAGAATTATCACGTGAATCCCGTTATTGCCATTTTGGAATAGGATAGGTCAGAGAAACGGGAGCATGCGGGCTGCGATAAACTGATTTTTTGGGAGATAGGTGCAATAACCTGAGAGATTATCGTCTGACTACACGTGCGCCGTCCTTGTAGTGTGAATATCTTCTTAAAGTGATTGACCATCAGGGACTGCTTGGGGGCAGTGATACGAAGTAGTGGCAAAAATTTAGTCATGTCTCATGACCATTTTTGGGATGTGTCTCATCTTACAACTGCGATCCCATAAGCAGAAAACATGGTGCAAGTGTTTCCGCTTGCATAGCCATCCTGTGAGGCATAGGTCAGTTGCTAAAGGACCTTCAACCATCGAGGCGTGTTTTTATGCAGTTGCTTGAATGTGCGAAGCCGCTGGTGAGTCTCTCAATACATTTCCAGGTGGATATAGCATTAGCATATTTTGCACATCTGTTATATACAGGATAGCAGCTCCATAGTGCATTAGCATACATCTCTGAATCAGGCCCAGTGGTGATTACTAATGGTGTGAGACAGCTCCAGCAGTGGGATTATGCACCACATCCAGTTTTCGCTGCTGCTGCTGCTCAGTACCTGGCTTGACCTGATCCAGCATGTGTAACATTCTCAACATCCCTAAAGTCAGTTACATAAACACTATAAAGTATTGGCGCTGCTTCTGTTCACAGTGTTGGCAGATGTTGTTTTTAGGCTTTTGGTCTGCTGTAGTGTATTAATTAGGGTATACGCAGCTGTCAGTGATTCATCGCCTGATTCCACTGCAGATGGGATTATTGGCTCAGAGGATGTGCAAAAATATGTTAATGTAACAGCCACCGAGATTTGAATAGAGACGGCTACCGGAGCCCTCGCAGCTGACACAATTGTGTCCAAATTCTGAGCAACGATGCAGATCCGGAACACATCGTACTCCTGAGTGAGTCTTTCTATGGTCAAAGAAAAATGCTGATGCACACACTGATAGCAAAAATAATTTTGATAACCCGCACAATTGACATGGAGAATAAGTGAAGTTCTTAGCACACATTTGTGCAAAATATGTGGGCCCATCCACCATGACCAGGTGACTTCATTAGATGGGTCCCTAACATTTTTAATACTATCACTTTATATACATTTATCTGGGTCTTACCTTCAGATAGATCCCTTATTAATGTGTGGCCAGCAATGTAGAAACCTGTGCTATTTAAAACACCTGAGGGTATATGGTAGGGGTGCCAATACCAGAGTGAAGAGGCCTTACCGTCAGAGGTGTAGCTAGGCGTCATGGTGCCCGGAGAAAGGGTTTGTTTTGGTGCTCCCCTCCCATGTAATGAACTGGGAGCCTAGCCAACATGTGGTGGAATGTTACATTTGAAAAGAAACAATATTTGAAAATCCTAAACTGGTGACAGAGCCGGTTCTAGATCTTGTGGAGCTCAGGGTAAAAGTTTCCTTTGGTTGCCCCCATGTTTAAAATAAGGGCAGTGGGTGCTGAAGGCTTGCAACAACAATATAGGGGCATGGCAGTATGGATGGTATAATGGTTAGCCTCACAGCACTGAGGTCATGGGTTCGATTTCCACTGTGACCCTGTGGGGAGTTTGCATATTCTTCCCGTGCTTGCGTGGGTGTCGTCCCGGTACTCCAGTTTCCTCCCACAATACAAAAATATACTGGTAGTTTAATTGGCTTACAACAAAAACTAAGCTCCTATGGAGCAGAGACTGATGTGAATGGTGAAATATTCTCTGTAAAGCGCTGCAGAATATGTGTGCGCTATATAAATAACTGGTAATAATAAGTAAATAATGGCTTCATTGGAAAGGTGCGTGGCCACAGATTAGTACCAATTCACATTACACCGCACAGTAGTACTCCTTCTATAAGTTATGCCAGCCAGTAGAGCTCATAATACACGTCATACTATGGTTGAGCCCCTTTTACACATTACACCACACCATGGTAGAGCAGCTATGGAAGCAGCTTTATTTAACTAATTACTTGTTTAATTCAAATAAATTAAAAACATATATCTGTCCTGACTGACCTGACCTTACAATCCCCCCTATTTCTTAATAAAAATAAAGCCCCAAATGTGACAACCCCCCCACAGACCCAATTATCCCCAATCTCTCAATGAAAATAATGCCCCAAAACTGACCCCCACAGATCTGATAATCTCCCAATACCTCAATGGACATACTGTAATACTCTAGAACTGCCATCCCAGATCTGATAATCCCACTATGCTTCAATGAAAATAATATCCCAGAATTGCCTGAGGGGCAGAGAGAGGTACTGCAGCAGCCTGAGAGACAGAGTGAGGTGCCGCAGCTTTTAATGCAGAGGGAGGTGCTGCAGCAGCCGGGGCAGAGAGAGGTACTGTAGCAGCTAGGAAAGAGAGATGCAGCAGCCTCTGAAGTAGAGACATGTGTTGCAGCTTGCAGGAAAGACAGAAGTAACCCTGCTCCACACCTACAAGCAGACAGTGAGACATATACTGTAAAGAGGGCAGGTAGAGCTCTGGCATGTGCCAGCTGTCGCCTCTGGCCTGCTCTGTTCCCTACCTAGTGTCACAAACCGATCACTCACCTCTGCAGGTCCTGGGGTCCATCCGTTGCCGGCGTGGTTGCTTGCTGTGCTGTGGGGACGCGGCATGGTCAGTGGCAGAGATGATGCAGGTTCTGGGATCCGGGAGTGCGGGTACCAAAAGGCCAAAGGCACCACTGAGTGTCTGCAGTATAGGAGGCGGCCATGTTGGACACCAAATGAGCACCTGAGAGCACTTGTGAAACACCTTTGGGTAAGTGTTAGCCAATCCCGTGCTTGTGCTACCTTTAAGTAGGCTGGGATTATGTTACTCTGAGCCAGTGCTTTGTTGTATCTACTCTATGCCCTAGCTCTGTGCTCTCTCCATGGTTTTCTGTGTGATTCCATTGGTCCAGATATCGCCTCAGCTCCCAGAGGTCTGCCTGCAGCGTTCACTGCAAAAGATCCACCAGCTCCCTGCTGTGCTGTCAGTCAATCGCTCTCCCAGTGGCAGCAAGTGGATTTCCAGAGTTTTGTAAGAGGATACCCTGTCTGCCTGCTTCAATCACATAGCCTTTGGAAGATTCTACTAAACTCAGGTGCTCGTTTAATCAGCTCTCAGTTTAACTCATTCTTCACCATTGTCATCTGCTGCAGTTTCACAGTGCTTCAAGTGTTATCTTCACAATTTGCAAGTATTCTATTCAGTATTGTATTTTCATTGTTGCTGCAATCAAGGACAACTCTTCGCAGCCTTCCAGTTTAAACTTTAAGCTTCAGTACATGTCTCAACTATATATATATATATATATATCACAGTTTAACATGAAAATAGATATGGGAAGGAATAGATACATTAAACATAAGTAGGATTTATATATATATATATATATATATGCACACACACTCATGTATATACATGCATATACTTGTATACACAAATACATGTATGTACATGTTTATGTATGTGTATATATAATACACTGATAGAGTACATTATATTTGTGAATTAATTGCTTCCTGATTCTGCAGCAGCATCAGCACAACCAGTGTTACTCACAGCCACTTCACACTAACTGCTGCACCACACATCACTCAATTTCCGGGCCGCCCGCCACCTGGTGAAGAGACATGGAAGATGAGGGACCATGAGCGCTACATTGAGCGGAAGTATTGTGAATTAGTTACCCGCACACTCCTTGTGACACCTGCTCCCCGTCTGCACTCCCACCCGCCGCCTGCTGTCCGGAACCTGCACTGACAAGTAAGCCTCAGCAGAATGTGTCTGCCAGCGTCTCCCAGTCCCCCCTAGAGGAACACTGCCAGTGGAGTGGTGGTCATGGCACACTAGGACTGAGAGACCGCAGTGGGAGGAAAGCGCAGGTTGGTGGGTGGGAGGAGAGCGTGGGCGGACATCACCACGTCACATCGCAAGGTGACACCAGTCCCCCCAGTGAGGCAACCGACCAGTGCACTAAGCATAGTATTAGCAGCAGGCAGCGTGGTCCGGGCGCAGCGGTGGTGGGAGGCATGGAAATGAGCTGCAGGCTGGGCTTCACCGATCACACACTCAGCGATCACTGTACTACAGCAAGCGTGGCGTGCGGGGGTGCCAGACATTAGGGGGTGCCCCCCGTGTGCATGCCTATTGTCTCCTGTAGCGACAGAAGAGCCTATGTAGAACGGGCGCTCGCACTTTAAGGAGGAAGAGCGAACTCGTCGTCAACAGAGTAACCTCTGCATGTACTGCGGGTCCTCTGAACATTTCATTAAGTCTTGCAAACTCCGGCCGGGAAACTTTTGCTCCTAGCTTATTCAAGAGACGTTAAGCTAGGAGTTACCTTGGCATCACGTTCCGGGAAAGAGGCAACTTTGCCTATTCATTTAGAAGCTCCGAGTTCTACAGTTAAAGTTTCAACTCCAAGATCCGGTGCAGCTGAGAACTTCATCACCTCAGCCTTTGTCATATGATCTAAAGTTCAAACCGTGCCTCTGGAAATAGCAGTTGCTGTTACAGCAGTGGATGGAAGTCGAATTCCAGACAACCTAATTACTCATCGAACCGTATGTCTCAAGATGAAAGTTGGCGTGCTCCATTCCAAATATATTTCGTTCCTCATGATTCCTAAAGCCTCTCATGATGTGATACTTGGACTACCTTGGCTGTAGAAACATAATCCACAATTCAACTGGCAAACCAGTGAATCTTGAACCAAGGACTGTTTAGGTTCGATTATACCCCTCCAGTCAGTCAGTTTTCCTGAGTTACCTTCAGCCTATCAATCTTTTGTGGATGTCTTCAGTAAACAAGCGGCAGACTCCTTACCCCCTCAACGCGAATGGGATTGCCCAATCATTTTGGTGCCAGGCAAAAACACTTCCTAGGGGGCGAATTTATCCACTGTCCATCCCAGAGACTCAAGGTATGTCTGATTATATACAAGAGAATTTAACCAAAGGATTTATTAGACCATCTTCCACACCTGCAGGAGCCGCATTCTACTTCGTTTAGAAGAAAGACGGTGGTTAAAGACCATGCACAGATTATTGCGGACTTTTTGAGATCACTGTGAAGAACAAGTACCTATTGCCGTTAATTCCATAATTATTTAACCGGGTAAAGGAAGCTACTGTGTTTACAAAATTAGATCTTTGTGGAGCCTACAATTTAATCCGTATACAGCAGGGGATGAATAGAAGACTGCCTTTAATACCCGGAATGGACATTACGAATACCTTGTAAAGCCTTTTGGTATTTGTAATGCTACTGCAGTTTTCCAAAGCTATGTGAACAAACTTTTTTGAGATCTTCTCTACAAGTGTTTAGTAGTGTACTTGGATGATATCTTAATATTCTCCAAGGATCTGAAGTCTCACCATCACCAAGTTAGAGAGGTACTGATCCACCTGAGGAAAAATCGACTAAATTGTAAGTTGTAAGAAGTGTACACTTGAAGTATCTACTATAAAGTTACTTGGTTACATCATTTCTGGATCAGAGCTATGTATGGATCCTGTAAAGGTACAAGCTATCCGAGACTGGTCCACTTCTACGACTCTCAAGGGGATTCAGTAGTTCCTTGGCTTTGCTAATTTTTGTAGGAAATTCATTAAGAATTACTCTACTTTGGTCACTCCCATCACAGCCCTGACTCGCAGAGGAGAAAATCCTATAAACTGGTCTTCTGAAGCAATCAAAGCCTTCTCTGATTTAAAGCAAGCCTTTGTGTCAGCCACCATTCTTCGACAGCCAGATTTGAACCGTCCCTTTCTAGTGGAGGTAGACGCATCTACGGAAGCAGTGGGAGCTGTGTTGTCACAAGTCTTTGAAGATACAAAAAGTCCATCCCTGCGGATATTTCTCCCATAAGTTCCTATCAGCCAAACGTAATTCTGCAATTGGGGAGCAGGAATTACTTGCCATCAAATTGGCATTTGAGGAGTGGAGATACCTTCTAGAGGGAGCACAACACCCCATTACAGTATATACTGATCATAAGAATCTTCTATATCTGCAGTTTGCTCAGTGTTTGAATCCACGACAAGCTCGATGGGCTCTTTTCTTCACCCAATTTAATTTTAAGCTCACCTATCGTCCAGGGTTTCAAAACAAAAAAGCAGATGCCCTTTCTCGGTCCTTCAAATCTTCTGGATCAAATGATGCTACCACGAATCAAGCCATTGTGAGTCCTACGTCCTCTTTAATGACTCGAACTTCTCCGGTGCCTCTGCCTGGCAAAACCTTTGTCACCACAAATCTTCGAAAATGACTACTTACTTGGGCTCACTCTTAATCCTTCATGGGTCATCCTGGGGTACTAAAGACTCTCAAATTTATTCAACAATCTTACTGATGGCCACGTCTCAAAGCCGATATTCAAGAGTTTATAGCAGCATGTCCTAAATGTGCCCAACATAAGAGTCCAAGGGGTTCTCCTACAGGTTTGTAACATCCATTATCTATACCCAAACAACCGTGGACTCATATCTCAATGGATTTCGTGACCGATTTACCTCCATCAAAAGGGCGGAATACCATTTGGGTGATAGTGGATCGATTTTCGAAAATGGCGCATTTCATTCCATTAACTGGATTACCATCAGCCCCTTCACTAGCCAGATTGTTCATTTCTGAGATCTTTAAGTTGCATGGCCTTCCTCGAGAGCTCATCTCTGATCAGTGAACACAGTTTGTGGCCAAGTTTTGGAGGTCGCTTTGTTCATCTTTAAACATTAAGTTGAATTTTTCTTTGGCATATCATCCCCAGACAGATGGACAAACTGAGAGAGTAAATCAAGATCTTGAAACCTTTCTCCGGTTATACATATCTTCCTCACAGGATGATTGGATTGACTACCTTCCATTGGCAGAATTCATTCGTAATAATCTCTTTCATTCGTCTTCAGAATCTACGCCATTTTATACTAACTTTGGTTTTCATCCTCGTGTGCCAGAGTTCCATCCGTTGTCAGCTCAAGAGGTTCCAGCAGCAGACCAAGTGCTTCAACGTTTGTCTAGAATCTGGAGTTGTGTGCGCAAATCATTGATTAAATTCTCTGCTTGTTATAAATCTTTCACAGATAGAAAACGTAAGGCTGTACCAAACTACAAGGTAGGAGACCAAGTTTGGATTTCTACTCACAATCTTAAGTTCAAAGTTCCTTCTAAGAAGTTTGCTCCCAAGTTTATTGGTCCATTTCCCATTGAAAAGGTACTCAATCCTGTTTCATACAAAGTCAAGTTGCCACAATTCCTAACTCCTTTCATACATCGTTGTTTAAATGTTAGATTCTCAATAAGTTTCCTACTGCCCTGTCCAAAACTCCTAAAGTTCACTCTTTGCAGGATGAGGAATTTGAGGTTAAGGAGACTGTGGACTCACTTCGTCGATATGAACGTCTGCAGTTTCTGGTTGATTGGAAGGGTTATGGTCCGGAGGAGAGGTCCTAGGTTTTTGCCGAAGATGTTCATGCTCCAAGACTGGTACAAAAAATCTATTCCAAGAATCCTGACAAAGCTCAAAGGTGTCCGGAGTCAACCTTAAAGGGGGAGTACTGTCACGAATCGATCACTCACCTCTGTGGGTTCTGGGGTCCATTTGTTGCTGGCGTGGGTGCTCGCGGTGCTGTGCGGCCATGTGGGGACGCGGTGAGGTCAGTGGCAGAGATGATGCAGGTTCTGGGAGAGGCAGTGCGGGGACCAAATGGCCAAAGGCACCGCTGTGTGTCTGCAGTATAGGAGGCAGCCATGTTGGAGACCAAATGAGCACCTGAGAGCACTTGTGAAACACCTGTGGGTAAGTGTTAGCCAATCCCATGCTTGTGCTGCCTTTAAGTAGGCTAGTATTATGTAACTCTGTGCCAGTGCTTTGTTGTAGTTACTCTGTACCCTAGCTCTGTGATCTCTCCATGGTTTTCTGTGTGATTCCAGTGGTCCAGATATCACCTCCGCTCCCAGAGGTCTGTCTGCAGTGTTCACTGCAAAAGATCCACCAGCTCCCTGCTGTGTTGTCAGTAAATCGTTCTCCCAGTGGCAACAAGTGGATTTCCAGAGTCTTTTGAGAGGTTACCCTGTCTGCCTGCTTCAATCACACAGCCTTTGGAAGATTCTACCAAACTCAAGTGCTCGTTTAATCAGCTCTCAGTTTAACTCATTCATCACCATTGTCGTCTGCTGCAGTTTCAAAGTGCTTCAAGTGTTATCTTCAGAATTTGCAAGTATTCTCTTCAGTATTGTATTTTCATTGTTGCTGCAATCAAGGACAATTCTTCACAGCCTTCCAGTTTAAACTTTAAGCTTCAGTACATGTCTCTACAGTTATTCATTTATGTCTACAATATCCAGTTAACACTCCTTACAGTTTGGCACCAGTCATTGCTTCTTTTGGACAATTCTTCACAAGCCTGTTTGAACTCAGTTGTGTGAACATTTCTTCAATGCATCTTTAAGACTGTTCCTGCTTATCATTATACCATTCATTGCAATACGTCAGTCTATATATGGTGACTAATAATTGTAATTTAACTCCTTACTGGAATTGTTGCCTTTAATAAATATATGAAACAGAACTTTCTTCATCCTCCCTCTTTCATCATACACCAGCACCTACACCTTTGATTGGTCCAGGGTTAACAGATTCACAAAAACACTCGGCTCTGACACCTAGTCTCCAAGTCTGAGTAAGTGTGTCTCTGCTTCTCCTCCTCCTCCTCTGTGGCTGCCAGTATTGTGGAACAGAGGAAGGGGGGTGACGGGCAGAAACGTGCCCTCTAACTTTTTGCGCCTGGAGCTCGTGCTCCACCGGAGCCACCCTCTCTACACCCCTGCTTACCATCACGTGTACAATATATACACACATATTAAGAGGTGCTACCATGCTAAGTCTTCTAGTACTATGCTGGACAAAGAAATATGCTGATGCACCCATCTAATGAGGTCACCTGGTAGCGGTGCATGGGCCCACATATTTGTATTTTATATTACTCCATGTAAGTTGTGAGGGTTATCAAAATAATTTTTACTATCAGTGTTCTTAGTGCTTAGAGTGTGCACCTGCATTTTTCTATTTTTTTCTTACTCCAGCACAGTACTAGAAGCCTTAGCATGGTAGCACCTCTTCATATGTTAAGAAATAGGGTGTGCAGTTCAGTCTTCCCCTTTTCCTCTATCTGTGGTCATTTAGAATGGCCACCACAACTGAGATGGCGGAGACATTTTTCCTGAAATGGGATCGCAGTTGTAGGCTGATACATGCCCCAAAACAAAGTCCTGAGACACCCACGTTTTTGCTACTACTTCACTTTACTTCCAACAAAACATCTGCTCTCTGTCAATCACTTGCGAATAAATTCTCTCTCACTGCGACTGCAATCGTAAATCAATTCTCACAAATATGCTGTGCGGCAGTGACGCAAATGTGGCACCCCACCAGAGTTTGTAGGGATATTTAACAGGACAGCATGTAAATAGTTAATATAGACTATGTGTGTCTATATTAATAAAAGATGGCACAATGAGGACTGCTGCAGGGGTTAATCCCCACCCCTTCTCCCCATCTTGCCGCAGCTGTGAGGGGTGTGCTAGGAATGTAGTGAGACCTGCTTGTGCTGCAGATGGGTAAGATCCGGGATCTTGGGCAGAGGATAAATGGAACTGATTCTTGGACCATTGGGGAGTCCTGAGGAGACACTCTAAGGGAGCAGGACTACACTGACAGACTCCAGTGATGCAGAGGGGAGAAGGTCCAGCAGTGTGAAGCCTGGCAGCAGCAGTAGTCCCTGTCAGTCAGACAGGTCCCTAGTATTCGGATGGCCGTTGACTGGAGGCAGAACTCTGGGAGGCAATGGAGTCAGCTGCCGTCGGGCTCCTGCTTTGAAGGGGGGCACCTCTCCTCCTGTTCCATGTGTTCAGCGACATTAATCTATTAAGTTAATTGACAGCAGCCGGTATTTCTTCCGTAGCCGACTTCCCCACTGGTCACTGCACCTTACAAATCACACCCTCTTTATTATAGATACACTGGAAGCAGACACCTTACTGATGAAGCTATTTGCCCCTATAAAGGAAACATGAGAATTCTAACTAGAAAGTATATTTAGAGAATATGACTTAGCCGGCGCTGTCAGAATGTAGTTCTTGTCGTCTTCACACTCTCATTCACTTAACACTCGGTTTCACCATGGGGAAATGAAACAAAAGTGATAATAGTGAAGCTTGTTTTTAATATACAAATATTTCAACCCCTTTTCAAGGAGCGAGATTTCTTCTTTTGCCAACGTTTGTTGGCTCAAATTAAAGATTTTGACTCGTCCTATTAATTCATGTTCTTTATTTAGGAATATATTTCTATCTTCCTTATTCCCTTTCCTTACTTTTTTATGTAGTTTCGGTCTGGTTCTCTTCATCTTTTTGCCTCCTCTTTTGCCTCTATATTTTATCTTCTGTACTCCTGTCTCCTGTCCCTGTATAAAAAAGGAGATCTACTTCGTACTCTTAATGGTTCAAATCTGTTGTTGGTTTCCACCGGTTTAATATTTGTATATTTCCTCGAATCCTGAAAATCTTGTTCCCTTCTTCCTTGCCATCTGGAGTCATATGGAGGATATCTAGAGGATTCTTTATCATAAAAATTTGTCAACATACGTTGGCAAAAGAAGAAATCTCGCTCCTTGAAAAGGGGTTGAAATATGCACCCTCATTACCATTGAATAAATTTGAAACATTTGTGGATTTACACAAATTTATAAGGAAACTTAGTCTAAAGAAATTATTTTTGACACAGGAGGGTAGTTTTATTCCATCAATACCAAATAAAGAAAATACTCCATTTAAACCCAAGTCAGTTTTTAACCCCACTTTTGCCCGTGGAAATTTCCTAGAGACCTTTTTAAAGGTTGTGATTGATGAAATTCAGGAAATCAATCCTAAGGAAACTGCTGCTGAAACAGGGGAACGTGGAAGTTACTGCCAGTGACCAGTGTGGACATCGATTTAATCCATCTTCGTTACCCATGCTTTTTTTGGAACTGTTTGGCCACGGTTCCATAGTCATCTGGTAATTACCCTGCATTCTTTTGTTATCAGGAGCTGCTTTGGTGATTTTGGATCTTAAAGTGCAATACTGTATTTATTTGTATATTAAAAACAAGCTTCACTATTATCACTTTTGTTTCATTTCCCCATGGTGAAACCGAGTGTTAAGTGAATGAGAGTGTGAAGACGACAAGAACTACATTCTGACAGCACCGGCTAAGTCATATTCTCTAAATATACTTTCTATTTTGTCACTTTGGTGAGGGGTGAAGGAACCTCATAAGAGTTTATGTAAGCGGGCAGCAGTCCTTTTGCGCACAGAGAAATTGGTATCAATTTTTGCTTTTTACACTGTCTATTTCCTTCTATATCGATTACTTAGTGCTGCATTTCTCAGAATGTTTAAATTAAGAGAAAACCGTAAAAGTACATTTGATTATGTTTTCAGAGAAGAGGGGGATACAGCTGTTCTTGTTGACGAAAGTCTTGATAGCTTGATGAAAAAACTAGAGAACACCCTCCTGAGAGAGAGTAGGATTTGGTGGGAAACTGTAACGTTGGAGGGATACCTTTCCCACCAAATCATCCCAAAAGGATTAAGAATCAATAAAAATGCTACCTTTACTTCTTCTAATGAGGACTTTAAGGCAGAATGGAACAGATTTCTTGCGGTTTGTTCATTTTCCTTGATTAACCTAATTATTTCAGATAGAAAACAAGAACTCTCTAAATTGGAAAGTGAGATCACTAATTATAGGACCTTGATTAATCCTTTCACGGAATTGGCAGAATACAAATCTTTAGAGAAGCGAATAGAAAACAGCTTGAAAAAAAGTGAGAAATTAGTGGTAGGAAAAAAGGTCCGTAAGTTTAATAGGGATAAGAAATTAGAGGAATCAGAATAGGAAATAGAAGAGAATGAAGTACAAGTAGAACCATTAACCCCTTTGTCCCCTATAGACAAAACACCTACTCATATGAGAAGACGGGTATCGAGATCACAGAGTAGAAGGAAGATTTTGGAGAGAAAACCCAAATACCCCCCGAATAAGGGAAGATTTTTTGGCCAAAGATCAGGGCCTTCTCCTAATAGGTTCAATAATCAGAGAGAAAATTATTATACTAAGAGACAGGAGAAACAAAGGACACATTTTTATGATAAAGAATCCTCTAGATATCCTCCATATGACTCCAGATGGCAAGGAAGAAGGGAACAAGATTTTCAGGATTCGAGGAAATATACAAATATTAAACCGGTGGAAACCAACAACAGATTTGAACCATTAAGAGTACGAAGTAGATCTCCTTTTTATACAGGGACAGGAGACAGGAGTACAGAAGATAAAATATAGAGGCAAAAGAGGAGGCAAAAAGAGGAAGAGAACCAGACAGAAACTACATAAAAAAGTAAGGAAAGGGAATAAGGAAGATAGAAATATATTCCTAAATAAAGAACATGAATTAATAGGACGAGTCAAAATCTTTAATTTGAGCCAACATACGTTGGCAAAAGAAGAAATCTCGCTCCTTGAAAAGGGGTTGAAATATGCACCCTCATTACCATTGAATAAATTTGAAACATTTGTGGATTTACACAAATTTATAAGGAAACTTAGTCTAAAGAAATTATTTTTGACACAGGAGGGTAGTTTTATTCCATCAATACCAAATAAAGAAAATACTCCATTTAAACCCAAGTCAGTTTTTAACCCCACTTTTGCCCGTGGAAATTTCCTAGAGACCTTTTTAAAGGTTGTGATTGATGAAATTCAGGAAATCAATCCTAAGGAAACTGCTGCTGAAACAGGGGAACGTGGAAGTTACTGCCAGTGACCAGTGTGGACATCGATTTAATCCATCTTCGTTACCCATGCTTTATTTGGAACTGTTTGGCCACGGTTCCATACTCATCTGGTAATTACCCTGCATTCTTTTGTTATCAGGAGCTGCTTTGGTGATTTTGGATCTTAAAGTGCAATACTGTATTTATTTGTATATTAAAAACAAGCTTCACTATTATCACTTTTGTTTCATTTCCCCATGGTGAAACCGAGTGTTAAGTGAATGAGAGTGTGAAGACGACAAGAACTACATTCTGACAGCACCGGCTAAGTCATATTCTCTAAATATACTTTCTATTTTGTCACTTTGGTGAGGGGTGAAGGAACCTCATAAGAGTTTATGTAAGCGGGCAGCAGTCCTTTTGCGCACAGAGAAATTGGTATCAATTTTTGCTTTTTACACTGTCTATTTCCTTCTATATCGATTACTTAGTGCTGCATTTCTCAGAATGTTTAAATTAAGAGAAAACCGTAAAAGTACATTTGATAATGTTTTCAGAGAAGAGGGGGATAGAGCTGTTCTCGTTGACGAAAGTCTTGATAGCTTGATGAAAAAACTAGAGAACACCCTCCTGAGAGAGAGTAGGATTTGGTGGGAAACTGTAACGTTGGAGAGATACCTTTCCCACCAAATCATCCCAAAAGGATTAAGAATCAATAAAAATGCTACCTTTACTTCTTCTAATGAGGACTTTAAGGCAGAATGGAACAGAATTCTTGGGGTTTGTTCATTTTCCTTGATTAACCTAATTATTTCAGATAGAAAACAAGAACTCTCTAAATTGGAAAGTGAGATCACTAATTATAGGACCTTGATTAATCCTTTCACGGAATTGGCAGAATACAAATCTTTAGAGAAGCGAATAGAAAACAGCTTGAAAAAAAGTGAGAAATTAGTGGTAGAAAAAAAGGTCCGTAAGTTTAATAGGGATAAGAAATTAGAGGAATCAGAATAGTAAATAGAAGAGAATGAAGTACAAGTAGAACCATTAACCCCTTTGTCCCCTATGGAAAAAACACCTACTCATATGAGAAGACGGGTATCGAGATCACAGAGTAGAAGGAAGATTTTGGAGAGAAAACCCAAATACCCCCTGAATAAGGGAAGATTTTTTGGCCAAAGATCAGGGCCTTCTCCTAATAGGTTCAATAATCAGAGAGAAAATTATTATACTAAGAGACAGGAGAAACAAAGGACAAATTTTTATGATAAAGAATCCTCTAGATATCCTCCATATGACTCCAGATGGCAAGGAAGAAGGGAACAAGATTTTCAGGATTCGAGGAAATATACAAATATTAAACCGGTGGAAACCAACAACAGATTTGAACCATTAAGAGTACGAAGTAGATCTCCTTTTTTATACAGGGACAGGAGACAGGAGTACAGAAGATAAAATATAGAGGCAAAAGAGGAGGCAAAAAGAGGAAGAGAACCAGACAGAAACTACATAAAAAAGTAAGGAAAGGGAATAAGGAAGATAGAAATATATTCCTAAATAAAGAACATGAATTAATAGGACGAGTCAAAATCTTTAATTTGAGCCAACATACGTTGGCAAAAGAAGAAATCTCGCTCCTTGAAAAGGGGTTGAAATATGCACCCTCATTACCATTGAATAAATTTGAAACATTTGTGGATTTACACAAATTTATAAGGAAACGTAGTCTAAAGAAATTCTTTTTGACACAGGAGGGTTGTATTATTCCATCAATACCAAATAAAGAAAATACTCCATTTAAAACCAAGTCGGTTTTTAACCCCACTTTTGCCCGTGGAAATTTCCTAGAGACCTTTTTAAAGGTTGTGATTGATGAAATTCAGGAAATCAATCCTAAGGAAACTGCTGCTGAAACAGGGGAACGTGGAAGTTACTGCCAGTGACCAGTGTGGACATCGATTTAATCCATCTTCGTTACCCATGCTTTATTTGGAACTGTTTGGCCACGGTTCCATACTCATCTGGTAATTACCCTGCATTCTTTTGTTATCAGGAGCTGCTTTGGTGATTTTGGATCTTAAAGTGCAATACTGTATTTATTTGTATATTAAAAACAAGCTTCACTATTATCACTTTTGTTTCATTTCCCCATGGTGAAACCGAGTGTTAAGTGAATGAGAGTGTGAAGACGACAAGAACTACATTCTGACAGCACCGGCTAAGTCATATTCTTTAAATATACTTTCTATTTTGTCACTTTGGTGAGGGGTGAAGGAACCTCATAAGAGTTTATGTAAGCGGGCAGCAGTCCTTTTGCGCACAGAGAAATTGGTATCAATTTTTGCTTTTTACACTGTCTATTTCCTTCTATATCGATTACTTAGTGCTGCATTTCTCAGAATGTTTAAATTAAGAGAAAACCGTAAAAGTACGTTTGATTATGTTTTCACAGAAGAGGGGGATACAGCTGTTCTCGTTGACGAAAGTCTTGATAGCTTGATGAAAAAACTAGAGAACACCCTCCTGAGAGAGAGTAGGATTTGGTGGGAAACTGTAACGTTGGAGAGATACCTTTCCCACCAAATCATCCCAAAAGGATTAAGAATCAATAAAAATGCTACCTTTACTTCTTCTAATGAGGACTTTAAGGCAGAATGGAACAGAATTCTTGGGGTTTGTTCATTTTCCTTGATTAACCTAATTATTTCAGATAGAAAACAAGAACTCTCTAAATTGGAAAGTGAGATCACTAATTATAGGACCTTGATTAATCCTTTCACGGAATTGGCAGAATACAAATCTTTAGAGAAGCGAATAGAAAACAGCTTGAAAAAAAGTGAGAAATTAGTGGTAGAAAAAAAGGTCCGTAAGTTTAATAGGGATAAGAAATTAGAGGAATCAGAACAGGAAATAGAAGAGAATGAAGTACAAGTAGAACCATTAACCCCTTTGTCCCCTATGGAAAAAACACCTACTCATATGAGAAGACGGGTATCGAGATCACAGAGTAGAAGGAAGATTTTGGAGAGAAAACCCAAATACCCCCTGAATAAGGGAAGATTTTTTGGCCAAAGATCAGGGCCTTCTCCTAATAGGTTCAATAATCAGAGAGAAAATTATTATACTAAGAGACAGGAGAAACATCGGACAAATTTTTATGATAAAGAATCCTCTAGATATCCTCCATATGACTCCAGATGGCAAGGAAGAAGGGAACAAGATTTTCAGGATTCGAGGAAATATACAAATATTAAACCGGTGGAAACCAACAACAGATTTGAACCATTAAGAGTACGAAGTAGATCTCCTTTTTTATACAGGGACAGGAGACAGGAGTACAGAAGATAAAATATAGTAGCAAAAGAGGAGGCAAAAAGAGGAAGAGAACCAGACAGAAACTACATAAAAAAGTAAGGAAAGGGAATAAGGAAGATAGAAATATATTCCTAAATAAAGAACATGAATTAATAGGACGAGTCAAAATCTTTAATTTGAGCCAACATACGTTGGCAAAAGAAGAAATCTCGCTCCTTGAAAAGGGGTTGAAATATGCACCCTCATTACCATTGAATAAATTTGAAACATTTGTGGATTTACACAAATTTATAAGGAAACTTAGTCTAAAGAAATTCTTTTTGACACAGGAGGGTAGTATTATTCCATCAATACCAAATAAAGAAAATACTCCATTTAAACCCAAGTCGGTTTTTAACCCCACTTTTGCCCGTGGAAATTTCCTAGAGACCTTGTTAAAGGTTATGATTGATGAAATTCAGGAAATCAATCCTAAGGAAACTGCTGCTGAAACAGGGGAACGTGGAAGTTACTGCCAGTGACCAGTGTGGACATCGATTTAATCCATCTTCGTTACCCATGCTTTATTTGGAACTGTTTGGCCACGGTTCCATAGTCATCTGGTAATTACCCTGCATTCTTTTGTTATCAGGAGCTGCTTTGGTGATTTTGGATCTTAAAGTGCAATACTGTATTTATTTGTATATTAAAAACAAGCTTCACTATTATCACTTTTGTTTCATTTCCCCATGGTGAAACCGAGTGTTAAGTGAATGAGAGTGTGAAGACGACAAGAACTACATTCTGACAGCACCGGCTAAGTCATATTCTCTAAATATACTTTCTATTTTGTCACTTTGGTGAGGTGTGAAGGAACCTCATAAGAGTTTATGTAAGCGGGCAGCAGTCCTTTTGCGCACAGAGAAATTGGTATCAATTTTTGCTTTTTACACTGAGAATTCTAACTATATGAAGTTATTTCTCAGACAATTACAAGTAACTTCATATAGTTATAATTCTCATACTTCCTATGTAAGAGCAGATATCTCCACCAGTAAGGTGCATGCTTCCAGTGTAAAAGGTTTTGGGTTCTAATCCCAGATATGACACTTGCAAATTAATTGTCAGAGAAATAATCAGCATTGGGAGTGACTGAGCAGATCTATGTAGGGTGTGGCTGGACCCCTACATAGATCTGCCTAGTTGAACGGGTTTTGTAGTAGCTTCATATAGTTATAATTATAGATGAGCGGGTTCATTTTACTCGGATCTCAAAGCAGCATCTTATTGGCTCACGGATGATATATGGGGGGGGGGGGGGCACCAATATTTTTCTTGCCTCCGGGCAACTGGGACAAACTTACGCCACTGCCATTGACCATTGATGATTTGAAATCATCGATGGTCTGTGACCAATGTTAAATACTTTTACCATTGATGGGGGAGAACCAGATAGTTTCCCGCCACTCCTCCAAGTGTCGGGACACAGAGCTTTGCCCCCCAACACCCTCGAAGCCATGTTCTCGGGCACTGATTGGCTGCCAGCTGATTCAACATTAATGCATGGGTGACCTTCGGTGTGTTCCCTTACAGATGGTTTAACACCATCAAGGTTATCCATCAATGGTACCATCGATGGTGTCAATCGATAGACAACCCACTGATGGTGATCCTTTACCGTAGTGACAGAGCCCTCCTGAGTTCCTACAGCAGTGTGACGACGTGGCCTGGGCAGGCTGTGAGGTGGAACCCTACTTTACAAGGCAGTTGGCGAGGCCACATCCTGAAAGACTGAATTACAGATGGAGTCATGCTCAATGAGCGTGGCTCCATCTGTAATTCAGTCTTTCAGGATGTGGCCTCGCCAACTGCCTTGTAAGGTAGGGTTCCACCTCACAGCCTGCCCAGGCCACGTCGTCACAGACGGGGGCTCGCAGATGGGGGCTCGCGGCGTGCCTAGGTGCGCATGCACCTGGCCTCACCGGTGAGCGTTAAGAGACGCTCCCGTTTACTTTTAATGGGGTGCATGCGCTTCTACGATGCACGTGCATCCCATTCGTTCCTGGAAGTGCGCTTGCCGGGCACACCGAGTCACAGATGGAGCCATAATTAGCGATGCTCTATCTGTACCCAGAGGAGCGGCGAGAGAAACAAGGTATCAACTCACTCCTCATCTGCAATCTCCGGGGACTCAGCACAGTTGACGGGAGAGACAAAGCAGTAAAACACCTTACATTACACTTGAGTTGTAAGACAGTACATCTTGGTGGAGACTGGCCTTATAGAGCATCCATTAATAGAATCACCTATCGGGCTTCACAGAGGAACAATTAGGGAATTTTAGACTGCAGTCCACGACTCACTTTAAAAGTTGTGCAGATATATGGCAATTATATATCTGGCAAGATTAGAGATAAAGACAGTCAAATAAACAGCTCCATTAACTCCTTCAGCTCCAATAAGGACAGCCTTATATATTCCTTTTGGAAGTCATATAAATCGTCATAAACAGCAGGGAGTTAAGGGGATAATTCAGAGTTGATCGCAGATATGCTAAATTTAGCACATCTACGATCATTTACTCTGACATGTGGGGGTACGCCCAGCACAGGGCTTGTCCACCCCGCATGTCAGGACCCTTCCCCCCTGCACAGGTACAAAAGCATCGCACGGCGGCGATGCTTTTGTACCTGATGAGTAGCTCCCTGCCAGCGCAGCTCCTGCACTTTGGCAGGGAGCTACCTGCCGCATTCTGGGTCATAGCGGCTGCCTGTGACATCACACAGCCGCCATGGCCCACCCCACCCAACGGTCCAGACACACCTCCGTTGTCTGGACCGCTCCCCGCCAACAGCATTCTTATGCCGTTGGCACACCCCCTCCCACCCCGCGACTGCATCACAGCCAGTGAGATGCTGACAACTGATAGCATCTCACTGGGCTCCCGGGGGTGCGCACTCCACACAGTAATTCAGACTGTGATTGCTGCCGCTGCAACAATCCAGTGTGAATTACCCCCTAAACTACTAATAAACCTGGATTTTCACTGTTCAAGTTCCTTAGTATTGCAATATTCACATTATTCCTCTGAGGATTCTGCGTGAGTGTATAGTATACCTTATAGAGACTGTGACTCCATCTGAGCTTAGAGAAAATAAATAGTTATCTACCTATAGTAAGTGCACTACCGTACAGATATCAGCTGAATTAGTTGCTTTAATTAGTTAAGGCACATTCGGTATTGCATCAAAGCTTATCTCCTATATAATAGCCCTGTGACTCTGTGCCTGGCCCTCTAACGCTGGGTGGAGTCACAGCGGGGAGCAGAGTCACAGAGCCCACCACATGTGCAGCAAGTCTCTGTGCAGCGTCTTAGCTCCTGCTGCCTGTCCATCTCACCACTCCGCCATCAGCAACTCTGACAATTCGGCAGCCGCAGAGACAGCCCCTCCACACCCGGGTCCCGCCTGTAGTAGGGATCACGAAAACTGTCCACTGCAGGTGGGGCTCTTCTCGGTGTCGGCTCCTCCCAGCTCCCATCTCTACAGTCGGGGCAACGTACTGCAGGGGGCTCTGTGGCCGGGTCCAGTCTGTGTCCTCCCACGGACTCCTCACAGCCGGGATTCTGTCACCACCGCGGATCCCTGGCTTAGTGACACAGACGCCGGCCTCCAGACCTCTCCCGCCACCCTGTGGCTACATGGCACCAGTGCCCCACAGGTGTGTCCCCGCCAGATTGGAGCAGCTGCCGAAGACTGAGGGTCTGCTCGCGATGCTGCTGTCGGTGTGTTTAGGAGCTGCTGTCGGTGGGCAGGGCCATCAGAGTGCAGCAACTACAGGTCAATGTTCCCATGCCTGCCCCCATCCCACCTATCCCAGTGCCCGCACCTATCCCATGCCTACACATATCCCAGTGCCCAAACCTATCTCAGTGCCCACACCTCTCCCGTGCCCACACCTATCCCAGTGCCCACACCTATCCCAGTGCCCACAACTATCCCATGCCTACACATATCCCAGTGCCCACACCTATCTCAGTGCCCACACCTCTCCCTTGCCCACACCTCTCCCGTGCCCACACCTATCCCAGTGCCCACACCTATCCAAGTACCCACACCTATCCAGTGCCCACTCCTATCTCAGTGCCCACACCTATCCCATGTCCACACATATCCCAGTGCGCACACCTGTCCATTGCCCACACCTCTCCCAGTGCCCACACATATCCCAGTGCCCACACCTATCCCAGTACCCACACCTATCCCAGTGCCCACACCTATCCAGTGCCCACACCTATCCCAGTGCCCACACCTATCCAGTGAGGGAGTGGGACCCCAAATTGGTGTCTTGCCTAGGGCCCCATGAGATCTATATTCGCCTCTGCTCTGACTCCCCGTCCTCGGTGCCGGGGGAACAACAACTGCTGCCACCACCATACACATTTATGAGGGACGGGTGACGCAGGAGAAGGCTTTCATAGCCCCCTCCGCACAGGTGATATGCAACGGTGACTCCCAACATCTCCAGAGGCCCGGACTCCACACCACAGGCCCTTGGCTGCCGGCCCCAAAAATCCTGCGATGGGGGATGACAAAAACAGCGTGCGTGATACTGTGGACACTGCACCAATTTCACAGCTGAGCGTGCACCACTGTGAGTGTCAGGTGCAAGCTGGGAGCCAGGAGAGCTCTGCCACCCCGGTGATGTGTGTGGGGTAAAGCTGTCAACACTTCCACCACTGGTCACATCCACCAGGGCCCCCAATACTTTACCTGTATACCCTGGATCATGAGCAGACTCCGCTCACTGCCCTGTCTAACCAGTGCAGTATCACTTCCTCTTCTCTCTTCCCTAGGTCTCTGCTTCCGGTGTCCACCCCCTCCACTACTTTCCCTCCTCTCCATCAGCTACCTCACTTGTGGACACTCCCTACCTCCCTGTGTCTCTGTATCCCCTTCCTACTGCCCCGCGTCTCTGTATCCCCTCCCTACCGCCCCGCATCTCTGTATCCCCTCCCTGCCGCCCCACGTCTCTGTATCTCCTACCTGCCGCCCCACGTCTCTGTATCCCCTCCCTACCGCCCTGCATCTCTGTATCCCCTCCCTGCCACCCCCACGTCTCTGTATCTCCTCCCTGCCACCCCACGTCTCTGTATCTCCTCCCTGCTGACCCGCGTCTCTGTATCTCCTCCCAACCGCCCCGTATCTCTGTATCCCCTCCCTGCCGCCCCACGTCTCTGTATCTCCTACCTGCCGCCCCACGTCTCTGTAACCCCTCCCTACCGCCCTGCATCTCTGTATCCCCTCCCTGCCACCCCCACGTCTCTGTATCTCCTCCCTGCCACCCCACGTCTCTGTATCTCCTCCCTGCTGACCCGCGTCTCTGTATCTCCTCCCAACCGCCCCGTATCTCTGTATCCCCTCCCTGCTGCCCACGTCTCTGTATCCCCTCCATGCTGCCCCGCATCTCTGTATACCCTCCCTACCGCCCTGCATCTCTGTATCCCCTCCCTACAGACTCGCGCCTCTGAGTCCCCTCCCTACCGCCCCGTGTCTGTGTCCCACCCTACCGCCCTGCGTCTCTGTTTCCCCTCCCTACCACCATGCGTGTGTGTTCCCTCCCTACCGCCCGCGTCTTTATCTCTGCTCCCTACAGCCCTGCAGAATCGTATACAAAATATTTATACAGCACTGATCACACCCCCATATCAGTATCCACACACCCGCTGTGCAGGTACACCCCCTACAGTGGCCCTTAATAGGCCAAGCAAAAATTTCATCTCCAGTCCTATGATGACCTTAATCTGCAACTGACACACACACCAGCACCACACAGTGCACTCTCTTCACCTCACACCATGCCCGGCTCGCTGTGTGTCTGTGTGCCCCTCACTGATGAGAACCCATCCGAACTCTATTCATACCCTGTCTATGCTCTCCTGCTCCCATGCAGGGTCCTGGATACCTCTCTGACAATCCTTCACCAGGAGGCCAGGAGCCGTAACCCCCTCCGGTCCCCCCCTGTAATTACCGGTATATGGGTGATCCTCCGCTCTGCCGTCTTCTCCTTATCCCTCACACACCGAGCATGTGACTGCGCTGCCCACACCCATTGGCCCTGGGAGCAGCGTGAGGCCCCGTCCCCTCCTACTCCACCTAAGGGGGGCACGCAGATAGCGCATGCAGAGTGGACTGGTGTTCCTGAGGTGTGCGGCCGTGCGGAGCTCTCACGTGCGTCACATACCCACGTTTCTCACCTGAAGGATCAGACGGTGTAGAGACAGGACACAGCTGCCCCTGTCGCCCATTGTACCAGCACTCCCCTCTGTGTCTAATAACACCATATACCTCTTCATGAAGGTATGTCTATACCAGATACATCCTTATCCGTGTCCTATATATTGTTACAAATAAAACCACATAGTTATAGGTCCCTCACCCCCCCACCCCCCCCACCCTTGCATCTGCCCTCCCTTCAATGCATTATCTACAGACACCCTGCCTCATCCGCGGTCCCCTCCGCTCCCGCTACATTCTGTACATCGTGCCCTGCAGGCACTGTTCACGCCGTCGCAAGGGGTAACGCCCCCTTCACCATCGGACGCCCTTTCGTCGTCCAATATTTACCCACCAACAAAACTAGCAACGCAGGAAATACTCAATATAATACAAATATTGAACCCCAGAAAGGTGTGCAGGGGTTAAGGGGGCGCAGCCCCTTTCCGACGGTGTGAAGCACACCCGTAGGGCGTGATGAAGCACCTAGTGTTTAAGTATTTGTTGTGTGAATACTTGCCAGAGTTTAAAGCAAAAAGGCTCACTGTTTTACTTAAATAAGCTGTCTAATATTTGACATAGCTAAATCTGTATAACGCTGCTTAATTCAGCTCACCCTCCACCAGAGTTTATTATTGATATTGAATCGTTGAAATGTACTGTACAGTATGTAGAGCCGGCCCGTACCAATATGATGCCCTAGGCAAGGTTTTGGCTGGTGCCCCTAGCACCGCTGCTAGTTCCGCCTCTGACCCTGCACCCCTTTCCCAGCACTATCACCCCTCACCCATAGCAGTCCTTATTTTGGTGTTCCTACCTCCTATATTTTAAATAGGAACAGTGTGCACATTCGGGGCATAGCCCAAAAAGGGGTGTGTTTTTGCTGGTGCCTTACACATTATGCCAACCTTTATTAATGCCCGTATACACATAATGTCCCTTACACATACTGTATGCCATACATTATTAATGCCCTACAGATAATGGCACACACAGTGCCTCTTACACATATGCCGCACATTATTAATGCATTTATACACATGACATATATAGTGCCTCTTTCACATATGCATTATGTATCTGCATACAAAATGCTACATACAGAATATAGGCATGCTGCATATCATTTTAATCAGCAGAAGCTGATGGTGCCCCTTGGCATACCAAATACCCTAGGCATTTGCCTATCCCTAGGGCTGGCTCTGACTGTATGCATGTTTGGTATTAGCCTATAAGTATAATTGATCAGGACTACCTGATCCAGGTAATCCTTCATTGTTCCTGTGGAAGAGAAACTGCCTAACAGAGTTCCAGAGCAATAAAAAACATTTATTGTTTTCTTGTGTAATTTATTGTGTAATGGTGTAAAATGCCAGTTGAATGTGATTGTAAAACATTAAAGTCACCCAACCAATCTCATGTTTCCTGAAAAGTTATCTTCTTTAATAAACAAGTCTTCATTGTGAAGTTATTGGAACCCTTCTTCATGTTAACTCACAGTCCTTACCTCTCTGCAGAAGATCAAGTGCATATAGAGAAGAGAGACTACAATGGTCTGGTATAGAGTATAGTTTCTCACCTTATTACACATCCATAATACTTACCCAGGTATTAGACATATGCAGACCACTGATAATTGCTCAACTGCACAAACACTGACATAGCCTTCAACTATGAATTAGACCCTAACATTACTGGCAAATGTGGAAGGACTTTAAAATGACCATTTAGGGGAATGAAATGTTGATCAATTACACCCTTTTTGTCAGACCTACAGTACATGTGTTAAAATAAAGATTTACATTTTTTGCATTTTTTAGCAATATATACACAATTAGTACTGCTGCGGTTCCTATTTGGATGATGCACCCAGCGGATAACACATGTTGACAATGTGACTGTCAGCTAAAGGACTCTCTGTAGTGCCTGAGGTATGTGACCACATTAAATTCAGGAAATGTTTTTCAAAAATATTGCAATAATTTGTAAGGAAGGCCAACTAAGCAAAGTCTCCCCTTCTGGTCAGTCCCTACACTGACTCACAAAATCGCGTGAATTGCTCATAGGGTGCAAGAGAAAATGTGACCTCAAGATTTTATTTGAAACAATAAGCTTTAATCCATCAAAGGATACAGAGCAATTATCATGTTTTGTGAGTCAGTATTGGGACTGGCCAGAAGGAAAGACTAACGGTGTTGACCACCTTGACCAATTATTTAAATAACTTAGAACAAATTTTTCCAGAATTTAAATGAAATACAGTTTGCATTGTCTTTAGGTGAGTGCAGAGCATGTATGATTTTTTTTTTTCATTTAAATGGTGTGGTCACATACTGTACCAAGGGCGCCGCATCTAGTTGAGTGCTGTTGATTAAAGCCTGTTGTTTATTCTTGTCAGCTAATTTCCCAGGTGCTCATTAAATGACATGGCAGAGGTTCTATCTCTTTAAGCCAATGAGCTAGCAATCCTAAACCCACGATAAAAGCATAGTGTGTGTATAAAATCTGTGTGATACCTGGTGGAAGGATGGAGAGCAACAATTCTCATGCTTCTGTCAGAGTAGGCACTGCCTGGAAGTGGAGACTTTGACAGAGTTGGCCGGCTTGACAAAGTATTGCAATATTTTAGAATAAACCTCTGAATTGAAGTCAAGTTTTTAAAATTGTGAACATAATTTGTTTGCTCTGTCAGTAAAACCATAATGTAATAAAGGTATGAGATACCACAGAAAAGCACGTGCAAGCATTACTCTGTAAGTAGCATTGGAAATGTATTACTCTACAGGTCTGATTCAGATGAGTCTGATTCCTGTGAGAGCTCCTGCATTTATCTGTGGCTACATAGGCCCGATACTAAGAATATTGCTGAAACTTCAATTTCCTCATGAGTAAAAAGGGTTTGATACCTATGATCCTGAATGAGAAGATCAGCCATTCTTCTTACTTGTAGAAAAAACAATCATTCATACTGGCACAATAATTGCTAGCCAAATATGAATTCACTGGTATGGGAATATATAGGTATAAATCTGAAAAGTGGGCAAAACCAGAAAAGGAAAGTATTATACACCCAACAAAATTTGTATGTCTTGAAAAGTGTTTTTTTTTTTTTTTTTTTTAATGTATCAAGAACAGAATTCCCGGTCTTGGTAAATCTGATAGCATAGCAGTCACCAGAGGAACCTATCGGGGCTGTTTTACAGACCCTGAAACATGTTATTGATGTTGGTCAATTTAAATAGCTTTTAAACTTAACAACATCAACCTTTAGTCAATTTTAACCATTGTAATTCCTACACCATTCACCTGATTTGGATGTAAATACCTTCAAATGAAAGCGGAAAGTCTGCAGTTAAAGCACATCTTGTTTGTTTCATTTCAAATCCATTGTGGTGGTGTATAGAGCCCAAAATATGAGAATTGTGTTGATGTCCCAATATTTATGGACCTGTCTGTATATACATATCTTATTATCTCCTATATATTAGCCCAGATCTGTGACTCATTTTTTAATGCTGGGTGGAGTCACAATGCTGGGTGGAGTCAGAGTCATGAGTCACAGATCTGGGCTAATATATGGGACTCATACCTGAGATCTCCGGCCCTGGCGCCAGCCAGTACAGATGGGTCCTCCGTTATCTTGGCTGACTGAGGCGTTAGTCGCGATTGGGCATACGCAGCATGCCTGGGCACAAGGAGGCGCGCCTAGTCGAAGGGTGGCGACAGAGCATTTGGCGTTACTATTGAGTGTAATACCTAAGATCATCCACCAGATGTCGCTTTTTAAAATCACGAATGTGCATGTGTGTGGTCTCCATTAAAATACAATACTGAACTACAGCATAAGAACTACTTTACTGGTGCGTCTCATTACGCTACATTATGCTACAGTATGTCATACAGTATCATAGGTGTGCGCAGGGAGGGTGCCTGGTGCGCACAGGCACCCCCTAATGTTCGGCACCCCGATCTCACATGCCTGAAGCAGCGATCGCCGAGCAGGCTGATTACTGTCCCCTGTGCGCTGCACCTTGTCAGGACTGTATTACTGACCGGACGCCTGGGTTAATCAAGGGTGCCATTGCCACTGGCTTTCAAACTCCCGGCTCCATCTCCATGTACAAAAACTGCGTGATATGACGTGATGACGTGATGATGCCCGCACGCCCACCTGTCACACCCGCCACACGCCCACCTCTCTCCTTCTATTCTATGCCAACGCCAGCCACTGATAAGGAGCAGCATGCAGCCAGCGTTCCTCTTAGGTAGACAAATTCAATACTGGCTGGCGGTCGGCAGCAGCATTGACACGTCACTAATTTTTCCAGCAGCAGCAGTACTAGTCTGCGACTGTCAGTGTTAGTGAGTGACTGACTTGTAAGTAAGCTGCTGCAGCTTGCAGGGGAAAGAGATGGGGAGCCAGACCAGGCTGAGGAGGAACACTGTAATTGCATTGAGTGCCATCAGGGGTGTTTGTTTGTTGCACACCACAACATCTGACAATGTATCTGTATTATTAGGATTGGTACAAGGGTGGATATTTTATATTGCGTTGACCATCAATAGATGGTGCTAGACACGCCCAAAAGACGGTGCTAGACACACCCCTCCAATATTTACACGACAAAGAATGTGTGGGACTCAAACAATTACAGGCGCTGTAATGTTAACGTAGTTAATACTTCACAATACGTTCCTCAGATGAATTCCACTCTACTGAGTAGATAGAGTTCTGGTTTTCTTCAACAAGACATTCCTTCCTTTCGTGTGGGTGTTGCCATGAAAATAAAGAATTGTATAAATGTGAAATAAAGTTTTTAACAGTACATGAGTCTCTCTTGTTGCTATACACTTTCAACCAGTGAGGATGATAATTGTTTCACCAAAGAGGCGTACCCCAACTCACTTTTCCACAAAATAGGTTAAACTCATAAAGGTATCTTTTGTCCACCACTGTGTTTGACAGACTCACTATGGTGATGAAACCTTTTAACCAGGAAGGATAAGCATACCTCACTCACAATAAAAGGAGGCTGACTCAAGCGTATCAAGGTTTCTTTCATTGATCGCTCCCTATTTCTTCAAGCCTGATGCCTTTTCCTCTCATGTGGGTATCACCGTGAAAAAGAAATATGTATATATATGTGATATCGTTTTCAACTGCATGCCACTCTTTTTAATCACTGTGAACATTCACACATACATAAATTATATCTCCTTCACTAGGGAAGCGTACCCGGACTCACTTTTCACATAAAAGGTATAAGCCTATAAAGGTATCTTTCGTCCACCACTTTATCAGACAAAATAATCTGATGAACCCTTTTTAGCAAAGAAGGATAAGCATACCTCACTTACAAACAAGGAGGCGGGTTCAGACACATAGCAGTTTCTTTTGAGAATATTTCTCTATTGCCTTCAATCGGGGTGCTTTTTCCTCTCGTGTAGACATCACCGTGGGGAAAAAACATATATATATATATATATATATATATATATGTAGTAATGTTTCTTTAGAACTACACCATATTTTCTCTCATTGCTGTATACATTCACATATAGGAAGATGATCGTTATAGGGGAAGTGTACCTTGACTCACTCTTTGTATAAGAGGAAAACACCCGTTAAGGTATCTTTTAATCCACCACTGTGTTTAGACAATATCCATCTAGTAGTGAGCCCACTTTGCCAAAAGAGAAATAGGCGTACCTCACTCACACAAGACAATGCTGATAAAAGCACGTAAAGGTTTCTTTTTGTGTTTAGTGGATGAATATCAAGCGTGCCCTACTCACAGGAAAGATGGTTATATACAAGCGCATCTGGGTTTCTTTAGCAGACTAACTAGGATAAAAGAGTTCTTGTCTCCGTATGTGATGTCTCCACCGTGGTGGCGAGTTACTCAGAAATTTTTTTTTCAATCAATATGGATCCACATGAAAAAAACATGATTTTTATTGATAAAAAAATGCCCCACACAATTGGGAAGATATATACAACTGACAAAACAATTCTTAAAAACACACAGGCCCAGATGCATCATCGTTTGGAAAGTGATAAATTGGAGAGTGAAAAAGTACCAGCCAATCAGCTTCTAACTTCCATGTCACAGGCTGTGTTTGAAAAATGGCAGTTAGAAGCTAATTGGCTGGCACTTTTTCACTCTACATTTTATCACTTTCTAAGCGATGATGCATCTACCCCACAGAGTCTGAAAAGATTGTAGCACCAAGACTCTAATATAAAAAGAGATCCAAAACAAAAACATACAATATAATTTGTATATACAAAAGAAAATTTCCTTGAAATAGTACTTAGTTCATACCTATGTAGTATAATTGAATGGATCCACACTCTCAGCTGGTCGACATGTTTCGGCCTATAATAGGCCTTTATCAAGACATGCTGAGAGAGTGGAATGACCTGATATTTATGTGTGGACCCTCCAATCAGCAACAATCAATTACTGACATCATCATTAGGAGACAGTTTTTTAGTTAGAAAAACTATTAAATAAAATGCAAAAATCCAACCACGTATAGCCTTTCTATTGTATTAAACAGAGTTGTGAAATATATAGCATTAACAATGAATTGTTTAAAATATTACATGAGATCCCCATGGCAACCGTGAATCACAAAACACAGTTTCTTTCTACTACTTGTGATCAGGGTGCGTGCATTAAAACACCTCCTGAATTTTAGAGGCGTAATCATTTACTCGCCCTAATGTGACTCCTCACATGAATATTTTACCCACAAAAGAGCATGTAAAATAGCTTTTTAATAGAAAAAACAATACGCGCCGTTGTCATAACGCGGCTCGTGTGCAGGAAGTGCCGGTATGCATCACTGGAACGCATGGTGAACCGCGCCCTGGTTCACATGAGTTTCCTGTCATCAGGACAGGGGAACCAGCCCGCTGGTTAATGAGCTCATCGTGCGTCGTTATGGTGACGCCACCTCAACAAAGGAAGCGGGCACCCGTTACTGAAACGCACAATATAAAGACTTCCGGTATCTAAACAGGAAGTCACTAGCATGACTTGAAACAAGTTGTTTATGTATAGTGCAATAGTTATTATATAATTGTGAAAAAAACGGTGACGCATTAGTGTATATTATTCCTATGTCCTTTTCTGACAAATAACAACAAAGAAACTCAATACAAGGGTGGCCATTTTTGAAATGGTCAAACAATGCCCATAGATAAAAATACTTTTAGTAGTGATATAGCCTAAAATAAAATAATGGTGTTCCCATATATATTAGTGCCATGGTTTTCCAAAGTTGACACAGTGATTCCCCACCTTATCATAATATAATATAACATATTCTTAATGTCGTGCCAACGGCCATTTCTCTTCAGTCTTGAATGTTCCAGATACAATTATGAACCTAGGAAAACTAGAGAACAATAATCAGGATGAGCCAAACAAACCTCACAAAATGTAGAGCCTAAAGTGTGCATTATAGAAACCATTTGAGCTCGAAATTGTTGTTTAACCCACCTGGAGCCAAAGTGTGACAATTAAAGATCATATTCATTTCCGTTTTTGCCAAAAGTTTGGAACTGTCTTTATTCCTGATGTTCCCTTTAATGGCTTTAATCCCACAAAAGGATAATAAACCTGAGGTAGAGCAACAATGTACCTGTTTGAAGTGAGCCGAGAGAGCATGGGTCTCTAGCCCCTTTTTAATACTACGTATATGTTCCCCTAACCTCACCTTTAATGGCCATTAGGTTCTGCCTATATATACTTTATCACAGCTACATCTTATTGCATATATTATGTTTTTAATGTTGCAAGTAATAATTTCCTTAATTTGTATCCTGTTCCCATTAATGGTAATCTCAACAATTCTATTTCCACATGTATTTTTTTATGTTCTTACATGCCACACATGACCCACAACGTAAAAACCAATTGATGTTATGGTTGATGTCAAGGGTGGTGGAGGTAGGGCGCTTGATACAAGTTTGGATTTTAGGTTAGGGGCTCTACGATAAATCACTTTCGGTTTATTGGGTAATAACGGTCCCAACACTGTATCTTTTTGTAATAAAGACCAATGTTTTTTAATTAACTTTTCTACTGTTTTATGTTCCTTTGTATAGTTGGTAACAAAAGAAAAATTAAAGTCACACTTTTCCTTTGACATGGTTTTCTTAGTCAATAAATCTTTACATTCTAAATTTTTTGTTTTCTCAATTGCCTGGTCCACCCTCCTTTCATTATAGCCGCGGGCCTTGAATTTTCTTCCCATGATGTGTGCCTGATCGGAAAACACATTTTCATTGGTACGAATTCTTCTAAGTCTTTTAAATTGACCGCTGGGTATTGCATTTATCCAGTTGTCATGGTGGCAACTACTTGCCAGAAGGTAGGACCCTGAATCTGTAGGTTTAGTGTATATTTTAGAGCAGATTTTACCCCCCTCTATACAAACTGTCACATCCAGGAAATTAATACTTTTCTCCTGAATGTCAAAGGTAAGTACAATGTTTTTAGCATTTGAATTCAATACAGTACAGAATTGGGTGAGACTAGTTCTATCGCCCCCCCAAACAAAAAAGATATCATCTATATATCTTGCATAGGACACCAGGTTTGTCCTGAGTTCTTGGCTCAACCAGATCGTATCGTCCTCCCATGAACCCATAAATAGGTTTGCACAACTCGGGGTGAAGCTGGTGCCCAAAGCAGTGCCCGTTTCCTGTAAATAGAATTTAACTATGAACAGAAAGAAATTATTAAGTAAATTAAATTCCATTCCCTCAAGCAAAAAGTTTTTTAGACTGATTGGTAATGAAGATTATTCAAGTGAACAACGAGCAGCTTCCAGGCCATCTTTGTGATCAATGATGGTGTAGAGGGCACTTACGTCAGCTGTTACTAAGAGATAATTTTTTTCCCAGACAAAAGTGTCCAATAAGTGCAGAAAACTTGTGGTATCCTTAAGATGTGATCTATTTAGCCCAACTAAAGGTTGTAAATAATAATCGATATAGTTCGACAGATTAGCGGTGATAGACTCTACCCCTGATATAATTGGTCTACGGGTTTTTTTTTCCAAATTCTTATGAATTTTAGGTAGGACGTATATAACAGGCACTGTCGGATCATTATTGATGATAAATTTTGCTTCCTTGTCTGTAATAGTTCCTTTTGATACAGCTTTATCAACCATATGTATAAGTTTTTGTTGTATCTGTTTAGATGGGTCTCCCCGTAATCTCTTATACGTTTTTTGATCTTGCAGTTGCCTCTGAATTTCTGTTACATAGTCCCCCACGTCCATCAGGACTATTCCTCCCCCCTTATCCGCTGGTTTAATTACCAGCTCTTTTTATTATTTCAGATATTTTAAGGCTCTTTTTTCTTTATTTGTTAAATTTGCACCCCTTTTTTCAATTTTGATATTGTTAAGATCCTCTAATACCATAGAACTAAAGGTTTCAATAAATGGACCTTTTAGATGTTGGGGATGAAAAAATCGATTTGGGACAGAACGGAGTGGGGGACCTTGTCTCTACCTCATCTAGACAACGACTTTCCTGAGTTGCAAAAAAAAAATTACGGTAAGTTTTCGTACAAATTTTTGTATATCAATATAGGTGTCAAAAGGATTAATATGGTTTGTTGTGGCATATTTCAGATCTTTTTGGAGGAGAGTATTTTCTTCTGAAGACAATATATGGTTACTTAAATTGAATATTTTGATCTGTGGTGGATTCTCATCCTTTAATTCTTCTGATGCCAAACTCTTGTTAACATCATCATTATTCACTTTTTATTTCCGTAACCCCTTATTCCTATTCTTTTTATTCTTTTTTTGTTGAATATTTTTCTTTTTTTCCCCCTTTTTTACCTCTTGGATGATGGGGTCTATTTATCTGTATAGAATTCTCTCTCTGTCCCTCCCTAAAAAAGGCGACTGGTAGTCGTCTTTATAGTCAAGTTCATGTGGTTGATCCCTTTTCAAGGGAGCATAACGATTCCTGAAAGCTGGTGATGAATCGTATTCCCTATTTGAAAATAATCTGTCCCTCCTATGGGTTTTCCTAGGTGGCGGGATCCTCCACTCCGGGGTATCATAAAGATTTCTCCGACTTCCTGAATTGTATCCATTTCTTCTATATCTAATGTCTACAAAAGATGTAGTAGGTTTATGGGGTTTAAAGGGTCTCCTTTCCCTACTGTATCCTGGTTTGGAGATATCTCTTCTCCCCTTCTCCTCTTTGGGCTTCCTACCATCATCCTTTCTATTTCTGCCTCCTCTGGATTTATTCGTCCTCTTCATAAACCTCAATGGGTGTATAATTGGAGTGATCCTCTTTATTACCATGATGTTCTTTCTTTAATTTAATCAAATTCTCCTTATCCCTATGGAATTTCTTTACTTTTTTCTGGATGATCAGCCTTTCAGATTTTTTTAATCTATTTTCTATTTCCATTTCCAATTCCCTGTAGTCATCTAGATTGGAATATGGTTGTACTAATGATTTCAGTACCTGGATTTCATCATCCAGACACTTTAATTCTCTCTTTCTCTCTTAAACAATTAAGTTCATAAGGGATAGAGATAGATATGTTTAAATAAAAAAAGCATGTGTGGACACATGTGTGAATATAGGGCGACTAAGGAGAGCCCTAATTATGATTAATGTGGAAAAGCCGGGAGATCGATGCGGTCCGGTGAATTCATCATATAACGAAAGAGAGGCCTGGAACACACGCGGCTAGGCGCATGCACGCACCGCGAGAATTTGAAACAAAAAAGGGTGTCCAGGTAGAGGGAGAAATCACACTGACTGAGGAAGCCGCCGAGTACGGGAGACAGGCGGAGAAACGCGTTTTACTATAAATCCAAGGATACCAAGGGCTTTCATATTACCCTATCTTCTTGACTGTGGAACCCACTTCAGACCTCCGGATAAGGACCCGCTAAAAGGAAATTCTGCTACCAGGGCCGGGAGTGTACGGACCAGGGTTCCCAGGACAGCTATGGTAATATCCAACTTTTAAACCATTAAACATGGCCATGTTTTAATACCTACATTGGAGCACAGTCCAATATACTGCAAGCTTTAATCAAAGTGAATACTAAGAACTCGGTCTATATATACAAAAAGGACTGATCTGAATAGAAGCTTGTAATAATTGCCGGCAATGGATTAGAACTTACAGCGACCAAAGAATAAAGCTTCATTATAAGGTGCTTTAATTATACAGCTGTGAACAGTAGTTCTGACAAATACACTGTGGACACACTCTGTCTTTTTTAAAGTGGCTAAATAATGTCTATTTTATGCTGTGAATAGCTAGTAAAGACTACATTGTAACAAGTTAATATCATTCATCCAGGCTCAGTTCAAAATGCTAGTATAATCAAATCTGCTAAATGAATGCATTTCTGAGCCAGGATAAATGAAAATTGGAACATAGGGCTTGTAAATACTGCATATTGTATGTTTACATTTTTTTATGCTTGAGATATAAAATCATATTTTAGAAAAGAATAAATAGAATATATCAAATTACAATAAAGTCTTTTTTTACACGGTTACCAGCGCTTTCTATTATTTATTTATTATCTATTTTGGTTTATGGGCTGAGTATTCCCTAATTGAAAGCTGCTGTAACGGTGTAGGTATTTGGTTGGCACCAGGGAATTTTTATTATCTATTCTTATGTTTTTTTGCTCTTACCTGGCAGCCAAGCAAATAGCAAAGTAAAGATATAGCATCTTAAAATGACATCCTTAAAATGTCTTAATGACAGGATGGAAAGGAGGAATATATATTTAAAAGGAACAGGTATTGATGTATCTAGTAGTATGGAAGATAATGAAATAGGAGACATGCATAGATTGTTTAATAAACTAGAAAATCTGTGTATCACAGAAACAAGACATTGGTGGGACCAAATAACTTTTCAAAAATATTTAGATGGAGATGTGATACCCCGGGGTCTTAGAATTTTAAAGAATCCCACATTTGGCGAAGACACTAAGTTTACAAACGATTGGAATCAAATTTTAGATGCATGTTCAAAAAATCTTATAAGATTGCTGATTAGATATAGAGAAGAGAAAGTGCAAAATTTACAAACAGAGATAGAACAAACCCAGAATTTACTTAAAAACCATGAAACGAACCCTGAATTTAAAACTAGAGATACAAAAGTTAATAAAAAAATTGAGGAATTTGAAAAAACTCTTATTAAAAGAAAAGAAACAAAAATGAATAGAGATTTGAGGGACTATGAAAAAGGTGAGGTACGTGAATACAATAGGAAGAATAGGAATGAATTTACGAAATACCCCTCAGAGAGAGAGAAAAAGTGTGAAGTTTGAGAGTCAGGTGAGTCCACAGTATAGAAAGAAACCCCAAGGAAAATCAGTACGAACTTATAGATCAAAAGGAGTAGAAAGTTGGGGAAATAGAAATGGAAGCTTCACAACGCAAAATAGATTTGAATCCATCTATCAAACTCCTGAATATGAACAGGATCACAGAGAATGGAGAAGTAAAAATAGATATAGGAAATCAGAAACAGATGAGGAAACAGATTCCCCTTACAATCGGTATTTTTTAGAAAGACGAAGTCTTCCACCAAGAGAGAGGATAAAGGGACAGATAAAAAGAGAAAGAGAACAAGAGGATTACGAGGATTAAGGAGAAAATCCCACAAAAAATACATGTGTCAGATAAAGGTTGAAAAAACAGGAAAGGGCATATTTAATCTCTCTTACAAAAAATTAAGTGAGGACCAGATATCACTGTTGGAAAGGGGCCTAAATTTTGCCCCAGTTACAAGACCTAATCTCTTCACTCTATTCGTAGATCTAAATAAATATGTAAGAACTTTAAGTAGAAAGAGATACTTTGCATTAAAAGCAATGAAAAGGTCCGGAACGGTGGGTTCTCCCATAGTCCTGGATAATGAAGATCAGGAAGCTATATTAATTTTAGAATCTTTGGATGAAAATAATCCCCAGGACTCTGAGGAAAATAAAAATATAGATATATGATGTGAGGAGAATGGAGAGATTTAAACAAAAATCAGAGTTTTACCCCCTTCAATATAAAGGTCCCTTTATAGAAGGATTCTATGCCAGCACATTAGAACAATTTAAAATTATGTGTGAGAAAGCAGAGAAAAAAGTCTTTAGAGACAATTTAAGTGGAGGAGAAAGGAGAGCAATTAAGACACTACTCAGATAGAGAACTGATGATTAAACCTGCTGATAAGGGCGGTGGGATCGTTGTCTTGAATGCGGCAGATTATATATGTGACGCATATCGCCAATTGAATAATAAGACCTTTTATGCAAAGCTGATCCACGATCCCACTGCCCTTTATCAGAAGGAGCTTAGGGACCTACTTGATGGAGCCATGTACGAAGGGGCTATATCCAAACAAATTTTTCACTTTTTATATAATTTGCACCCTGTCACGCCCACTTTTTACTATCTACCGAAAATTCACAAATCACTACAATCACCCCCTGGCCGTCCTATAATTTCTGATGTTGGGTCACTCACTAACAATTTATCTTCATTTGCTGATTTTTATTTACAGAGTCACGTGGGGAATTTAAAATCTTATATTAAAGATACTACACACTTCCTGAATTTAATTAGATCAGTGAAGTGGAAACAAGGTTACACTCTAATTACATGCGACGTGGAGGCCCTATATTCCAACATTCCCCACGAAAAGGGCATTGAGGCTATTAAATATTACCTCAAGAAAGACCCTGACATGACTGATGCCCTACGTGACTTTGTACTTAAGTCAATTCAATTTATTTTAGAGCACAATTTTTTATTGTTTGATGGGTGCACTTATTTACAGACACGGAGGACCGCTATAGGGACGAGGTTTGCCCCGAGCTTCGCCAACCTATACATGGGGTGGTTTGAGGAGGAACATGTGTGGGGGGGGGGAGTTTGGGGCGAACCTCGTCCTCTACGGTAGATATATAGATGATTTGTTTTTCATTTGGGAGGGGGATACACTTTCTATTAAATCCTTTATCACTAGTCTTAATGATAATGCCTATGGCCTTAATTTCACTTCCACGATAAATAGGAGTAATATCACTTTTTTGGGTATTGCACTTTCAGTGGAAAGAGGAGAATTGGTAACGGAAACATACATAAAGAATGTTGATCAAAATAGATACCTTGATTATAGAAGCTCTCATACAAAAAGTTGGAAAGAAAATATACCTAAGGGCCAACTAATCAGACTTAGACGAAATTGTTACTCGATAGAAACTTTTGAGAAACAGGCAACGGATATGACTGTATCCTTCTTGGAGCAAGGTTATCCAAATGAGGTTATACAGTCAGCCCTAAGTGAGGTTAGGAGAATGGATAGGAAAGTCCTTTTATTGGAGAATAAAGGAAGAAAAGGTGGTGAAGATAGGACGGGGGAAAGATCAGCTTTGTTCACGACAAAATATAATAATTGTGCTAATCAAATTAGAAGGATAATCAAGAAAAATTCAGAACTGTTAAAGATGGATGAAGTTTTAAAGGAGATAGTGGATCTGAATGGAAAGATAATTTTCAGGAAGTCGGAAAATCTAAAAACTAAATTAGTATCCAGTCATTTCAGATATAAGAGTGAAAATTATAATAAAAAAGAAAAAACCTGGATTCCAGATTTACCGTTGGGGTTCCATAGATGAGGGAGAACAGCATGTAATACATGTAAACATACAAACTGTAAAAAAGAGAGTGTGTTTACTTCAAACCACAGTGGAGACTCTTTTCAGATTAAGGAATTTATAAATTGCAAATCTTCCTTCGTAATCTATATAATACAATGTGGTTGTGGGAAACAGTATGTGGGCCGCACCACACGCATGCTCAACACCAGATTTATGGAACACCGACGCAATATACTTAAAGGGCTGAAAAATCATCCCCTCTCTGAGCATATTGCAAATTGTGCTGGTTACACATTTAGGGATATTAGGATAAAAGCGATTGAGCAGATGAAGAAAACCATCAGGGGAGGTGATTGGTTTGGACAGTTGTGTCGCAGGGAGGCATACTGGATTTATAGGTTGAACACCCTGCTTCCACATGGATTAAACGATACGGTGGAACTTAACAATATATAATGGATTATATGGTTAGATCCCTTTGGATCTCATTTGGACATGTCCCTTTACTGTAGGCTTAGAGCTGTATTCCTCTTATTTTTAAATTATTTTCTTCCCTCTCTCTTTTTTTCCCCTTCTGTTTTCTCTCTCTTTTCTTTCCCTATTCCCTTCCCCCATCTTTCTTCCCCCCAACCCCCCCCCCCCCCCCATTCCCCTCCCTCTTTCTTTTCTTCTTCTTATAGGATCTATCAACGAGTTTCATGGTTATACTGTGGTTAATAATGGATGCTATATGGCAAGTTAATTAAAGTAAAACAGTTTTAGATGGTGATGAATAGGAAAAAGAAATGCTGTCCTTAACTCTAGTAATAGAAATGCAGTTTGACAATATTTGTATACTTATAAAACAGAGTAAATAGATCTGGGATTGGGTTTGGTCACAGAAACACTCTGTTTTGGTAACAAATATGTTTGGAATCATTAGCTAGAATATTACTAAATGTATATAAATAAATAACAAAGTGAATGATAACAAAACTATGTTCATATTAAGAACCAGAATGCAAAATCCCAATGTGGGAATAGCATATATACTCTGGTGAATATATAAGATACCTGTTCTGTGTGTATATATAACTATATGATTAATAATAAATAATGTGTGTATTTTTTATAAAAGATTGATGCCCTATTAGTAAAAAGAACTTGGATGCTATATATAGATATAAAGAATTCTATATAAAAAACCGTCAGAGAACTAAAGGGCCCTACACACTAAAAGATTATCTGTCCAATCTGGCTGATTGGAAAGAAAATTTGGCAATGTCTGGGAGCAAATGGCAATTGACTATTTGCTCTCAAACATTGGAAAACAGACAATAATGGACTTTAAGACAAATTGGTTAAGTTTGTTTCATTAAACCAATTTATCTGAACTCTTTTTGTCCATTTTCTTGATTTTGGGAGCAAATTGTTGATTGTTATTTGCTCCCAGCCATTGCTAGATTTTCTTTCCAATCAGCCAGATTGGACAGATAATCTTTAAGTGTGTAGGGCCCTTTAAACTCATAAAATCGGGAAAACATGATAGATTTATCTTGATAGGAGCATGATATTCCCAATATGCAGAGGGATAGAACGATCTGAACTTGTTACTATGTTTAAATAAAAAAAGCATGTGTGGACACATGTGTGAATATAGGGCGACTAAGGAGAGCCCTAATTATGATTAATGTGGAAAAGCCGGGAGATCGATGCGGTCCGGTGAATTCATCATATAACGAAAGAGAGGCCTGGAACACACGCGGCTAGGCGCATGCGCGCACCGCGAGAATTTGAAATAAAAGGGTGTCCAGGTAGAGGGAGAAATCACACTGACTGAGGAAGCCGCCGAGTACGGGAGACAGGCGGAGAAACGTGTTTTACTATAAATCCAAGGATACCAAGGGCTTTCATATTACCCTATCTTCTTGACTGTGGAACCCACTTCAGACCTCCGGATAAGGACCCGCTAAAAGGAAATTCTGCTACCAGGGCCGGGAGTGTACGGACCAGGATTCCCAGGACAGCTATGGTAATATCCAACTTTTAAACCATTAAACATGGCCATGTTTTAATAACTACATTGGAGCACAGTCCAATATACTGCGAGCTTTAATCAAAGTGAATACTAGGAACTCGATCTATATCTACAAAAAGGACTGATCTGAATAGAAGCTTGTAATAATTGCCGGCAATGGTTTAGAACTTACAGCGACCAAAGAATAAAGCTTCATTATAAGGTGTTTTAATTATACAGCTGTGAACAGTAGTTCTGACAAATACACTGTGGACACACTCTGTCTTTTTTAAAGTGGCTAAATAATGTCTATTTTATGCTGTGAATAGCTAGTAAAGACTACATTGTAACAAGTTAATATCATTCATCCAGGCTCAGTTCAAAATGCTAGTATAATCAAATCTGCTAAATGAATGCATTTCTGAGCCAGGATAAATGAAAATTGGAACATAGGGCTTGTAAATACTAGAGATGAGCGGGTTCGGTTTCTCTGAAACCGAACCCGCACGAACTTCATGTTTTTTTCACGGGTCCGAGCAGACTCGGATCCTCCCGCCTTGCTCGGTTAACCCGAGCGCGCCCGAACGTCATCATGACGCTGTCGGATTCTCGCGAGACTCGGATTCTATATAAGGAGCCGCGCGTCGCCGCCATTTTCACACGTGCATTGAGATTGATAGGGAGAGGACGTGGCTGGCGTCCTCTCCATTAGAAATTAGATTAGAAGAGAGAGAGAGATTGTGCAGAGTCAGACAGAGTTTACCACAGTGACCAGTGCAGTTGTTGTTAGTTAACTTTTATTTATTTTAATATATATCCGTTCTCTGCTATATCCGTTCTCTGCCTGAAAAAAAACGATACACAGCAGCAGCCAGTCACACAGTGTGACTCAGTCTGTGTGCACTCAGCTCAGCCCAGTGTGCTGCACATCAATGTATAAAAGGCAAAGCTTATAATAATTGTGGGGGAGACTGGGGAGCACTGCAGGTTGTTATAGCAGGAGCCCCCAGGAGTACATAATATTATATTAATTTAAAATTAAACAGTGCACACTTTTGCTGCAGGAGTGCCACTGCCAGTGTGACTAGTGGTGACCAGTGCCTGACCACCAGTATAGTAGTATATTCATTGTTGTATGTATTGTATACTATCTCTTTATCAACCAGTCTATATTAGCAGCAGACACAGTACAGTGCGGTAGTTCACGGCTGTGGCTACCTCTGTGTCGGCAGTCGGAACTCGGCAGGCAGTCCGTCCATCCATAATTGTATTATTATTATAATATATACCACCTAACCGTGGTTTTTTTTCCATTCTTTATACCGTCGTCATAGTGTCATACTAGTTGTTACGAGTATACTACTATCTCTTTATCAACCAGTGTACAGTGCGGTAGTTCACGGCTGTGGCTACCTCTGTGTCGGCAGTCGGCAGGCAGTCCGTCCATCCATAATTGTATTATTATTATAATATATACCACCTAACCGTGGTTTTTTTTCCATTCTTTATACCGTCGTCATAGTGTCATACTAGTTGTTACGAGTATACTACTATCTCTTTATCAACCAGTGTACAGTGCGGTAGTTCACGGCTGTGGCTACCTCTGTGTCGGCAGTCGGCAGGCAGTCCGTCCATCCATAATTGTATTATTATTATAATATATACCACCTAACCGTGGTTTTTTTTCCATTCTTTATACCGTCGTCATAGTGTCATACTAGTTGTTACGAGTATACTACTATCTCTTTATCAACCAGTGTACAGTGCGGTAGTTCACGGCTGTGGCTACCTCTGTGTCGGCAGTCGGCAGGCAGTCCGTCCATCCATAATTGTATTATTATTATAATATATACCACCTAACCGTGGTTTTTTTTCCATTCTTTATACCGTCGTCATAGTGTCATACTAGTTGTTACGAGTATACTACTATCTCTTTATCAACCAGTGTACAGTGCGGTAGTTCACGGCTGTGGCTACCTCTGTGTCGGCAGTCGGCAGGCAGTCCGTCCATCCATAATTGTATTATTATTATAATATATACCACCTAACCGTGGTTTTTTTTTCATTCTTTATACCGTCGTCATAGTGTCATACTAGTTGTTACGAGTATACTACTATCTCTTTATCAACCAGTGTACAGTGCGGTAGTTCACGGCTGTGGCTACCTCTGTGTCGGCAGTCGGCAGGCAGTCCGTCCATCCATAATTGTATTATTATTATAATATATACCACCTAACCGTGGTTTTTTTTCCATTCTTTATACCGTCGTCATAGTGTCATACTAGTTGTTACGAGTATACTACTATCTCTTTATCAACCAGTGTACAGTGCGGTAGTTCACGGCTGTGGCTACCTCTGTGTCGGCAGTCGGCAGGCAGTCCGTCCATCCATAATTGTATTATTATTATAATATATACCACCTAACCGTGGTTTTTTTTCCATTCTTTATACCGTCGTCATAGTGTCATACTAGTTGTTACGAGTATACTACTATCTCTTTATCAACCAGTGTACAGTGCGGTAGTTCACGGCTGTGGCTACCTCTGTGTCGGCAGTCGGCAGGCAGTCCGTCCATCCATAATTGTATTATTATTATAATATATACCACCTAACCGTGGTTTTTTTATACCACCTAACCGTGGCAGTCCGTCCATAATTGTATACTAGTAAACTATCCAATCCATCCATCTCCATTGTTTACCTGAGGTGCCTTTTAGTTCTGCCTATAAAATATGGAGAACAAAAAAGTTGAGGTTCCAAAATTAGGGAAAGATCAAGATCCACTTCCACCTCGTGCTGAAGCTGCTGCCACTAGTCATGGCCGAGACGATGAAATGCCAGCAACGTCGTCTGCCAAGGCCGATGCCCAATGTCATAGTACAGAGCATGTCAAATCCAAAACACCAAATATCAGAAAAAAAAGGACTCCAAAACCTAAAATAAAATTGTCGGAGGAGAAGCGTAAACTTGCCAATATGCCATTTACCACACGGAGTGGCAAGGAACGGCTGAGGCCCTGGCCTATGTTCATGGCTAGTGGTTCAGCTTCACATGAGGATGGAAGCACTCAGCCTCTCGCTAGAAAACTGAAAAGACTCAAGCTGGCAAAAGCACCGCAAAGAACTGTGCGTTCTTTGAAATCCCAAATCCACAAAGAGAGTCCAATTGTGTCGTTTGCGATGCCTGACCTTCCCAACACTGGACGTGAAGAGCATGCGCCTTCCACTATTTGCATGCCCCCTGCAAGTGCTGGAAGGAGCACCCGCAGTCCAGTTCCTGATAGTCAGATTGAAGATGTCAGTGTTGAAGTACACCAGGATGAGGAGGATATGGGTGTTGCTGGCGCTGGGGAGGAAATTGACCAGGAGGATTCTGATGGTGAGGTGGTTTGTTTAAGTCAGGCACCCGGGGAGACACCTGTTGTCCGTGGGAGGAATATGGCCGTTGACATGCCAGGTGAAAATACCAAAAAAATCAGCTCTTCGGTGTGGAGGTATTTCACCAGAAATGCGGACAACAGGTGTCAAGCCGTGTGTTCCCTTTGTCAAGCTGTAATAAGTAGGGGTAAGGACGTTAACCACCTCGGAACATCCTCCCTTATACGTCACCTGCAGCGCATTCATAATAAGTCAGTGACAAGTTCAAAAACTTTGGGTGACAGCGGAAGCAGTCCACTGACCAGTAAATCCCTTCCTCTTGTAACCAAGCTCACGCAAACCACCCCACCAACTCCCTCAGTGTCAATTTCCTCCTTCCCCAGGAATGCCAATAGTCCTGCAGGCCATGTCACTGGCAAGTCTGACGAGTCCTTTCCTGCCTGGGATTCCTCCGATGCATCCTTGCGTGTAACGCCTACTGCTGCTGGCGCTGCTGTTGTTGCCGCTGGGAGTCGATGGTCATCCCAGAGGGGAAGTCGTAAGCCCACTTGTACTACTTCCAGTAAGCAATTGACTGTTCAACAGTCCTTTGCGAGGAAGATGAAATATCACAGCAGTCATCCTACTGCAAAGCGGATAACTGAGTCCTTGACAACTATGTTGGTGTTAGACGTGCGTCCGGTATCCGCCGTTAGTTCACAGGGAACTAGACAATTTATTGAGGCAGTGTGCCCCCGTTACCAAATACCATCTAGGTTCCACTTCTCTAGGCAGGCGATACCGAGAATGTACACGGACGTCAGAAAAAGACTCACCAGTGTCCTAAAAAATGCAGTTGTACCCAATGTCCACTTAACCACGGACATGTGGACAAGTGGAGCAGGGCAGGGTCAGGACTATATGACTGTGACAGCCCACTGGGTAGATGTATGGACTCCCGCCGCAAGAACAGCAGCGGCGGCACCAGTAGCAGCATCTCGCAAACGCCAACTCTTTCCTAGGCAGGCTACGCTTTGTATCACCGCTTTCCAGAATACGCACACAGCTGAAAACCTCTTACGGCAACTGAGGAAGATCATCGCGGAATGGCTTACCCCAATTGGACTCTCCTGTGGATTTGTGGCATCGGACAACGCCAGCAATATTGTGTGTGCATTAAATATGGGCAAATTCCAGCACGTCCCATGTTTTGCACATACCTTGAATTTGGTGGTGCAGAATTTTTAAAAAAACGACAGGGGCGTGCAAGAGATGCTGTCGGTGGCCAGAAAAATTGCGGGACACTTTCGGCGTACAGGCACCACGTACAGAAGACTGGAGCACCACCAAAAACTACTGAACCTGCCCTGCCATCATCTGAAGCAAGAAGTGGTAACGAGGTGGAATTCAACCCTCTATATGCTTCAGAGGTTGGAGGAGCAGCAAAAGGCCATTCAAGCCTATACAATTGAGCACGATATAGGAGATGGAATGCACCTGTCTCAAGTGCAGTGGAGAATGATTTCAACGTTGTGCAAGGTTCTGATGCCCTTTGAACTTGCCACACGTGAAGTCAGTTCAGACACTGCCAGCCTGAGTCAGGTCATTCCCCTCATCAGGCTTTTGCAGAAGAAGCTGGAGGCATTGAAGAAGGAGCTAACACGGAGCGATTCCGCTAGGCATGTGGGACTTGTGGATGCAGCCCTTAATTCGCTTAACAAGGATTCACGGGTGGTCAATCTGTTGAAATCAGAGCACTACATTTTGGCCACCGTGCTCGATCCTAGATTTAAAGCCTACCTTGGATCTCTCTTTCCGGCAGACACAGGTCTGCTGGGGTTGAAAGACCTGCTGGTGACAAAATTGTCAAGTCAAGCGGAACGCGACCTGTCAACATCTCCTCCTTCACATTCTCCCGCAACTGGGGGTGCGAGGAAAAGGCTCAGAATTCCGAGCCCACCCGCTGGCGGTGATGCAGGGCAGTCTGGAGCGACTGCTGATGCTGACATCTGGTCCGGACTGAAGGACCTGACAACGATTACGGACATGTCGTCTACTGTCACTGCATATGATTCTCTCAACATTGATAGAATGGTGGAGGATTATATGAGTGACCGCATCCAAGTAGGCACGTCACACAGTCCGTACTTATACTGGCAGGAAAAAGAGGCAATTTGGAGGCCCTTGCACAAACTGGCTTTATTCTACCTAAGTTGCCCTCCCACAAGTGTGTACTCCGAAAGAGTGTTTAGTGCCGCCGCTCACCTTGTCAGCAATCGGCGTACGAGGTTACATCCAGAAAATGTGGAGAAGATGATGTTCATTAAAATGAATTATAATCAATTCCTCCGCGGAGACATTGACCAGCAGCAATTGCCTCCACAAAGTACACAGGGAGCTGAGATGGTGGATTCCAGTGGGGACGAATTGATAATCTGTGAGGAGGGGGATGTACACGGTGATATATCGGAGGGTGAAGATGAGGTGGACATCTTGCCTCTGTAGAGCCAGTTTGTGCAAGGAGAGATTAATTGCTTCTTTTTTGGGGGGGGTCCAAACCAACCCGTCATATCAGTCACAGTCGTGTGGCAGACCCTGTCACTGAAATGATGGGTTGGTTAAAGTGTGCATGTCCTGTTTTGTTTATACAACATAAGGGTGGGTGGGAGGGCCCAAGGATAATTCCATCTTGCACCTCTTTTTTCTTTTCTTTTTCTTTGCATCATGTGCTGATTGGGGAGGGTTTTTTGGAAGGGACATCCTGCGTGACACTGCAGTGCCACTCCTAGATGGGCCCGGTGTTTGTGTCGGCCACTAGGGTCGCTAATCTTACTCACACAGCTACCTCATTGCGCCTCTTTTTTTCTTTGCGTCATGTGCTGTTTGGGGAGGGTTTTTTGGAAGGGACATCCTGCGTGACACTGCAGTGCCACTCCTAGATGTGCCCGGTGTTTGTGTCGGCCACTAGGGTCGCTAATCTTACTCACACAGTCAGCTACCTCATTGCGCCTCTTTTTTTCTTTGCGTCATGTGCTGTTTGGGGAGGGTTTTTTGGAAGGGCCATCCTGCGTGACACTGCAGTGCCACTCCTAGATGGGCCCGGTGTTTGTGTCGGCCACTAGGGTCGCTAATCTTACTCACACAGCTACCTCATTGCGCCTCTTTTTTTCTTTGCGTCATGTGCTGTTTGGGGAGGGTTTTTTGGAAGGGCCATCCTGCGTGACACTGCAGTGCCACTCCTAGATGGGCCCGGTGTTTGTGTCGGCCACTAGGGTCGCTAATCTTACTCACACAGCTACCTCATTGCGCCTCTTTTTTTCTTTGCGTCATGTGCTGTTTGGGGAGGGTTTTTTGGAAGGGACATCCTGCGTGACACTGCAGTGCCACTCCTAGATGGGCCCGGTGTTTGTGTCGGCCACTAGGGTCGCTTATCTTACTCACACAGCGACCTCGGTGCAAATTTTAGGACTAAAAATAATATTGTGAGGTGTGATGTGTTCAGAATAGGCTGAAAATGAGTGTAAATTATGTTTTTTGAGGTTAATAATACTTTGGGATCAAAATTACCCCCAAATTCTATGATTTAAGCTGTTTTTTAGGGTTTTTTGAAAAAAACACCCGAATCCAAAACACACCCGAATCCGACAAAAATAATTCGGTGAGGTTTTGCCAAAACGCGTTCGAACCCAAAACACGGCCGCGGAACCGAACCCAAAACCAAAACACAAAACCCGAAAAATTTCAGGCGCTCATCTCTAGTAAATACTGCATATTGTATGTTTACATTTTTTTATGCATGAGATATAAAATCATATTTTAGAAAAGAATAAATAGAATATATCAAATTACAATAAAGTCTTTTTTTGCATGGTTACCAGCGCTTTCTATTATTTATTTATTATCTATTTTGGTTTATGGGCTGAGTATTCCCTAATTGAAAGCTGCTGTAACGGTGTAGGTATTTGGTTGGCGCCAGGGAATTTTTATTACCTGTGTATAATGCTGTTGCCCACATGTATATACTGCTGCACCTGTGTATAATGCCCACATATATATGCTGCTGCACCTGTGTATAATGCCAACATGTATATACTGCTGCACCCGTGTATAATGCCCACATGTATATACCGCTGCACTTGTGTATAATGCCGACATGTATATACCGCTGTGCTTGTGTATAATGCCCACATGTATATATTGCTCACCTGTGTATAATGCCCACGTGTATACACTGCTGCACCTGTGCATAATGACCACATGTATATACTGCTCACCTGTGTATAATGCCCACATGTATATACTGCTGCACCTGTGTATAATGCCCATGTGTATACACTGCTGCACCTGTGTATAATGCCCACGTGTATACACTGCTGCACCTGTGCATAATGCCCACATGTATATACTGCTGCACCTGTGCATAATGCCCAAATGTATATACTGCTGCACCTGTGTATAATGCCGACATGTATATACCGCTGCACCTGTGTATAATGCCCACGTATATTTGCTGCTGTGCATAGTGCCCACATGAATATACTGCTGCACATGTGTATAATGCCCACATGTATATACCGCTGCACCTGTGTATAATGGTCACATGTATATACTACTGTACCTGTGTATAACGCCCACATGTATATACTACTGTACCAGTGTATAACGCCCACATGTATATACTGCTGCGCCTGTGTATAACACCCACATCTATATACTGCTGTACCTGTGTATTTTGCCCACATATATATGCTGCTGCGCCTGTGTATAATGCCCACATGTATATACTGCTGCGCCTGTGTATAACACCCACATATATATGCTGCTGCGCCTGTGTATAATGCCCACATGTATATACTGCTGTTTCTGTGTATAATGCCCACATGTATATACTGCTGCTCCTGTGTATAATGCCCACATGTATATACCGCTGCACCTGTGTATAATGCCCACATGTATATACTGCTATCTTTTATTAAGAAAAAATTGCAACATACATTACATAAATATGGTAAAACTCATAAAAATAGGACATACAATATACATTGAATTGTTGCCCAATAATCCAAACCAAAAAGCAACAAAGCTTGTATAACTATACGCAATGTCAAAATTGCTTAACATCTAAGCAAAAAACAACCTACTGTATTCGAACAACACATCTCATAACCATAAGCAATGAAAAGATGAATGAAGTCTTTTAGTCACATGCAAACCGCTTTAATGAAAAAAACAGAAAAAAGAAAATATACGGGAAGGTGAAGGATAGGAAGCCATAAGATGAACAAGAAAAGGACTTCTGCTACCCACTCAAGGGGGTTTCAGGTGGCGCCAGAGCCTGGACCACCCGACAGCATCCAACCTCTTCCTATCCATATCCATCATCCTCTTAACCTCGTGCAGAATATTTCCCACCACCTCCTCACAGGGGAGGACCTTTGCTCTGAGGGAAACCTGACACCGTGCACCCCATGTGTGAAACCTAACTGCTAAACTAACTATAAAAATTGTGGTTAAATCAAACCTTCTATACCCTTTGAACGCCCCATAAACCCACTCAGGGTAACTAAGCCCCGAAAGGCACGGGATGCGTAAGGCCCTTGATACCGCTCTGTAAACCTTTATATTGAAGGGACACTCAAGGAGGAAATGGTCCATTGTCTCCACCTCCCCTAGACATTCCTCACGTGGGCAGCCACGATCATTGGCACTTCGACACTTGAGGTTACCCCGCACATAAAGCCTCCCTTGGAAAGAAAGCCAGGCAATATCTCTGAACTTCAGTGGGATTCTTTGAGAATTAATCAAAGACAACCCATCTGAGCAGACACTGTCTGGGCAGTCCCTTAACGACAGCGGAGCATAAAAGTGAGTCTGCAAAATTCTTCTCTCCAACTCCCTTCTAGAGAAGTTTTTGACTTCACCCACCTCCAGCCCCCAAAGCCTCGTCATCTTCAAGCACAGTATAACGTAGATCGGGAGGTAGCCATGCCGGACTCGAAAGGTTTTTACTTGGCCACCATCCATCCATAACCTGAGGAAGGGAAACACCCAGGCCCTAAAACTCTCTACCCATCGAGGGGGAGTTCCTAGAAACAAATTCCCTAGATTCAGTTTTAAAAACGTTGTAGCAAAAAACACCACAGGGTTGACCATACTCAGCCCCCCCTGTTCCCTCGATCTGTAGGTGATCCCTCTCTTGACCAGATTCATTCTATTCCCCCATAACATCAGGAAGAATAAAGAATTCATCTTGGTCCACAAAGACTGTGGCAAGAAGCACACAAAACTGACATACAGAAAAAGCGGAATCAGATAGGTTTTGCATAAGTCAACCCTCTCCCTGAGAGAAAGTTGCCACCTTCTCCAGGACTGCACCTTCCTGGTAGCATCTTCCAGCCTCTTCTCCCAATTCTGAGTGGCATAATCACCACGGCCAAATTTGATACCTAAAATTTTTATCTCTGGACTGGCGCGGGGGAGGCTATCCGGAAGGGTAAATTCATCACCTTCCTCCCCCATCCAGAAAGCTTCACACTTATCCTGATTGATTCTGGAGCATGAAGCCTCAGAGTACTCACAGATAAGATGTTCCATGCCACGTGCCTCTGCCACAGATGACAGGACCACAGTAACATCGTCTGCGTAGGCCACCACCCTCAGCGGCAACCCAGGGCCCAGCTGAACCCCTGCCACAGCACCGCTCTCAATCCTCCGCACAAAAGGATCAATTGCAAATACATATAGAAGGGGGCTCAGGGGACACCCCTGACGGACACCCGAGTCGACCGCAAAAGCAGGGCCTACCCAGCCATTGACAAGTGGGAAGCTCTCAGCCTGATTGTAAATGACACGTAGCCAATCTACCACCCTCGCTGGAAGACCATACCTCTCCAGCACAGCCCACAGGTACTGATGATTAACTCGGTCAAAAGCCTTGGACTGATCCAATGCCAGCAAATACTTGCCCCATTTTTCAGCACGACATTGCTCCACAGCCTCCCGGATGCCAAGGACAGCACTAAAGGTGCTTCGGCCTTTTACAGTGCAATGCTGAGACGGAGAAAGTAACAGCCCGGAAACTTCCATCAGCCGATTAAAAAGTACCTTTGCCAGAATCTTTCTGTCTGTATTGAGAAGAGCGATGGGGCGCCAGTTCTCAACACGCACCAGGTCCCTACCTTTAGACAATAATATGAGAGCAGAGGATCTCATAGAGGGAGGGAGTGATCCCTTACCCAGGCTTTCATTAAATACCTCCATGAGATGAGGAGCCAATATGTCTGAAAAAGCTTTAAAAAATTCAGATGTTAACCCATCTGGGCCCGGAGATTTTTTTATAGACAAACCGTCTATGGCTCTCTTGACCTCCTCCACTGTCACATCACTGCCCAAAGAGTCAAAAGAAGGATCAAGTTGCTCAAGTCCAGGTGTCTCCCTCAGAAACTGATCCATCCTCTCTCTGATGAGTGGCTGCTCAGACAAAAGGCTGGAGTAATAGGACCTGATGACTCCCAAAATACCCTCCCTGTCTTCATGAAGAGTACCCTGGTCATCAAACAGGCCCCTGACCTCCCTCAAATCAACTGATTTTCTGCAACTCTGGTAGGGATCAGGCGAGTGGTATTTTCCATAATCCCTCTCCAGAATCAAAGAAGACAGGCGATCGTACTGATATTCCTTCATCTGAGCCTTCACCCGGGAGATTTCCCCACTATCTCCACGCTCAGAGATCAAGAAATCCAGTTTCTTTCTCAGGCTCTGGTAGATACATCTTTTTGTCAAGTTTTTCCTGGCTACCAGCCTTTGAAAAAGCCTTCGAGTCCTCTTTTTACACTCCTCCCACCACTCAGACCTACTCCAACCAGCCTCCAGAAGCGTTTCCTGTAGTTGAAGAAAGTCTCTAAAGGACTGTCTAACTCCCTCCTCCTTTAGGAGCTCGGAATTCAAACGCCAAAGGCCCCGCCCTTTCTGAGGGGTTTCTGAGACGTTCAAAGCAACACACAGAAAAACGTGATCGGAGAACTCTACTGGCTTTGTCTCAGGAGGCAAAGTTTTCGAGGACTCCTTAACAAAAAACCTATCTATCCTAGACCTACGACTACCACAATGATAGGTGAAACCTGTGAGGTCTGGGAAATGGCGAACGTGCACATCCACCAGACCAGCCTCTCTAACCATGCTAACTAGAAAATTGGAATCATAGCCCAGGGTCGCCTTTGTGTCTCCTCTGTCTTTTGGCCTAATGACGGTGTTAAAATCACCTCCAAAGACAATCTGCCGGGCCGTAAAAAGAAACGGTTTTATCTCCCTGAAAAGACATTTCCTGTCCCACTTTGAATGGGGCCCATAGATGTTTATTAGCCTCAGGTCATGTCCTCTCAGGTTGACATCTAAAACCATGCACCTACCTACCTGTAAATCTATAATCCTGTGCACGTTTACCATATCAGTAAAAAGTACTGCCAACCCACTGGACGCCTCGGCCGCAAGAGACCAGAAGGAAGGCCCCCGCTTCCACTGACACTTGGCCCGATGGAGTGTGGCCAAGTCACCTACCCTGGTCTCCTGCAAAAATAAAAAGTCAACATCAACCGTGTTGAAAAAATCGAAGGCCATGAAACGAGCACGTTCAGAATACACGGAAGCCACATTAATGGTGGCACATCGTATAGGTTGGGGATCCATGTTTCTTGGATTATAGAGGTAGGACCCCATTCACTTTTTCTTTGCTTGTCTTTTAGAATCCTCATCAGAGGATCCTACTCTTTTACACGTAACCCCGAAGGGAAGAACATCCTCATCAGACAAAGAGATTTCTTCCACCTCCCCCTCCTCCACCCCACCAACAACTGAGACCGCAGTGTCACAGAACAGACCCTTAGATCCCTGTACAACAACACCCTCCCTAATATCACACCCCTCCCCATTTGCAACCCTGTCTGGGGGAGGATCCGGATCAGGGGCTTTTGGGGCACTAATACAAGAACCGCCCCCAGGATCATCCCCACCAGAGGACGCCAAAGGAGAATAGCTAAGGCTCCCCGCCTCAAGGCTAGGAGTCTCCTCCACCACCATCACCTCTCCCGGAGATTGAGGGGCCTTCCCCTCTGAACTCTGCACTACCTCAACCTTATTTAATAACGGTACCAAGGCCTGGCTTAACTCTGTCCCTGTAGGATCCCACTCTAGATCCCCCTGAGAACTATCTAAGTGCTTGGTTTTGCTCTGAACTTTACCACATCCCCCCTTTTCCTGTTTAGCTTTGACCGTAACTGCCACCCCATCAACAGACAGATTAGAGGCCTGTTTTGGCTTTTTACTTTTAGAAGTATTCGGAACAAACACTAGCTCTTTTCCCCCAACCATGACTACCTCCCCCTCATCCTCATCATCAGCAGAGGACAAAACGTCAAACCTATTAGAGCATACAACGTCCACCCCCTTCTTTTTCAGCTTCTTCCTCCTGCCTTTACTCACTGCCTGAAAAGATGCTTCCCCCCTTTCGACCTGTACTTTCCCTACCCCGCCAGCTTCTAGTTTCCTCAACATATCCTGATGCTGTAAAGCAACCACCATGTTATCCTCATGACTGGGCCTGATTTCTAGTGCCTCCTCAACCACCCCTGCATCATGATTATGCAATGCTTTAGGGCACCGACTATAGGGATGGCCATCCGCTCCGCAGAGATTGCACCTCACCTTATTACACTCACGGGACCCATGCCCCATCTGGCCACACAAAGCACATTTAACAACCGTACAATCATTACTAAGGTGGCGAAAGTCACCACACTTGTGACAAGTTCTGGGCTGCCCAGGATAGAAGCACTGAAGACGGTCACGGCCAATATAAGCAGCAGATGGTATGTGCTTAGTCTCAGTCCCTACCTGGTGCAGCCTCACAAAGGTCGAATAGGCACCACCCCAGACCCCCTTAGTGTAATCAAATTTCTCAAGCGGGGACAACACTGTGCAGGACCTGGACAACCAATATACGATATCCGCAGACGGTAGTGACTCATTGCGCACCAGAACAGTAATCTTTACCCTATCCTGCCTGGTGATGGTGTTGGTTTTAAAATGGCAGTACGGCTCCTTGGTCTTGTTCTTCTCCCATTGGGAGCCAAAAGCTTGCACGCCATTCAGGGAGAGGAAGCTCAGATCAAAGTCGGGAGTTCTCACCGGATGGATGCACGCAAAAAGGTCTGCGGCCCTAAAACCAAGCGAGAATACTATATCCAAGAACTCCGACTTTGAAGGAGCCTCCCCCTCCCCTACCCATCTAAACTGAACCACATTGCGCCTTTTTATAGGCTGACCCCCACTTACCCCAAGCTGAGGACCAGTACTAGCCCAACCAGAACCCTCCAAAGTTTTGGCATATGAACCAGATCCTGGTCTAACCACAGGAGGGATTACAGGGAGACCCTTGGGTGCCTGAACATTTACCTTCTTACTGACCTCTATACCCGCACTACCAGCCCCACCAGCCATCCTAGTTTGGTTTGCCTGGATCAAGCTTACGGCCGCTAAAGCCCTCACAGGCATATCCAGATCTCCGTAAACTGTTTCTACCAGTGTAGTCTCCTCAGGGGTTAAGCTGCTCTTATCAACTGCCGGCAGTCCTTGGGCCAGTCTTTGCCCAGTTTTCAATATGGCTTCATACTCCGGAATTCCCATTGATGCAGTTAATGATGTCACTCGTGATGTCACACATGATGCGTCTTTGGCCCCGCCCCCCTCAGCCACCACAGCGACTAAGCCAGAGCCAGTCGCTGCTGGCTTACAGGGAGAGCCAGCCTCAGCATCTACCACGGCCCGCGCCGTCCCCATATCCGCAGCTTCAGAGACAAGTGCATCGGGAGCAAGTCCACAGGAAGCAGTAGCAGCCACCAGAGCTCCGGCACCCGCCGTCAACCCGGCAGCCACCATGCCCCCTGCACTGCCACCACCCAGCACTCTCTCTGGGAGAGACGCCTCCCCCTCATGGAAAGCACAGGATGACGTCATCGCAGGGTTCCCCTCGGTATCCACGGCACCAGACACAATCCCAGAGGTTTCACCTCCATCATGGCCCACGATATCCACCACTTCTTCCGCAGTCTGGCTGCCCACCTCCATGTCTTCCACTGGAACTATGAGCCCAGATGCCGCCACAGAACCCACCGGGACCGGGATGCCATCACATCCGCATTCTTGTCCTGGTATGGACTCTAGCAGTGCTTTTTCCTTTTGCAATAGAGCCTGATCCTGCAACATTTTAATCCTCTTTTTAACTGCAGCCAAAGTGTCATTCAGCTCCCAAAGTTCATCTTTCAGGACAACTCTCTCCCATCTGCTGCTACAGTTACGCCTTCTTTTTTTATAAGTAATACGGGAGTATATACGGTTCTGCTCCATTCTTAATTCCTCTAGACTCATATTCATGTATTTCTCACTAGAGGATGTTGAATCCTCCAGGCTGCAATCAGAAACCTCAGCATCTCCACCTGCAGCACTAACCCCCGCCCCACCACAGGCAAGTTCATTCACCTTATCACCTCCCTGAGTTACCTCACCCAGAGAGCCGGTATCCTGTGGTTTGGGGGTCTCCAGTTGGGGATCCTGTTTCATCACCGGACCCACAATCACTGGAAATGCTGTACTGTCCAAATCCTCCAGCACTGAGGCTTCCACTGCAATAGGTATATCAGAATTCCCAGGGCCTCCCTCAGGCCTTGCAGCCTGGGACTCTCCATCATCCTCCTCCCCAGGAGGATCCATCCTCCCCTGGGAGGCTCCCAGGGGAAACACTGCAGGCTTTTAAGAAGAACCAGGGCCTAGGAGCTATACACTGTGCATCTGTGTATAATGCCCACATGTATATACCGCTGCACCTGTGTATAATGCCCACATGTATATACCGCTGCACCTGTGTATAATGCCCACATGCACCCTTGGACTCATTTATTGTGTGTAAATCTGGCTCTGGTACTAGCCAGTGCTTCCTCAGCCATTTTCCTCACTTCACATCCCTGGTGGTAGGGCACATAAATTATAAGCTTCACTGGGGCAGGGACTGATGTGATTGGGCAAACACTCTCTGCAAAGCGTAGTGGAATATGTGTGAGCTATGTAAATAACTGGTAATAATGTTAAAAAATCATTTTTATTGGCCTGCATTGAGCAGGAAAACACAACAAAGTGCAAGGAGTGTGTGCTGTGTATGACGGCGGGGAGCACTGGCTATGGATTGATAGCTACTCCCCCACCCCCACCCACACACTTGTAGATCAAAGAGTCATAAACTGCTCACCTGTAGATGCCTGGGCGTAGAAAAAGTGAATTATCAGAGAGAGGCCAATGTTAATTTATTAACCTAATTTGTGTTTCCAGAGAGAGCTTATTTAATAACCAGTATTAGCATTCCGGCAGACTTTAAAAAAAAATAGTTTTCAAGGAGCGCCATTTTCTTATTTCTCTTATTTTTCACACTGGCTGCGCAGCCTGCAGGGGTAGATAGGGCATGCATGGAAACGTGAGAAGGAGCGGCTGCAACACTGTAGACCTGTTCTCTCTGACATTTACTGAGCATCGCGGCTGTAAAGTAAGGAGGGTGATGAAGGAAAGGTAGGTCCAGAATGTGAGGGATGGAGCAGAGTAATGGAGGACAGGAGGGGCCAGAGTATGAGGGATGGAGCAGAGTGATGGAGGAGAGGAGGTGCCGGAGTGTGAGGGAAGGAGCAGAGTGATGGAGGAGAGGAGGTGCCGGAGTGTGAGGGATGGAGCAAAGTAATGGAGGACAGGAGGGGCCAGAGTATGAGGGAAGGAGCAGAGTAATGGAGGAGAGGAGGGGACGGAGTGTGATGGATGGAGCAGAGTGATGGAGGAGAGGAGGTGCTGGAGTGTGAGGGATGGAGTAGAGGAGGTGCCGGAGTCGGATGGATGGAGCAGAGTGATGGAGGAGAGGAGGGACTGGAGTGTGAGGGATGAAGCAGAGTTATGGAGAACAGAAGGGGCCAGAGTATGAGGGAATGAGCAGAGTGATGGAGGAGAGGAGGGGCTGGAGTGTAAGGAATGGAGCAGAGTGATGGAGGAGAGGAGGTGCTGGAGTGTGTGGGATGGAGCAGAGTGAAGGAGGAGAGGAGGTGCCAGAGTGTGATGGATGGAGCAGAGTGATGGAGGAGAGGAGGGACCGGAGTGTGAGGGAGGGAGCAGAGTGATGGAGGAGAGGAGGTGCCGGAGTGTGAGGGATGGAGCAGAGTAATGGAGTGCAGGAGGTGCCAGAGTATGAGGGAAGGAGCAGAGTGATGGAGGAGAGGAGGGGCCGGAGTGTGATGGATGGAGCAGAGTGATGGAGGAGTGTAGGTGCTGGAGTGTGAGGGATGGAGCAGAGTAATGGAGGACAGGAGGGGCCATAGTATGAGGGAATGAGCAGAGTGATGGAGGAGAGGAGGGGCTGGGGTGTGATGGATGGAGCAGAGTGATAGAGGAGAGGAGGTGCTGGAGTGTAAGGAATGGAGCAGAGTGATGGAGGAGAGGAGGTGCTGGAGTGTGAGGGAAGGAGCAGAGTGATGGAGGAGAGGAGGTGCCGGAGTGTGAGGGATGGAGCAGTGTAATGGAGGACAGGAGGGGCCAGAGTATGAGGGATTGAGCAGAGTGATGGAGAGAGGAGGGGTCGGAGTGTGATGGATGGAGCAGAGTGATGGAGGAGAGGAGGTGCCGGAGTGTGATGGATGGAGCAGAGTGATGGAGGAGAAGAGGGACCGGAGTGTGAGGGAAGAAGCAGAATGATGGAGAAGAGGAGGGTCCGGAGTGGGAGGAATGTCAGTGAAGAGGAGCTGGAAGTGGGCAGTCACCAGCACTGTAAAAGCACTGTAAAGAAGATTGAGAGCACAGTTTGAAGTTAAGTAGCTAATGCTAATAATAAGGTCTGATCCGGTATTGGTTTCGAGAGTTGCTGTTTTGGAGTAAATGGATATGTGGGCCACAAGGCAAAGTCTCAACTTGCACCCCCCAAGCACATTTTATATGCCATAAGACCATTCAGATGCCCCCAATATGCCTTCAGACTCCTTCATATGCCTGTATAAGTCATTACACTCTTCCACATGCTCTTTATTTACCATTAGATCCAATTAGATATGCCATCAGGACCCCGCCCCCTCATAGGCTCTACCCCCTTATTTAGGTCTGCTTCAGAAATTTCCCCAACTGGCTTTCCATCCTAATCTGCCCCTGCTTCCATGGATGTCAGAGCAGAGCTGGAGTGCAAAACCCGGCAAGTTGCAGAACACACCAGGCCCGGGGGTTTCCTCTCCCATATTTAAGTGGTGTCTGTGTTAGTAAGTTTATCTGTGTTGTCTGTGTCAGTAAGTAGCATCTGTCAGTAAGTGTGTGTTGTGTTTGCCAGTAGGTGGTGTCTGAGTCAGTATGTGTGTGTTAGTAAGTGGTATCTGTGTCAGTAAGGGCTGTTTGTGTCAGTAAGTGGTGTTTGTGCCTGTGTATTTGTATCAGTAAGTTGTATCTGTGTCAGTAACGGGTGTCTGTCATTAAGTATGTACAGTATGTGCCAATAAGTGATGTCTGAGTCTGTAAGGGGTATCTGTCAGTAAGTGGTGTTTGTGTCATTAAACGTGTGCATCAGTACCCCACCCATGGCACCCCCGCAACTGCCCCTCCCCCACCCATTGCTCCTGCCCCGCGGTGCTTCCGGACCCCCGACACCACCCGCTGCACCCCCGCACCCGCCTCTTCCCCACCCACAGCACTTCTCCCCCATCTGCAACAGCCCCGCACCTGCCCCTCCCCCACCCATGGCACCCCCACCCCTCTCCCACTTGCAGCACATCTGGCCTCCTCCCCCATCTGCAGCCCCCACTCCCCATCCCTATTGCAAGGGGCTACGCCCCCTTCACCATCATACGCTCTTTGGTCGTACAATATTTAACCACTAACAAAACTAGGAATACAGATAATACTCCATATAATACAAATATTGAATGTCAGAAATGCGTGCAGGAGTTAAGGGGGCGTAGCCCCTTGCAACGGTGTGAAGAACGCCCGTAGGGCGCAATGAGTCACCTAATTATAAATACTTATCTATTATATACATACTTACCTGTTTATAAGAATAATAATTAGTGCTGTGAATCTTGGGACTGAGTATGTTTTTAAATCCAGAACCTTATAGATACATATCATAATATATTGTACACTTCCCTGGAACTGATTTTCCAACAGATATTATATTAGCAATACTTACCCATAGAAGCATTTCAATTTTGACGGTTACTGTGTCCCATCCTCAGTTGTGGAACATAACTAAATTAGAATATAACAGAAGGGTAGCGTGCCTTGATTTTAGCATCACCAGTTGTACACTGTGTTCACTATATGTATTGTGTGTATTGTCTTTATTTCGTGATTAGACTCATTTTATAGATACATTAAAAGTTATATTTTAAAATTCCTTGGTGCGCCAACAAAGAGACATTCTTGGCTGAAGCACTTGGATGTGCCCTACTATAGGCTGCAGCATAGACAAGGTCCCTGTGGGCAACAGAGGAGGTTCTGTCAAAGTCCAATTCCCAATGAAGCTGTAGAAGGGATGTAGAGATGGATAGGAAGCCAGAAGGTGGCAAATCCAAGAATAAATACTTTCCCATCCAGGCCACACTGGCCCTCATTCAGAAGTGGTTGGAGTTGCTATCACTGCCTATAACATACAGTAGAAACAGCAGCGATAACAATAATATGGTAATGCAGCACGGGGCGTCACGCATCCTGCTGCATTACTGATCAGAGTTGGATCCTATGATGCAGTACTGGATCTTCACCGACACCATTGGCTGTCTGCATGACCCAGGGGTCTCGCAATCCGGCTGCTGTATTTTCTACATAGAGGCCAGGAGATCTCTGCCCTCTGATGGAGATCCTGGCCTCTTCTCTTCCCCATAACACACCTCCTTTTCAAGAAATGGAGGCCGTCACTGCCCCCTTCCCACCTCCAAACAGCATCAACCACTGTCAGTCTGATGCTGCACTGCGCCTGCCGCCACAGACCCGTACCGCACATGTTCAGTAATGGTCCATTACATGCACAAAGTACCAAACATCGCTACTTTGTGGCATACGCTGCAGATCCTTTGTGTGTTTTGAAGATAACAGACCAACGGCCTGATTCAGAGACTGCCCCAAATGGCGTCACCACTGCGATCCAGTACGCTTCGATTGTGCGAAAATATGCAAATGTATTGAGATGCCTGCTGGTACACGAAGGCGTAACCGTCATATGCACATTGGTCAATCATCGACCTTCGGAGTAACCCTGTGGTCATTGCTGCATACAGGATCGCAGCTGCAAGCTGTAACACGCCCCCAGAACGTCTGCGACACACCTGCATTTGAGCTGCCATTCCCACCGTTACCACTTACAAACGCTCCCTGACTGTCAATCTTTTTGTGATAAAACCTGCACTGTGACCTCAATCACAAGACCATGGAAGCACAATCGGGGTGCGGCTTAAGCGCATACTCAGCGACAAAAAATATCGATCCACTGCGTACAACTAGGACCATAGACTTTGGCAAACCCTGAAAAACCAGTGCCAGATATAATCATATTTATATACAGTGTTTATATACAATTTTATTATCTTTGGTTTAATATATAGTTGATATTGCTTTATCATGTTCATTAATAAAAATCAAAAGCTTGATTGGTTCTGGGCAATTGGTTCCAACTCTTAATTAGTTCTTGCTATTGTCTCGTTGGATTGGCAAATCCCCTTTTAGCTATAGCCACAGCTGTTGATTGCAGCTAATTTATTTAGGGAGACATGTACTAAGCAGTGATAAATGTGGAAAAGTGAGCCAGTGGAGAAGTTGCCCATGGCAACCAATCAGCTGCTGCATACTGTTATAGTATGCAAATTATAAATGTTACGTCAATGCTGATTGGTTGCCATGGGCAACGTCTTCATGCTTTTCACTGCTTAGTACATCTCATAGTCCCATATTTATCAATTTGTTTGGTGTTATGGACAGGGGCAGTAGCCTGCATTTTAATATATTTGGGCATATGTATCAAAGCTTGAAGAGAGATAAAGTGGATGGAGACAACGTGCAACCAATCAGCTCCTGTCATTTTTAAAACACAGCCTGTGACATGGCAGTTAGGAGCTGATTGGCTGGTACAATTTCATTCTATTGTTATTTGAAAAAAAAAGTCTTAAACTGGCTGAGCACTTTAAAGATGTTGCAATCTAGTGACAGTCGGATAGGATATAGTTTGTCTGCATACACACTGCACCCAATTCGCCATACGATGTCACGATATACAGTATCAAATACCGCACTGCATTGTACATTATCCCATTTGATGTGCTGCACATTAGATGGGACAATACAATGAATTATGTGTGTAATAGCCAGATTGGGGCTAATAAGGAAGAGGTGGTAAATCGCAGCACTCACCGCTGGGGGGTATCAACCAGTACTTCATGATTCCAAAGATCTCATACCATACTTGCCGACTTCATGGCTGCTCTCTCTGGGAGAGTTCAGACAGGTCGGCTCAGCAGGGGGGCAGGGCCATGATGTGCAGTGGGGCGGGGCGGAGGCGGAACGGGGGCAGGATGGAGGTGGGGGTGGCTATCACAGGGCATAATTTAAGCCATGCCCCCGATATTAACGGCATTATACTGCAGGGGCGTGGCTATGATGACGCGATTCAGCAAGAATCACGTCATCGACTGCCTGGACTGCCTGGACAGCCCAATTTACTCACTGGGTGGCCGGGCGGGGGGGACTTTAAAAATCGGGAGACTGGTCTGCTCTTCCGGGGGGCCAGGAGGGTCACCCGATTTTTGGGAGCCACCGGCCATTCCGGGTGAGTATGCAAGTATGTCTCATACACACTACACAATGGTCATGCAGAGTGGTCGCATTTTCATTGGGAATACACCAAAAATGCAGAATTTAGAACACAACAGGACATTGGCTCAGTATCAGGGTTTTTTAAGAGAAAAGAGGGAAAAAGAATGTCTCTTTGTTGGCGCACAAAAAATTATTAAAAATTAACCTTTGCTAAATCCATTAAAATTGTCCAGACACAAAATAAAAAAGTACAATACACCATGTGATACACTTATCATAAACCGTGAATAAAATAAAAATGTTTATAGCCAAGGCTCGCTACCTGTGTCGTGTCTTTATTAATCCAGTTTGAATATATCTTAACGGGCTACAATCCGTTTATACAATTCACTATTCAGATAGTTTTCTTGTTGGTTCTCAATAATTAATCTGATATTGAGATATTAGATGCTGTATGATATTTGTTAGGAGTGTATTAATGATTTGCTTGTATGCAATGTTATACTGAACTCATATGACTACTGACTTTAACAAAGCTTATCCAGCATATGATACATTCAGCAGTAGTTTGAGATGTCATTCAATGTAACATCCCTTCAGCAATATCTTCCCTTGCAACAAATTAGTACAGATATAACTTTTTGCAGTAACTGTATTGGTGCAATAAAGTACAATGTAGTTATTGGAGAGGATCGCAAAGTGTATCCCCTATAATGAGATGCACTATAGCTTACAAGAGGAATCACTATGGGGTATTTTTACTAAAATTCGTATTTTTCAGAATAAGGGCCCTCATTCCGAGTTGATCGGTCGCAAGGCGAATTTAGCAGAGTTACACACGCTAAGCCGCCGCCTACTGGGAGTGAATCTTAGCTTCTTAAAATTGCGACCGATGTATTCGCAATATTGCGATTACTAACTACTTAGCAGTTTCAGAGTAGCTCCAGACTTACTCTGCCTGTGCGATCATTTCAGTGCTTGTCGTTCCTGGTTGACGTCACAAACACACCCAGCGTTCGCCCAGGCACTCCCACCGTTTCCCCGGCCACTCCTGCGTTTTTTCCGGAAACGGTAGCGTTTTCAGCCACACGCCCCTGAAACGCCGTGTTTCCGCCCAGTAACACCCATTTCCTGTCAATCACATTACGATCGCCGGAGCGAAGAAAAAGCCGTGAGTAAAAATACTTTCATCATAGTAAAGTTACTTGGCGCAGTCGCAGTGCGAACATTGCGCATGCGTACTAAGAGGATTTTCACTGCGATGCGATGAAAAATACCGAGCGAACAACTCGGAATGAGGGCCAAGGTTAAAGATCTAACACGAATGACATTGAAAATTTAATTTTGCAACTTTTTGAATTTATTACGACTAATTTACTAAGTTGTCGTATTTTTAATTTTCGTATTTACCCATGTCGATGTCATTCGTAGTTTTGTAAGGTAGAATGCGGCCGATTTAGTGGTTTTGCGGCCGTGTTATGTGTTTTTTTTACGACTGCGTCACATTTTAGTCACGGCAGTGTTTCTCCGTTCCCGGCCGCGTTTTTTTCCTAAGTTTCATTTTTGTCACTCGTCCGTGATTGGTTTGATTCGTGATGGAGGAGTGTCTGTGTACATTACTATAAAAACGCCCCAAACCGTCAGCACCTCGTGGGTTTAGCTAGTGGAGAGGTGAGAGGAAGGTGTGTTAGGAGTTGATGAGTTTTGTGGAGTTTTTGGAGGATTTGTGGCGGATTTTTGCGCTTGTTGAGTGCTGTACTGTGTGTGTAAGTAGTCTTGTCATACTTGTTCTGTAGTTATTTAAAAGTTTGTCTACTTTTTTGTCCTTGGTTTTTTTTTCAAGTCTACTGTCATTGTTTGTGAGTGAGTGAGTGAGAGTGTGTGTGTGTGTGTGTGTGTGTGTGTGTGTGTGTGTGTGTGTGTGTGTGTGTGTGTGTGTGTGTGTGTGTGTGTGTGTGTGTGTGTGTGTGTGTTGGGTGTGTGGTGTGTAGTGGTAGTGGAGGAGTGTGTTTTCTGTTTTTTTTTTTATCAGTGTTATTTGTAGTTTGTCCTGATTATGTCCCAGTCAGAGGTCAGTGTGGTGGAGGAGGTGAGTGAGAGGGAGGAGGTGGAGGAGGTGAGTGAGAGGGAGGAGGTGAGTGAGGTGGAGGAGGTGAGTGAGAGGGAGGAGGTGAGTGAGGTGGAGGAGGTTAGTGAGGAGGAGGGGGTGGCTGCTGCTGCGGCCTCCAGTGATAGTGATGGTGTTGTGGCTCCGCAGCCACGCACCACTACAAAGACTGGGCGCAATGTGAAATTCAGCTATTCAGAAAATATGGCTTTGGTGCGGGAGCTGATGAGACATCATCGGCAGTTATTTGGCCATGATGCTGCTAAGGTGTCGACACGTAGGAAGTCTGTTCTGTGGGGGAAGGTCATTGCGGCTGTGAATAGTGAGGGTGTGGTGAGGCGGACCGAGGACACGTGTCGCAAACGCTTTTATGACATAAAGCGCCGTGTCAAGGCAAAGATGGCCAAGGGGGCCAAATCAGCCCGCCAAATCGGGGATGGACACCCCTTCCGTGCATCTTATCGGGATTGGGAGGAGCATGTGCGTTCATTTATTCCGCCAGAAGTGGTTGGTGCGACTCATGTCCGGGATTCTGACCGGCCAAGACAGGATGGTGAGTTTTTTTTATTAATTTAAAAGTGTAAACATCTGTGTGTTGTCCTTTGTTGTTTGTAATTTCATCAAGCTAATTGTGATTGTCAGTTTGTTAATTGTTACAATGTGTTGGTGATGTCGTGCAGGCCTGGGCAACCTGTGGCTCTACAGGTGTTAGCAAACTACAAGTCCCATCATGCATTGCCTCAGTTTTGTTATTAGTGAATGCTACATCTGTTGCAGTGCATGCTGGTATGTGTAGTTTTACTACATCTTGAGAGCCCCAGGTTGTCCATGACTGATGTAGTGTTAATATCAATCATTTTTTTATTTTTTTTGTGTTTTTTTTTAAATCTGGTTGCCTTGGCCTTTTCCTTCCATTTGATATCAGTACTAAATCTTTCTAGGTGTATTTAAAAGAAGTGTGTTGAATATGTTGTTTGCATATTTTTTAAACAAATAGATTTCTTTGGATTTTTGTTTATTGTGTGTTGTTGTGGGTTGTCCTTTGTTGTTTTGTATTGTTTTTCTGCCATTTTTTTTTAGAAACATTTTTGTGCAGATATTTGTGCCTAGTGTTGTATTTGTAGAATTAAAATTGGTACCTTAGCGTGCAATATTGTGGTTGTGTCAAGCTATGTGATTTGGTTTTTATCCATTATAATATTGGGCATTATTTGGCTTTGTGTATGGATTAATTTGTGAAATTGAATCTTATTTAAAGTATATACACCCAATGAAGTCAGGCAGAAAAGCTTAAGCATCGTTTAGTTTACTTATCATCAGGTTCCAGATGTTTTCATCACAAGAAGGATTTTCAGAAAACATTGTTAAATAAAAGTATGTTCATAAGGTAATTCTTCATATTTCTACAGTACGCCAGAGAAGCAGCACAGCCAGGCCACAGCCAACACTGCCAAGTGATGCAGATGGTGGGAATGCAGGTAAGAATTCACTGTAATCACATATTCAGCAAACACATAGAAGCACAAAATATTAATGTTTATCTTATCACATAGGTTCTTCTTCTGCAAACCCCCCTCCACTAAGGCGCCCATCACAGGGCTCGGTGACTGTGCCTAGGAGGCCAACCAAGAGATGTCGTTTTGAGGCTGAATCTGCTGCTCCATCCCACCCCAACAGCGCATCTCCGCAGTGTTGTCCCTACCAGCACAAGCAATTTTGGCGAGTCCACAAAGCGAGGATCCACAATCACCTCAGCTGTCTGGTGAGTAAACATAAAAGTTAATTGTAACAAAAATTTATAACAGTGTGGTCTATGAATTAACCTGGATAAGGCATAATGAATTGATAAACCACTGATATGTGCAAGGTGATCAAGGCAGAAGCAAAACAGATCCTAACAGTAAAAATTCTGAACGTCCCTGTTTGGCTTGTGCCTTTATCACCTTGCACATATCACTGGTTTTTCAAATCCTTAGGTCTTCTCCAGGTTAATTCATCTGCACCACTGTTTGTGTACTGGCAAAATTAATTTATTTGTGTTAATTCTTATTCCAGGCAATAATCACAAACAACAAGCACATGGTATTTTTGTCATTTTTGTGGTTACATTTTTAGATGTGATGTTGCCTATAGCAACCATTTAATATTTCAGAAATTGAAACAAGAAACAGCAACATAAATGTAATCTATAATCCGATTGTTTGCCATGGGCAACATCACCATTTCTAAACATAGGCCACCTTAAGGGCTGAAACACATTACCCGGCTTTTGCCGGACGGGAAAAAGCCGGACGGCTTTTTCCCGTGCCGGCATTGTAGTTAACAGTGTGAGGGCTAGGGTCCCTTCACACTGCACGGCCCCGGCTCGGCTGCCGGGTTGCAGCCGGGTCTCACCACTGGAGGGTCCGGCGGCCGGGCGGCCGCCGGGCCGTCTTTGCAGCCAGTGAACCGTGTGTGTGAAGGGGAGCTTTCACACACAACGGGTTTTTCTGAAGCCGTGTCTGATGCTGCGCATGCGCACAGCATCACACACGGCTCAAAGTCGTCCAGTGTGACAGACGCTGCCGGTTTCTCCCGGATGGCAAAAAGCCGGACAAAGAGTGTGTGTTTCAGCCCTAAGACATTTACATGGTTTTTTAATGAAAAATGTGTGCCTTATTTGTTTGGTGTAATTTTCCCACACAACACTGACTGCCTTGATCAATTTATGAGTGTGTTCCAAAACACATTTAATGTATTGTGTGTGTTTAACAAAAGGAAGGGTCATACACAATCTGTAAATGCATTCATTTAAAATGGCGACAGTTCTTCGTGTTTGCACATTCATTATGGCTCAGAGTCCGACAATTCCCTAATTCATTTTGCCATTGAGTATGGAAAGTTAGAAGCCACATATGTGTTCAAAAAGGTAAGATTCCTAGGTAATTTTAGGCCACAATCTCTGTTTCATTTTCAACATGAATATTATTAAGTAAGGCATGTTTACGTCTTGCAAATAAATATTTTAAAAACTAAATAGTGGCTGTTATCAACCCCATACAGAACCACCCATCATGGACGAGGACGCACAGCAGGAAAGTGACCAGCAGCCTACCTACACACAACACCTGCAGCCCATCGATCCTCCCCAGCCAACCACGCAGCAGGACATAACACAATCACCCCAAACATCCCATAGCCCCCAATTGAGGCCAACACCACCCCAGCAACAAATGACCCCTGAGTTTTGGAGCAGTTGGGCCACACAACAGGCACAACACTATGCCTGCCTGAACACCCACACCCAATACCTTGCCAGTCTGCCCCATCATCTGCCTCGCCTCAGTCGGAACTCAGGCAGACTGATAGTTCAGGTTGGCAGAATTGCCAATTCAATGGAGCAGATGAGGGCAGACAACAGTCAAATGCAAGACAATTTACTCAGAATCATGGATGAACAACAGCGGCACCAACAAGCCCTCATACAAATAATACAACACAACCAACTGGTCAACGAAAACCTCTCCAGAATTATTGCCAGCAACACTGCCACAAATACCCAACTGACTGCAAGCATACACAACCTGAGCCAATGCATTAATGTGTTGGCATCCCAACAAATCAGCTCAAGCTCCGGAACTACAACACCAAGCCAGACCCCAGTTACAGTACCTCCCCTGTTAGACGCTCCAGCAGAATACGGACCAACGAACCAGGTCAATCCTCTGCACCCAGCACACACCAAAAAAAATAATGAAGGATGCAGCAAATGGTTGATAAAAAATAAAGTTTTTGGAATTGTTACACCAAAAATGCCTGTGTCCAAGCAAATCATTTTTAAACTAGTGATGAGCGGGTTCGGTTCCTCGGAATCCGAACACGCCCGAACTTCACCTTTTTTTCACACGGGTCCGAGCGACTCGGATCCTCCCGCCTTGCTCGGTTAACCCGAGCACGCCCGAACGTCATCATCCTGCTGTCGGATTCTCGCGAGACTCGGATTCTATATAAGGAGCCGCGCGTCGCCGCCATTTTCACACGTGCATTGAGATTGATAGGGAGAGGACGTGGCTGGCGTCCTCTCCGTTTAGATTAGAAGAGAGAGAGTGACATTAGATTTACTACTAATTTTGGGGAGCAGTTGTTAGGAGTACTCAGTACAGTGCAGAGTTTTGCTGATATTGACCACCAGTTTTATTTTAATCCGTTCTCTGCCTGAAAAAAACGATACATACCATATCTGTGCTCAGCCTCAGTGTGCTGCATGATATATCATCTATGTATATCTGACTGTGCTGAGTGCTCACTGCTCACACAGCTTAATTGTGGGGGAGACTGGGGAGCAGTTATAGCAGGAGTACAGTGCACACTTTTGCTGCCAGTGACCACCAGTATATTGTCTGCCTGAAAAAGTTAAACACTCCTGTGGTGTTTTTTTTTTTATTCTATAAACGCATTCTGCTGACAGTGTCCAGCAGGTCTGTCATTCATTATATTATATAAATATTTACCTACAGTAGTGTTATATTTTTTTTCCATCTCTATCATCTTTATCATATCTATATTAGCAGACGCAGTACGGTAGTCCACGTCTGTAGCTAGTGCTACCTCTGTGTCGTAAGACTCGTGACTACTAGTGCTCGGCCAATATTGTAAATAATATACCTCTACCTGTGTAGTGTTTTCTTTTTTCTATCTTCATTCATACTAGTCTAGTACTAGTTAGTTTTGCAGTCTGCTGACAGTGTCCAGCAGGTCCGTCATTATATTATATATACCTACAGTAGTGATATATATATTTCTCTAATGTCCTAAGTGGATGCTGGGGACTCCGTAAGGACCATGGGGAATAGCGGCTCCGCAGGAGACTGGGCACATCTAAAGAAAGCTTTAGGACTACCTGGTGTGCACTGGCTCCTCCCCCTATGACCCTCCTCCAAGCCTCAGTTAGATCTCTGTGCCCGAACGAGAAGGGTGCACACTAGGGGCTCTCCTGAGCTTCTTAGTGAAAGTTTTAGTTTAGGTTTTTTATTTTCAGTGAGACCTGCTGGCAACAGGCTCACTGCATCGAGGGACTAAGGGGAGAAGAAGCGAACTCACCTGCGTGCAGAGTGGATTGGGCTTCTTAGGCTACTGGACATTAGCTCCAGAGGGACGATCACAGGCCCAGCCTGGATGGGTCCCAGAGCCGCGCCGCCGGCCCCCTTACAGAGCCAGAAGCAAGAAGAGGTCCGGAAAATCGGCGGCAGAAGACGTCTGTCTTCAACAAGGTAGCGCACAGCACTGCAGCTGTGCGCCATTGCTCTCAGCACACTTCACACTCCGGTCACTGAGGGTGCAGGGCGCTGGGGGGGGGCGCCCTGAGACGCAATAAAAAACACCTTGGATGGCAAAAAAATGCATCACATATAGCTCCTGGGCTATATGGATGCATTTAACCCCTGCCAGAATACATATAAAAACGGGAGATAAGGCCGCCGATAAGGGGGCGGAGCCTATCTCCTCAGCACACTGGCGCCATTTCCCCTCACAGCTCCGTTGGAGGGAAGCTCCCTGTCTCTCCCCTGCAGTCACTACACTACATAAAGGGTTAAAAAAGAGAGGGGGGGCACTAATTACGCGCTGTATTAAAGATACAGCAGCTATAAGGGGAAAAACACTTATATAAGGTTATCCCTGTATATATATATAGCGCTCTGGTGTGTGCTGGCAAACTCTCCCTCTGTCTCCCCAAAGGGCTAGTGGGGTCCTGTCCTCTATCAGAGCATTCCCTGTGTGTGTGCTGTATGTCGGTACGTTTGTGTCGACATGTATGAGGAGAAAAATGATGTGGAGACGGAGCAGATTGCCTGTAATAGGGATGTCACCCCCTAGGGGGTCGACACCTGAGTGGATGAACTGTTGGAAGGAATTACGTGACAGTGTCAGCTCTGTATAAAAGACAGTGGTTGACATGAGACAGCCGGCTACTCAGCTTGTGCCTGTCCAGACGTCTCATAGGCCGTCAGGGGCTCTAAAGCGCCCGTTACCTCAGATGGCAGATATAGACGCCGACACGGATACTGACTCCAGTGTCGACAGTGAAGAGACAAATGTGACTTCCAGTAGGGCCACACGTTACATGATTGAGGCAATGAAAAATGTTTTACACATTTCTGATAATACGAGTACCACCAAAAAGGGGTATTATGTTCGGTGAGGAAAAACTACCTGTAGTTTTCCTGAATCTGAGAAATTAAATGAGGTGTGTGATGATGCGTGGTTTTCCCCCGATAACAACTGATAATTTCTAAAATGTTATTGGCATTATATCCTTTCCCGCCAGAGGTTAGGGTGCGTTGGGAAACACCCCCTAGGGGGGATAAAGCGCTCACACGCTTGTAAGCGCTCTACCCTCTCCTGAGATGGCCGCCCTTAAGGATCCTGCTGATAGAAAGCAGGAGGGTATCCTAAAATGTATTTACACACATACTGGTGTTATACTGCGACCAGCAATAGCCTCAGCCTGGATGTGCAGTGCTGGGTTGGCGTGGTCGGATTCCCTGACTGAAAATATTGATACCCTGGATAGGGACAGTATATTTTTGCCTATAGAGCATTTAAAAGATGCATTTCTATATATGCGTGATGCACAGCGGAATATTTGCCGACTGGCATCAAGTCTAAGTGCGTTGTCCATTTCTACCAGTAGAGGGTTATGGACACGTCAGTGGTCAGGTGATGCGTATTCCAAACGACATTTGGAAGTATTGCCTTATTAAGGGGAGGAGTTATTTGGGGTCGGTCTTTCAGACCTGGTGGCCATGGCAACAGCTGGGAAATCCACGTTTGTACCCCAGGTCGCCTCTCAACATGAGAAGACGCCGTATTATCAGGCGCAGTCTTTTCGTGGACAAGGGGGCAAAAGGTTCCTCATTTCTGCCCCGTGACAGAGGGAGAGGAAAAAGGCTGCAGAAATCAGCCAGTTCCCAGGAACAGAAACTCTCTCCCGCCTCTGCCAAGCCCTCAGTATGACGCTGGGGCTTTACAAGCAGAATCAGGCATGGTGGGGGGCCCGTCTCAATGAATTTCAGCGCGCAGTGGGCTCACTCGCAAGTAGACCCCTGGATCCTTCAGGTGATATCTCAGGGGTACAAATTAGAATTCGAGACGTCTCCCCCTCGCCGTTTCCTAAAGTCGGCTTTACCGATGTCTCCTTCTGACAGGGAGACAGTTTTGGAAGCCATTCACAAGCTGTATTCCCAGCAGGTGATAATCAAGGTACCCCTCCTGCAACAGGGAACGGGGTATTATTCCACACTGTTGTGGTACCGAAGCCGGACGGCTCGGTAAGACCGATTCTAAATCTAAAATCTTTGAACACTTACATACAGAGGTTCAAATTCAAGATTGAGTCACTCAGAGCAGTGATTGCGAACCTGGAAGAAGGGGACTACATGATGTCTCGGGACATCAAGGATGCTTACCTTCATGTCAAAATTTACCCTTCTCATCAAGGGTACCTCAGGTTTATGGTACAGAACTGTCACTATCAGTTCAGACGCTGCCGTATGGATGGTCCACGGCACCCCGGGTCTTTACCAAGGTAATGGCCGAAATGATGATATTCCTTCGAAGGAAGGGAATTTTAGTTATCCCTTACTTGTACGATTCCCTGATCAGGGTAAGATCCAGGGAACATTTGGAGGTCGGTGTAGCACTATCTCAGGTAGTGTTGCGGCAGCACGATTGGATTCTCAATATTCCAAAATCGCAGCTAGTTCCGACGACTTGTCTTCTGTTCCTAGGGATGATCCTGGACACAGTCCAGAAAAAGGTGTTTCTCCCGGAGGAGAAAGCCAGGGAGTTATCCGAGCTAGTCAGGAACCTCCTAAAACCGAGCCAAGTCTCAGTGCATCAATGCACAAGGGTTCTGGGTAAAATGGTGGCTTCCTACGAAGCAATCCCATTCGGCAGATTCCACGCAAGAACTTTCCAGTGGGACCTGCTGGACAAATGGTCCGGGTCGCATCTTCAGATGCATCAGCGGATAACCCTGTCACCAAGGACAAGGGTGTCTCTCCTGTGGTGGTTGCAGAGTGCTCATCTTCTAGAGGGCCGCAGATTCGGCATTCAGGACTGGGTCCTGGTGACCACGGATGCCAGCCTGCGAGGCTGGGGAGCAGTCACACAGGGAAGAAATATCCAGGGCTTATGGTCAAGCCTGGAGACATCACTTCACATAAATATCCTGGAGCTAAGGGCCATTTACAATGCTCTAAGCTTAGCAAGACCTCTGCTTCAAGGTCAGCCGGTGTTGATCCAGTCGGACAACATCACGGCAGTCACCCACGTAAACAGACAGGGTGGCACAAGAAGCAGGAGGGTAATGGCAGAAGCTGCAAGGATTCTTCGCTGGGCGGAAAATCATGTGATAGCACTGTCAGCAGTATTCATTCCGGGAGTGGACAACTGGGAAGCAGACTTCCTCAGCACGACCTCCACCCGGGAGAGTGGGGACTTCACCCAGAAGTCTTCCACATGATTATAAACCGTTGGGAAAAACTCGACAGGTATTGCGCCAGGTCAAGGGACCCTCAGGCAATAGCTGTAGACGCTCTGGTAACAACGTGGGTGTACCAGTCAGTGTATGTGTTCCCTCCTCTGCCTCTCATACCCAAGGTACTGAGATTGATAAGATGGAGAGGAGTAAGCACTATATTCGTGGCTCCGGATTGGCCAAGAAGGACTTGGTAACCGGAACTTCAAGAGATGCTCACGGAGGATCCGTGGCCTCTATCTCTAAGAAGGGACCTGCTCCAGCAAGGACCCTGTCTGTTCCAAGACTTACCGCGGCTGCGTTTGACGGCATGGCGGTTGAACGCCGGATCCTGAAGGAAAAAAGGCATTCCGGATGAAGTCATCCCTATCCTGATCAAAGCCAGGAAGGATGTAACCGCAAAACATTATCACCGCATTTGGCGAAAATATGTTGCGTGGTGCGAGGCCAGTAAGGCCCGACGGAGGAAATTCAACTGGGTCGATTCCTACATTTCCTGCAAACAGGAGTGTCTATGGGCCTGAAATTGGGGTCCATTAAGGTTCAAATTTCGACCCTGTCAATTTTCTTCCAAAAAGAACTAACTTCAGTCCCTGAAGTTCAGACGTTTGTAAAAGGGGTACTGCATATACAGCCTCTTTTTGTGCCTCCAGTGGCACTTTGGGATCTCAATGTAGTTTTTGGGTTCCAAAAGTCACATTGGTTTGAACCACTTAAATCTGTGGAGTTAAAATATCTCACATGGAAAGTGGTCATGCTGTTGGCCCTGGCCTGGGCCAGGCGCATGTCAGAATTGGCGGCTTTATCCTGTAAAAGCCCTTATCTGTTTTCCATTCGGACAGGGCGGAATTGAGGACTCGTCCTCAGTTTCTCCCTAAGGTGGTTTCAGCGTTTCACCTGAACCAACCTATTGTGGTGCCTGCGGCTAATAGGGACTTGGAGGACTCCAAGTTGCTAGACGTTGTCAGGGTCTTGAAAATATATGTTTCCAGGACGGCTGGAGTCAGGAAAACTGACTCGCTGTTTATCCTGTATGCACCCAACAAGCTGGGTGCTCCTGCTTCTAAGCAGACTATTGCTCGTTGGATTTGTAGTACAATTCAGCTTGCACATTCTGTGGCAGGCCTGCCACAGCCAAAAATCTGTAAATGCCCACTCCACAAGGAAGGTGGGCTCACCTTGGGCGGCTGCCCGAGGGGTCTCGGCTTTACAACTTTGCCGAGCAGCTACTTGGTCAGGAGCAAATACGTTTGTAAAATTCTACAAAATTGATACCCTGGCTGAGGAGGACCTGGAGTTCTCTCATTCGGTGCTGCAGAGTCATCCGCACTCTCCCGCCTGTTTGGGAGCTTTGGTATAATCCCCATGGTCCTTACGGAGTCCCCAGCATCCACTTAGGACGTTAGAGAAAATAAGAATTTACTTACCGATAATTCTATTTCTCGTAGTCCGTAGTGGATGCTGGGCGCCCATCCCAAGTGCAGATTGTCTGCAATACTGGTACATAGTTATTGTTACCAAAAAATCGGGTTATTGCTGTAGTGAGCCATCTTTTCTAGAGGCTCCTCTGTTATCATGCTGTTAACTGGGTTCAGATCACAGGTTATACGGTGTGATTGGTGTGGCTGGTATGAGTCTTACCCGGGATTCAAGATCCTTCCTTATTGTGTACGCTCGTCCGGGCACAGTATCCTAGCTGAGGCTTGGAGGAGGGTCATAGGGGGAGGAGCCAGTGCACACCAGGTAGTCCTAAAGCTTTCTTTAGATGTGCCCAGTCTCCTGCGGAGCCGCTATTCCCCATGGTCCTTACGGAGTCCCCAGCATCCACTACGGACTACGAGAAATAGAATTATCGGTAAGTAAATTCTTATTTTTTTATATCATTATCATCTCTATACTAGCAGACACAGTACGGTAGTCCACGGCTGTAGCTACCTCTGTGTCGTCAGTGCTCGTCCATAATTGTATACCTACCTGTGGTGGGGTTTTTTTTCTATCTTCTTCATACTAGTAGTTTAGGAGTCTGCTGACAGTGTCCACCAGGTCCGTCATTATATTATATACCTACAGTAGTAATATATTTATTATATTATCTATACTAGCAGACGCAGTACGGTAGTCCACGGCTGTGGCTACCTCTGTGTCATCAGTGCTCGTCCATAATTGTATACCTACCTGTGGTGGGGTTTTTTTTTCTATCTTCTTCATACTAGTAGTTTAGCAGTCTGCTGACAGTGTCCACCAGGTCCGTCATTATATTATATACCTACAGTAGTATATTTATTATATTATCTATACTAGCAGACGCAGTACGGTAGTCCACAGCTGTAGCTACCTCTGTGTCATCAGTGCTCGTCCATAATTGTATACCTACCTGTGGTGGGTTTTTTTTTCTATCTTCTTCATACTAGTAGTTTAGGAGTCTGCTGACAGTGTCCACCAGGTCCGTCATTATATTATATACCTACAGTAGTAATATATTTATTATATTATCTATACAAGCAGACGCAGTACGGTAGTCCACGGCTGTGGCTACCTCTGTGTCATCAGTGCTCGTCCATAATTGTATACCTACCTGTGGTGGGTTTTTTTTTCTATCTTCTTCATACTAGTAGTTTAGCAGTCTGCTGACAGTGTCCAGCAGGTCCGTCATTATATTATATATACCTACAGTAGTGATATATATTTTTTATATCATTATCATCTCTATACTAGCAGACACAGTATGGTAGTCCACGGCTGTAGCTACCTCTGTGTCGTCAGTGCTCGTCCATAATTGTATACCTACCTGTGGTGGGGGTTTTTTTTCTATCTTCTTCATACTAGTAGTTTAGCAGTCTGCTGACAGTGTCCACCAGGTCCGTCATTATATTATATACTGTACCTACAGTAGCATATTTATTATATTATCTATACTAGCAGACGCAGTACGGTAGTCCACGGCTGTGGCTACCTCTGTGTCGTCAGTGCTCGTCCATAATTGTATACCTACCTGTGGTGGGTTTTTTTTTTCTATCTTCTTCATACTAGTAGTTTAGCAGTCTGCTGACAGTGTCCACCAGGTCCGTCATTATATTATATACCTACAGTAGTATATTTATTATATTATCTATACTAGCAGACGCAGTACGGTAGTCCACAGCTGTACCTACCTCTGTGTCGACTCGTCACTCATCGTCCATAAGTATAAGTAATACTATCCATCCATCTACATTATACCTGTGGTGGCTTTTAGTTGTGCGCAAAATATGGAGAACAAAAATGTGGAGGTTAAAAAAATAGGGAAAGATCAAGATCCACTTCCAACTCGTGCTGAAGCTGCTGCCACTAGTCATGGCCGAGATGATGAAATGCCATCAACGTTGTCTGCCAAGGCTGATGCCCAATGTCATAGTACAGAGCATGTAAAATCCAAAACACAAAAGATCAGTAAAAAAAATGACCCAAAAATCCAAATTAAAAGCGTCTGAGGAGAAGCGTAAACTTGCCAATATGCCATTTACGACACGGAGTGGCAAGGAACGGCTGAGGCCCTGGCCTATGTTCATGGCTAGTGGTTCAGCTTCACATGAGGATGGAAGCACTCATCCTCTCGCTAGAAAAAAGAAAAGACTTGCGGCAAAAGCACAGCAAAGAACTGTGCGTTCTTCGAAATCACAAATCCCAAAGGAGAGTCCAATTGTGTCGGTTGCGATGCCTGACCTTCCCAACACTGGACAGGGAGGGGCTTGCGCGTTCCACCATTTGCACGCCCCCTGCAAGTGTTGAAAGGAGCACCCGCAGTCCAGTTCCTGATAATGAAATTGAAGATGTCAGTGTTGAAGTACACCAGGATGAGGATATGGGTGTTGCTTGGGCTGGGGAGGAAATTGACAAGGAGGATTCTGATGGTGAGGTGGTTTGTTTAAGTCAGGCACCCGGGGAGACACCTGTTGTCCATGGGAGGAATATGGCCATTGACATGCCTGGTGAAAATACCCAAAAAATCAGCTCTTCAGTGTGGAAGTATTTCAACAGAAATGCAGACAACAGGTGTCAAGCCGTGTGTTGCCTTTGTCAAGCTGTAATAAGTAGGGGTAAGGACATTAACCACCTCGGAACATCCTCCCTTATACGTCACCTGCAGCGCATTCATAATAAGTCAGTGACAAGTTCAAAAACTTTGGGCGACAGCGGAAGCAGTCCACTGACCAGTAAATCCCTTCCTCTTGTAACCAAGCTCGCACAAACCACACCACCAACTCCCTCAGTGTCAATTTACTCCTTACCCAGGAAAGCCAATAGTCCTGCAGGCCATGTCGCTGGCAAGTCTGACGAGTCCTCTCCTGCCTGGGATTCCTCCGATGCATCCTTGAGTGTAATGCCTACTGCTGCTGGCGCTGCTGTTGTTGCTGCTGGGAGTCGATCGTTGAAGGGTTAAAGGGTCTATGTTCTTCTCTTGCTGTATTGCTACAAAGACAAGAATGTCTCGATGTTTTCTATTGTGGTTATGACCTTGCAAAGTTATCCCACACTGATACTATGCCTTAGCTTCGACACGTACTCCTGTCCGTGTACGGAAGCCCCTATATGGACATAGAGCTCATGATGTCCTCATGCTGTATGATATCCTGCATGTAATGTCGTATGCTACTTCTATTTATCCAATCATATGCTTGCACATATTGTATACACCCATGTTTCTTATCTATATAGTACGCTGTAATTTTTACAATAAACAGAGTGATTCTTAACTACAGCTGCGTGCTTACTCTTTGTGTTAAGAGTTACTCTCCGGGTACCTAAGGGGTCATCAAATCGAGGTGGTTCAGAGATATAATCCTTACAGTCTGGGGGCTCAGTCCGGAATCCAGCCGATCGTCCCCTGATCGGTAAGATAGAGAATTTTGTTGTCTGTCTTGTCCGCTAAGGGATTGCGACCATCTACTGGATCTGAACTCACTCCGTGTTCCGGGAACACGTGACAAGGTAATATTTAAGTCCGGGACTTAATGTTACGTAGTTTTATGTAAAGGATTTTTTTTTAAGGCGCCATAAACAGGTATCAGGGATACCATAGAAGGACCAGGGGTCCACAAACAGGTATCAGGGATACCATAGAAGGACCAGGGGTCCATAAACAGGTATCAGGGATACCATAGAAGGACCAGGGGTCCACAAACAGGTATCAGGGATACCATAGAAGGACCAGGGGTCCACGTATTTAAGGCGTCATAAACAGGTATCCGGGATACCATAGATGGACCAGGGGTCCAAATAACAACGCCTCCTCGATTTGATCACCTAAATATTTGTATGTCTGTCTTATAAGTACTCATATTGTAATTTTTCTATTAAGGACACTCAGTGAACGGGTGGTAAGTGCACGGACGCTGAGTCTCAGAGGACATTGTTGTTTACAGTGATTTTAAGTACATTTGAAAGTTGATTTGTAACAAATAACATTGTCCACGATTGCAGAGATATTAATTGTACGGGTGGTAAGTGTACGTACATTTGGTATCACAAGTTGTACTGTTGTTGTTTTCTGTTCCCGGTAGTTTGTGTAGGGAATATGCACTCCCACATGTTACCAATGATCTATGATCAGATCAGCTGAATGCATACATAGACTATTGTTCCCCTTCCCTGTTATTTGTGAATTCTTTTAGAAATATATTGCGTGGGTGGTAAGTGTACACGCACTATATGACACTGTGTTTGGAACAATCTATGTTTTTTTTTTATGATAAAGATTGTTATTAATTCAGTTTAGACACGTTAGTTACTTATTGGTAATATGGGATCAGATCAGAGTAAAGAGACTGAATACCCCCCTCCCCTCCCGGGAGAGACCTGCAAGGAATATGTTGCTCGTGTCTCCCCTACAAATTACTACCTTGTTAACCCCTGGCTAGACAATTTAGTGGGATGAACTGAGTGAACATCTGGACGCAGTGTTTAAAACCCGCTCGTCCCTAGCAGTAGCTTGCAAACAGAAACCTAGTGAGAATGTGACTGAATTCTGGAAGAGATTTAAAAAAATGCTGGTCAGAGGAAGCAGGTCTCACCCTAGTAAATACTGACAGCTTACTTATTTCCACATTTATAAACAACCTGCTGCCTTCTGTGACCTTGACAGTAAAACAAAGTGTTTCTAGTTGGACCTCAGACAACATTGAGGAATTCAGTAAACATTTATATGAGAAGGAAGCAGCAGGCTGTTTTGACATTAAAAAGACTACTCAAAACGTACTGACCCACAGTTTTCAGAACCTCCGGAGGCAACACAGGAACCCTCGCCCCCAGCGGGACACCCCACATAATAGGGGTCCCCCTGCACCTCCAAACAGACGACATACATCCTGCTTTAACTGTGGCAAGGATGGACACTGGGCTAGGGACTGCCCCTACCCCCTTAACAAACCTAGGCAGCCATCAACTGAATCTGCCCCCCTTAGCAACGTTCCCAGGGACCCCCCAAGGTTCCAGATTGACTGGTAGGGACAGCCCCGCTGACGGGGCCCGGAGGAGGGTGTCCCGACTTTCATGCAGCTCACAGAACACTGGAAGGAACCCCCAATGATCAATCAAGGTGTCAATGGAACAAGTGTCCCATTCCTGATTGACAGCGGGGCCACCACCAGTGTTCTGTGCAGGGACCAGTACCATGGGCCCCTGAGAAAGTCCGCTCCTTCAATGAGAATCAATGGGATACCCACAAAAGCTTACTCCACTGTACCTATCCCTATTGACACACCACGGGGACATTACATAGGGACTCACTCATTCACTGTCATACCTGACTGTCCAGTTAACTTGCTGGGAGGAGACCTCCTTACTGAACTACAGATAACCATCACCCCTACTGGTGGGGGTATGGACATAACCTCACCACACTTCCCCGTGCTCACTGAGACCACTGAACTAGATACAATAGACCCCCTTGTGTGGGCAGAAGGTCCCTTCGACACAGGACTGATATCTTGCACACCATACAAGGCCACACTCAAAACCAGACTCACAGCCAGTGTACCACAAACAGTACCCTTTGTCACAAGAAAAGATAGAGGGTCTTAGACCCATGGTACAACAATTCCTAAAGCAAGGAATTCTCAAACATGTAGTATCCCCATACTGCACACCAGTTAACCCTGTAGCTAAATCAGATGGGACTATAAGGTTTGTACAAGATCTTAGGGCAATTAATCAGCTAATTGTTCCAATTGCACCTATTGTACCTGATGTAAACTCACTCATCTCAGCCATCCCTGTACACGCTGCATTTTTCCCAGTAATTGATTTAAAAAATGCATTTTTCAGCATACCAGTGGACCCTCAGACACAATTACTTTTTGCTTTTTCTTTTGAGGGCAAGCAGTTCCCTGGCACCCCCCCTATGGTTCTGTCCTGCTACAGTATGCAGATGATCTGCTTCTCTGTAGTCAAACGGAGGAGGCCTGCCGAGAGGATGGTATATCACTGTTAAACTGGCTCTGTGAATGTGTCTAAAACAAAAATGCAATGGTGTAAAAAGCATGTTGATTATCTAGGTTTTGTACTTACAAAGGGAGAAAGGAAAATCAGTCCACAACGCATTCAGTCTGTACTGGGCCTGGTCACCCCAACCACTCAGAAGGAAATGCTATCCTTTCTGGGCATGATTAATTATTGCAGACAGTGGATATCTGATTGTTCCTACTATGACAATATCTTGAGACAAGCCACTCTCAATGACAAACCTAAACAGATTCAATGGTCACAAGAAATGTTAACTGCATATGAAAGTCTAAAATGTATGTTGGTAAAAAGTCCGGCACTGGGCCTCCCAAACTATGTACTGCCGTTTCATTTATATGCAAGGGACAACTGTAAAACCATGGCGGGGGTACTGACTCAATTTCATGGAGGCAAGCTGCGCCCCGTGGCATTCTTTTCCAAAGTAATGCCTGTGTCGGTCCAAGGTATGCCTGCCTGTCTTCGGGCACTAGCGGCCTGTGCAATGGTAGCTGAAATGGCAACTACACTCACCCTAGGACACACCACTGTACTTCACACAACCCATGATGTTTTGGCCATTCTTAAAGGATTACATACACAACACATGTCTGCCCAACGCCTTAGTGGCTATGAAGTACAATTGCTGGGAAATCCCTCCCTCACCATCAAGTATGCTAATACAACTTCAGGCCCTGCCCCTATTCTAAACGCTCTTCTTGGCCTTAAAGGTCCCCAAGATGACTTGCCCGACGACCATGACTGCTGTCTGACCATAGAGACTGAGACATCTCCCAGACTGGACATGTCCCCCATACCTGTTCCTGGCTCTGACCATGTTTCTGTTGACGGCTCTTGTGCTAGACCAAATGACTCCACATACCAAGCCATGGCCGTCATAACCCCACCCATGATAGATGATCAGTATCTATTTACTGAACTCCAAGTTTCTGCCTCCCCCAAAGATTTAGCTGATTGGTTGTTTCCAATAATGCAGAAGAATCCTAAAACAGGATTAATCTGCAAAGAGGGGAAACCATGTATACCTCAAGCAAGCCCTCCCTATCATACTAGCAGAAATCAGAATAACTCCCCAGAAAACCCTAGGTTATTCACCTTTTGAAATACTCATGGGAAGACCCTTCCCCACACCCTGGGCTAAGAAACCACTAATAGTACAGGAAGGTGATTTAGAACTTATAAGGGAAGAGTACGTTAGGTCCCTTATAACGAAACTAGATGAAATTGAACACAAGGTTGTTTGTAAAAATCCTTCTAACCCACAGGAATCAACACACCCTTTCCAGGTTGGAGACAGAGTCGTTGTGAAGGTGCTCCCAAGGAATAAGAGTCCAGGAGACTTCACCTACGGTCCAGAGACAGAAGTTGCTGCGGTAACCAGAACAGCTGTCCTTACTGAGGAGGGGCCCACCTGGATCCATGCATCCCGAGTAAAGAAGGTACCCAGACCAGACCGTGAGGGAGATTCCAGAGAGGTACTAACGGGGGCAGACAGCCCTGACCTCCAACATGGAGAAGAGGACCCTTTTGCTGACAAAACAAACTCAGAATTCTACTCAAATATGGACTCTGATTACCCTACTTATACTTGCCTATCAGACACCCATATCCAGAACTGAAGTAGATATTACACAAACAAATGGACAAACCTCCCTATGGTATAATTCATCCAGCACTCATGTGGCCACATATACTGTAGAATATAAAGATTTTCTTTCAAACTATATGTGGAAAATTAGAGCAAATAGATTAGGTATAGGAACAGAAATTGTTTATGTTTGTGTTACCAGCAAGAATTGGGGAAAGAACTGTGATCATTGGGGAGCCGTGGGGTGGAACACAGGAATTGACTGGGGGTACAGACCATCAGACGCTTTAAATAGATGGAGCCAACCTGGTGGAATACCTCTACTCTCTAGAATGTCTATCTTTAAGATGGACGAGGGCCCAAGTGCATATAGGTTCAGATTAAACATAGAACGCCCCAGCAGAGCAGATAATGGTACCTATGTAGTTGGAATATGGTGGGGAACAGGGTACTATAGCGAAAGGCAAAGCTTTCATTTATGGGACATGTTTAACAATCCAGCGTATCAGTCTAAGGCTATCCCCCAAGGTAAACCCCTAAGGCCTCATATAGCTACCTTCAAGGATATGATAGCCATTAACAATCCCACCTTTGAAGACATCCTAGCTATTGAAACTGGTTTCTCTGACATCAATTTCTGGTTAGAATGGATGAAATATAGCGCCAATAAACATAATAAAAGTAACTGCTATGTTTGTGGCAGATCTAGGCCTCACCTAGGCACAGTGCCCCTTAATATACCCCTAGAGCAGGAAAGTTGTTTTTTCAGCCTTTACAACGGCACCAAAAACCAATGACAGCCAATGTGAAATGTGGAAAAAGGAATACCCCATACTCTCAAAAAACCCCAACCCTGGTAACACAATAACCATATACCCAGGTAACTACACCTGCTACAACTCCACTAGACACTCTGGCAAGGATTTTAAAAATTTTCCTCCTGGATACTGCTCAGAAACACGTAACACCATCCTAGTTAATCAAACCAAGTCCCTAGGGGACATTTATTATATCTGTGGAGATTTAAAACTCAGAACTAGATTAAATATCCCATGGAAAGGTCAATGTGCCTTAGCTAAAATAATTATGCCATTACATATACTCCCAACTAATGAAGGTTCCCCTACCTCAAACACTGCTCCCACACATAGAAGAAAAAGGGAAACCCCAATAGGTAGCTTCAATCCACATGTTTATATTGACACAATTGGGGTCCCAAGAGGGGTGCCAGACGAATTCAAAGCTAGAGATGAAGTAGCTGCAGGATTTGAATCTTTAATCCCTATAATAACTGCCAATAAAAATGTTGCATGGATCAATTATATCTACTATAACCAACAGAGATTCATCAATGATACCAAAGTTGCACTCAAAGGTATAGCTGAACAATTAGAAGCCACTTCCCAAATGACATTCCAAAACCGCATGGCCCTTGATATGCTACTAGCAGAGAAAGGGGGCACCTGTGTCTATATTGGGAAGGTAGAAGGATGTTGTACCTACATACCTGACAATACTGGCCCTAATGGCAAAGTCACCTTGGCCATAAACAAACTGGAAAACTTATCCATTGAACTTAAAAGAAATTCTGGTATTGACAACCCCTGGAGCCAATACTTTGGCTGGTTTGAAAATTGGAAACAAGCCCTCGTTCAGTTAGGAATCTTCATACTAATTGCCTTTATTCTCATCTGTGTTGTTGTATACTGCGTAATACCCTGTTGCAGAAAGCTCACTTCCAAAGGTATCGACAACGCACTTATGTACGAAGACATCACCACTTTACGTGATGATTCCCCTAAGGCCTACGCCCAATACTTAGCCACTTATCGATTAAAGAAATCCCATTGTAAGAATCACATAATATAAATTTGTGATTCTAAGAGGGGAATGAAGGGTTAAAGGGTCTATGTTCTTCTCTTGCTGTATTGCTACAAAGACAAGAATGTCTCGATCTTTTCTATTGTGGTTATGACCTTGCAAAGTTATCCCACACTGATACTATGCCTTAGCTTCGACACGTACTCCTGTCCGTGTACGGAAGCCCCTATATGGACATAGAGCTCATGATGTCCTCATGCTGTATGATATCCTGCATGTAATGTCGTATGCTACTTCTATTTATCCAATCATATGCTTGCACATATTGTATACACCCATGTTTCTTATCTATATAGTACGCTGTAATTTTTACAATAAACAGAGTGATTCTTAACTACAGCTGCGTGCTTACTCTTTGTGTTAAGAGTTACTCTCCGGGTACCTAAGGGATCGTCATCCCAGAGGGGAAGTCGGAAGACCACTTGTACTACTTCCAGTAAGCAATTGACTGTCCAACAGTCCTTTGCGAGGAAGATGAAATATCACAGCAGTCATCCTGCTGCAAAGCGGATAACTGAGGCCTTGACAACTATGTTGGTGTTAGACGTGCGTACGGTATCCGCCGTTAGTTCACAGGGAACTAGACAATTTATTGAGGCAGTGTGCCCCCGTTACCAAATACCATCTAGGTTCCACTTCTCTAGGCAGGCGATACTGAGAATGTACACGGACGTCAGAAAAAGACTCACCAGTGTCCTAAAAAATGCAGTTGTACCCAATGTCCACTTAACCACGGACATGTGGACAAGTGGAGCAGGGCAGACTCAGGACTACATGACTGTGACAGCCCACTGGGTAGATGTATTGCCTCCCGCTGCAAGAACAGCAGCGGCGACACCAGTAGCAGGATCTCGCAAACGCCAACTCGTTCCTAGGCAGGCTACGCTTTGTATCACCGCTTTCCAGAATATGCACACAGCTGAAAACCTCTTACGGCAACTGAGGAAGATCATCGCAGAATGGCTTATCCCAATTGGACTCTCCTGGGGATTTGTGACATCGGACAACGCCAGCAATATTGTGCGCGCATTACATCTGGGCAAATTCCAGCACGTCCCATGTTTTGCACATACCTTGAATTTGGTGGTGCAGAATTATTTAAAAAACGACAGGGGCGTGCAAGAGATGCTGTCGGTGGCCAGAAGAATTGCGGGCCACTTTCGGCGTGCAGGCACCGCGTACAGAAGACTGGAGCACCACCAAAAAAACCTGAACCTGCCCTGCCATCATCTGAAGCAGGAGGTGGTAACGAGGTGGAATTCAACCCTCTATATGCTTCAGAGGATGGAGGAGCAGCAAAAGGCCATTCAAGCCTATACATCTGCCCACGATATAGGCAAAGGAGGTTTAATGCACCTGTCTCAAGCGCAGTGGAGAATGATTTCAACGTTGTGCAAGGTTCTGCTGCCTTTTTAACTTGCCACACGTGAAGTCAGTTCAGACACTGCCAGCCTGAGTCAGGTTATTCCCCTCATCAGGCTTTTGCAGAAGAAGCTGGAGGCATTGAAGGAGGAGCTAAAACAGAGCGATTCCGCTAGGCATGTGGGACTTGTGGATGGAGTCCTTCATTCGCTTAACCAGGATTCACGGGTGGTCAATCTGTTGAAATCAGAGCACTACATTTTGGCCACCGTGCTCGATCCTAGATTTAAAACCTACATTGGATCTCTCTTTCCGGCAGACACAAGTCTGCAGGGGTTCAAAGCGGAACGCGACCTGTCAACATCTCCTCCTTCACATTCTCCCGCAACTGGGGGTGCGAGGAAAAGGCTACGAATTCCGAGCCCACCCGCTGGCGGTGATGCAGGGCTGTCTGATGCTGACATCTGGTCCGGACTGAACGACCTGCCAACGATTACTGACATGTCGTCTACTGTCACTGCATATGATTCTCTCACCATTGAAAGAATGGTGGAGGATTATATGAGTGACCGCATCCAAGTAGCCACGTCAGACAGTCCGTACGTATACTGGCAGGGAAAAGAGTGAATTTGGAGGCCCTTGCACAAACTGGCTTTATTCTACCTAAGTTGCCCTCCCTCCAGTGTGTACTCCGAAAGAGTGTTTAGTGCCGCCGCTCACCTTGTCAGCAATCGGCGTACAAGGCTACTTCCAGAAAATGTGGAGAAGATGATGTTCATTAAAATGAATTATAATCAATTACTCCTTGGAGACATTGACCAGCAGCAATTGCCTCCAGAAAGTACACGGGGATCTGAGATGGTGGATTCCAGTGGGGACGAATTAATAATCTGTGAGGAGGGGGATGTACACAGTGAAAGGGGTGATGAATCGGACGATGATGATGAGGTGAACATCTTGCCTCTGTAGAGCCAGTTTGTGCAAGGAGAGATTGATTGCTTCTTTTTTGGTGGGGGCCCAAACCAACCAGTCATTTCAGTCACAGTCGTGTGGCAGACCCTGTCGCTGAAATGATATCTTGGTTAAAGTGTGCATGTCCTGTTTATACAACATAAGGGTGGGTGGGAGGGCCCAAGGACAATTCCATCTTGCACCTCTTTTTTCTTTCATTTTTCTTTGCGTCATGTGCTGTTTGGGGAGTAGATTTTGGAAGGGCCATCCTGCGTGACACTGCAGTGCCACTCCTAGATGGGCCAGGTGTTTGTGTCGACCACTAGGGTCGCTTAGTTTACTCACACAGCTACCTCATTGCGCCTCTTTTTTTTCTTCTTTGCGTCATGTGTTGTTTGGGGAGTAGATTTTGGAAGGGCCATCCTGCATGACACTGCAGTGCCACTCCTAGATGGGCCAGGTGTTTGTGTCGACTACTAGGGTCGCTTAGTTTACTCACACAGCTACCTCATTGCGCATCTTTTTTTTCTTCTTTGTGTCATGTGCTGTTTGGGGAGTAGTTTTTGGAAGGGCCATCCTGCGTGACACTGCAGTGCCACTCCTAGATGGGCCAGGTGTTTGTGTCGACCACTAGGGTCGCTTAGTTTACTCACACAGCTACCTCATTGCGCCTCTTTTTTTTCTTCTTTGCGTCATGTGCTGTTTGGGGAGTAGTTTTTGGAAGGGCCATCCTGCGTAACACTGCAGTGCCACTCCTAGATGGGCCAGGTGTTTGTGTCGACCACTAGAGTCGCTTAGTTTACTCACAAAGCTACCTCATTGCGCCTCTTTTTTTTCTTCTTTGCGTCATGTACTGTTTGGGGAGTAGATTTTGGAAGGGCCATCCTGTGTGACACTGCAGTGCCACTCCTAGATGGGCCAGGTGTTTGTGTCGACCACTAGGGTCGCTTAGTTTACTCACACAGCTACCTCATTGCGCCTCTTTTTTTTCTTCTTTGCGTCATGTGCTGTTTGGGGAGTAGATTTTGGAAGGGCCAGCCTGCGTGACACTGCAGTGCCACTCCTAGATGGGCCAGGTGTTTGTGTCGACCACTAGGGTCGCTTAGCTTAGCCATCCAGCGACCTCGGTGCAAATTTTAGGACTAAAAATAATATTGTGAGGTGTGAGGTGTTCAGAATAGACTGTAAATTAGTGTAAATTATGGTTATTGAGGTTAATAATACTATGGGATCAAAATGACCCCCAAATTCAATGATTGTAGCTGTTTTTTAGGGTTTTTTGAAAAAAACACCCGAATCCGACAAAAATAATTCGGTGAGGTTTTGCCAAAACGCGTTCGAACCCAAAACACGGCCACGGAACCGAACCCAAAACCAAAACACGAAACCCAAAAAATTTCAGGTGCACATCCCTATTTTAAACACGCAATATGTGTATGGTTTAATGTGCTAATGAGTGACAGTGTAAGTTATTCAAATTACTGTATAACTGTAAAGAACAGTATAAATAACAAACACTAACGCAACACAAACAACATTCACACCTACAATACATTTTATAAAAGTGGTTAGGCAAGGTTATTTATAACTAAATAATACTTACCGTTAAAATAACGCAGAATCACTTCTTGCCTTACCTGCCTCCCTACATCTGTACTCACACTGTCACCAGATGTTTCTAACTCACCTACTTACTGGCTGTTTTCTTCATCACCAACATGTAGTAGATGTTGGCTCAAACACAGATTATGAAGAAAACAGCAGCAGAACACAATCCTAGTCACCTTTGAGGGACTATATAACAAAAGCTCAGCAGACTTATCCAGACACCGAAACGTAGATTTCAGCACCCCAAAACATCTTTCTATCACATTCCACGTAGACTTATGTGCATTATTATAATTGTGTTCAGCAGGAGAATCAGGTTGGGACAATGTAGTAAGGAGCCAAGAGTAGCAGCCATAACCACCATCACCTGAAATACAGATATAGGCAACATTAGGACATGTGGATTATGGTAAATCACATACAAAAATCAGGAGATTGAAGTTACCACACATACACACAACACACTTGGAACATACCCAGCAGTCAGCCATCAGGCATTTGTCCGTCCTCAAACTTATCGAAGAGTGATGACTGACTGAGGATGAAGGAGTCATGACAGCCGCCAGGGTAACCTGCAACCACACTCATAATTTTGAGATTTGCATCACAAACCACCTGGACATTAGTGGATTGGCGAAAATGTCTATTTGTGAAAACATATTGCCTGCCCCTAGGTGGTCTCAGCTCAAAGTGTGTGCAATCTATGGCACCCAGCACATTGGGCATGCCAGCAAGCTCATAGAAAGCTACCCTGACTGCATGCCACTACGACTCCTGGGTAGGGAAGCAGATAGAGGCATCTATGTGGGGTTCCAACACATCCAAAACCTGAGTGGACATTACAAAATATAAGGTGAGTGTCATGATCTGTAATCAATACAATACTGTGTTATAATACATAACAGAAGCAACACTTAGACATAGTGTATGTATGTTTCAACTCACCTGATTTAAATATTTTGAAAAGGTGGGCTGGGAGATACCAATTACATCGCCTGTCACAGCCTGGAAGCTCCCAGTAGCCATAAAGTGCAACACAGCCAGGGGTTTGTGCAGGCCTGAGACAGAGCGAGAGCCTGCACAAACAAGGTCATACAGATGGAAAATGTTGTTTCTATTTAGCCGAAACATCTGTATGACCCTATCATCGGACAATGCGTTCAAGTTTAAACGACCCCTAAAAAAACGAGGCCTGCGCAGCCTCCGCGGCACCTGTACAACCTGCTGACCATGTTGACTTACCTGGCCCTGATTTATTGTAGCCTCATGGAGCAGTCTCAGGTATCCCCTAGCAAACACTAAATCTGTACTACACACGGCAGCAGCCATTTCAGAGTGAGTGTTGCTCAAAATATGCTTGGGACCCTTTTAAAGGGCCAAAAATTCAGGTGTGACGAATGGATAATTGAATACACATGTAAACACGCTTATCAAAAGCAGGTCTACTACTTTTTAGGACTTTTTTACGATTTTTATTTTTTCACGGCCGCAAATGCATTTTCACGGTACAGATTACAAATACGAATGGTTAGTAAATGACCGTGAACCATACCTAAACAGCCGCGTTTGACCGAAGGTGTATTCATTCGTATTTTTTTCCTTGGACTTCCAAAAAAATACGAATGCCCTCATCACTGCCATGATTTGAGTTTAGTAAATTCCCGAGATGACACTTTGAAGAAAAAACACCATCTCGGTCAAAAACGGGACCTTAGTAAATATACCCCTATGTGTGTCTCCTATGATAGAGGCTGCTTATGAACTAATAACTTATTAGCAGCTAAATAAGTAGTGAAAGTATATACATAAATGCTGGATATTGAATAGTTCTATTGCTAATAGACACAGCAGTTTTATATATATATATATAGTTGTAATTATAATGTGAGCATATAAAGATATTTAATAGCTCACCTGCTGATTTATAAATATTGCAGTTTGGTGCACACCGTAGTTATTATAGACTGTGAATTATTTGTGTGTCCCCACTAGATTTATTATATGTATGAGCTAAATATATTCTCATAGATTTAAGGGACTACTGATGTACATAGTTATTCTCTTGGAGGCATCCCTCAATTCAAATAGAAAGAGATGTAATTCTCTGCAGTAGCTTCATTTGTCACAATGGATACCATATAGCTATTGAATGAAATTATTATGTGCAATCCCTATAGCTGGGTACATATGAAATAATTGTGCTGCTCACAAATTGAATTTGTTGCTGGTAGCTTGGTATGAGTGGAAGCACACAGTTAAATGCTCAGCAATAGTAGCTCACTTGCTATGCAAGAGCTGCAATACATACACACTATGGTTAATGGCCCTACACATTGGTCGATCCGCCGCCGAGCTGCCCGACGGCAGATACGGCCGACGGGGGACTCGGCGGTGGGGGGGCAGTGACAGGGGGAGTGAAGTTTCTTCACTCCCCCCGCCACCCGGCTCCGTAGCAGGGCAGGCAAATATGGACGAGAACGTCCATATTGGCCTGCATGCACAGCCGATGGGGCACCAGCGATGAACAAACTCAGGGCCGTGCATCGTTCATCGTTGGTGCCTCCACACTCAAAGATATGAATGGTATCTTGTTCATTAATGAACGAGATCGTTCATATGTTTGAGTGATGTCGGCCAGTGTGTAGGGCCCTTTACTGGTAACTGTGTATTGTTAAGTAGTCCCACTAGATGGCCCCACTGAGTTGCTTAATTATTAAATCTTCTAGTGGGTCATTTTGGTACACACCGTGGTTATTATAGACTGTATTATTTGTGTGTCCCCACTAGATTTATTATATGTATGAGCTAAATATATTCTCATACATTTAAGGGACTACTGATGAACACAGTTATTTTACTGGAGGCATCCCTCAATTCACGGTTTATGATAAGTGTATCACATGGTGTATTGTACTGTTTTATTTCGCAACTGGAAAATGTTAATGGATTTATTAAAGGTTAATTTTTTATATTTTTTTGTGCGCCAACAAAGAGACATTCTTTTTCCCTCTTTTCTCTTGCACAATCTAACTTGTCTCTGATAGCACCCCTGAATGTCCAGTGAAAAAACGATAATCCACTGACGGACATTAGTCGGGGTTTCCCCCTTTTCCAAATATTAAAATAATATATTCAGCTGGTGCAGAACATATCCCTTTCCCCATTCCCTTTATGCTCTAAGGTTTTTTTTAACCTACAGTATGTCAGAACTCTTGAATTTTGTGAATCCAAGTTAAGGTGTGTACACACGGTGAGATCCTTGCTATGTCTGATTTTGACTATGCGTTTTCCCTTGTACTCCAGATAGCACAGATTCTGAGTATTTGTAATTTCAATTTTGTCTATGTCTGATTTTGACTTTACTTTGTACTAGATAGTACGCTAGATAATCAAGATTGACTTACCTGCACAGTCTATATAGCCTTGCGATACCGACCCTGCGGGAGTGCGCATCGGGATCGAATCAGGATCGCAAGCTGCCTAACACCTTGCAAATTTCCACTAACTTTCCTTGCAATTTTGACTATATAGTCAAAATCGAAAGGAGAAATCTCACCGTGTGTACGCACCTTTAGAATCTATATGTGGCTTGCTTGAACCGGACTGGAATCCAGGAGAGACAACTGGAACGGGAACGTCAGTACACACAAATTCACACTGATTAGCTTGCACTTGGGGTGTCAGTCCGACCTGATCTTCGCAGCGGTGCGATCAGAACGGAACTGCGCATACCCGGCTGCTGCATTGTGCAGGCGCTTCGTTGCCCAGTGACGGCCATCGTCACTCAGCGATGCCGCTAGCAAGGAAAGCAATCGCAGCGGCGACCGCAAGTAGATTGACAGGAGTAAGCCATTTTTGAGGAGTGGTGAGTCCAAAGCAGGCGTGTCCAGGTGTTTGGAGGGCGGATGTCTGACGTAAATTCCGGGACCTGCATCGCTGGATCGATCACACAGGGTAAGTAACTCATACCCTGGTCTTCTTTTACAGGAAACTTTTTTTGCATAGCATGGCTGCACAAGCGATCGCAGCCCTGCTATGCAGAAATACACTCCCCCATAGGCAGCATCTAGTTGATCGCACGGGCAGCAAAAAGTTGCTACATGCGATATCTCGGAATGACCACCTTGGTTTGAGCTGTTTCAGGAATGAATGTAGCAGCACACTCAAGGACACACTGGAAGGTTATTTAACTTTAGGAAGCACAGCGCAGGTGTTACTACTATGAGCTGAGTCGCAGTGCTAGTATTGCGGCAATGAATTGAAGGCACAGAGCTGGTAATGCTTGCTATGAGCTGGAATCTCAGTGCTGGTAATACTGCTGGAAGTCTGGGTCAAGGCGCAGCTAATTTAGGGTGACCATATTATCCCTTTAACCTGGGACACTCATGTATTACACAGGTTCTGTGGCTGATTAAAACCAGGTGAAATGCAGACTTGTAGTCAGCCAGCCACAGAACCTGTGTAATTCATGAGTGTCCCAAGTTAAAAGGATAATATGGTCAGCCTAGCTAGTGGGGCCCACACACTGTGCTATTTGTGCTAGGTGCGATTTGAGGCTATACAATGTGTGATATGTGATTTGGAGTGTACACACAGTGCTATATGAACTACATCCGATTTGAATACACTTAGGGCCGGTTCTAGACCTTGTGGCGCCCAGGGTGAAAGTTTCCCTTGGCGCCCGGCGCCCCCACCAACAGGTAAAACAGGGTAAGTGCACGCTGTAGTTGTGGCTTCATGGGGAAGGGGCGTGGTCACAGTTATGTCTCCTGTAGCTGTGTCCTCAGTAGTTGTGCCCCCAGTACTGTGCCCCCTGTAGCAGTGCCTCAGTAGTTGTACCCACTGTAGCTGTGCTGCTAGTAGTTGTGCCCCAAATACTGTGCCCCCTGTAGTTGTGCCCCAAATACTGTGCCCCTTATAGCTGTGCCTCCAATACTGTGCCCCCTGTAGCTGTGCCACTAGTAGTTGTGCCCCCAGTACTGTGCCCCCTGTAGCAGTGCCTCAGTAGTTGTGCCCCCAGTACTGTGCCCCCTGTAGCTGTGCCCTCAGTAGTTGTGCCCCCTGTAGCTGTGCCCTCAGTAGTTGTTCCCACTGTAGCTGTGCTGCTAGTAGTTGTACCCCAAATACTGTGCCCCCTGTAGTTGTGCCCCAAATACTGTACCCCCTGTAGCTGTGCCTCCAATACTGTGCCCCCTGTAGCTGTGCCCCCAATACTGTGCCCCCTGTAGCTGTGCCCCCAATACTGTGCCCCCTGTAGCTGTGTCGCTGACTCGCTAGTAGCGCTGCTTACCAAAATAAATAAATAAATACCCACCATCCCCACTCCTACTTCCCGACCACTGCTGCCCTCCATCTCCGGCTGCCGGCGCCGCTCCTCGGATCTATGGCAGAGACATCATGACGTCTCCCATAGCACCGCACAGACACTAGAGGTCAATTATGACCTCAAGCATCTATGGCCACTCCCACAATGCCATGCGTTGCGCAGTGACATCATCGCGCACAGCATCGTCACTAGTAGTGGATTTTGCCATGACAGCAGCACCCTCGTGGTGGCGGCGGCACTCTCGGGACAGCGGCGCCCCGGGCAAAAATCCTGCTTGCCCGTGGCAAGATCCGCTACTGAATACACTACAATGTACTATATGCGATGTAGTACACATATACCTGCCTGCACATACTATTTTGCCTTGAGATATGGACTAGACAGGACCGTGAATCGCATCTCAAGGGACAATACACACTGTGCAATTTTAACTAGACGTGATGCTGTTTGAACTAAAAAGATCTAATAGTGTGCGAGAATCGCACCGTGTGTGGGCACCATTAGAAACCACGTTGTTCTGGACGATATGCTAGAGCCCGGTCTTGCACTTTTATCCCCCTTGCTGGACAGTGATTGGCCAGTGGAATCATGTGACTGAGCCGACAGCTGCAGTTGGTAGAGTTGTGGTCAGCTGATCTTTGGCAACATCGCGGCGCCCAGTACCTGTGGCTGACGGGGAGGATAACGGTGAGCTGGAACGGGGTTCAGTTGTACCAGAGCCAGCACAGTGGGAAGTGGAGCAAGGGGCGACATGGTACCACTGGAGCGGACTAAACTGTGCACTGGTAAGATTTGTGATGCTAAGTCCCGATTCCTAACACAGTATAAGAATAGAAACCCTGGATTTACTGTACAGTGGGTTTAAAACCTGACGCAAAGCTGACGCAAACTAATATACTTGCACAGATCATTGCCGAATAGTAATTCTGCGGCTTTGATTCTTCTCGCTAAAAAAACATCAATGCTGAGCCGATGTTCTGTTGTGTCCTAAATTCTGCAAACCCGACAAGAAACTGACGAAAACTGCAAAAACCGACCTTTAGTAATTTTATCCCTTAGTATGACGAACAGCAGCATCAAAGCTCAGACCTGATTAAAAGCCTGGAGCTAAACCATAACAGCTTGTGTATGAATAAAGATTATGGGGGAATGATTGCAAAGTGCAGCTCCAAGACAGTACACTGTGGGTAGCAACATTCCACTTACCCCAAAGAGATGCGCAGAAAAATACATGACGTTGAGGGTACCATAATGGCCAAGTACCTCAAGAGTTGAACAACAGTGTTTGGTGACACATCTAACTGTCATGCTGCTTACTGGCTGTGGTGGCAGGGTCTCCGGAGTCCTTGCACTGATGTCCAGCAGCGGGACTGTGGTGATTGCTTGTTGGGACCCTCATTCCTGATCTGCCGTGGCACAACCGTCAAGGTTTGTTGCAGGATTCCATCTCTTCATAAGCAACAGGAATCCCGGCTGTCATCCTCCGATCGTCTTACGTGTTGTGCAGTATGGCTTGCAGAGGGAGTTTAAACAGACAGGGCAGTTTGAATTGGGAGCCAAATGTGACAGATCTGGTACAAAGCTATAAAACATCTGCAGTTCTGCACGCTGACCTGCTCCAACTAGGTCAGCGTGCAGAACTGCAGATGTTTTATAACTTTGTACCAGATGTGTCACAATTGGCTCCCAATTCAAACTGCCCTGTCTGTTTAAACTCCCTCTGCAAGCCATACTGGTGCCAAAGTATCTAGGCCCAGAGTTGTCAAGCCTTGGGGAGTGATAAATTGCACAATGATAAAGTACCAACCAATCAGCTCCTAATTGTCAAACACAGCCAGTAACATGTCAGTTAGGAGATGGTTGGTTGGTACTTTATCACCGTGCAATTTATCACTCTCCAAGGCTTGATAATTCTGAGCCCAAGTCTCGTAACGCTTTCGCTCCAACATTACAGCCATTCTAATCTAATTGTATCCTGTGTACCTACCTGACTTGTTATCTACATTTGGCATGTTTACCTGTGAGCCTGACCTTGGCTTGTTCCCTCATTTTACACCTCTGCCTGTAACCCTGGCTTTGGCCTGTACTCTTGTTCTGCACCTTCACTAGTAATCCTGACCTCAGCTTGCCTGACCGTGCTTCTGGCTGCTGATTCAGTGCCTGCATTTCCACACAGTTCCCACTGGGGGGCAGTGAGGAGGTTGGGACTTGGAAATCACCAGAGATGAGGGGGGACATTTAATAAAATTTAATTATCTCATAAAAGCTGGAAAATGTGATATTTATGTTCTCTGGAGATAAATATCTCCTCTCCAGTGACAGTTGCAGCACAGTCCACAATTTTAACAGGGGAGCCACACCAACTGCCAGTGAGTCTGGGACAGCTATTTCTGGTAGTGTTTGGGGTGGCAGTTGGTGTGGCTCCCGCATTTGAATTTTTGACTGTGCTGCAACTGCCACTGGAGAGGAGATATTTATCTCCAGAGAACATAAATATCACATTTTCCAGCTTTTATCAGATAATTATGTTTTATTAAATATCCCCTCGAAGTATCACTCAAGACAGGGTAACCACATTGTTATGGAAATGTAGGCATGGTCACATATTATGATACTTCCTATAATCTCATCATGACTTTAAATACAATTTTTTGTGCTGCTAAAAGAATCCCTGGGGATATAATACATAATGATACATTTTTAATCTAGAAAATTGTTTGAAAAGAGGAGACAAGGGATTAAAAGGGGATAGGGGTGCTTATCTAAAATTGGGTTATCTACATAAAAATGTCACCTCGTCCTATGAGATTTTGGGTGTTCAAATGATCCATAAATATTGATATACTTAAACATTTTCCAGATATTAAGGAAAGTGGCGACTTAGCGGGTACGTAGGATCCTGTGGCTCCAGCGGTGTCTTTTGGGTCTGACATTGATGTACTGATGACATATGATGGATCATGTGGCTATTATGGCAGCTAGTATCGCTGACTCCTAACCTTAAATCCTGACTCCACCCCAGTTCCTAACCCTAAATCTCCCCTCCCGTAGCCTAACCCTAACCCTCCACCCCTGTAACCTAACCCTCCCTCTAATGCCTAACCCTGACCCTCCACCCCTGTAGCCTAACCCTAACCCTCCCTCTAATGCCTAACCATCCCATAGCCAAACCCTAACCCTCCACCCCTGTAGCCTAACCCTCATTCTAATGCCTAACCCTCCCATAGCCAAACCCTAACCCTCCACCCCTGTAGCCTAACCCTCCCCTGCCATAGCCAAACCCTTACTCTCATCCCTGTAGCCTAACCCTAGCTCTCCTTCTAATGTCTAATCCTAATCCTCCCATAGTTTAACCCTCCACCCCTGTAGCCTCACCCTTACCCTCCCTCTAATGCCTAACCCTCCCATAGCCAAACCCGAGATGCATTCAATATCCCTGCTGTCGGGATCATAGCGCTCAGCATACCGGCGCCGGGATTCCGACACCTATTCCCCCTATTGGGGTGTCCACGACACCCCTGGAGGGAGAAAAAATAGCACAGTGAGTGCAGTGTGGCGAGTGCAGCGAGCCCGCAAGGAGCTCTTTTGCGCTTACCCCGCTGCCGGCATTCCAGCTCCCGGTATCCCATGGTCTGGATTCTGACCGCCGGTATACCTTCCTCCTAGTGACTAACCCTAACCTTTCCCTCCTATAGTCTAATTCTTCGCTCCATTGGCGAAAAACCTGACCCTCATATGCAGCAGCCTAACCCTCCAGCTCCTGCAGAATGCCAACATTTCACATGTCAGCAATCTGCAGATGCCGACATGTTCAGCGTTTACATTTCAATATATAATTGTTGCATCTTGGTGTCGACATAGTGAAATGTGACATTATGACTGCGTCCCTCTGCAGAAATCATAAAATATGACTTTTATTTATAATATTTAAAACTTGTGAATTATAAAACGTTAAGGGTGTGATGTACTAAGCATTTGCGGTACATCCCGTCACACATCTCATTGATATTAATCGCATATGTACTAACATATGTATTAGTACCGCAGAGGACAGCTCTCATGATAAGAGCTGCCCTTTGTGTTCAGCCCCGACCAGTGAACTTCGGGTTTATGATCTGGGAGTCTGTCTGCGCACGTGCAGAGTGACGTGGCGGTCGCGGGGGGTGCTGGGAGTGATCCGATTGGATCCCTCTCATGAAGAATGTGGAAAGAAGCCTATAGGCTTCTATAAGGTAACACTAGCAATAGCTGGCGTTACCCTCCGCACCGAATTCCCGGCATCCAGGGCTCAGTACATATGGCAAATGTGGCCAAACACCAGAAATAGGCTTCTGGACACATTTTCCCTTTAGTACATCCTACCCTGTGTGATGAAAATGATATTTAAGAAAAGAGTCATCTTGCTGTGGTGCACTGGACTGCCATGAACCCAGCCAGATGACTTGCTATTAATAGTTATTAATGACACACACTAATATCTCAAGCATTATGTTAATACTTTTCAGAACAAGGGTGAATGTAGATATTTTCTAGCTAGCGGCTATGTTTAGTTTAGGTCAGTACAATAAGGGGTCTATTCATACACAGTAGTTCTACTGTTATATATTACTATATACTGTATTGCTTCATTTCAGTGTGATATATATTGTGATGTTAAGTAGAAATTCAGGAACACTTACAGATGTGCCCAGCCTCATTCATCCCGTGAGCGATTCATCACATGCAGCTGCATTGTGATTGCGACTAGCTGTGTCTGCATGTTACGCGTTTGAGAGAGCGGACTCACCCAAGCAATCATATGGATTGTGGAACTCATCTGTAGCTTCTGACAATGCACAAAGGAGGCCTGCTGAGATCCTGGGTTCAGCTGCGGTCATTGTAGAGTCCATGGTAGGGGGGATGGAGGCAGGGTGGAAGCAGAGACAGTGGGGGGATGGGGGACGACAACAAAGTGAGCCGGGGCAGCAAGCAGTGTGAAGATGCTGAGTCACTTCATTAATATGGATTCGGCATGATATCCCGATGGATGGGATGCCGGCGGTTAGAATACCGACAGCGGCAAGCGAACTATCAGAATCCCGATAGCCCACCAGAAAGTACCCCACCCTCCATTGCCCCCTACCCTAACCCTCTATTGTGGGTGCCTAACCCTAATCCTCCCTTCCCCGCTGCCTAAACTGAACCCTCCACGCATGGTACCCAACCTCCCCTTGTAAGTGCCTAATCCTAACCCTCCGCTCCGGTACCTAACACTCCCTTCCTGTTCCTGCACTCTAACCTTAACCCCCCTTCTAATGCCTAAACTTAACCTCCCACCCCATTGGCAGAACGCTGGAAGATCGATTGGAATTCCGGCCATCAGTATATTGACGCCAGGATCCCGAGCTCCATTGGGATTTTGACACTGGCCTTATGCCTTGTTTGGGATTCTGGCGTCAGTATTTTGCCCAGCGGCATTTTAACTACATCCCCATTAATATAGGAATGCGGCGGCAGAGGTGGTGGTGGACAGCATAGCAGCGGCAGCTGAGGGGGAGGGGCTGTGGAGGTGCATGTAGAGCTACTTCACTTAGGAGCGGTGTTTTCATTGGGGTTTCAAGAAGAGCCCTTGATTAACAATTATACTTGCTGAGTTCTGTAGTGTGCTATATGCACTGATATATAACACACCCACCGAAGCTCCAATGATAACCAGAGCCCTACCTGCCTTACATTTTTTGGTGTGGCGGGAGATTAGAACTAATTCACTTTTAATTTAATACTGTAGCTGTGTTCACTTACAAGGTGTGCTATTCATTTAGGCGGGACAGTCCTGTTTCTCACGGTCTGTCCCGCTGTCCCACCCGTGGGCCGCAGTGTCCCGTGGTGGGTGGGTGGGGGGCAGTTGGGAGATCCCCCCGTCACTTGCTGCTCTGAGCAGAGCGGCGGTGAATAGATACTGTGTACATGTGCACAGCGTCTATTCCCAGCAGAGAGGGACAGGGGGCGTGGCCAGCAGCTCTCTCAGCACTGTTCATGCCCCCGTAAGTACAAAAATGGGGGCGTAGCGTATGGTCATGGCACTTGTCATGATGCCACGCCCCCTTTCCGATAGGCCACGCCTCCTAATTTCGGTCGACACGCGATGATGTCCTTTCACTGTTTCAAAGCAAAGTTGGGAGGTATGTTATCACATACTGATTGGAGTAACAGGGTGTTCGCCATCAATATAACCCTACCCCTACCCAAACACTTCCTTTTAGGTGCCTAACACTAATCCCCCCTCTCCCGCAGCCTAACCCTAACCTCCCCCCCCCCCCCCCGGGTGGTGCCTAAACCTAACCATCCCTTCCTGCACGCTCAACCTAACCGTCTCCCCCGCATCCTAACCCTAACCCCATCCAGGTGGTGCCTAAACCTAACCCCCATTGCACCCTAACCCTAACACCCCCCCATCCCCGCGTAGTACTTACATGGGCCGCTGTGTTGATGATCAAGATCCCGTCATCCGTATCCTGTACCGAGTGCTTAAAGTGGTCCTTCAGAGGTGGTGGAACTCACCCCCCACCCCACGGCGCCCATGTAACAAAGGTATTGCGCGTGCTGTAAAAATGGGTGTGGTCTCAAAAAGAAAGGGGCGTGGTCACAGAATAGTAATAATGCCCACAGTGGTAGCACCCCATAATACACATAATGCTCACCGCAGTAGCGCTTTTTATACAATGCCCACAGTAGTAGTGCTCCTTATGCAATGTCCACTGTACTGGTAGTGCCCACAGTGGTAGTGCCCCTTATATAGACCCCATAATAGTGGTGCACCTTATGCAATGCCCGCAATAGTAGTGCCCCTTATGTCCCCAGGAGTGATGCCCCTTATGAAGTGCCCTCTTTACAATGCCCTCATTAGAAGGGCCCCCAGTAGTAATGCCCTTAATGGTAGTGCCCCTGTGTAGTATTGCCCCCAGTAGTAATGTTGCCTGTACTAATGCCCCCAGTCATTTAGCCCTCCGTAGTTTAGCCCTAGTAGTTATGCCCCGAGTGGTAATGCCCTGCAGTTATGAAACCAGCAGTTACCCCCCCCTTTAGTTATGCCCCACTTGTAGTTTAGCCCCAGTAGTAATGCCCCCAGTAGTTTAGCCCCTGTAGTTATGCCCCCAAGTAGTAATGCCCCAGTAGTAATGCCCTCCTGTAGTTTGCCCCTTTGTAGTTTTCCCCAGAAGCTTTCCCCCTTGTAGTTTGCCCCAGTAGCTTGCCCCCTTGTAGTTAGACCCCAGTAATAATGTCCCCCAGTAGATGCCCCCCCAGTAGTAATGCCCCCAGTAGATGCCCCCCAGTAGTTTGCCCCTCGTAGTAATGCCCCCTGTAGATGCGCCGCTACACTAAGGAAGGAAACAGTCACAATACTTACTGAGCACCGCTCCCGCTTCCAGACCGCTGCAGTCCTCTCTCGCCGCCCGCTCCTCGGCACTATGAGAGAGACGTCATGACGTCTCTCACATAGCGCACAGTGACAGCGCCGGAAGCCGGAGCTCAGTACTGAGCTGCTGTCGGGCGCTGCACACAGCGGGTTAGGCGAGCCGGGGGAGGCAGAACTGCGTTCCGTCTCTAAGTGTAACTGACGGAACGCAGTTCCGCCCCGTTCCGGCTCACTTTAACCCCTGCCTGTACCCTTTCAGGATTCCAACATATGCTGGGATTCCAGCGCCGGTATCTTGTGTGCTGAGATCCCGACCGTCGGGATGTTAACCACATCCCGTATGATCAGAAACTGTCATATTGCATAGGAATCAATATTACCTAGCAATAGCACTAGGGAACAAAAAAAAATTTTTTCGTGGTGCCCGGAATTTTAGACCTGATCCTGGGTATTTGTGTGCCGCTGATTCCGAACATACCATCCATTTCATTTTAGGAGCTCTAGTTTTTGAGACATTGCTGACATCATTACCTATTGTTCTTATGATTACTTATATATGACTTTGTTGATGTTTGTGTATGTACTTTAATGTTAAGACTTTTCCTAGGAACTATAAGGCCGCTGACTACAGTGAACTCGCGGAGAATATGCTCACTTTTTTCCGTACAATTGGAGGTATATTCAATTCAATCTGCAGCCATTTCCAACAGGTTTTTGTCCATTTTCGACAATGCAGATCCGAAATTTTTTAAAGTTGAATAGGCATTGTCGAAAACGGGCCAAAAATTCAACGAAAAATGTGGATCCATGGCTAATCCGCCGATCCACGTGTTTTCCGACAAGTCAGAAAAAACGGCACTGGAGTTGAACAGATTGAATCCAGATTCGACCTAAAAAAGCCAGAAGGGCCGTTTTTCCAACTAAATGAATAGACCCCTTGGTTGTAACATGAGCATCAAAGTGCATTACTACCACAGTCATTTGGATCGATTTCCACATTGTCTTGGTGATGTAAGTGATGAACAGGGTGAGCGATTTCACCAGGAGATAAGGACCATGGAAGATCATAACTGTGGATGATGGGATACACATATGATGGTGGACTACCGCCATCCCCCAGGAATTTCCAGGAACATCTCATCACAGGAAATCACAGAAAAACAGTTTCAGCGACATGTCTTAATGAAGAAACTTTTGCTTTGTTGTTCGTGTTCTAGGCTTCTTGGGATTGATCTTCGTGCCTTCATTTGATTGGAATCCATTACATGTATAATACAATACGTATACAGTAAATGTATAAATTTGTATGGCTATGCTAAATGTAATTTTCAGAATCGACGATCCCAAAAGCGTCTAACAATGTCCGTCACCAAAAGTTGAATACAGTTGAATCTCCATACTGGCATTTTTTGCACTAAGCAGTGATTTTCTCATTATCACTGGCAGGCTAAAGCTGGGTACACACTCGTACGATCATTACGCCGTTCCTTCGATTCCCGCCCCGTTCATAAGATACAGTATCTTAAGAGTGTGTACACACCTTCTATTATATTGTCATCAGATGTTACAATAGCACCCAAAAAGTGAAGTGTGTACTCACTGCTGACCGTTGTGTCCGAATTTTTTCCAGCAGCAGCGACACCTTTGTGTCCTTTCAGCAGATACTATAGACAGATGAGTTTCATGGATTGAAAGTAGATTGTAAACGTGTGTATGCATGAATCGGCACTTCGATCGGAATTTACGATGGTTTGATTGGAAGTGTGTACCTACTGTAGGTTAACGCTGACAGGAAAAAGTTAATGCATTATGGGGGTAATTCCAAGATGATCGCAGCAGGAAATTTTTTAGCAGTTGGGCAAAACCATGTGCACTGCAGGGGAGGCAGATATAACATGTGCAGAGAGAGTTAGATTTTGGTGGGTTATTTTGTTTCTGTGCAGGGTAAATACTGGCTGCTTTATTTTTACACTGCAATTTAGATTGTAGATTGAACTCACCACACCCAAATCTAACTCTCTCTGCACATGTTATATCTGCCCCCCTGCAGTGCACATGGTTTTGCCCAACTGCTAACAAAATTCCTGCTGCGATCAGATCTGAGGGGGTAATTCAGAGTTGATTGTAGATGTGCTAAATATAGCACGTCTACGATCACTTTCACAGACATGCGGGAGGGGGATGCCCAGCACAGGGCTAGTCCGCCCGCATGTCTGGCTCTACCCCCCCCCCCCCCCCACCCCCGCTGTGTGTCCATGTGGCCATTTCTAGAAAATTTTCCAGGGCCACTTTTATTTTCCAGTCCACCCCTGGCTGTATAGATCCCCAGTGATCCACAGCACTGCCCAGGAATCAGCATAACCTATTAAGTGTTAAGCCTGTCCCCTGGCCAATAAAAGTCCAGGGGGCGGGCTTAACACTACACTGGCTTATGCTGATTCCCGTGCGCTGAAAGGCGCCCGATATATTCAAGCGCTGGCGATCTCCGGCAAATCGATTCAGCACATATATTACATGCATGATAACATGCATGTATATATGTGCTCTGTGATCCCCCCCCCCTGCACTCCTTGGTCAGCGCTGCAGCCATCCGTCTCTGGTTGATACTATTTTCACATGAGGAGGGAGTGGACACACTCTACTGTGTTGGCCACTCCCCCTCTCAGTACCGGTCCTGGCAGAGCTGTCGGTGCCCCTAGGGGTAGACAGTTTGTAAAAACACACAATTTATTTCATAACATTAGTTAGGTTTGTAAAAAAAAAAAATACCCAAAAAACACCACTAATATCGCTCTTATACCAGATATACTTAGATAGCCAGTGTCTAGATAGCCAGTCAAAGCGTCTACCCCAAAATGTCAACATGCAATAGGTCGACTGGGTCAAAAGGTCATCAGGGTAAGAACGATCGACATGCAAAGGGTCAACATGCAAAAGGTCAAGAGGGTCAAAAGGTCACCATGAAAAAGTTAGTTTTTTGGTGTCAATATTGACAACTGCCAACATGGACCCCAATTAGTGTAAAGCCTACCCTCGCATGTGCTAAACTCGCCATGCTTCGGGCACACTGTTGGAATCTCACTCTATACCCACGTGGATCATAAAGTAAGAACAAGTTCGTTAAAAAAACCCATGAAAAATACATGTTGACCCTTTCCTGTGTCAACCTTTTTATTGTCAACCTTTTGCTTGTGTCAAACTTTTGTCAATGTTGACATAAACTATGTTGACCTTTTTGATGTGTGGACCTATGGCCTGTCGACCATTGACCGGATACTGGTAGGATATGTGCCCACTTTGCCAGTGTATTTCATGCCCAAACCAGTATTGGCCCAGGCAAAATACAAGTGTTTCATATGCAAGTGACCCCACACTGTTGATTTCAGGTGTCAAAATTGTTGCCCGCGACTCGTTAACCCTTGCAAAACTACAGCTACTTATTCATAATGGAAGATTATGGTGTTTAGGTGCCCACTTTGCCAGTGTATTTCATGCCCAAATCAGTGTTGGGCAAGGCAAAATACATGTGGGTCATATGCAAGTGACCCCACTCTGTTGATTTCAGGAGTCAAATTTGCTGCCCAAGATTCATTAACCCTTGCAAAACTACAGCTACTTATTCAAAATAGTAAATCATAATACGGTGTATGTGCCCACTTTGCCAGCGTATTTCATGCCCAAACCAGTGTTGGCAAGGCAAAATCCATGTTGGTCATATGCAAGTGACCCCACTCTGTTGACTTCAGGTGTCAAATTTGTTGCCCGAGACTGTAGGAGGCGGCACAAGAAAGAGCTCATAGGCCCTGGTCCTTTTTTGAAGCCTGCGGAGGGGAGGACGATGATGGCAAGTCCTGGGCTGCTGGGCCCAAAGGAGGCCCATGGATTTCTGGCCTGCAGACAGCCGTGGAAGTTCCAGCATTGGGAGATTCGGTCAGTGTGGCAGCCCCAGTGATTGTGGACCCTGTGAAGAAACAGGATCCCCAACTGGTGAACCCCAAATTACGGGTCGCTGGCTCTCCGGGTGAGGAAACCCGGGGGGTAGGGGGGTGATATGGCGAAGGTACCTGCCTGTGGTGAAGCGGGGGATGCTGTGGTCTCTCATAGCAGCTCAGAATCCTCTATGGATAAATATGTGAATGTGAGCCTGGAAGAGTTTCAATGGAGCAGACTCATTTAACCTCTCGTCTTTCCCTCAAGAGAAGGAAACAAAATACTTGTAGCAGAGGTGAGAGAGCTCTCCTAAAGGATGAGATTTGGGAGCTAAGTACTAGCCTGGCTGCAGTAAAGGAAAGAATTAAAGTGTTATGTAATCTGGCTCTTTCTCAGGAGAAAGAAGTGTTGATGAAGTCCTTACCTGAGCAGGATGGTGAGGACAGTAGCGGCTTGGTCCCGGCAGTTTAGGTGGCAGCATCAGCATTGTGTAGTCAGGTTCTGTCTCAGGGGAAAAAGGAGTTGCAGGAATCTCTGCCTGAACAGGATGGCGGTGGCGGCCCGATCCTGGCAGGTTCAGTAGTGGCACCAGAGCCTCCAGTGGAGGGTATGGAGGTGGGAGTCCAGCCTATGGAGATGGAAGTGGCTGTCAGGATCTGTGATGGAAGTGATGTTTCTAAGATCATGCATGGTGCTGTAGATATCGCGGAAAGGCCAATGATGGCAGTCTCTGGTGGCTTCCAAATGGGGGAGGCGTCTCTCCTGGAGGGAGTGCTGGGTGGTGATGGTGCAGGGGGTGTGGCAGTTGCTGGGGTAACAGCAGGTGCTGGGACTCTGGTGACTGTCGCTGCTCCCTGTGGACTTGTCCCCGAAACACTCGCCTCTAAAGTTGCAAGTGTGGGGACGGCGCGGGCCGTGGTTGATGCTGAGGCTGGCCATCCCTGTAAGCCTGCAGTGGCTGGCTCTGGCTTAGTCGCCATGGTGGCTGACTGAGGCAGGGCCAAAGACGCATCAGGTATGACATCGCAGGTGACATCATTACCCACGTCGATGGGTGTTTCAAAGTATGAAGCCATACTGAAAGAGGGGCAGAGATTGGCTCAAGGACTGGCAGCTGTAGATAAGAGCAAATTAACCCCTGAAGAAGTTATGTTGGTAGAAACTGTATATGGTAAGATGGATATGCCGGTGAGGGCTCTAGTAGCTGTGAATTTGCTTCAGGCGAACCAGGTCAGGATGACTGGTGGGGTGGGAAGCTGTAGAACTTTTTGCATGGATTCACCCAGTGAGAAGTCCAGAATTCGACCTGAGCTTCCTCTCCCTGAATGGCCTGCAGGCCTTTGGCTCCCATTGGGAGAAAATCAAGATGAAGGAACCATATTGTTTTTTCAAAGCCCATACCATCACGAGACAGGACAGGGTTAAGATCACTGTGTTGGTGCATAATGAATCACTGCCCCCTGCTGATATTATATATTGGTTGTCTAGGTCTTGTATAGTACATCTCCTTTGGTAAAGTTTGATCATACTAGGGGGGTTCTGGGGTGGTGCCTATTCGGCCTTTGTGAGGTTACACCAGGTAGGGGCTGAGAATAGACACATACCTTCCACCGCTTACATTGGCCATGATCGGCTCCAGTGTTTCTACCCTGTGCAACCCAGAACCTGTCATAAGTGTGGTGACTTCCGTCACCTCAGTAGCGATTGTGGGGTGATTAAATGTGCTTTGTGTGGCCAGTTGGGGCATGGGTCCCGGGAATGCAGCAAGGTCAGGTGTAATCTTTGCAGTGCAGTTGGTCATCCCTACATTCGATGTCTTAAGGTTTCGCATAATTATAGTGCAGGGGTGGAAGAAGTGGTGCCGGAGGTTGGTCCTGGTCGCGAAGATAGCGTACCGGTAACTGTGCAGCATCAGGACATCTCAAAGAGAATAGAAGATGGTGGGAAAGAGAAGGTTCAGCCTGAAAAGGGGGAGGCATCCTTTCAGATCGTCAATAAAGGGAGGAGTAGGAAGCCTAAAAAAAAAGGAGGCAGATGTTGTTTGCTTAAATAGGTTCGATGTCCTGTCTTCTTCTGATGATGAAGAAGAGGGGGAGGTGGTCATGGTTGGGGAAAAATAATTAGTTTTTGTCCCAAATGTCTCAAAAATAGAAAGCCAAAGCAGGCCTCTAATCTGTCAGTTGCTGGGAAGGAGGTTGTAGCTAAGGATAAACAGGGAAAAATGGGACAAGGTAAAGCCCAAAGCAAAACTAAACACTTGGAAAGAAATGGTTCTCAGGGGGAGCTGGAGTGGGATCCTGTGAGGATAGAGTTGAGCCAAGCTGTAGGACCCCTGTTAGACATGGTTGAAGTAGCTCAGTGTCCAGAAGGGGAAGTCCCTCATTCTTCAGGTGAGGTATTGGTGGTTGATGAAACTCCTGGGTCCCTTGGTGGGGGTGGTCCCGGAGGCGGATCTTTTATTAGTACCCCCAAAGGCCCCTGATCTGGATCTTCCCCTGGACGAGGTAGTAAAGGGTGAGGGGTGTGTTGTTGGGGAGGGGATTGGTAGGAAGGGGTCCGAGAGTCTACTTAGTAAGACTGTGGTCCCTGTTGCTGATAGTGTGAGTGAGGAGGAGGAGGAGGGGGAGGTGGAAGAAATCTTCCTGTCTGACGAGGATGCTATCCCTTTTGGGGTGGCATGTAAAAGAGTTAGATCTTCGGATGAGGACTCTAAAAGACAAGCAAAGAAAAAGTGAATGGGATCCTACTTCTATAATCAAAAAAACATGGATCCCCAACCTATGCGATGTGCCACCATTAATGTGGCTTCCATGTTTTCCGAACGTGCTCGTTTCTTGGCCTTTTATTTTTTTAATACGGTTGATGATGAATTGTTATTTTTGCAGGAGACCAGGATAGGTGACCTGGCCACACTTCATCGGGCCAAGGGTCAGTGGAAGCGTGGGCCTTCCTTCTGGTCTCTTGCGGCTGAGGCGTACGGTGGGTTGGTAGCGCTTTTTACTGATTTGGTAAACGTGCACAGGATTATAGAATTACAGGTAGGTAGGTGCATGGTTTTGGATGTCAACCTGAGAGGACATGACCTGAGATTAATAAACATCTATGGGCCCCAAACAGCTTGGGACAAGAAATGTCTTATCAGGGAGATAAAACTGTTTCTCTTTACGGCCCGGCAGATCCTCTTTGGTGGCGATTTTAACACCATCAATAGGCCAAAAGATAGGGGAGTCACAAAGATGACCCTGGGCTATGATTCCAATTTTTTAGTTAGCATGATTAGAGAGGCTGGTCTGGTCGATGTGCATGTTCGCCATTTCCCAGACCTCACTAGTTTCACCTATCATTGAGGTAGCCGTAGGTCTAGGATAGATAGGTTTTTTGTTAAGGAGTCCTCGAAAACCTTGCCTCCTGAGACAAAGCCAGTAGAGTTCTCCGATCACGTTTTTCTGTGTGTTGCTTTGAACGTCTCAGAAACCCCTCAGAAAAGGTGGAGCCTTTGGCGTTTGAATTCCGGGCTCCTGAAGGAGGAGGGAGTTAGACAGTCCTTTAGAGACTTTTTTCAGCTGCAGGAAACACTTCTGAAAGCTGGATGTAGTAGATCTGAGTGGTGGGAGGAGTTTAAAAAGAGGACTCAAAGGTTTTTTCAAAGGCTGGTAGTCAGGAGAAACTTGACAAAAAGATGTATCTACTAGAGCCTGAGAAAGGAACTAGAGTTCTTGATCTCTGGGCGTGGGGATTGTGGGGAAATCTCCCGTGCAGGCTCAGATGAGAGAATATCAGTATAATCATCTGGCTTCTTTGATTTTGGAGAGGGATTATGGGAAATACCACTCGCCTGATCCCTACCAGAGTTGCAGAAAATCAGTTGATTTGAGGGAGATCCGGGGCCTGTTTGATGACCAGGGTACTCTTCATGGAGACAGGGAGGGTATTTTGGGAGTCATCAAGTCTTATTACTCAGACCTTTTGTCTGAGCAGCCACTCATTAGAGAGAGGATGGATCGGTTCCTGGGGGAGACACCTGGGCTTGAGCAGCTTGATCCTTCTTTTGACTCTTTGGGGAATGATGTGACAGTGGAGGAGGTCAAGAAGGCTATACACGGTTTGTCTATAAAAAAATCTCCGGGCCCAGATGGGTTAACATCTGATTTTTTTTACGTTTTCGCAGACATCTTGGCTCCTTGTCTTGTAGAGGTATTTAATGAAAGCCTGGGTGAGGGAGTGCTCCCTCCCTCTATGAGATCCTCTACTCTCATATTACTGTCTAAAGGTAAGGACCCAGCCCGTATTGAGAATTGGCGCCCCATCACTCTTCTCAATATGGACAGAAAGATTCTGGCAAAGGTACTCTTTAATCGGCTGATGGAAGTTTCCAGGCTGCTACTTTTCACGTCTCAGCATTGCACTGTAAAGGGTCGAAGCACCTTTAGTGCTGTCCTTGGCATCCAAGAGGCTGTGGAGCAATGTCGTGCTGAAAAATGGGGTATTTGCTGGCGTTGGACCAGTCCAAGGCTTTGGACCGGGTTAATCATCAGTACCTGTGGGCTATGCTGGAAAGGTATGGTCTTCCAGTGAGGGTGGTAGATTGGCTACATGTCATTTACAATCAGGCTGAGAGCTTCCCGCTTGTTATCGGTTGGGTTGGGCCCACGTTTTTGGTTGACTTGGGTGTCCATCAGGGGTGTCCCTTGGGCTCCCTTCTGTATGTATTCGTAATTGACCCCTTTGTGTGGAGGATTGAGTGCGGTACTGTTGCAGGGGTGCAGCTGGGCCCTGGGCTACCACTGATGGTGGCGGCCTACGCGGATGACGTTACTGTGGTCGTGTCATCTGTGGCAGAGGCGCGTGACATGGAACGTCTTATCTGTGAGTACTCTAAGGCTTCGTGCTCCAGGATCAATCAGGACAAGTGTGAAGCTTTCTGGATGGGGGAGGAAGGTGACGAGTTTTCCCTTCCAGAGTCTCCCCTGCGCCTGTCCAGAGATAAAAGTTCTAGGTATTAAATTTGGCCGTGGTGATTATGCCACTCAAAATTGGGATAAGAGGCTGGAAGATGCTACTAGAAAGGTGCGGTCCTGGAGAGGGTGGCAGCTCTCTCTCAGGGAAAGGGTTGATTTGTGCAAAACCTACTTGGTTCCACTTTTCTTGTATGTCAGTTATGTGTACTTTTTGCCAAATCTTTGTGGACCAGGATGTATTCTTTATTCTTCCTGATGTTATGGGGGAATGGAATAAACTGGTCAAGAGAGGGATTACCTACAGATCGAGTGAACAAGGGGGGCTGAGTATGGTCAACCCTGTAGTGTTTTCCGCTACAACTTTTTTAAAGCTAAATCTAGGGAGTTTGTTTCTAGAAACTCCCCCTCGATGGTTAGAAAGTTTTAGGGCCTGGGTGTCTCCCTTCCTCAGGTTATGGATGGATGGTGGCCGAGTAAATACCCTTGGAGTCCGGCATGGCTACCTCCCGATCTACGTTATACTGTGATTGAAGATGACGAGGCTTTGGGGGCTGGAGGTGGGTGAAGTCAAAAACTTCTCTAGAAGGGAGTTGTAGAGAAGAATTTTATAGACTCACTTCTATGCTCCGCTGTCGTTAAGGGCAGAGCCGGCGCTACCCGCTCAGCAAGGGTATGCATTGCAGGGAGGCGCTGAGGTGAAGAGGCGCTCTCCCTGCTCTGCTACCCTGCCGCTGCGCCTGTCAGTCTGGATGACAGGTAGCAGCTCTGGCAGCGGGTAGCGCGGCTCCCTCCTATCCTCATCCCCAGTGAGACTGCAGGCACGGTGCAGACTCACCCCTCACACAGCTCTGCTCTGCTGCCGCCGCCATCCCGCGTTCCGAACTGTATTGGGGGCGTGGCCTAATCGCGGGAGACGTGGTCACGCCCCCTTTTGGGAATTTTTTTTGTGTGTACATCTTTATGGCGCCTGATGATCCCTGAGCCCCCGGCCAGCCCTCCGGCAGGGTAAATTCGTTGTAGGATCATGAACAGTGTGAGCACCCTCCGCCCCCCTCCCCACCTATACAGGAACAGGCAGAGGCTCAGCAATATGCTGCTGCCCAGTAAAGAGGGATGGTGGTGGGAGTGCGGCAGACCTGAGTCCGTGCTGGGCCACTCCGGGCCACTCCATAAGTCCCAGGCCTGGGTAATTAGTACCCCCCCCCCCCCCCGTCATCACTGCCGACATCCTACAGCCGCTGAAGTTACGGAGCCTGCAAGAAGGCGGAGAAGGGAGAGGAGGAGCAGCGCCAGAGTCGGGACCTCCTGCAGGTACTTGGGCCGCACTGTGGGGGGTATGAGTGGCTGTACCTGGCATAGGGGGTTATTCAAAGATGAGCGCAGATGGCTGCATATACAGCCAGATCTATGTTCATCTCTGCACATGCTGAGGGCCGCCCAGGACAAGGCAAGGCCGCCCAGCATGTGTGGCGCCGCCTCCCGATGCATCCGCAATTTGATTGAGGACGCATCTGATCTAAGGTTGACCCCTGGCAGTGAAGCCTGGTCAGCAGCCATTTTTTATGGGAGCGGCTGTGTGTGACGTCCCGGCTTGCCCCCTTTTTTACTGGCGTCACCCTCGCAACACCTTAACTCCGCTACGCTGTCGCCTATCAATCACATTGTGGTCGCATCCATTGGGGAAGCGACCGCAATGTGTGTGGCCTCATACCCACTGCACATGCACAGTTTGCTGCCACTGGCAAACTGCGCTGAGGGCCGCTATTACAGCGGGGTCTCAATGACCTTCACAATGTGTATAATGGGCTGTACCTGGCATAATGTGTATAATGGGCTGTATCTGGCATAATGGGCTGTATCCAGCATAATGTGTATAATGGGCTCTACTCTGGCGTAATGTGTAACAGCGGCTCTCCTGTATGGCGTAATGTGTATAAGGACACTACTGTACGGTGTAATGTGACTAACGGACACTACTGTGCGGTGTAATGGAACTAACAGACGATACTGTGCAGTGTAATGTGACTAATGGACACTACTGTGCGGTGTAATGGAACTAACAGACGATACTGTGCAGTGTAATGTGACTAATGGACACTACTGTGCGGTGTAATGTGACTAACGGACACTACTGTGCGGTGTAATGTGACTAACGGACACTACTGTGTGGTGTAATGTGACTAACGGACACTACTGTGCGGTGTAATGTGACTAAAGGACACTACTGTGCGGTGTAATGTGACTAACGGACACTACTGTGCGGTGTAATGTGACTAACGGACACTACTGTGCGGTGTAATGTGACTAACGGACACTACTGTGCGGTGTAATGTGACTAACGGACACTACTGTGCGGTGTAATGTGAATAACGGACACTACTGTGCGGTGCAATGTCACTAACGGACACTACTGTGCGGTGCAATGTGACTAACGGACACTACTGTGCGGTGTAATGTGACTAACGGACACTGCTGTGCGGTGTAATGTGACTAACGGACACTACTGTGCGGTGTAATGTGACTAATGGACACTACTGTGCGGTGTAATGTGAACAACGGACACTACTGTGCGGTGCAATGTCACTAACAGACACTACTGTGCGGTGCAATGTGACTAACGGGCACTACTGTGCGGTGTAATGTGACTAATGGACACTACTGTGTGGTGTAATGTGAATAACGGACACTACTGTGCGGTGCAATGTCACTAACAGACACTACTGTGCGGTGCAATGTGACTAACGGACACTACTGTGCGGTGTAATGTGACTAACGGACACTGCTGTGCGGTGTAATGTGACTGACGGACACTACTGTGCGGTGTAATGTGCCTAAGGGACACTACTGTGTGGTGTAATGTGACTAACGGACACTACTGTGTGGGGTTATGTGAACTGGCACTATTCTGTGGCCCTATATTTTTGGCACACTGTTCCTATTCTGAGCATGGCCAGAGGTCTTCAAGATCTAGAACTGGCCCTGTCATCGATTTTAAATGTGAATAAGGGGCACTATTATGTGGCATAATATGAATCAGGGGCACTACGTTTGGGTTAATGTGCATAAGATTGTAATACTGTGTTGCGTAATTTGAATTGTGGGTACCATTGTGGTCACGCCCCTTCCTTTTGTGACCACACCCTTTTTTGCAGTGCGCGCTATCCCTTTATTACGGATGGGAGGGCGCAAATTTATTATTTGCAGGGGGGCGCCAAACACTCTAGCACCGGCCCTGGTTAAGGGACTGCCAGGGCAGTGTCTGCTCAGATGGGTTGTCTCTGATTAATTCTCTGAGAATCCCTTTGAAGTTCAGGGATATTGCCTGGCTTTCCTTCCAAGGGAGACTTTATGTGCAGGGTAATCTGAAGTGCAGAAGTGCCGATGATCTTGGTTGCCCACATGAGGACAATGGACCACTTCCTCCTTGAGTGTCCCGTCAATATAAAGGTTTGTAAAGCAGTTTCAAGGGCCTTACGCATCCCGTGCCTTTCGGGGCATAGTTACCTTGAGTACGTTTATGGGACGTTCAAAGGGTATAAAGGATATGATTTAACCACATTTTTTTTAGTTAGTTTAGCAATTAGGTTTCACACATGGAGTGCACGGTGTCAGGTTTCTCTCAGAGCAAAGGTCCTCCCCTGTGAAGTGGTGGGAAATATACTACACAAGATTAGGAGGATGATGGATATGGGCAGGAGGAGGTTGGATGCTGTCGGGTGGTCCAGGCTCTGGCGCCACTTGAAAGCCCCTTGAGTGGATAGCAGAAATCCTTTTCTTGTTCATTTTCTGGCTTTCTGTTCTTCACCTCCCTGTAGATTTTCTTTTTCTGTTTTTTTTGTTGTTGTTGAAACGGTTTACATGTGGCTAAAAGGTTTCATTAATTTTTTCATTGCTTGTGGTAATGATGTGTATTGTTTGTATAGTAGGTTGGTTTTGTCTAGATGATTTGTGTTAAGCTGTACTGGCAGTGTGTGCAGCCATATAAGCTTTGTTGCTTTCGTTTTGGTTAGCTAGACAACAAGTCAGTGTATACTGTGTGTCTTCTTTTATGAATTTTACCATATTTATCTGATGTATGTTGCAATTTTCTTATTAAAAAGATACCCACACTGTTGATTTCAGGTGTCAAATTTATTGCCCGAGACTCGTTAACCCTTGCAAAACTACAGCTACTTATTCATAATAGAACGCTACAGTGTTAAGGTGCAAACTTTACCAGCGTATTTCATGCCCAAACCAGTGTTGGGCAAGGCAAAATCCATGTGGGTCATATGCAAGTTAGCCCACTCTGTTAACTTCAGGAGTCAAATTTGTTCCCCGAGACTCGTTAACCCTTGCAAAACTACAGCTACTTATCTACTTATTCACTACAGACAATTATGGTGTTAAGGTGCCCATTTTGCCAGCGTATTTCATGCCCAAATCAGTGTTCGGCAAGGCAAAATACATATGGGTCATATGCAAGTGACCCCACTCTGTTAATTTCAGGTGTCAAATTTGTTGCCTGAGGCTCATTAACCCTTGCAAAACTACAGCTACTGATTCGGGTGTGGTATGGTATGCTGGGAGCCGGGCTCCCGGCGACCAGCATACCGGCGCCGGAAGCCCGACCGCCGGCATACCGACAGCGTGGCAAACGTGGGAGAAAAAGTGTCTGTATGCCGGCTGTCGGGATTCCGACGTGAGTATACTGTGCGCCGGGATCCCGACAGTCAGCAATCTGAAGACCACCCACTTATTCAAAATAGTAAATCATAATATGGTATATGTGCCCACTTTGCCAGCGTATTTCAGGCCCAAAACAGTGTTGGGCAAAGAAAAATCCATATGGGTCATATGCAGTCGACCCCACTCTGTTGATTTCAGGTGTCAAATTTGTTGCCCGAGACTCATTAACCCTTGCAAAACTGAATGATGTGAATAAGAAGCAGGAGCTTGAATAAGAAGTGAATAAGAAGCTGGCCGAATAAGAACCTACAGTAACTTCAGCCTCGTATAATGATGCAGATGGGTAAGAATCAGCCCAAAGTCACATTATATGTAACACCGCCCACCCACTGTCAGGCTGCCACTGCGCCTATAATAGTATTGGAGGAGGAGCGGGGCGCAGGGTTCTCTGCTCCATCCCTAGTCTCTGCCCCTGTGCTCTGTCTCCTCCACACAGTAACGTCTCACCCATCACTCCGGCGGCACAGCTACTCTGCAGCGTACAGTGACACCATACAGGCGGAGGATAAGAAGCGCTGCACGTAAGTTACACCCGATGCTCTCACTGTGCGCAACACTTCCATCTCCCACCCTTCTATCTCCCACCTGTGACTCTCCAGCCACGGGGTGACTACAAGTCCCAGCACTCCCTGCCGGCTATCGCTCCACAGCTTGCTGTCTCCTCACTGCTCCTCTCCCTGAGACACTCACAGTCACCATCACCCCAAACTTTCTTCTTTTCCTGACAGATAGAACATGGCGAGTGAGCAGAACGGTGCAGTGACTGGCATGGCTGATGGCCAGGAGGATGTTACAGCGACCATCACAGACCCCAATGGCAAGAGGTGACTTTTCTCATTACTATTAGCTTCTATCTGTATTTTATATATGGGTTATTGTGTGTTATGTGTATTGTAAAGTGAACAGCACAACTCACTTCACCTCACAACTCTTACAAATAAGCTGTAAAAATGAGCACATAACTATTATGTACACACACACACACACACACACACACACACACACACGGCAGATCAAGTTGCACCATTTGATATTGCTAATATGGAGTGCTGCCTGATATATAGATAGATAGATAGATAGATAGATAGATCTCTTTCTCTATATATATATAAAATGTACCCTTTAAACCAGGGCGCTGATCGCTGATGACACAGGATCCCACCATGGCTCTAACTGTGCGGAGTTTGTATATTCTCCCCGGACTTGTGTGGGTTTCCTCCGTATACTCTGGTTTCCTCCCACAATCCAGAAATATACTGGTAGGTTAATTGGCGTCCAACAAAAATTAACCCTAATGTGAATGTGTCTGTGTGCACATGTGATAGGGGATATAGGGGGTCATTCCGAGTTGTTCGCTCGCTAGCTGCTTTTAGCAGCATTGCACACGCTAGGCCGCCTCCCTCTGGGAGTGTATCTTAGCTTAGCAGAATTGCGAACGAAAGATTAGCAGTTATGCTATTAAATATTTCCCTGCAGTTTCTGTTAGCTCCAGACCTACTCCTAGATTGCAATCACCTCAGTCCGTTTAGTTCCTGGTTTGATGTCACAAACACGCCCTGCGTTCGGCCAGCCACTCCCCCGTTTCTCCAGCCACTCCTGCGATTTAGGCTGACACACCTGCGTTTTTTAGCACACTCCCGGAAAACGCTCAGTTTCCGCCCAGAAATACCCACTTCTGTCAATCACTCACCAATCAGCAGAGCAACTGAAAAGCGTAGCTCGGACATGTGTAAAATTGCATAGTTTTGTGTGAAAATACTTAGCGCGTGTGCCCTGCAGCCCATACGCATGTGCAGAATTGCCCATTTTTAGTCAGATCGCTATTCTGCTTAAAACGGCAGCGAGCGAACAACTCGGAATGACCACCTTTGTTATGTTACAGCCTTATTACAAAATGGAATAAATTAATTTTCTCCTTCGTCCTAGAGGATGCTGGGGACTCCAAAAGGACCATGGGGTATAGACGGGATCCGCAGGAGACATGGGCACTTTAAGACTTTAAATGGGTGTGGACTGGCTCCTCCCTCTATGCCCCTCCTCCAGACCTCAGTTAGATTCTGTGCCCAGAGGAGACTGGGTGCACTCTAGGGGAGCTCTACTGAGTTTCTCTAAAAAAGTCTTTTGTTAGGTTTATTTTTTTCAGGGAGCACTGCTGGCAACAGGCTCCCTGCTTCGTGGGACTGAGGGGAGAGAAGCAGACCTATTCTGTGAGTTCAAAAGCTCTGCTTCTTAGGCTACTGGACACCATTAGCTCCAGAGGGTCTGATCACTTGGTGCGCCTAGCTGCTTGTTCCCGGAGCCGCGCCACCGTCCCCCTCACAGAGCCTGAAGAGAGAAGCCGGGTGAGTAGCAGAAGCAAAGAAGACTTCAAAGGCGGCAGAAGACTTCAGATCTTTCTGAGATACCATTGCTCCCACACACAAGCGGCTCTATATGGGTGCAGGGCGCAGGGGGGGCGCCCTGGGCAGCAATAAATCCTCTTTTTGGAACTGGCATGAAGGTATACATTGCATAGGCAATGTATACAGACCCCCGATAGTATAAATAAAAGCGGGAACGAAGCGTGCCGGGTAGGGGGCGGGGCTTCCTCCCTCAGCTCTAACCAGCTCCATTTTCTCCACAGCTTGCTGCAGAGACGCTGCTCCTGGCCCTTCACTGCTGTACACAAGTAACAGGGTGCACAAAGAGAAGGGGGCACAACATTTTGCTGTTGATTATTGATATAAATCGCTTACAGGTCTGGGGCATTGTTTAATTCCTTCAGACCGGTGAGGCGCTGGGTGTGCGCTGGCAAATTCCCATTCTGTCTCTCTGAAGGTCCTTATTGTGGGTCTGTCCCCTATAGCCCAGTATGTTTGGGGGTATCGGTACACGTTTGTCGGCATATCTGAGGTTGAAGGCTTTTCCCAGGAGGAGGCTGGTGTGGAGACTTAACAGAATGTGGGAGTGACTCCGTCGGCACCGCCGACTGCTGATTGGGTAGATATGTGGAGTGTTTTAAATGCAAGTGTGGCTTTATTGCATAAGAGGTTAGACAAATCTGAGTCTCAGAACCTGGCATGGAGACAATCCATGGGAGATGTTTTGTCACAATCTCAGGGTCGCAGAAACGTTCATTTACCCAGATAGCAGACACTGATACCGACACGGATTCCGACTCTAGTGTCAATTATGATGATGCTAAGTTACATCCTAAGTTGGCCAAGAGTATTCAGTACATGATTGTGGCAATTAAAGAGGTGTAACATATCACAGAAGACCCCACTGTCCCTGACACAAGGGTCTGTATGTTTAAGGGAAAGAAACCTGAGGTAATGTTTCCTCCCTCTCATGAACTGAACGCTCTTTTTGAAAAAGCTTGGGAATCCCCTGACAAGAGACTGCATATTCCCAGGAGGATTGCTATGGCGTATCCTTTTCCCTCGCAGGATAGGTTTCGGTGGGAATCCTCCCCCACGGTGGACAAGGCTCTGGCGCGTTTGTCCAAGAAGGTGGCACTACAGTCCCCTGGCATGGCAGCCCTAAAGGATCCTGCGGATCGTAAGCAGGAAACTACCTCAAAATCTATTTATGTTACTACGGGTACGCTGCTCAGGCTGGCCGTTGCGCCGGCATGGGTGAGTAGCGCTATTGAAAGGTGGGCAGATAACTTATCATCTGACATAGACACCTTGGATAGGGATAACGTGCTTTTGACGCTGGGTCACATCAGGGACGCAGCGATATGTCTAAGGGAAGTTGCGAGAGATATTGGCCTCTTGGGATCAAGGGCCAATGCCATGGCAGTCTCGGCTAGGAGGGTGTTGTGGACTCATCAGTGGAATGGTGATGCTGACTCTAAAAAGGCTATGGAGGCCCTGCCCTTCAAAGGTGAAGTGTTGGTGAAGGCCTTGCGGACCTGGTGTCTACAGCTACCGCGGGTAAGTCTTCCTTTTTTGACTGTTGTCCCTCCGCAGCAAAAGAAAGCGCCTCAATACCAGATGCAGACCTTTCGATCTCATAAATTCAGGAAAAGGCTTGGATCTTAGTTCCTCGCGGCCAGAGGTAAGGGAAGAGGAAAGAGATCGCCGGCTGTGGCAAGCTCCCAGGAGCAGAAGTCCTCCCCGGCTTCTGCCAAATCCACTGCATGACGCTGGGGCTCCTCTGCGGGAGTCCGCACTGGTGGGGGCACGTCTTCAGCTCTTCGGTCAGGCCTGGGTTCACTCAGGCCTGGATCCTTGGGTACTGGAAATTGTGACCCAGGGGTACAAACTGGAGTTCCAAGACGTGCCTCCACACCGATTTTTCAAATCGGCCTTACCAGTTTCTCACCCAGAGAGAGAGATAGTGTGTGCGGCAATACAAAAGCTGTGTCAATAACAAGTCATTGTCACGGTTCCTCCGTTACAACAGGGGAAGGGGTTTTATTCAACCCTATTCGTGGTCCCGAAGCCGAATGGCGTGGTCAGACCGATTCTGAACTTAAAATCCCTCAACCTGTGTTTAAAAAGATTCAAATTCAAGATGGAATCTCTCCGAGCTGTGATCTCCAGTCTGGAAGGGGGGGGGGGGGGGGGATTTTATGGTGTCAGTCGACATAAAGGATGCATACCTACATGGCCCCATATATCCTCCTCATCAGGCGTTCCTGAGGTTCGCTGTTCAGGATTGTCACTACCAATTTCAGACGTTGCCGTTTGGTCTTTCCACGGCCCCGAGGATTTTCACCAAAGTAATGGCGGAAATGATGGTGCTCCTGCGCAAGCAAGGGGGTCACAGTTATCCCATACTTGAACGATCTCCTGATAAAGGCGAGATCAAGGGAGCAGTTACTAAAAAGCGTTGCGCTCTCCATGAAGGTGCTGCAACAACATGGCTGGCTCCTAAATTTACCAAAGTCGCAGTTGATTCTAACAACTCAGCTGTAGTTTTTGGGCATGATTCTGGACACGGAACGGCAGAAGATCTTCCTCCTGTTGGAAAAGGCTTAGGAACTCCAGAACATGGTCAAGGAACTTCTGAAACCACCCAGAGTGTTGATTCATCACTGCACTCGAGTGCTGGGGAAAATGGTGGCGGCCTACGAGGCCATTCCCTTTGGCAGATTCCATGCAAGAACATTTCAGTGGGACTTGCTGGACAAGTGGTCCGGCTCCCATCTGCACATGCATCGGAAGATAAGCCTGTCCCCCAGGGCCAGGGTTTCTCTCATGTGGTGGCTTCGAAGTTCTCACCTTCTAGAGGGTCGCAGGTTCGGAATCCAGGATAGGGTTCAGGTGACCACGGACGCGAGTCTCCGAGGTTGGGGAGCAGTCACATAGGGACAAAATTTCCAGGGAAAATGGTCAAGCCAGGAAGCTTGTCTGCACATAAACGTGCTGGAGTTAAGGGCCATCTACAACGGCCTTCGGCAAGTGAAACATCTTCTTTGTGGCCTGCCCGTCCTGATTCAGTCAGACAACATTACAGCTATGGCGCACGTAAAGAGCAGAGCGGCCATGGCGGAGGCCACCAAGATTCTTTGCTGGGCGGAAAAACATGCAAGTGCTCTGTCAGCGGTCTTCATTCCAGGAGTGGACAACTAGGAAGCAGACTTCCTCAGCAGACACGATCTCTATCCAGGAGAGTGGGGTCTTCATCAAGAGGTCTTTGCAGAAGTGATAAGTCATTGGGGACTTCCTCAAATAGACATGATGGCGTCTCGCCTCAACAAGAGGCTTTAGACATATTGTTCCAGGTTCGAGGGACCCTCAAGCAATAGCAGTGGACACACTGGTGACACCGTGGGTGTTTCAGTCGGTCTATGTGTTCCCTCCACTTCCACTCATCTCAAAGGTGATAAGGATCAAGGGTTCAGGCGATACTCGTTGTTCCAGATTGGCCACGGAGGGCCTGGTATCTGGATCTTCAGGAATTACTCACAGGAGATCCCTGGCCTCTTCCTCTAAGAGAGGACCTGTTACGTGCGTGTTCCAGGACTTACCGCGGTTGCGTTTGACGGCATGGCGGTTGAACGCCAAATCCTAGCTAGAAAGGGTATTCCCGGGGAAGTCATCCCCACTCTACTTAAAGCTAGAAAGGAGGTAACGGTGAAGCATTATCACAGCATTTGGAGAAAATATGTGTCTTGGTGTGAATCCAAGAAGGCTCCTATGGAAGAATTTCAACTGGGTCGTTTTCTCCACTTTTTGCAAGCAGGTATGGATGCGGGCCTGAAGTTAGGCTCCATTAAAATGCAGGTTTCGGCCTTATCAATTTTCTTTCAAAGGGAATTGGCCTCACTTCCAGAAGTACAAACTTTTGTGAAGGGTGTGCTGCACATCCAACCTCCATTTGTACCCCCAGTGGCACCGTGGGACCTTAACATGGTGTTACAGTTCCTTACGTCACATTGGTTTGAACCTTTACAAAAGGTTGAGTTTAAATTTCTCACTTGGAAAGTAGTCATGCTATTGGCCTTGGCGTCCGCAAGGCGGGTGTCCGAATTGGCGGCTTTGTCTCACAAAAGCCCCTATCTGATTTTCCATGAGGATAGAGCGGAATTGAGAACTCGTCAACAATTTCTGCCTAAGGTGGTTTCTTCGTTTCACATGAACCAACCTATTGTGGTGCCTGTTGCTACTGAAGCCATGACGGATTCCAAGTCTCTTGATGTGGTCAGAGCTTTGAAAATTTATGTAGCCAGAACGGCTCGTGTTAGGAAAACAGAGGCGTTGTTTGTCCTGTATGCGGCCAACAAGGTTGGCGCTCCTGCTTCTAAGCAGACTATTGCACTCTGGATCTGTAATACGATTCAGCAGGCTCATTCTACGGCTGGATTGCCGTTACCGAAGTCGGTGAAAGCCCATTCCACTAGGAAGGTGGGCTCATCTTGGGTGGCTGCCCGAGGCGTCTCGGCATTACAGCTTTGCCGAGCAGCTACTTGGTTGGGTTCAAACACTTTTACAAAATTCTACAAGTTTGATACCCTGGCTGATGAGGACCTCATGTTTGCTCAATCCGCACTCTCCCGCCCGCACTCTCCCGCCCGGTCTGGAGCTTTGGTATAAACCCCATGGTCCTTTTGGAGTCCCCCGTATCCTCTAGGACGAAGGAGAAAATAGGATTTTAATACCTACCGGTAAATCCTTTTCTCTTAGTCTTTTCTCTGGACGCCCCTCCCAGTGTGGACTCTATCTGCAGTAATTGTAAATAGTTATTGCTTGGTTACACAAAGGTTGTGTTTTGGTAAAGGTCAGCCTATTGCTGATCTCTTTGGTTTACACTGTTAACTGGTTTTAGTTAAATGCCATGTTGTACGGTGTGTTGTGGTGTGAGCTGGTATGTATCTCACCCTTAGTTTAACAAAATCCTTTTTCTTGAAATGTCCGTCTCCTCTGGGCACAGTTCCTATAACTGAGGTCTGGAGGAGGAGCATAGAGGGAGGAGCCAGTTCACACCCATTTAAAGTCTTAAAGTGTCCATGTCTCCTGGGGATCCCATCTATACCCCATGGTAATTATGGAGTCCCCAGCATCCTCTACGGACTAAGAGAAAAGGATTTAACGGTAGGTATTAAAATCCTATTTTTCCCCGCAAAATTCTACACAAATACCCCATAATAACAACATGAAAAAAGTTTTTTTGAGATGCTTGCAAATTTAAAAATAAACAACTAAGAAATCACATGTACATAAGTATTCACAGCCTTTGCCATGAAGCTCAAATTGAGCTCAGGTGCATCCTGTTTCCTCTGATCATCCTTCAGATGTTCCTACAGCTTAATTGGAGTCCACCTGTGGTAAGTTCAGTTGATTGGATGTGATTTGGAAAGACACACACCTGTCTGTATAAGGTACCACTCTTGACAGTGCATGTCTAAGCACAAACCAAGCATGAAGTCAAAGGAATTGTCTGTAGACCTCCGAGACAGGATTGTCTCGAGGCACAAATCTGGGGAAAGGTACAGAAAAATCTGTTGCTTTGAAGGTCCCAATGAGCACAGTGGCCTCCATCATCCGTAAATGGAAGAAGTTCGGACCCACCATGACTCTTCCTAGAGCTGGCCGGCCATCTAAACTGAGCGATCGGGGGAGAAGGACCCTAGTCAGGGAGGTGACAAAGAACCCGATAGTCACTCTGTCAGAGCTACAGCATTCCTCTGTGGAGAGAGGAGAACCTTCTAGAAGGACAACCAACTCTGCAGCAATCCACCAATCAGGCCTGTATGGTAGAGTGGCCAGACGGAAGCCAATCCTTAGTGAAAAGCACATGGCAGCCACCTGTGGTTTGCCAGAATGCACCTGAAAGACTCTCAGATCATGAGAAACAAAATGCTCTGGTCTGATGAGTCAAAGATTGAACTCTTTAAATGCCAGGCGTCATGTGTGGAGGCAACCAGGCATATCTCTCATCACCAGGCCAATACCATCCCTACAATGAAACGTGGTGGCAGCATCATGCTGTGGGGATGTTTTTCAGCTGCAGGAACTAGGAGACTAGTCAGGATAGAGGGAATGATGAATAGAAGCAACGTACAGATACATCCCAGATGAATACCTGCTTCAGAGCGCTCTTGACCTCAGACTGGGGCGGTTCATCTTTCAGCAGGACAACGACCCTAAGCACACAGCCAAGATATCAAAGGAGTGGCTTCAGGATAACTCTGTAAATGTCCTTGAGTGGCCCAGCCAGAGCCCAGACCTGAATCTGATTGAGCATCTCTGGAGAGATATGAAAATGGCTGTGCACTGACGCTTCCCATCCAACCTGATGGATCTTGATAGGTGCTGTAAAGAAGAATGGGCGAAACTGCCCAAAGATAGGTGTGCCAAGCTTGTGGCATCATATTCAAAAAGACTTCAGGCTGTAATTGCTGGCAAAGGTGCATCAACAAAGTATTGAGCAAAGTCTGTGAATACTTATGTACATGTGATTTCTTCTTTTTATTTTTAATAAATTTGCAAAAAAACTAAAAAAAAACTTGTTTCATGTTGTCACTATGGGGTATTGTGTGTAGAATTTTGAGGGGGAAAAATGAATTTATTCCATTTTGGAATAAGGCTGTAACATAACAAAATGTGGAAAAAGTGAAACACTGTGAATACTTTCCGGATGCACTGGATATCATTTGAATACCACCCAATGTGTCCAATCAAGTTACTGAGTTTCAGTCATTATACTGTACCATGCCATTATATATCTATCTATATATCTATATATATATCTATATTAAATATAAATATACACATATATGTATATATATATAGCACTATAGCACACACACATACCCACGCACAAACATACATACATACCTTTGTTGTACACGTACCCGTGTCTGAGAGCAGACACTGACGACACTGTGAGGACACAGCTGTCTCTGTCTCTAAAACAAAAAATTTGGCCCATCAGGTGGGGTCTATAGATATTCCGAAACCCTACCACCACCACCACTTTCCCTGTGAGTGCTATGGGCATTATGAACAAAACATTTTGAGAAATTTGTATTATTAATACTAACATTGGGGTCGATTCAATTCACCGACAGTTGAATAGCGCCGGGAGTTAGCTCTTGGCGCTATTCAATACAGCGCCAAGTGTCACTCAATTGTTGGGAATTCTTCTCTCACCCCCGGGGGATGAGAGAAGAAATCCTACAAAAGTGCTGTCGCGCAGCTGGCGCAAGGCTGATTCTGTTGGGAATCAGCATCGCGGCAGGGAGATAAGTCAGAGAATGCCCGTTCTCCCGACAATTCAACCTGTTAATTCCGGGAGAACGGGCCTTCGTCGACTTAACTTGAGTTGAATTGAATAGCGACGGGAGCTAACTCCTGACGCTATTCAACTGTTGTGAATTGAATCGACCCCATTGCCACCTGCAATTTGTTTGCAAGTCACCACAATATACTTGATACATGTGATGCCTATGCAATAAAGTTTAAATGCAATGTGACCCTGTGTGAATTCGTCCCTAAGCATATATTTCTTACCGGGCGGACTGTTTTTTGGTATATACAGATGTGTCCTCATACATCTTCGCATCACAGGCAAAGAATTCCAGCATAGCGTGGCATTCATGGCACGCACCCGCTACAGTGTGCATAAAGTCGCTGTGCGATCGCAGGCAGCGAGTATAGGATGATCCTGCTGTCATACACAGGGAGGGGGAGTCAGCGGCATTCTATGGACACGGGTAGCAGGATTATTTGCTACTGCTACCCGACGCTTACTTTGCACAATGGCATTCGTGGATGCATGTGTACGTGAGTAGTAGCAAAACAAAGGGATGGTGGCAGTCACGGCAACGCCACGCCATGCTGCATTTTTCAGCAAAGATGTGTGAGGATTAATCTGTTTTATTCAACTACTTTTTGCTTTATATTTAGCCAAAATACCATTCATTTACCACATATGATAAGAAATTACTTATTTACTTTAATGATCATCTCTTGGTAAAAAAAAACAATTTTAAAACTTTTTGTTGTATTATACTTTTGTGTGTTTAAAGATTACTAATAAAAAAAATACCATCTACTATAGTGCATACTAACAGCAGACGCTGAGACAAGAAGACACAGCGGTCAGGCAAGCTGTGTTCTCTCTTGCCAGAGGGCCAACAAGCGGCTAATGACAGTCATGAGCAGGAACTGCTGAGCATTAACAACAGTCATAGTGACTGCAGCAAATCACTGCCCTTGCCAAAAACTCCTTGGGAGTCTCCCGCAGATTGTGGGATGATAGGCAGTTATGGGTAAAGTTGATTCACTGTATACATAATCTTTTTCTCTTCCGTCCTAGGGGATGCTGGGAATCCATTTAGTACCATGGGTTTAGACGGGTCCACTAGGAGCCTTGGGCACTTTTAGAACTTGATAGTGTGCACTGGCTCCTCCCTCTATGCCCCACCTACCAGACTCAGTTAAGAAAATGTGCCCGGAGGAGCCGGTCATGTCTCTGGAAGCTCCTGAAGAGTTTTTTGATTGTTATTTTCAGGCAGGACTGGATGGCACCAGCCTGCCTGCTTCGTGGGACTTAGTCGGGGGGAAGGAGGGGGCGGGGGGCGGCCCAACCTCTCTCAGGGTTAATTGCCGTTCCCCGATGACAGGACACTAGCTCCTGAGGTAACTATTCACAAGCCCCACCACGGCGAGCGTACATTCCCGCAGCACGCCGCCACCCCTAACAGAGCCAGAAGAAAGAAGAGTGGTGAGTACTAAGGGACTGGGACATTGGAGCGCAAAGTGAGATTGTACCTTTCTGTCTTTTTACATTGTATATATAGGTTGGTGACCTATTTAGTACTTTCCATTGCAGCTCATTATTGCAGCGCCAAAAGAGGGTTTTTTTTCTGTTTCGCGATGCCTGGAAGACTGGCAGGTGGGAGCCCGACTAAAATTCTTCAGTCACATCTGGACAAGTTTGTGCCAGGATCCCTGGGTCATAGATGATATTTCCCAGGGCTACAGACTGGAGTTCCAGGAGCTCCAACCTCACAGATTCTTCAAATCAGGATTACCAGTTTTGCAATAGACAAGTATAACTTTACAGGATGCCATTGAAAACTCAGGTCATTGTTCCAGTTCCACCTTATCTGCAAAACAAGGGGTAGTATTTAAACTTGTTTGTAGTACCGAAACCGGACAGTTTGGTAAGACCGATTTTGAACCTCAAGTCGTTGAACCCGTACTTACAAGATGGAGACTCTGAGAGCGGTGATCTTGGGTCTAGAGGAGGGGGATTTCCTAGTGTCTTTGGATATCAAGGATGCGTACCTTCACATTCCGTTCCTGCCGCCTACGGTTTGCATTGCAGGACTGTCACTACCAGTTCCAGACCCTGCTATTTGGTCTCTCCACGGCACCGAGAGTGTTCACCAAAGTGATGGCAGAGATGATGTTTCTACGCAAACAGGGAGTGAACATAATTCCGTACCTGGACGATCTTCTGATAAAGGCACTGTCCAGGGAGTGGTTGTTGGACAGCATTGGCCTCTCAACCAGACTACTCCTGGATCGCGGGTGGATTCTGAACTTACAAAATCTCACCTGGAACCGACGCAGAGGCTTCCTTTCCTGGGAATGATACTGGACACAGAGTCTCAGGGAGTGTTCCTTCCCTTGGAGAAGGCTATGGTAATCCAGTCGATGGTTCGGGCTGTCCTGAAGCCAACCCGGATCTTGGTGCATCTGTGCATTCGCCTTCTGGGGAAAATGGTGGCCTCTTACGGGGCACTTCAGTACTGAAGTTTTCATGTGAGACCCTTCCAGCTAGATCTATTGGAAAAATGGTCCGGATCGCATCTTCACATACACCAGAGGACCTATCTGTCGCCAAAAGCCAGGATCTCCCTTCTGTGGTGGCTACAGGCTTCTCACCTCGTCGATGGTCGCAGGTTGGGATTCAGAATTGGATTATGCTAACCACAGATACAAGCCTCAGAGGTTGGGGAGCAGTCACCCAGGGGGTGCAGTTATAAGGAAGATGGTCAAGTCGGGAAGTCGTCCTTCCAATAAACATACTGGAACTCAGGGCTATCTACAACGCCCTTCTGCAGGCCTCATCTCTACTTTGGAATAAGGTCATTCAAGTCCAGTCGGACAATGTAACTACGGTAACGTACATAAACCGACAGGGCGGAACAAAAAGTAGAGCAGCAATGTCAGAGGTGTCAGGAATTTTCCTCTCGGCGAAAAAACACGCCGTGCCTTTGTCAGCGGTCTACATTCCAGGAATAGACACCTGTGAAGAAGACTTCCTCAGCAGACACGACCTACACCCAGGGGAGTGGGGCCTTCACCCGGAGGTGTTCCAGTGGTTGACACGAAGGTGGGGATATCCACAGATCGACATGATGGCCTCTCAACTCAACAAGAAGTTCGAGCAGTAGTGTTCCAAGTCAAGAGACCTACAAGCAGTTGCTGTAGACGCTCTGACAACTCCGTGGGTCTACCAGCTGGTATACATGTTTCCTCCACTTCCTCTGATCCCAAGAATTGTAAAAAGAATAAAAAGGGAAAAGGTTCAAGCAATCCTCATTGCTCCGGACTGGCCGCGAAGGGCCTGGTACGCGGATCTTCTCGAGATGCTGATCGAAGATCCGTGGCCTCTACCTTTTCGCGAGGATCTTCTGCAACAGGGCCCGTTCATCTATCAGGACTTACAGCAGCTACGTTTAATGGCATTGAAGTTGAACTTCTGATTCTAGCCAGGAGAGGGATTCCTGACAAAGTCATCCCGACTATGATACAAACCAGGAAGGGGGTAATGTCTAAAGAGTACCACCGTGTATGGAAGTATGTCTCTTGGTATGAATGCAGACAATATTTTGCGGTGCAGTTTCATCTGGGACATCTCCTGCTTTTTCTGCAGTCGGGAATGGATGTGGGCCTACGTCTAGGCTTTATTAAAGTCCATATTTCGGCCTTGTCCATTTATTTTCAGAAACAATTGGCTTCTCTCCCTGAGGTCCAGACGTTCTTGAAAGATGTTTTGTACATCCAACCTCCCTTTGTGCCTCCCACGGCACCTTGGGATCTCATTTTGGTTTGCACTTCCTCCAATCTGACTGGTTTGGACCGTTGCAGGAGGTGGATGTAAAGTACCTTACGTGGAAGACCCTACTTAATTTTCCATGAGGATAGAGCTGAACTCGGGATTCGTCAGCAATTTCTTCTAAAGGTGGTGTCCGCATTTCACATCAATCAACCTATTGTGGTTCCGTTTGTTATGGACACCTCTGCCACTTCAAAGTCTTTGCATGTTGTGAGGGCTTTGAAGGTGTACGTAAAAAGGACAGCTCGCCACAGGAAATCGGACTCGCTGTTTGTTCTTTATGATCCCAATAAAATTGGGTGTCCTGCTTCAAAGCAGTCAATTGCACGCTGGATCAGGCTCACTATCCAGCATGCTTATACCACAGCAGGATTGCTGGTTTCAAAACCTGTACAGGCCCACTCTACTAGGTCGGTGGGTTCTTCTTGGGCAGCTGCCCTGGGTGTCTCAGCTTTACAGCTCTGCCGAGCAGCTACTAGATCAGGTTCGAACTAGTTTGCAAAGTTTTACAAGTTTGATACTTTGGCCTCTGGGGACCTTCAGTTTGGTCAATCAGTTCTGCAGGAACCTCAGCACTCTCCCACCTGGTTTGGGAGCTTTGGTACTTCCCCATGGTACTAAATGGATTCCCAGTATCCCCTAGGACGTTAGAGAAAATAGGATTTGAATTACCTACCAGTAAATCCTTTTCTTGTAGTCTGTAGGGGATACTGGGTGCCCGACCGGTGCTTTGTTCTTCCTGCACTGTTACTTGGTTCAGTAATGTTGTTTGGTTCAGCGGTTGCTGTTCCTGGTTTCAAGTTTGGTTAGCATGGCTTTCCTCTTGTTTGTGTGTGCTGGTTCGTAATCTCACCACTTTCCTTTTTTTTTCTAAATCCTTCTCTCAAAGTATGTCCGTCTCCTCTGGCACAGTTTCCTAGACTGAGTCTGGTAGGAGTGGCATAGAGGGAGGAGTCAGCACCATAGGTGTGCGCAGGGGGGGGGGGTGCCTGGTGTGCGCAGGCACCTCCTAATGTCCGGCACCCCGATCTCACATGCCTGATGCAGTGATCGCCAAGAAGGCTGATTACTGTCCCCTCTGCACTGCACCCTGTCAGGACTGCATTACTGACCCGACGCCTGGGTTAATCAAGGGTGCCACTGCCACCGGCTTTCAAACTCCCGGCTCCATCTCCATGTACAAAAACTGCATGATATGACGTGATGACGTCATGCTGCTCGCACGCCCACCCTTCACACCCGCCCACCTCTCTCCTTCTATTCTATGCCAACGCCAGCCACTGATGAGGAGTAGCATGCAGCCAGCATTCCTCTTAGGAAGACAAATTCAATACTGGCAGGCGGTCGGCGGCAGCATTGACACGTCACTAGTTTTTCCAGCAGCAGCAGTACTAGTCTGCGACTGTCAGTGTCAGTGAGTGACTGACTTGTAAGTAAGCTGCTGCAGCTTGCAGGGGAAAGAGAGGGGGAGCCAGACCAGGCTGAGGAGGAGCAGTGTAATTGCAGTGAGTGCCATCAGGGGTGTTTGTTTGGTGCACACCACAACATCTGACAATGCATCTGCATTATTAGGATTGGTACAAGGGTGGATATTTTATATTGCATTGACCATCAATAGATGGTGCTAGACACGCCCCAAAGGTGGTGCTAGACACACCCCTCCAAAGGTGCACCCCCTAATAAAATGTGCTGCGCACGCCTATGGTCAGCGCACACTATCAAGTTCTTAAAGTGCCCAAGACTCCTAGTGGATCCGTCTATACCCATGGTACTAAATGTTTTCCCAGTATCCCCTACGGACTACGAGAAAAGGATTTACCGGTAGGTAATTAAAATCCTATTATTATTTTTCAGAGCATATTTGTTGATAGCATTGATTTTCAATTCAACTTCACTTAAATGTGTGGAGATTAGTTCCCAATGTAGTTATAAATTATGTCCTCAAATAAATATTCCTGCCTATTCCTGCTATCACCATGGCACTTGTTGCAATGAATATGACTCCACCCATAAAATGGCTGCTGACACTTGGTGTATGAAACGGGCAGAGGATGTGCATGTAAGAGGTTACCTGAGGTATTTGTCTGTGGCAGAAAATAAATGGACAGATGGAGTCATTCCGACCCGTTCGCACGCTGCTGGTTTTCGCAGCGCTGCTAACGGGTTGGTTCTGCGCCTGCGCAGCGCCCACAAGGCGCACACGCGTCGTTGCCCAGTGACAGCCGTCGCCGGGCAACGACCAGAAGAACGAATAAAGCAATCGCTGGCTCGATCGCAAGAAGATTGACAGCAGGAAGGCGTTCCGGGGCGGCAACTCACCGTTTTCTGGGAGTGGTGAGTCCAACGCAGGTGTGTCCAGGCGTTTGGAGGGCGGATGTCTGACGTCAGTTCCAGGACCTTCATCGCTGGATCGATCACACAGGGTAATTAACTGTTACCCTGGTCTAATTCTACACAAAACCTTTTTTGCATAGCAGGGCTGTACAAGCGATCGCAGCCTTGCTATGAAAAAAATCCCTCCCCCATAGGCAGCATCGAGTTGATCGCACGGGCAGCAAAAAGTTGCTACGTGCGATCAACTCGGAATGACCCCCAGAGTTTAAATCTAAATTACGGATGTTTGCCTTGTTTACAGACCCAATGTAGCACACTGTATTTCTTTTCTACCTATATAATAATACATTACCTGCTTTACCTATGATAAAGCAGGATAGAAATTGCTACAGTATATTTAATTGTTTTGATTTTAATCCCCCCCCCCCCCTCCACAAAATCACTCAATTGTCTTTTTTATGTTATGTAATAAAATGTAAAAAGTATATTTAGTAATACATGTATGTAGGGAGTATTTTGAACCTCCATCCCCCCCTTGTTCATAGGCCTCCATTATAAAATAACTTCCCACCCCCTCCATTGACAATAGACCCTCCAGTGGTCTTGAACCTAGCCCCCACACCCCCTTAGTAGCAAAAAAGCAACAACAATGTTTTATAAACCACCCCCCTTGTAAAAAGACTCCTTATTTTGCACCCACCCCCCCTCTCCTACATGGTGATCAATGTATTTTTTTAATTATTTTACCCCTTCCTTTCCCCCTCCAGCATCAATTACCTATTTAACTTTATATCACCCCCACTGGTCATAAATACCCCCTTGGGTGGTTACACTTCCACCCCAATGAGCATTTACTACCCCCCATCCCCACATGCAGCTTGCAGTGTGACGTGTGTCAGGGGGACTGATGATCTTGCAGAGATCAGCCATACTGTCCTGGGAGAGGAACGAAGTTCCCCTCCCCGCACTGTGATCCCCGGTACATGCGCTCCAGAATGCCAGCTGCATGGCATTCTGATGCGTGGTTGTAGCAGTGATGTCTGTGGTCAGAGACCACCGTGTCACTGCAGGGGGTCCAGGAAGCCAGAAGATATCCATTCTGCACTTGTGTAGAACCAATTTCCTCATCTAAAGCCAGGCACACAGCGAGGTAGCACATCGCATGTGATACGACCTGGCCATGTGGGTTGGTATCGGGTGACCGGCGGTCACCATACTGACTCTGGACACCCAGGAGTGGGAATAGTCCCTGTTGGTCGGCATGCCGACCGGCAGGCTAGTCAGTGTTCAGTATGCCAGCGTCTGTATTGTGACCGGCAGTCTCGTGACCGCCCATCACTTAACCGCATCCCGGCCAGGTAACGCGCTCCTGACTGTGGTCGCATCACATGTGACAAAGCCAGGCAAGTGGTTAAAGAACATTACTTTGACATCGGCATAGTGTTGACTACCTTACGCTGTAGACATTCCGACTGTCGACAGCACTTTGTCTGCTATTAAACTATTTCCCATGTCATTGAAGCGATATTGTAATAATTTTTTTACTCTGGGGCTGTCTGTGTGTAACCACTTTTGAGGCAATGGGCTAAGGGATGGTAAAAGGTTTTAAAACAAAATGGCTACCGCTGCTTGTCCTGGGTCTAGATTTGCCACATTGTGCTAATCTAGTCTGTGCCTGATAGAGAGGAAACACTGAGGTGGATTCTACAGTTTTTCAGCATGTAAGGTCAAAATTCTTTCTAAAACTATAGAGGAGGCGGCGCTGTGCATCTTGGGAACAGTCTAAAGCTTTGAGCCTGTTGGTGCAGGGACGTCTCTGAAACAGCCTGCTGCAGCCCTCGGTACAATCCTCTTCTTCTGTTTAGTTAAAGCTATTTAGAAATAGGCTGCCTGAGGCAGCCCCCTGTTAAGTGACCGGCTACTGCAAGCGCGAACTACAAACTGAGCTCACTGGCATGGAGGCGGGGTTATAGAGGAGGCGGCGCTGTGCAACTTGAGAACAGTCTAAAGCTTTGAGCCTGTTGGTGCCTCGGATCAAGATCCTACTCTACACCCCAATGTTATTTCCTTGTGGAGCCCAGTGTACCCCGCAGTCTAATAAGGGGCACTCAAGTGGCTGTACAAAAATGATAACAGATTAGCATTGGCACAGCTGAGCAATATAAAAGCCACATAATGTACAGTAATTGCTTTTGTTGGCACTGAGAAATAGATCATCTGCTGTATTTTTAGCCACATAAAATGATTTGGTAAGATTCAGTAAAACAGTCACATAGGGGGTCATTCCGAGTTGATCGCTCGCTAGCTAGTTTTAGCATCCGTGCAAACGCTATGCCGTCGCCCACTGGGGAGTGTATTATAGCTTAGCAGAAGTGGGAACGCTTGTGCAGCCGAGCTCTGCAAAAACAGTTTGTGCAGTTTCTGAGTAGCTCTGAACCTACTCAGCGCTTGCGAACACTTCAGCCTATTCGTATCTGGATTTGATGTCATACACCCGCCCAGTGAACGCCCAGCCACGCCTGCGTTTTTTCAGACACGCCTGCGTTTTTGAAAATACTTCCTTGTCAGTTGACACCCAGTAACGCCCCTTTCCTGTCAATCTTCTTGCGGCCGCCAGTGCGAAAAAAAAACTTCGCTAGAACCTGAGCACAACCACAAAGGGCTTTCTACCCGTACATCGTGCGTGCGCATTGCGGGGCATACGCATGCACAAAAATGCAATTTTTTCACCTGATCGCTCCGCTGCGAAAATCGGCAGCGAGCGATCAACTCGGAATAACCCCCATAGTCAAGGAGATAAGGTCACATTTGTTGGCATCACAAGCCTTATTTATTTTATTCTTAATTCGAAAATCCACAACTACAGATGTGTCCACTTACATCTAGCCTCCCTGCATGTGTTTACGCCATGCCGTGGCGTGACTTTGTGGTGCTGAGCGTTTTTCTCTGCGTCCATTAAAATGTTTTTATTACAATGCACAACAGCGATCAGATCTGAATTACCCCCTGAGGCAAGTTGTAAGAGGACACATCTGAATGTCCCAGGAAGAGAAATGTCCCATAGATTGTATATATACTGTATTTCTGTAAATTAGACAAAGGTTAAAAGGCAATTGTTAGATATAATGATTTCTCATCGTTCAGGGCCCTTGTGTTTACCGGGATTTGGCCCATCTGGCTTTGACGGCATGGCTCTTGAAGCTTCCGTCCTGAGGGCCAAGGGTTTTTTTGAGGCGGTCATTCAAACTATGTTGAAGGCCCGTATGCTGGCTTCTGCTCGGATATACCATAGGGTCTGGAATGCTTACTTTACTTGGTGTGCGTCTCACAATCATGATGTTTTTAAGTTTAGTAAGGCCAAACTATTGGCCTTTCTACAACAAGGCCTAGATTTAGGCCTGCGTCTGGCCTCCCTCAAGGTTCACATCTCGGCCTTGTCGGTTTGGTTTCAGAGAAATATCGCTACCCCACCTTCATACATTCACTCAGGGTGTGCTGAGGATTCAGCCTCCTTATGTGCCACCTGTGGCCCCTTGGGATCTGTCGGTGGTCTTGCAGGCCTTACAAGAGTCTCTGTTTGAGCCTCTTACCTCTGCTGACCTTAAGTGGCTATCCCTTAAGGTGTTGTTTTTGCTGGCTATTGCTTCAGCTAGAAGGGTATCGGACTTGGGTGCCTTATCCTATAAGTCCCCCTATTTGATTTTTCACAGTGACCGGGCAGTCCTTCGGACACGCCCAGGTTATTTACCCAAGGTGGTGTCTTCTTTCCACCTTAACCAGGAGATTGTGGTTCCGGCCTTTAATTCTCCTGAGTTGTTTTCCAAAGAGCGGCCTTTGGATGTGGTACGAGCTCTCCGTATCTATGTGAAGAGAACTTCCTCCGTTATGAAATACGATTCTCTTTTTGTGTTGTCTGGTTTTCAGAAACCATAAGCATGTGCAATCACCATTCTAATCCATCTGGCCTTCTAAGCAGACATTGGCCAGATGGATTAGAATGGTGATTGCACATGCTTATGTACAGGCTGGTCGTCTGGTTCCTGCTATCATCAAAGCCCATTCTACTCGGTCGTTTGGACCTTCTTGGGCAGCCCATCGTGGTGCGACCCTTAAGCAATTGTGCAAGGCGGCTACGTGATCCTCGAGGAACATGTTTATTAGGTTCTATGCCTTTGATACTGCCGCTTCCTAGGATGCCTCCTTTGGACGCAGGGTTCTTGTGCCCGCTACAGTGCGTCCCCTCCCATAAGGAACTGCTTAAGGATATCCCCGATGTTATTTCTTTGTGGAGCCCAGTGTACCCCACAGCACAAAACGAGATTTATGGTAAGAACTTACCGTTGTTAATTCACTTTCTGCGAGGTACACTGGGCTGCACAAGGCGCCCACCCTGACGCACTTAGCTTTATTGGATTGGTATTGGCATAGCCGCTGACACCCTCACCTGCGGTGAGAGTGTGATGTAATTGGCTACAATAAGTTGTCGTCTGATACCTGCTACTGCATTGGCCTGGTTAACTAAACTGAGCTCACTGGCATGGAGGCGGGGTTATAGAGGAGGCGGCGCTGTGCATCTTGGGAACAGTCTAAAGCTTTGAGCCTGTTGGTGCCTCGGATCAAGATCCTACTCTACACCCCAATGTTATTTTCTTGTGGAGCCCAGTGTAGAAAAATATTTAACAACGGTAAGTTCTTACCATAAATCTCGTTTTTAGAGTGTCCATTAGCAGAGACATCTGATAATACAAACTTTCAATACTTACACTGGGCGTAATGTAAATAAAAACTGACAACATTTTCTACATGCAAAAGCAGCAGCATTTTCCTTGCATGAGGTAAAAAAATAGCATTTAGTCCTCTTGTGCGGTATGCAGCAAGCATCACATTTTGGCTGCGATGCATGAAGCCACTCTCCGCATGCATAGCGGTGTTAACTAACACCGTATGCATGAAAAAAATCACAAAGAACAGCTCTTGCAGTAAGAGATGTCCTTCGCAATGGATTTTGTGACCGGAGGTCCTCAGCCCTCACTGCCTACGCCCTGTAATCACAGAATGGGTTTGGACCTGGCCAATAGGGGATTCCTGCTTACCGTCAGTAACCGCCCGTTACTGACTCCACCCACTACGCATTGTTGGGTATGATGCTGTCACCACCAGACTCCTTATTCCCATGGCGTCTGGAACCACGGTTCTGCTCAGGCTCCTGCCACCGGCACCTGAAAAACCTCTTGCTGCTGTGTATGTGTTGACACGCTGCTGACACACCTCCAGGTTGGCGTTGGCAGACCTCCACTGGTCACTGACCAGGCCTCTGCTTTGATAGCTGGCAGAAGGCAGAGCTTGGAGATGCTAGGCTCGTACCAGAACAGGCAGAAAACTGAGCTGCATTTCGCGCATCCCTGTTTCTCTTGAGGCAAAGAATGTTAATTGCTCAAATGAAGTCTTGAAAAGGACCCTTCCTGTTGTCATAAGAAACAGTTTACAAAAAGATGTTCACAGCAGAATAAAGTAAGATGGAATACAGGCAGGCCTGTCTTTTTATACAGTAAGAACACACTGCACCTCAGTAGGTAGTTCCAGCTCTGGATTCTTTTCTATCCAGTCAAACTATCTTACACAATGTATAAATAAATAAATAAATAAATAAATACATATTATATTTCAAAAGGAGATAACTGCATAAATCAATTTCCTCCTTCCTTGCACACATAGACAAAGTTCTGTGTCGTTTAAACATAAATTGTCATTAAGATTCGATTTAGTAAATGTTGCAGGAAATCTTAACAAAATCCCATTGTTTTTACACAAACCTACTGGGAAGACACCCTCGTTTTCATTTGATTGATTTAGCATTCTCTCCCTTGCACATTTTTAGGCTAGAACTAGTTTGGCTTATCACACAACAGGAGAGTCTAAAAAGCACAGTCTGCTCTCTAAACCTTAGTTTGTATTTCAAAGAAAATGTTCGATCTCATGCTAGAGCTAAGACAATTAACATATGACTTTCTATGTAAAAGTGTCTCAGGAAAAGTTGTCAAGGAATTTTGGAAACAAAATACCATATACTTTTCTCATAAGTTCTATAACCATGCAGTCCATAATTCTCCAACAGCGCGGTGATATAACATATTTATATATTTGTAAACATCCGGCGCCATTAGTACATTTGAACAAAGCACCTAGCACCAATTGTTCTTTAAGAATGGCGCCGCTGCTTGGAGGGTTAACCCCTTCAGTGCCATGGCGGCCATCTTCTCTATGTGTGTCAGGGTCTGTGGCCCGGGAGTCCGTCTGTGCATGCGTCAAGTTATGTGCGCCGCTGGGGGTGCTGGGAGGGATCAGATTGGATCCCTCTCAGCAGGGAAATGCAAAAGAAGCCCATAGGCTTCTATTAGACTACAGATGGTGCTGCTAACTGCATCCAAACCTCCAGAAATGGCATTTTCAAAAATTTGCCCTTGTTTTTCCACTTGCTGTATCTCTCCCCTTGCATGGTTAAGTTATTGGTTTGTTGCGGGGCACTTTGCATCCTTTGGGGTTGATTTGGAGCCACATGCAAAAGAAGATGTGGATTTTAGTCTGTACTCAGAGTCCGCCGCATCTGTGTGACTGCACTGCTCCTATATGTCGTCATCATTATCTGTGACATGATTGTGTCTCTGCATACTTTCTGACAGATCTGTAAATAGGGGTTGTCCAGGATGGTACTTACCAAGGGTACTGATTGAGGAGGGGGGTGCACCACCTGGCTCAGCCAGCCAGTTCTAGCTTCCCCGGCATGACTCGTTCATGGATGAATGTGTTTTAGACTGGTTTGTGCAGCACTGCCTTCATATTTTTTGATGCTTATGAACTCCTCAAGGTAAAGCCCCCTCTTTATTGAATCTGCTTTTGGCCCCGTCCCCTTTTCTACACTTTAACCCGCTCCCCACCCCCAACCCACTACACCTCATCTGTCCTGTCACTTTCCCATCCTTCCTGCCCAAATTAGTTTCACACTGATAGGTCTATTTATCACAACCTCACCTCAGATGTGGATGGGTTGTGATAATTGGGTTGTGACCAAAATCGAGTTGCTATAATGAATGTACTGCCAACAGGGACGGATGTAGACCTTGCGGCGCCCTGGGCAAAAAATAGAGGCATGGCTTCATGGAGAAGGGGCGTGGTCAGTTATACCCCCTGTAGCTGTGCCCACAGTAGTATTGCTCCCAGTACTGTACCCCCTGTAGAGTTGTGCCCCCAGTAGTAGTGCCCCAAGTACTGTGCCCCCTGTAGAGTTGTGCCCCTTAGTTGCGCAGATTACAAAAAAATAATAAAAAATAATAATTACAATCCCTGCTCTTGATTCCCGACCGCTGCTGCGCTCCATCTCCGGCCGCCGGCGCCGCTCTTCGGATCTATGGGAGAGAAGTCATGACGTCTCTCCCATAGCACTGCATAGACACTAGAGGTCAATTGTGACCTCTAGCGTCTATGTGCCGATCCCACAATGCAGTGCGGTGCGCGATTAAGTCATCGCATACTGTACAGCACCAGGCGGCACCAGTAGTGCATCTTGCCACGGCGGCAGCGCCCTCCAGACGACGACGGCGCCCTCTGGAAGGCGGCGCCCCATGGAAAAGTCCTGCTTGCCCATAGCAAGAATCGCTACTGACTGCCAAGATGTATCAGTTATCACATGCAGGGACAGAGCTTGAAAAAAAGTCCACTTACTGCACTTCTCACTTTTCGTGAAAAATACCCTGATCATGTGACCCTGCCAACACCGGTGATCCGGGAGGGTAGCTGGTCATCTGATCCTCTGCTCCACTGTGATCCCCGGTGCTGTAAAGTGACATGCCAGCTTCACAGCATCACTTTATGCACATGGGGTTCACAGCAGTATCACAGCGACCAGATGACCGGTGTAAAAGGTCACAGAATGGTAAATTGCTTCACAGCATTCCTAGGCTAAAAGTTTCAAATTAATTGTGTATATATATGTCATTCTTAGGTTTAGTTTTGTGGTGAGGGACAGGATCTCCTTCTGTTTGTCCACATATTGTATGATTGAAAGCCATCAGCACTGGTTTTGCCTATTACATTGACCATATATAATTTGAATTGGTACTGGACCACCAACCCAGGGCACCCTTGCAAGTGTCCCGAGGTACCCCAGGTTGCCTTGGCACACAGTTTGATACCATTGGATTGGTGTGCACCCAGCTTAAGGTCTAATCCTCTCCTGGAAACTCCTGAATTTTTGATGTAATTGATGTGCCATCTCCATTGGACCTTTAACCAGGGCTGTATTCGCCCCCCCCTCCCCATCCCCCAGATAGTTTGTTGTCATAGTAGCAGGAGAAAGATAGAATATAACTATATACAGTACCAGTATCTATGTATGGTTGTCAGGTTATTAGGTGTTTGTATACTATAATGAATACCTACAATAAGCTGTAGTTATAGTTTCACCCATGAAGCATTTGCTACATACAGTATATTTCATCAGTTGTTTTGCACATCACAATGAACTACAGCCAGACATGAATGAAGAAATAGCTTTGTTATAATGCTATACGTTTCCTGTTTTGCTGTTCCTTCTCAGATGTGACTTTTATCAGACATAAAACCTTTATCCTGCGGCCTGAACTATGGGGGTCCGCTTCTTGTTGACCGGTTTAGTTGAAACAGTAGTTGTGTTCTGTGAAATTCAGGGGAAACAAGAAAACTTCTAGAAACAATTACAGGAATTTGGGGTTAGCCTACAACTTTTTTTTCCACTGTGATACATCTCAGACCAAAATTTCCAAACTGACTTTTTGCTGATATTGTGCACTGATCGTGAATGCTTATTTCTCTGACGTCCTAGTTGATGCTGGGGACTCCGTAAGGACCATGGGGAATAGCGGCTCCGCAGGAGACTGGGCACATCTAAGAAAGATTTAGGACTACCTGGTGTGCACTGGCTCCTCCCACTATGACCCTCCTCCAGACCTCTGTTAGAATCCTGTGCCCGGCTCGAGATGGATGCACACTAGGGGCTCTCTTGAGCTCCTAGAAAGAAAGTATATTTTAGGTTTTTTATTTTACAGTGAGACCTGCTGGCAACAGGCTCACTGCAACGAGGGACTAAGGGGAGAAGAAGCGAACCTACCTAACTGTGGGTAGTTTGGGCTTCTTAGGCTACTGGACACCATTAGCTCCAGAGGGATCGACCGCATGGAACCGGCCATTGATGTTCGGTCCCGGAGCCACGCCGCCGGCCCCCTTACAGAGCCAGAAGCAAGAAGAATCCGGAAAATCGGCGGCTGAAGACATCAGTCTTCTCCAAGGTAGTGCACAGCACTGCAGCTGTGCGCCATTGCTACTCATACACACTTCACACTTCGGTCACTGAGGGTGCAGGGTGCTGGGGGGGGCGCCCTGAGCAGCAATAAATACACCTTGGCTGGCAAATATATCACAATATATAGACCCAGAGGCTATATATGTGATAATTACCCCTGCCAGAATACAGAAAACAGCGGGAGAAAAGTCAGCCAAAAAGGGGGCGGAGCTATCTCCCTCAGCACACTGGCGCCATTTCTCCTTCACAGCTTCGCTGGAAGGAAGCTCCCTCGCTCTCCCCTGCAGACTACACTACAGAAAGGGTTAAAAAGAGAGGGGGGGCACTAAATTTAGGCGCAATATACATATACAGCAGCTATAAGGGGATATCATTTAGTTAACCCCTGTATTATATAGCGCTCTGGTGTGTGCTGGCATACTCTCACTCTGTCTCCCCAAAGGGCTTTGTGGGGTCCTGTCTTCTATCAGAGCATTCCCTGTGTGTGTGTGTGCGGTGTGTCGGTACGGCTGTGTCGACATGTTTGATGAGGAGGCTGATGTGGAGGAGGAGCAGGTGCCTATAAATGTGTTGTCACCCCCTGCGGGGCAGACACCTGAGTGGATGGACTTGTGGAAGGAATTACGCGAAAGAGTCGACTCCTTACATAAAAAATTTGACGACGTGCCAAATGCGGGACAGCCGGCTTCTCAGCTCGTGCCTGCCCAGGCGTCTCAAAGGCCATCCGGGGCTTTAAAGCGCCCGCTACCTCAGATGGCAGACACGGATGTCGGCACGGATACTGATACCAGTGTCGACGACGATGACGCAAATGTAATGTCCACTAGGGCCACTCGTTATATGATTGAGGCAATGAAAAATGTTTTACACATTTCTGATGTAACCCCAGGTACCACAAAAAAGGGTATTATGTTTGGGGAGAAAAAACTACCAGTAGTCTTTCTCCCTTCTGAATAATTAAAGGATGTGTGTGAGGTAGCGTGGGCTTCCCCCGATAGAAAATTGTTGATTTCAAAAAAATTACTAATGGCGTACCCTTTTCCCGCCAGAGGATAGGTCACGTTGGGAAACACCACCTAGGGTGGATAAAGCGCTCACACGTTTGTGAAAAAAGGTGGCACTACCGTCTCCGGATACGGCCGCCCTAAAGGAACCTGCTGATAGAAAGCAGGAGGCTCTCCTGAAGGCTATATATACACACACTGGTGTAATACTGAGACCAGCTATTGCTTCAGCCTGGATGTGCAGTGCTGTAGCTCCGTGGTCAGAATCCCTGTCAGAAAACATTGACACCCTGGACAGGGACACTGTATTGCTTAACATAAAGCATATTAAAGACGCAGTCTTTTACATAAGAGATGCACAGAGGGATATTTGCCGGCTGGCATCTAAAATCAGTGCACTGTCCATTTCTGCATCTAAAATCAGTGCACTGTCCATTACTGCCAGGTGAGGGTTATGGACCCGGCAGTGGACAGGAGATGCAGATTCTAAAAGACACATGGAAGTTTTGCCTTACAAGGGTGAGGAGTTGTTCGGGGATGGTCTTTCGGACCTGGTGTCCACAGCAACGGCTGGGAAGTCAGCTTTTTTACCACATGTCCCCTCACAACCAAAGAAAGCACCGTATTATCAGGTGCAGTCCTTTCGTCCCCAAAAGAGCAGGCGAGGTACAGGCGCGTCCTTTCTGCCCAGAGGCAGAGGTAGAGGGAAAAAGCTGCAGCATTCAGCCATTTCCCAGGAACAAAAGTCCTCCCCCGCTTCATCAGCTAAGTCCGCCGCATGACGCTGGGGCTCAACAGGCGGTGGGGGCCCGTCTCAAAAGTTTCAGCAATCAGTGGGCTCGCTCACAAGTGGATCCCTGGATCCTTCAAGTGGTATCTCAGGGGTACAAGCTGGAATTCGAGACATTACCCCCCCCCCCCCGCGCCGTTTCCTCAAATCTGCCTTACCAACGACTCCCTCAGACAGGGAGTGTTATGATTCCAGTACTTCTGACCAGAGGAGATCTTATGACAAAGGCCAGAGTACTGGAGGGGAATGCTGGTTACGGGAGCAGGAAAGCCTAGTAACCCCTGGCGCCCTAACTCCGTTGTCTCGCCCGTGTTATCAGAAATCCCCTGCGAGACTATGGTTGCTTGAGCCCATGGCAGCCGCGTTTGAAGGGCGGATTATGTCTGCCCAACTCCGATGCCCCCTCAGGTCTTAATGGGAGACAAAGGGAAATCCGAGACAGGGTGATAACAAGGGGCCCTCTGACTAAACAACCAGGCCAGGGGCTACAAGCTAACTAAACTCAAACCAGAAGTATGTGCGGACAAACCGCCAGGGAAAAGGACAACCAAAATCCACTAATCCATTACTCCTACCCAGCACCGCTGGATACCAGAGTGGATTTGTGGGAGCGGAATCCTCCGCAAAAGCTCCGAGACTCAATATAACAAATAATAAATAGTAAGCGGTCAAGCCGCAACACACGGCTACGCCGCGACTCACGAACACCACAGGATGTTAAAGGTGCTCGGTCAGGACTCCAGGAACAGATGACAACTTCCGAGTACTGGACCACTGAGGACAGGAACGACCGGATAGAGCAGGACTGGAAACACTCTCTGCAACAGATACAGCAAACAGGAAGCTCAGGAACTAGCAGGAACCAAGCTCAGAACTCAAGCAGACTGAAAACCCAGTAATATCACCAGCGTCTGTGAACTGCAATCAGCCAGCATATAACAGAGAGGCCTAATTAATAATCCAGAGCAGCTGGCCTATTGCATGATTCCAACTGACAAGATGCAATTAGCAGCCAGGTGAGGCTGAACACATGGAACAAGCTGCAATTACACAGACTAACCAGCGGCAGCAGACAAGAGCATACTAAAACAGAGCAACAGGAAATCCTGGCATGCAAGACAACTTAATAAACATAAAATAGAAATGAACCACTACCTGTGGTTCATAACAGGGAGGCTGTGTTAGAGGAAATTCACAAGCTGTATTCCCAACAGGTGATAGTCAAAGTGCCCCTACTTCAACAAGGACGGGGTTACTATTCCACAATGTTTGTGGTACCGAAACCGGACGGTTCGGTGAGACCCATTTTAAATTTTAAATTCTTGAACACATATATAAAAAATTCAGGTTCAAGATGGAATCGCTCAGGGCGGTTATTGCAAGCCTGGAAGAGGGGGTTTACATGGTATCTCTGGACATCAAAGATGCTTACCTACATGTCCCCATTTACCATCCTCACCAGGAGTACCTCAGATTTGTGGTACAGGATTGTCATTACCAATTCCAGACGTTGCCGTTCGGCCTGTCCACGGCACCGAGGGTATTTACCAAGGTAATGGCCGAAATGATGATACTCCTTCGAAAAAAGGGAGTTTTAATTATCCCATACTTGGACGATCTCCTGATAAAAGCGAGATCCAGAGAGCAGTTGTTAGTGGGCGTAGCACTATCTCAGGAGGTGCTACACCAGCATGGTTGGATTCTGAATATTCCAAAGTCACAGCTGGTTCCTGCGACACGTCTACTGTTCCTGGGAATGATTCTGGACACAGTCCAGAAAAAAGTGTTTCTCCCAGAGGAGAAAGCCAAGGAGCTGTCGTCTCTGGTCAGAGGCCTCCTAAAACCAAAACAGGTGTCGGTGCATCACTGCACACGAGTCCTGGGAAAGATGGTAGCTTCCTACGAAGCGATCTCATTCGGCAGGTTCCATGCCAGAATATTTCAGTGGGACCTCTTGGACCAATGGTCCGGATCGCATCTTCAAATGCATCGGCTGATAACCCTGTCTCCAAGGACCAGGGTGTCTCTCTTGTGGTGGCTGCAGAGTGCTCATCTCGTGGAGGGCCGCAGATTCGGCATACAGGACTGGGTCCTGGTGACCACGGATGCCAGCCTTCGAGGCTGGGGGGCAGTCACGCTGGGAAGAAATTTCCAAGGACTTTGGACAAGTCACGAGACTTCCCTACACATAAATGTTCTGGAACTGAGGGCCATTTACAATGCCCTGAGTCAGGCAAAGGCCCTGCTTCAAAACCAACTGGTTCTGATCCAGTCAGACAACATCACGGCTGTCGCCAATGTAAACCGACAGGGCGGCACAAGAAGCAGGGCGGCGATGGCAGAAGCCACAAGGATTCTCCGATGGGCGGAAAATCACGTGTTAGCACTGTCAGCAGTGTTCATTCCGGGAGTGGACAACTGGGAAGCGGACTTCCTCAGCAGACACGACCTCCACCCGGGAGAGTGGGGACTTCATCCAGAAGTCTTCCAACAGATAGTAAACCATTGGGAAAAGCCACAGGTGGATTTGATGGCGTCCCGCCTAAACAAAAAACTAGAAAACTATTGCGCCAGGTCAAGGGACCCTCAGGCGATAGCGGTGGACGCTCTAGTGACACCGTGGGTGTACCGGTCGGTTTATGTGTTCCCTCCTCTTCCTCTCATACCCAAGGTACCGAGGATAATAAGGAAAAGAGGAGTAAGAACTATTCTCATTGTTCCGGATTGGCAAAGAAGGTCTTGGTACCCGGAATTTCAAGAGTTAATCTCAGAGGACCCATGGCCTCTGCCGCTCAGACAGGACCTGCTGCAGCAGGGGCCCTGTCTGTTCCAAGACTTACCGCGGCTGTGTTTGACGGCATGGCTGTTGAACGCCGGATCCTAAAGGAAAAGGGCATTCCGGAAGAGGTCATTCCTACGCTGATTAGCCAGGAAAGATGTAACTGTAAAACATTATCACCGAATATGGCGGAAATATGTTGCTCGGTGTGGGGCCAGAAAGGCCCCAACAGAGGAATTTCAACTAGGTCGATTTCTACACTTCCTACAGGCAGGAGTGACTATGGGCCTGAAATTAGGCTCCATTAAGGTACATATCTCGGCTCTGTCGATTTTCTTCCAGAAAGAACTAGCTTCACTACCTGAAGTTCAGACATTTGTAAAAGGAGTGCTGCATATTCAGCCCCCTTTTGTGCCTCCAGTGGCACCTTGGGATCTCAATGTGGTGTTGTGTTTCCTAAAATCACATTGGTTTGAGCCACTAAAAAACGTGGATCTAAAATATCTCACGTGGAAAGTGGTCATGTTATTGGCCTTGGCTTCGGCCAGGCGTGTATCAGAATTGGCAGCTTTGTCATGTGAAAGCCCTTATCTGATTTTCCATATGGATAGGGCGGAATTGAGGACTCGTCCCCAGTTTCTGCCTAAGGTGGTGTCAGCTTTTCACTTGAACCAACCTATTGTAGTGCCTGCGGCTACTAGGGTCTTGGAGGATTCCAAGTAACTGGACGTAGTCAGGGCCTTGAAAATTTATGTTCCCAGGACGGCTGGAGTCAGGAAAACTGACTCGCTATTTATCCTGTATGCACCCAACAAGATAGGTGCTCCTGCTTCTAAGCAGACTATTGCTCACTGGATTTGTAGCACAATTCAGCTGGCGCATTCTGCGGCTGGACTGCCGCATCCTAAATCAGTAAAGGCCCATTCCACAAGGAAGGTGGGCTCATCTTGGGCGGCTGCCCGAGGGGTCTCGGCTTTACAACTTTGCCGAGCTGCTACTTGGTCAGGGGCAAACACTTTTGCAAAATTCTACAAATTTGATACCCTGGCTGAGGAGGACCTGGAGTTCTCGCATTCGGTGCTGCAGAGTCATCCGCACTCTCCCGCCCGTTTGGGAGCTTTGGTATAATCCCCATGGTCCTTACGGAGTCCCCAGCATCCACTAGTACGTCAGAGAAAATAAGATTTTACTCACCGGTAAATCTATTTCTCGTAGTCCGTAGTGGATGCTGGGCGCCCGTCCCAAGTGCGGACTGTCTGCATTACTTGTATATATTTATTGTTACCTAAAAGGGTTATTGTTGAGACATCTGTTATGTTCAGACTGTTAATTGGGTATAATATCACGAGTTATACGGTGTGATTGGTGTGGCTGGTATGAGTCTTACCCGGGATTCAAAATCCTTCCCTATTGTGTCAGCTCTTCCGGACACAGTATCCTAGCTGAGGTCTGGAGGAGGGTCATAGTGGGAGGAGCCAGTGCACACCAGGTAGTCCTAAATCTTTCTTAGATGTGCCCAGTCTCCTGCGGAGCCGCTATTCCCCATGGTCCTTACGGAGTCCCCAGCATCCACTACGGACTACGAGAAATAGATTTACCGGTGAGTAAAATCTTATTTTTATCACCCTAAACCTAAGAGCCTTGACCAACGCATCCCACTCATACACCTCTAACACTGCCACACTCCCTCTCGCCCCCTGACCTACGTCTCTGCTCTTCTCTGGTCACCGCATCTCACGCCCTTCTCCATGACTTCTTCTGTGCTGCGCCTATCTTATGGAACTCCTGATCTTTCCCAACTGATCTTATCCCACAAACCTTCAATCCTTATGACACTATCAATGATGATGATATATACATTGCCATGTGCACTGCGGTATATGGTCATAGTGTCCATATGGTCTGAATGTCAATATTCAGAATTTTAGTATGAACTTAATGTCGGCATTCAACATGTCGACATTCACAGTGTCAGAATGTCAAATGATGACAGACGATTTCTCATTGATTTTAGGTTTAGGGTTAGGCTGCGATAAGGGTTAAGGATACGGTTAGGATTAGCCTTGTGGTCAGGGTTAGGTTTGTGGTTATGGATACTTACCCAGGCAACGGAAAACCACATGGTCAACAATCCAATTGATGGTGTCGCAGATGAGCGATTATCGCAGTGAGGAATCAGTGATTGATAGGAAGAGGCCGTTTGGGGGGAGGCAGTGTCAGACTGGGTCATGTAGGGCCCTCCAGGGGAATGTAGTAGTAGTAGTAGGGGCCCATGTTTGGGGGTGTGGCCAGCCATTAGAGAGTGCAATGTCTGGGTCCCTTCATAAATATACACAGTAAATTCAGATGCTGCATGCATGATAATGTACCACATTAGTAACAGCAATGCACTGTAGAAAATAAATCATAGTCCAGTATATGATAACGTATGTATAATGTATAAGTCAAGTGCATAGTCTAGAACTTGATCCTTAGAGCAGGAGATGGGCCCCCAGACAGTGAGGCCCACCGGTGGTTTCCCCTGTACCCCTGTGGGCCAGTCCAAGCCTGGGGGGATATAACAGGCAGTGTCTGCAAAAACACAGGTGTGTCATAACTGTTTTGGCATGTGATCTTGTACTCATAAAACATGGCACCAGCGTCGCTGCTCCCACAGCCATTCTGCATGGGCATGAAGGCATTCAGGGAGTCAGTGTTCCTCGCAAGTTTTACCCTATAAAGGGGTGGAACTTTTTGGGGAGGGCCTTTCAGACCTCGTTTCCACAGCTACTGCTGGGAAATCGACCTTTTTGCCACAGGCTACCCCACAGCAAAAGAAAGCACCGTATTATCAGGTACAGTCCTTTCGGCCCCAGAAAAATAAGAGGGCTAGAGGCTCATCCTTTCTGCCGAGGGGCAGAGGTAGGGGGAAAAAGCTGCAACACACAGCTAGTTCCCAAGAGCAGAAGTCCTCCCCTGCGTCCGGTAAGTCCACAGCATGACGCCGGGGCTGCTCAGGCTGAACCGGGAACGGTGGGGGCCCGTCTCAGAAATTTCAGCGCACAGTGGGCTCTCTCACAGGTGGATCCCTGGGTCCTTCAAATAGTATCTCAAGGGTACAGGCTGGAATTCGAGACGTCTCCCCCCCCCCCCCCCCGCCGTTTCCTAAAATCTGCCCTACCGGCAACTCCCTCTGCCAGGGAGGCAGTGTTGGTGGCTATTCAGAAACTATATTCACAGCAAGTGATTGTCAAAGTACCCCTCCTTCAACAGGGACAGGGTTACTATTCCACAATGTTTGTGGTACCGAAACCGGACGGTTCGGTGAGACCCATCTTAAATTTAAAATCCTTGAACACTTATCTCTGAAGGTTCAAGTTCAAGATGGAATTGCTCAGGGCGGTCATTTCGAGCCTGGAGGAGGTCGATTACATGGTCTCCCTGGACATCAAGGATGCATACCTACATGTCCCCATTTACCCTCCGCACCAGGAGTACCTCAGATTTGTGGTACAGGACTGTAACTATCAGTTCCAGACGCTGCCGTTTGGGTTATCCACGGCACCGAGGGTCTTTACCAAGGTAATGGCCGAAATGATGAGTCTCCTTCGCAAGAAGGGAGTTTTTATTATCCCGTACTTGGACGATCTCCTGATAAAGGCGAGGTCCAAAGAACAGTTGGTAGTGGGGGTAGCACTTTCTCGGGAAGTGCTACAACAGCACGGCTGGATTCTCAATATTCCAAAGTCACAGCTGGTCCCGACGACACGTCTTCTGTTCCTGGGAATGATTCTGGACACAGACCAGAAAAGAGTGTTTCTTCCAGTGAAAAAAGCCGAGGAGTTGTCATCTCTAGTCAGAGACATCCTAAAACCAGGAAAAGTGTCGGTACATCAATGCACACGAGTCCTGGGGAAAATGGTAGCTTCGTACGAAGCAATTCCATTCGGAAGGTTCCACGCAAGGACGTTCCAGTGGGACCTGTTGGACAAATGGTCCGGGTCCCATCTCCAGATGCAACAGCGGATAACCCTATCGTCAAGAACCAGGGTGTCGCTGCTGTGGTGGCTGCAGAGGGCTCTTCTGCTAGAGGGCCGCAGATTCGGAATACAGGACTGGGCCCTGGTGACCACGGATGCCAGCCTTCGGGGCTAAGGTGCAGTCACAAAGGGAAGAAATTTCCAAGGACTGTGGTCAGATCAGGAGATTTCTCTTCACATAAATATCCTGGAGCTAAGTGCCATTTACAATGCCCTAAGCCAGGCAAGGCCCCTGCTTCAGAACCAGCCGGTACTGATCCAGTCAGACAACATCACGGCGGTCGCCCATGTAAACAGACAGGGCGGCACAAGAAGCAGGATGGCGATGGCAGAAGCCACAAGGATTCTCTGATGGGCAGAGAATCATGTGTTAGCACTGACAGCAGTGTTCATTCCGGGAGTGGACAACTGGGAAGCAGACTTCCTCAGCAGGCACGACCTCCAACCGGGAGAATGGGGACTTCATCCAGAAGTCTTCCAAATGCTGGTAAACCGGTGGGAAAGACCACAGGTGGACATGATGGCGTCCCGCCTCAACAAGAAGTTGAAAAGATATTGCGCCAGGTCAAGAGACCCTCAGGCGATCGCTGTGGATGCTCTATTGACACCGTGGGTGTACCAGTCGGTTTATGTGTTTCCTCCTCTACCTCTCGTACCCAAGGTACTGAGAATAATAAGAAGGCGAGGAGTCTGTTCCAAGACTTACCACGGCTGCATTTGACGGCATGGCGGTTGAACACCGGATCCTAAAGGAAAAGGGTATTCCGGAGGAAGTCATCCCTACCCTGATCAAAGCCAGGAAGGATGTCACCGCAAGGCATTATCACCGCATTTGGCGGAAATATGTTGCTTGGTGTGAGGCCATGAAGGCCCCGACGGAGGAATTTCAACTGGGTCGATTCCTGCACTTCCTGCAAGCAGGTCCAGATTTCGGCTCTGTCGATTTTCTTCCAGAAAGAACTGGCTTCATTGCCTGAAGTTCAGACTTTTGTCAAAGGAGTTCTGCATATTCAGCCTCCTTTTGTGCCCCCAGTGGCACCTTGGGATCTCAATGTGGTTTTGGCATTCCTAAAATCACATTGGTTCGAACCACTTAAGACTGTGGATTTAAAATATCTCACGTGGAAAGTGGTCATGCTGTTGGCCCTGGCTTCGGCCAGGCGGGTTTCAGAATTGGCGGCTTTGTCTTGTAAAAGCCCTTATCTGATTTTCCATATGGATAGGGCAGAATTGAGGACTCGTACTCAGTTTCTCCCGAAGGTGGTCTCAGCTTTTCACTTGAACCAACCTATTGTGGTGCCTGCGGCTACTAGAGACTTGGAGGATTCCAAGTTGCTGGACGTAGTCAGGGCCCTGAAAATGTATGTTTCCAGGACGGCTGGAGTCAGGAAAACTGACTCGCTGTTTATCCTGTATGCACCCAACAAGCTGGGTGCTCCTGCTTCTAAGCAGTCTATCGCGCGCTGGATTTGTAGCACTATTCAGCTGGCGCATTCTGCAGTAGGATTACCGCAGCCTAAATCAATAAAAGCCCATTCCACAAGGAAGGTGGGCTCATCTTGGGCGGCTGCCCGAGGGGTCTCGGCTTTACAACTTTGCCGAGCAGCTACTTGGTCAGGGGCAAACACGTTTGCAAAATTCTACAAATTTGATACCCTGGCTGAGGAGGACCTGGAGTTCTCTCATTCGGTGCTGCAGAGTCATCCGCACTCTCCCGCCCATTTGGGAGCTTTGGTATAATCCCCATGGTCCTTACGGAGTCCCCAGCATCCACAAGGACGTCAGAGAAAATAAGAATTTACTCACCGGTAATTCTATTTCTCGTAGTCCGTAGTGGATGCTGGGCGCCCATCCCAAGTGCGGATTGTCTGCAATACTTGTACATAGTTATTGTTACAAAAATCGGGTTGTTATTGCGAGCCATCTATTCAGAGGCTCCATTGTTATCATACTATTAACCGGGGTTCCTATCACGTGTTATATGGTGTGATTGGTGTGGCTGGTATGAGTCTTACCCGGGATTCAAAATCCTTCCTTATTGTGTCAGCTCTTCCGGGCACAGTTCCTAACTGAGGCTTGGAGGAGGGTCATAGGGGGAGGAGCCAGTGCACACCAGATAGTCCTAAATCTTTCTTTAGAGTGCCCAGTCTCCCGCGGAGCCCGTCTATTCCCCATGGTCCTTACGGAGTCCCCAGCATCCACTACGGACTACGAGAAATAGAATTACCGGTGAGTAAATTCTTATTTTCTCTTATGTCCTAGAGGATGCTGGGGTCCACATTAGTACCATGGGGTATAGACGGGTCACTTGGGAGCCATGGGCACTTTGAGAGTTTATTAGTGTCGGCTGGCTCCTCCCTCTATGCCCCTCCCACCAGTCTCAGTTTAGAAAATGTGCCTGGGGGAGCGGGTCACAGCTAGGGGAGCTCCTTGGAGTTCTTTTAGTTTTGTTATTTTTTTTTAAAGAATTAGGTACAAGGAGACTGCTGGCAACAGCCTCCCTGCTTCGGGGGACTTTGGGGGGGAAGTAGGATCCAACACTAGAGGTTAATGGCTCCTATCTCCGCTGACAGGACACTGAGCTCCTGACGGTGATAATCGCAAGCCCACGAGGCGACCGCTCACTCCCGCAGCATGGCCGCCACCCCCTAACAGAGCCAGAAGATGGAGTGGTGAGTATGATCCCAGCGCCCCGGTAAGCGGGTCGCCGGCGAGAATGGCGGCATAAGGGTTGGAGCGCGGCTATGTAATGCTGCGCTCCGGAGGGCTCTGCGGTAATGTGCGGCGCTGTGAGGGGCGCCCTGAGCCAGCACACAGACCTTACACTGGCAGCTAAGCTAACAGGGGCTAATCCCACTGTTAGCAACCAAAAATAACCTCAGCCAGTATAAAATCAACAGCGGGAAGACACGCCATTACAGGGGGCGGGGCTTCTTCCTCAGAGCGGATCCAGCACTCACCAGCACCATTTTCTCCCTGCAGATCACACTACAGAGACGCTGACAGGGAGCGCTGCCCTCCTCTTCACTCCAGATATCCTCTGCGGTACCAGGGTGTATAAGATAGAGGTTGGAGAGTATTATATTAATCTTTCTGCTGCGGAGTACACTAGGCTCCACAAGGATAGACGTAGGGGTCTAGAGTAGGATCGTGATCCGAGGCACCAACAGGCTGAAAAGCTTTGACTGTTCCCAGAATGCATAGCGCCGCCTCCTCTATAACCCCGCCTCCCTGCACAGGAGCTCAGTTTTGTAGTTGGTCCCGCAGATAGCGGGCACATAACAGAGGGGCTGCTCCAGGCAGCCCTAAGAAGAGCTTTTTTGAAGAAAAAGTGAAGACTATAAGGGCAGCAGCGGTGTGTAAATGTCAGAGACATTCACTGCTGCAGCTCCAGCTCTCCCCAGCGGCGCTGTACACTCCCGAGCCCTGGTTGCCGGGTAACTACAGCAGGAGGCTCCGGTTTTCTTCATGGTCAGGCACACACGACGGGGGCTCTCCGGGATCGCGTGGCCACACTTCGGGAGGTGGTGAGTGGGTCCCTCACTCCCTGTCAGTGTCTGGGCGCCATTTCTCTCAGCTTCACTGTTCCCGAGACTGTTTGGGCAAATCCTCCTGTGTAAAGCCGCCTGGTTGTCAGTGCTGTGACTTTACATGACACTTATTTATTATTATTATTTATTTATTAACAGTTTCTTATATAGCGCAGCAAATTCCGTTGCGCTTTACAATTTGAAATAACAATAACAAACTGGGTGATAACAGTCATAGAGGTAGGAAGGCCCTGCTCGCAAGCTTACAATCTATAGGGAAATAGGCATATGTACACAAGGAAAGGTGCTATCTATTGCATAGAATGAGAAGACATGTGAGGATATGTGTGGACTGTACAGAGTGAATGTAATTTGATAGGAAGGTTTATGAAAGTTATGTGGGCGGTTCATAAGAGGTGAGTTTTGAGGGAACGCTTGAAGGTTTGGAGACTAGAGGAGAGTCTTATTGTGTGTGGTAGGGCATTCCACAGAGTGGGTGTAGCCTGATGAAAGTCCTGCAGTCGTGAGTGGGAGCGAGTAATGAGTGTGGATGAGAGACGCAGGTATTGTGAAGAGCGAAGAGGTCGGGTTGGGAGATATTTTGTGATAAGCGAAGTGATGTACGTTGGTGTAGTTTGGTTAATGGCCTTGAGTGTGAGTAAAATAATTTTATATTGAATGCGGTAGAGTACAGGTAACCAATGGAGGGACTGACAGAGTGGATCGGCAGACGATGAACGTCTAGCGAGGAAGATAAGCCTCCCCGCTGCATTCAGAATGGATTGTAGTGGTGAGAGTCTCGTTTTGGGAAGACCAGTTAGGAGACTATTGCAATAATCAATGCGGGATATAATGAGAGCGTGGATTAGAGTTTTAGCAGTGTCTTGTGTAAGGTATGGTCGTATTTTGGATATGTTTTTTAGATGCATGTAACATGATCTTGATACAGACTGAATGTGGGGAACAAAGGACAGATCAGAGTCAAGGATGACACCTAGGAAGCGAGCTTGTGGGGTAGGGTAGATAGTCGAGTTTTCAACAGTGATAGAGATATCAGGTTGGTACCTACTATTGGCCGGTGGAAATATAATTAACTCTGTCTTTGAAATATTAAGTTTGAGGTGGCGAGATGTCATCCAGGATGAGATGGCAGAAAGGCATTCAGTGACACGGTCCAGTACAGATAGGGACAAGTCAGGGGAGGATAGGTAGATTTGAGTATCATCTGCGTACAGATGATACTGAAAACCAAAAGAGCTGATTAGTTTACCAAGAGATGAGGTATAGATAGAGAAAAGCAGAGGACCCAAGACTGAGCCTTGCGGTACTCCAACTGAAAGAGGTAGCGAAGAGGAGGTAGATTCAGAGAAGCGAACACTGAAGGAGCGATTAGATAGGTACGATAGGAACCAAGAAAGAGCTGTGTCTTTAAGACCTAGGGATTGTAGTGTCTGTATGAGAAGAGAGTGGTCTACAGTGTCAAATGCAGCAGATAGATCTAGAAGAATAAGTAGTGAGTAGTGGCCTTTAGACTTCGTAGTGACCAAATCATTAACTACTTTAGTCAGTGCTGTCTCTGTGGAATGTTGGGAACGGAAGCCTGACTGAAGTGGGTCCAACAAAGTTTATGAGTTAAGAAAGTGTGTGAGTCGAGTGTAGGCAAGTCTCTCAAGTAGCTTAGAGAGACAAGGGAGGTGAGAGATAGGGCGGTAGTTTGAGAGAGCATTGGGGTCAGAATTTTGTTTTTTAAAATAGGAGTAATCACTGCATGCTTGAAGAGTGAAGGAAAAATACCAGGAGAGAGAGAGAGATTACAGATGTTAGTTAAGGTAGGGATGAGCACCAGAGACAGAGCTTTACTTATTTGTGAGGGTAAAGGATCAAGAGGAGAGGTAGTAGAGAAGCAGGATGAGAAGAGTGATGATACTTCATCTTCATTTGTGGGATCAAATGAAGAAAGAGTGCCAGAGGGTTCAGGTACAGAATGGAGCAGGTCACTGGCTGCTGAAGAGCATACCATTTCATCTCGGATCTTATCAATCTTCTCCTTGAAGTAGGAAGCAAGATCCTGTGCCTTGATAGTGGCTGGTGGGGTGAGGATTCAGAAGTGATTTAAATGTATTAAAGAGTCATTTGGGGTTAGAGGCTTGAGCAGAGATAAGAGTTTGGAAATATGTTTGTTTGGCAGTGTCCAGGGCATTTTTATAAGAATGGTAGACTGTCTTATATGTGAGGAAGTCACTTGAAATACGAGATTTACGCCACTGACGTTCAAGTTTTCGTGTGAGTTTTTGTAGTTGTCTTGTTAATTTGGAGTGCCATGGTTGACATCTAGGCCTACGTGGAGTGTGATGGGTAGCTGGAGCCACTTCATCAAGGGCTAGTTCTAGAGTCTCATTAAGGTGTGATACAGCCATCTCAGTTAAGTATTCTACCTGCCTTTTAGACAGTGTTAGTTAAGAAAGAGTGCATTTAGTCAGGGTTTTCTAGTACAATTACCCTGTGATATACATCCAGTTCTTACTGTGCAGTGTTATATCTATTGACTACATAGCTATATATAAGCCAGTGCAGTATTATTGTGAGTAATAACCTCTGCATTGTACAAACTGTGACTATCTGTGTGTGCATTAGCTAGCTGAGTGGTATCCATTTCGTGTCTCTCACTCAGCTTGCTATCCCTATATTCTATAACCGGAGGGGACTTGGTGCATCAGGTTTTATATTTATATAGGATTTTCACAAAGATATACTTTAATATGTATTTCTCTGACGTCCTAAGTGGATGCTGGGGACTCCGTCAGGACCATGGGGATTAGCGGCTCCGCAGGAGACAGGGCACAAAAATAAAAGCTTTATGACTAGGTGGTGTGCACTGGCTCCTCCCCCTATGACCCTCCTCCAAGCCTCAGTTAGGTTTTTGTGCCTGGCCGAGAAGGGTGCAATCTAGGTAGCTCTCCTGAGCTGCTTAGGATAAAAGTATAGACTTAGTTTTTTATTTTTTATTTTCAGTGAGTCCTGCTGGCAACAGGCTCACTGCAGCGAGGGACTAAGGGGAGAAGAAGCGAACTCACCTGCGTGCAGAGTGGATTGGGCTTCTTGGCTACTGGACATTAGCTCCAGAGGGACGATCACAGGCCCAGCCATGGATGGGTCCCGGAGCCGCGCCGCCGCCCCCCTTACAGATGCTGAAGAAAGAAAAGGTCCAGAAATCGGCGGCAGAAGACGTCCATGTCTTCCTAAAGGTAGCGCACAGCACTGCAGCTGTGCGCCATTGCTCTCAGCACACTTCACACCGCGGTCACTGAGGGTGCAGGGCGCTGGGGGGGGGGGGGGGGGCGCCCTGAGCAGCAATGAAAACACTTATATTGGCAACAAATACATCACATATAGCCCCTGGGGCTATATGGATGTATTTAACCCCTGTCAGGTTTCCTATAAAAAGCGGGAGAAGGGCCGCCGAGAAGGGGGCGGAGCCTATCTCCTCAACACACAAGCGCCATTTTCCCTCACAGCTCCGCTGGTAGGAAGGCTCCCAGACTCTCCCCTGCACTCCTGCACTACAGAAACAGGGTAAAAAAGAGAGGGGGGGCACTAATTTGGCATGATATTGCAGCTATAAGGGATAGACACTTAATTACAAGGTTGTCCCTATACATATATAGCGTTTTTGGTGTGTGCTGGCAAACTCTCCCTCTGTCTCCCCAAAGGGCTAGTGGGGTCCTGTCCTCTATCAGAGCATTACCTGTGTGTGTGCTGTGTGTCGGTACGCGTGTGTCGACATGTATGAGGAGGAAAATGGTGTGGAGGCGGAGCAATTGCCTGTATTAGTGATGTCACCCCCTAGGGAGTCGACACCTGATTGGATGGTCTTATTTAAGGAATTACGTGATACTGTCGGCACGTTACAAAAAACTGTTGACGACATGAGACAGCCGGCAAATCAATTAGTGCCTGTCCAGGCGTCTCAAACACCGTCAGGGGCTCTAAAGTGCCCATTACCTCAGTCGGTCGACACAGACACAGACACGGACACTGACTCCAGTGTCGACGGTGAAGAAACAAACGTATTTTCCAGTAGGGCCACACGTTACATGATCACGGCAATGAAGGAGGTTTTGAATATTTCTGATACTACAAGTACCACAAAAAAGGGTATTATGTGGGGTGTGAAAAAACTACCCGTAGTTTTTCCTGAATCAGAAGAATTAAATGAAGTGTGTGATGATGCGTGGTTTTCCCCCGATAAAAAATTGCTGATATCTAAGAAATTATTGGCATTATACCCTTTCCCGCCAGAAGTTAGGGCGCGTTGGGAAATACCCCCTAGGGTGGATAAGGTGCTCACACGCTTATCAAAACAAGTGGTGTTACCATCTCCTGAGACGGCCGCCCTCAAGGAGCCAGCTGGAGAATGTCCTAAAGAGTATATACACACATACTGGTGTTATACTGCGACCAGCGATTGCCTCAGCCTGGATGTGCAGCGCTGGGGTGGCTTGGTCGGATTCCCTGACTGAAAATATTGATACCCTGGACAGGGACAGTATTTTACTGACTATAGAGCGTTTAAAAGATGCGTTTCTATATATGCGAGATGCACAGAGGGACATTTGCACCCTGGCATCAAGAGTAAGTGCGATGTCCATTTCTGCCAGAAGATGTTTATGGACACGACAGTGGTCAGGCGATGCGGATTCCAAACGGCATATGGAAGTATTGCCGTATAAAGGGGAGGAGTTATTTGGGGTCGGTCTTTCGGACCTGGTGGCCACGGCAACAGCGGGAAAATCCACCTTTTTACCCCAACTCACCTCTCAGCAGAAAAAGACACCGTCTTTTCAGCCTCAGTCCTTTCGTCCCCATAAGGGCAAGCGGGCAAAAGGCCAGTCATATCTGCCCCGGGGTAGAGGAAAGGGAAAAAGACTGCAGCAGACAGCCTCTTCCCAGGAACAGAAGCCCTCCACAGCTTCTGCCAAGTCCTCAGCATGACGCTGGGGCCTTACAAGCGGACTCAGGTGCGGTGGGGGGTCGTCTCAAGATTTTCAGCGCGCAGTGGGCTCACTCGCAAGTGGACCCCTGGATCCTACAGGTAGTATCCCAGGGGTACAAATTGGAATTCGAGACGTCTCCCCCTCGCAGGTTCCTGAAGTCTGCTTTACCAACGTCTCCCTCCGACAGGGAGGCAGTATTGGAAGCAATTCACAAGCTGTATTCCCAGCAGGTGATAATCAAAGTACCCCTCCTACAACAGGGAAAGGGGTATTATTCCACACTATTTGTGGTACCGAAGCCAGACGGCTCGGTGAGACCTATTCTAAATCTGAAATCTTTGAACACTTACATACAAAGGTTCAAATTCAAGATGGAGTCACTCAGAGCAGTGATAGCGAACCTGGAAGATGGGGACTATATGGTGTCCCTGGACATCAAGGATGCTTACGTTCATGTCCCAATTTGCCCTTCTCACCAAGGGTTCCTCAGGTTCGTAGTACAGAACTGTCATTATCAGTTTCAGACGCTGCCGTTTGGATTGTCCACGGCACCCCGGGTCTTTACCAAGGTAATGGCCGAAATGATGATTCTTCTTCGAAGAAAAGGCGTCTTAATTATCCCTTACTTGGACGATCTCCTATTAAGGGCAAAGTCCAGGGAACAGTTGGAGGTCGGAGTAGCACTATCTCGGGTACTGCTACAACAGCACGGGTGGATTCTAAATATTCCAAAATCGCAGCTGATCCCGACGACACGTCTGCTGTTCCTAGGGATGATTCTGGACACAGTCCAGAAAAAGGTGTTTCTCCCGGAGGAGAAAGCCGGGGAGTTATCCGAGCTAGTCAGGAACCTCCTAAAACCAGGAAAAGTGTCAGTGCATCAGTGCACAAGGGTCCTGGGAAAAATGGTGGCTTCTTACGAAGCGATTCCATTCGGCAGATTTCACGCAAGAACTTTTCAGTGGGATCTGCTGGACAAATGGTCCGGATCGCATCTTCAGATGCATCAGCGGATAACCCTGTCTCAAAGGACAAGGGTGTCTCTTCTGTGGTGGCTACAGAGTGCTCATCTACTAGAGGGGCGCAGATTCGGCATTCAGGATTGGATCCTGGTGACCACGGATGCCAGCCTGAGAGGCTGGAGAGCAGTCACACTGGGAAAAAATTTCCAGGGAACGTGGTCAAGTCTGGAGACTTCCCTTCACATAAATATACTGGAGCTAAGGGCAATTTACAATGCTCTATGCCTAGCAAGACCTCTGCTTCAAGGTCAGCCGGTGCTGATCCAGTCAGACAACATCACGGCAGTCGCCCACGTAAACAGACAGGGCGGCACAAGAAGCAGGAGGGCAATGGCAGAAGCTGCAAGGATTCTCCGCTGGGCGGAAAATCATGTGATAGCACTGTCAGCAGTGTTCATTCCGGGAGTGGACAACTGGGAAGCAGATTTTCTCAGCAGGCACGATCTCCACCCGGGAGAGTGGGTACTTCACCCAGAAGTCTTCCACATGATTGTGACCCGTTGGGAAAGACCAAAGGTGGACATGATGGCGTCCCGCCTCAACAAAAAACTGGACAGGTATTGCGCCAGGTCAAGGGACCCTCAGGCAATAGCTGTGGATGCTCTGGTAACACCGTGGGTGTACCGGTCAGTGTATGTGTTCCCTCCTCTTCCTCTCATACCCAAGATACTGAGAATTATAAGACGGAGAGGAGTAAGAATTATACTCGTGGCTCCGGATTGGCCAAGGAGGACTTGGTACCCGGAACTTCAAGAAATGCTCACAGAGGACCCATGGCCTCTGCCGCTAAGAGGGGACTTGCTTCAGCAGGGACCCTGTCTGTTCCAAGACTTACCGCGGCTGCGTTTGACGGCATGGCGGTTGAACGCCGGATCCTAAGGGAAAAAGGCATTCCGGAAGAGGTCATACCTACCCTGGTCAAAGCCAGGAAGGAGGTGACCGCACAACAATATCACCGCATTTGGCGAAAATATGTGGCGTGGTGTGAGGCCAGGAAGGCCCCCACGGAGGAATTTCAACTGGGTCGATTCCTGCATTTCCTGCAAACAGGAGTGTCTATGGGCCTCAAATTGGGGTCCATTAAGGTTCAAATTTCGGCCCTGTCGATTTTCTTCCAGAAAGAATTGGCTTCAGTTCCTGAAGTCCAGACATTTGTCAAGGGAGTACTGCATATACAGCCTCCTTTTGTGCCTCCAGTGGCACCGTGGGATCTCAACGTAGTTCTGGGATTCCTCAAATCACATTGGTTTGAACCGCTCAAATCTGTGGATTTGAAATATCTCACATGGAAAGTGACCATGCTATTGGCCCTGGCCTCGGCCAGGCGAGTGTCAGAATTGGCGGCTTTGTCTTACAAAAGCCCATATCTGATTTTCCATTCGGACAGGGCAGAACTGCGGACTCGTCCCCAGTTTCTCCCTAAGGTGGTGTCGGCGTTTCACCTGAACCAACCTATTGTGGTGCCTGCGGCTACTAGAGACTTGGAGGACTCCAAGTTACTGGACGTTGTCAGGGCCCTGAAAGTATATGTTTCCAGGACGGCTGGAGTCAGGAAAACTGACTCGCTGTTTATCCTGTATGCACCCAACAAGCTGGGTGCTCCTGCTTCTAAGCAGACGATTGCGCGTTGGATTTGTAGTACAATTCAGCTTGCACATTCTGTGGCAGGCCTGCCACAGCCAAAATCTGTGAATGCCCATTCCACTAGGAAGGTGGGCTCATCTTGGGCGGCTGCCCGAGGGGTCTCGGCTTTACAACTTTGCAGAGCTGCTACTTGGTCAGGGGCAAACACGTTTGCAAAATTCTACAAATTTGATACCCTGGCTGAGGAGGACCTGGAGTTCTCTCATTCGGTGCTGCAGAGTCATCCGCACTCTCCCGCCCGTTTGGGAGCTTTGGTATAATCCCCATGGTCCTGACGGAGTCCCCAGCATCCACCTAAGACGTCAGAGAAAATAAGAATTTACTTACCGATAATTCTATTTCTCGTAGTCCGTAGTGGATGCTGGGCGCCCATCCCAAGTGCGGATTGTCTGCAATACTTGTACATAGTTATTGTTACAAAAATCGGGTTGTTATTGTTGTGAACCATCTCTTCAGAGGCTCCTCTGTTATCATGCTGTTAACTGGGTTCAGATCACAAGTTGTACAGTGTGATTGGTGTGGCTGGTATGAGTCTTACCCGGGATTCAAAATCCTTCCTTATTGTGTACGCTCGTCCGGACACAGTATCCTAACTGAGGCTTGGAGGCGGGGCATAGGGGGAGGAGCCAGTGCACACCACCTAGTCATAAAGCTTTTATTTTTGTGCCCTGTCTCCTGCGGAGCCGCTAATCCCCATGGTCCTGACGGAGTCCCCAGCATCCACTACGGACTACGAGAAATAGAATTATCGGTAAGTAAATTCTTATTTTTTCTCTGTGATTTAAGTCACCATATCTCTCCTTTATCTCTGCTAGTGCTGACTACACTGCGCAGGGGTTTGGGTACGAGGTATTGTGCTGCTGCCAATTGTACTGTGTTACATCATGTCTGCTTCTGAGGATTACGGTTCTGGGGCTGAACACACTGCTGGTGTTGCTAAAGCCACAGATCCCTATGAGGAGAATATAGCAGCTGTGGGCGCTGGTTCTGGGGGCTTCTTGCCCCCCATTGGGACTGTGGCAACAGAGGTACAGAATGACCCACCGTGGGCCGCTTTTTCCACGGTTCTACATACGCTAGTTAAGAAACTAACACCCCCTATGGGACCCCCTATGCCGGTACAACCGTATGTGGTCCCTGCAGCTAACCCGCCGTGGGCGGACGATTTATCTGCTCAATTGAAGAAGTTGAACCAGTCCCTGACTACTAAAAAGTCTGACCCTCGCTCGCCCAAGCCCAGGGGGTTTTCTAAGCAAGCTCTTATCTCCTCACAATCCACTGCTGTCACTGACACCTCGTCTGATGAAGACGGCACTTACACTGACCCCACAGATTCTGACACAGATACTGCTGATGGGGAGGGTAGTTCACATGTGGATGTTCCTGTGGTAGTTCACAAGACGGGGCAGGCCTCCAGGGTGGGGGGCTGGCTTCTAGGGTATACCCAGGAATGGTTGAAGACCACTTCAGATGCCTGGGTACGGGAAGTCGTCACTCAAGGTTATGCCATAGCCTTCAAAAACCAACCCCCTCATCGATTTTGCCGGACAGATGTCCCGTTGGTCCAGACAAAAGCAAACACTCTACATTTGGTGGTACAAACCCTCCTGTATACAGGAGTTGTAGTACAGGTGCCTCTTGCGCAGAGGGGCCGGGGGTACTATACTCCGCTGTTTCTAGTCCCGAAACCGAATGGGTCCTCCCGGCCCATTCTCAACCTCAAGGCATTGAACAGGTTTGTGAAGGTTTCCAAGTTCCGTATGAAAACCCTTCGCTGTATAGTTCTGGCCTTGGAACCTGGGGACTACATGGTCTCCCTGGATATACAAGATGCTTACCTGCATATTCCTATAGCAGCGTCACATCAGCAATACCTGAGGTTTGCAATTGGCAACCTCCATTACTAGTTTCAGGCGTTACCTTTTGGTTCAACTACAGCTCCGCGAGTCTTCACCAAAGTCATGGCCGTGATGACGGTGGTACTCCGCCTTCAAGGGGTCAGGATTCTGCCGTATCTGGACAACTTGTTAATTCTGGCAAATTCCCCAGAACTTCTCCTACGTCATCTGAATATGACGGTCCAGTTTCTACAAGCCCATGGGTGGCTCATCAACTGGAAGAAATCCTCCCTGGTCTCTGCTCGGAGCATGGTGCACTTAAGAGCGCTATTGGACACCCACAACCAGAGGTTGTTCTTGTCTCAGGAGAAAGTCCTGAAGCTTCAGGACAGGATTCGTTGCTTCCTTTCTCGTCCGCAAGTGTCGATACATTCGGCGATGCAGGGGCTGGGCCTCATGGTCTCGGCATTCAACATGGTGGAGTATGCTCAATTCCATTCTCGCCCCCTCCAGAGGCTAATTCTAGTCGGATCAGGTCTCACATGATCTCATTGACCCCATAGGTTCGTCTGTCGCTGCTCTGGTGGCTCCAGGACCAACAATTGTGCAGGGGCCATCCCTTCTGGATATCCAACTGGGTCCTGTTGACGACGGATGCCAGTCTAAGAGGTTGGGGCGCGGTGCTGGAGCAACACTCCCTTCAGGGTTGGTGGACCAAGGAGGAGTCCCTCCTCTCAATTTACATTCTGGAATTGCGGGTGGTCTTCAATGCATTGAGCCTGGCCCAGCATTTAATTCAGAACAATCCTGTTCAAATACAGTCAGACAACGCCACCACAGTGGCTTACATAAATCATCAAGCCGGCACTCAAAGCCGTTTGGCAATGAAGGAAGTCTCACATTTGGCGGAACGCCATCTACCGGCCATATCGGCAATATTCATTACGGAAGTCCTGAATTGGGATGCGGACTTTCTCAGTCAGGACGTACATGCCGGCGAGTGGGGCCTCCATCTAGAAGTGTTTCAACTCCTAGTGGAAAAGAGGGGCCTTCCAGACGTAGATCTGATGGCGTCTCGACACAATCACAAGGTTCCGGTCTTCGAAGCAAGGACAAGGATCCTCAAGCAGCATTCGTAGATGCGCTGGCGGTGCCGTGGAGGTTTCGGCTGCCGTACGTGTTCCCTCCGGTGTCACTCCTGCCCAGGGTAATTCGGAAGTTCAAGCAAGAAAAAGGAATTCTGCTTCTCATAGCTCCGGTGTGGCCGAGACGACACTGGTTCTCAGACCTGCAAGGCCTATCATCAGAGCGTCCAATTCTACTTCCACAACGCCCAGACCTCCTCGTTCAGGGCCCCTGTGTCTACCAGGACCTAGCCCAACTGTCTTTGACGGCGTGGCTCTTGAAGCTTCCGTCTTAAGGGCTAAAGGGTTTTCTGAGGCAGTCATTAAAACTATGCTGCGGGCCCGGAAACCGGCTTCGGCTCGGATTTACTATAGGGTCTGGCAATCTTACTTTGTTTGGTGCGCATCTTACGATTGTGACGCTTCCAAGTTTAGTATAGCCAAGTTGTTGGCTTTTCTTCAGCAGGGCCTGGACTTAGGCCTGCGTCTGGCCTCTCTCAAGGTTCAAATATCTGCCTTGTCGGTGTGGTTTCAGAGAAAAATTGTGACCTTACCTGATGTGCATATCTTTACTCAGGGTGTGTTGCGTATCTCCCTATGTCCCGCCTGTGGCTCCTTGGGACTTGTCGGTGGTTTTGGAGGCATTACAAGAGTCTCCGTTTGAACCTCTTGGTTCAGCTGACCTTAAGTGGCTTTCCCTTAAGGTGGTGTTTCTGCTGGCAATTGCCTCAGCTAGAAGAGTGTCGGATTTGGGTGCCTTGTCCTGTAGTTCCCTATATCTGATATTTCACCGAGACGGGGCGGTTCTTAGGACTCGTCCCGGATACTTACCTAAGGTGGTTTCTTCGTTCCACCTTAACCAGGAGATTGTGGTTCCGGCACTTGTTTCTCCTGATCTGTCTTCCAAAGAGAGGTCTTTGGATGTGGTACGGGCTCTCCGTATCTATGTGAAGAAAACTTCTTCTATTAGGAAATCTGATTCTCTCTTTGTGCTCTTTGGATTTCACAAACAGGGCTGGCCTGCTCACAAGCAAACTTTGGCCAGATGGATTAGAATGGTGATTGCCATTGCTTATGTGAAAGCTGGCCTCTCGGCTCCTGCTCACATTACGGCCCATTCTACTCGGTCTGTGGGACCTTCTTGGGCGGCCCGCCGTGGTGCGACCCTTGAACAATTGTGCAAGGCTGCTACGTGGTCATCTGTGAACACGTTTATAAGGTTCTATGCCTTCGATACTGCCGCTTCCCAGGATGCTTCCTTTGGATGCAGGGTTCTTGTGCCCGCTACAGTGCATCCCCTCCCATACGGAACTGCTTTAGGACATCCCCTATGTCTATCCTTGTGGAGCCCAGTGTACCCTGCAGCAGAAAACGAGTTTTATGGTAAGAACTTGCCTTTGTTAAAACTCTTTCTGCGAGTTACACTGGGCTACACAAGGCGCACACCCCGACGCACTTAGCTTCTTTGGGTTGGTATGGCATTAGCCGCTGACACTTCTCCTGTCGTGAGGGTGTGGTGTATGTGGCTACTAACCGTTGTCGTCTTTTTTCCTGCTACTGCATTGGGCTGGTTAACTAAAAACTGAGCTCCTGTGCAGGGAGGCGGGGTTATAGAGGAGGCGGCGCTATGCATTATGGGAACAGTCAAAGCTTTTCAGCCTGTTGGTGCCTCGGATCAAGATCCTACTCTACACCCCTATGTCTATCCTTGTGGAGCCCAGTGTACCTCGCAGAAAGAGTTTTAACAAAGGTAAGTTCTTACCATAAAACTCATTTTTAAGGTTATTTAGTCAGCACAGGGCTTGTATTACATACCTGCCTACTGGGGCGCTATGTGGCTGGCTCCTTATACTCTGTGTCTCTCTGAAGGTACTCTTGGGGAAACTGTGTCTGCATTTTCCTGTGTGTGTGTGTGTGTGTGTGTGTGTGTGTGTGTGTGTGTGTGTGTGTGTGTGTGTGTGTGTGTGTGTGTCCAGGGACTCAGTATTGTGCTGCAGAGTGTGTATCTTCTCCAGAAGAGTCTATTCCATGTACTCAGGAATGTAATATACTGTCGCAGGCTTCTGAATCCTAACCCCCATGGGTGGCTACTATTAAGGGAATGATATACCAGATTTCATCTAGGATAGCTCATAATGAGACTGAAACACAGGTTTTGAGAAAATCTGTAGAGGTTTTGCCATATTCTGCTCCCACTATCTCATACAAAACCCCTGGTATATACCCAAAAAAGCGTGCTCTTGCCCAAATAATGCAAGCCGACACGGATACCGACTCTGATACGGGGGACGGTGATGGGTATATACTGGGGGGGGGGGGGGGTGAGGCATCCCTTGCTAAGCGGGTGCAAGTCATGATTGAGGCCGTTAGGGACATTTTACACATTATTGATGAGGTACCTGAGCAGGTGGAGGAGGCTTACTTTACAGACAATAAGAACGCCTCCCTTACCTTCAGGAATTAAACGCATTGTTTGAAAAATCCTGGGAAAACCCAGAGACAAAATTCCAGATCCCAAAGAGGGTTCTTATTGCTTTTCCTTTCCCCGAGGAGGACAGGAAAATGTGGGAAAACTCCCCTATAATGGACACTTCTGTATCTACATTGTCTAAAAAGGTGGTTTTACCTGTCCCTGGGTCCATCGCTTTGAAAGAACCGGCAGACCGCAAGATCGAGACTACGCTCAAGTCGATATACACTGCTACAGGCGTGGCATTAAGGCCTACTATTGCCTGTGCATGGATTTCTAAAGCCATAGTAAAGTGGTCAGGCACATTACTAGAGGAATTAGATTCTGTGGATAGAAGTGACATTGAATTGTTTTTACGTCACATACAGGATGCTGCAGGCTTCATGGTGGAGGCCATGAGGGACCTTGGTCATCTTAATGCAAGGACGTCTTCCATGGCTGTCTCAGCCCCCAGGGGACTCTGGCTGCGCCAATGGTCTGCGGATGCGGAATCCAAGAGGAGTGTGGAGAACCTTCCCTTCACAGGTCAGGCTCTGTTTGGGAAAGCATTGGATGCGGCGTGGATCTCCACGGCAACCGCAGGTAAGTCAACCTTTCTTCCCTCAGCCACTCCGCCAACAAGGAAATCTTATCCTCTGTCTACAATGCAGTCCTTTCGGACCGCAAAGCTTAAAAAATCCAAGCCCCCTTCCACTTTCTTCAGGGGTAGTCAGGGAAATCCAGAAAACCTGCACCATCAGGTTCCCAAGAACAGAAGCCCAGTTCTACTTCCTCGAAACCCTCAGCATGACGGTGGACCTCTCAGCCTGGAGATCGGGCACGTGGGAGCAAGACTAAGAAATTTCAGTCACGTCTGGGCGTCATCAGGCCTGGACCCCTGGGTACAAGATATTGTGTCCCATGGGTACAGACAAGAACTCCAACCTCACAGACTCTTTAAATCAGGCTTACCAGCTTTGCTGACAGACAGTGCTATTCTACAGGAAACCATTCAAAAATTGCTAAAGTCAAATGTCATTGTCCCAGTTCCACCTCACTTAGAAAACAAAGGTTATGACTCAAAACTGTTTGTGGTACTGAAACTGGATGGTTCGGTCAGGCCAAAATTAAATCTAAAGTCTCTGAACCCTTACTTGAGGGAATTCAAGTTCAAGATGAAGTCTTTGAGAGCGGTGATCTCAGGTCTGGATGAGGGGGAATTTCTGGTATCCCTGAATATCAAGGATGCGTACCCTCACATTCCGATCTAGCCACTTCACCAGGCTTATTTAAAATTTGCACTGCTGGACTGTCACTATCAGTTCCAGGCACTACCGTTTGGCCTCCCCACAGCACTGAGGGTGTTCACCAAGGTCATGGTGAACACTCCTCTGCAAGCAGGGTGTGAACATAATTCCTTATCTGGATGATCTGCTAATAAAAGGGTCTACCAGGGAGAAGCTGTTACAGAGCATTGCTCTCTCAACTCAACTACTCCAGGATCATGGATGGATCCTGAATCTTCCAAAGTCGCATTTGGAACCAACAAGGAGACTGTCCTTCTTGGGGATGATCCTCAACATAGAAGTACAGAGGGTGTTTCTGCCAGAGGAGAAAGCATTGGTGATACAAACAATGGTCCGGGATGTACTGAAGCCAGCCCGGGTATCGGTTCATCAGCGCATTTGCCTTCTGGGGAAGATGGTTGCCTCCTACGAGGCTCTACACTACGGAAGATTTCATGCACAGTATTTCCACCTGGATCTCCTGGACAAATGGTCAGGATCTCATCTTCACATGCACCTGAGGATACGTCTGTCACCAAAAGCCAGAATCTCACTCCTCTCACTTACTGGAGTTCCGCAGGTTCGGGATTCAGAATTGGATCTTCCTAACCACGGATGCAAGTCTCAGAGGTAGGGGAGCAGTCACCCAAGGGGAAAACTTCCAAGGAAGGTGGTCCAGTCAGGAATCTCTCCATCCAATAAACATTCTGGAACTAAGGGGCGCGTACAACGATCTTCTGCACGCGGCACATCTTCTCAAAGATCAGGCCATTCAGGTTCAGTCGGACAATGTAACGATGGTGACCTTCATAAACCGACAAGGCGGAACGAAGAGCAGAGCTGCAATATAAGGTTACAAAAATTCTCCTCTTGGCAGAAAAGCATGTAGTGGCGCTGTCAGCAATCTTCATTCCGGGAGTGGACAACTGGGAAGCGGACTTCCTCAGCAGACACGATCTCAATCCAGGAGAGTGGTACCTCCACCCGGAGGTGTTCGAGGAGGTGACATGTCTTTGGGGCGTGCCTCATGATGGCCTCCCGCCTCAACAAGAAGCTTCGGAGGTACTGTTCCAGGTCAAGAAACCTGCAGGAGGGTCGCCCTGGTGACTCTGTCGGTGTTCAAGTCGGTTTATGTGTTCCCTCCACTACCACTCATCCCAAGGATTCTCAAACTAATAAAAAGATCAAGAGTTCAGGCGATCCTCATTGCTCCGGACTGGCCAAGACGGGCTTGGTACACGGACCTTCTGGAGTTACTGCTGGAAGATCCGAGGTCTCTTCCTCTTTGCGAGGACCTTCTGCAACAGGGGCCATTCGCTTATCAAGACTTACCTCGGCTACGTTTGACGGCATGGAGGTTGAACTCCAGATCGTAGCTCGGAAAGGGTATTCCGAACAAGATTATTCCTACCCTGATACAGACTAGGAAGGAAGTTACATCTAAACATTACCATCGCATTTGGAAAAAGTATGTGTCTTGGTGTGAATTCAAGAAGTTTCCTACGGTGGAGTTTCAAGTAAGACGGGTTCTCCTCTTTTTGCAAGCAGGTGTGGGGCTGCGTTTGGGCTCCATAAAAGTCCAGATTTCGGCCTTGTCCGTTTTCTTCCAGAAACAATTGGCTGCCCTCCCTGAGGTTCAGACTTTCTCAAAAGGGGTTCTGCACATCCAACCTCCCTTTGTGCCTCCTACGTCACCTTGGGATCTTAATGTGGTGCTGCAGTTCCTGCAATCGGACTGGTTTGAGCCTTTACAGGAGGGTCAAGTTTCTTACTTGGAATGCGTTCACACTGTTGGCATTAGCATCTGCTAGACGTGTGTCAGAATTGGGGGCATTGTCATGCAAGATCTCCGACATGATTTTCCATGAAGATAGAGCAGAGCTCAGGATGCGTCAGCAATTTCTTCCAAAGGTTGTGTCGGCTTTTCATATCAACCAACCTATTGTGGTGCCAGTGGCTACTGACTCCTAAATTACCTCAAAGTCTTTGGATGTTGTGAGGGCTTTGAAGATTTATGTGAAGAGAACTTCTCGTCACAGAATGTCGTACGCTCTATTTGTCCTTTATGATCCCCACAAGTTTAGGTGTCCTGCTTCTAAGCAGACGATTTCTCGCTGGATCAGGTTTACTATCCAGTATGCTTCTACGGCAGGCTTGCCGTGTCCAAAATCCGTTAAGGCCCACTCTACTCATAAGGTGGGTTCTACTTGGATGGCTGCCCGGGGGGTGTCTCGGCTTTACAGCTTTGCCGAGCAGCTACTTGGTCAGGATCGAACACATTTGCAAAGTTTGACAAGTTTGATACTTTGGCCTCTGAGGACCTAAAGTTTGGTCAATCGGTTCTGCAGGAGCCTACACGTTCTCCCTCCCGTACTGGGAGCTTTGGAACATCCCCATGGTACTAATGTGGACCCCAGCATCCTCTAGGACATAAGAGAAAATAGGATTTTAATTACCTACCGGTAAATCGTTTTCTCGTGGTCCGTAGAGGATGCTGGGCGCTCACCCAGCGCTTTGTTTTCCTGCAGTTGTTACTTGGTTCAGTACTGCCTTGTTACTTGGTTAAGTAATGTTGTTCAGCCGTTGCTGTCTTGTTTCAAGCTCGTTAGCTTGGTTTTCTGTTGTTATGTGTGAGCTGGTGTGAATCTCACCACTATCTGTGTATTTCCTTCTCTCGAAGTATGTCCGTCTCCTCGGGCACAGTTTCTATACTGAGTCTGGTTGGAGGGGCATAGAGGGAGGAGCCAGCCCACACTGTTAAACTCTTAAAGTGCCCATGGCTCCCAAGGACCCGTCTATACCTCATGGTACTAATGTGTAATGTGGACCCCAGGGTATTAAAATCCTATTTCTGCTGCGGGGTACACTGGGCTCCACAAGGATTAACATCAGAGTGTAAAGTAGGATCTTGATCCGAGGCACCAACAGGCTCAAAGCTTTGACTGTTCCCAAGATGCACAGCGCCGCCTCCTCTATAACCCCGCCTCCGTGCACAGGAGCTCATTTTGTAAGTTGGTGCCATGAAGTAAGCAGGCAATCAATAGGGGGGCTGCCTTTGCAGCCCATATTATAGCTTACATTGAAGAAAGAAGAAAATCTTTGAAGACTTCTGGGGGTTGCAGTTTTTATGTATGTCATAAAACATACTTTGCTGTAGCTCCATCACTCCCCCAGCTGCGCTGTATACTCCTGCCCCCTGGTTTCCGGGTAACTTCAGCAGAGGCTCCAGTGTCTTTCCTGTTAGTCGCACACACACGCCGCAGCTCTCCAGGATCGCATGGCTGCAGGTACAAGGTGAGGTAAGGGGTCTCTTTGGCCCGCTATTACCACGATCCGGCACGGCCGTGGGAGGAGGGCCGCGCACACTGGTGTGGACACTGTAACTGGGCAGCCGCTCCACTAGTCGCCGGGACCCTGGGCACAGGTGGGGGTTTTTCCTCTTATAAAACCCTGTTTTCTCTAACGTCCTAGTGGATGCTGGGGACTCCGTAAGGACCATGGGAATAGACGGGCTCCGCAGGAGACAGGGCACTCTAAAGAAAAAATTAGGACTACCGGTGTGCACTGGCTCCTCCCTCTATGCCCCTCCTCCAGACCTCAGTTAGAATCTGTGCCCGGACGAGATGGGTGCACCTTAGTGAGCTCTCCTGAGCTTGCTAGGAAAGAAAGTATTTTGTTAGGTTTTTTATTTTCAGAGAGATCTGCTGGCAACAGCCTCTCTGCTACGTGGGACTGAGGGGAGAGAAGCAAACCTACTAACTGCGGATAGGTCGCGCTTCTGAGGCTACTGGACACCATTAGCTCCAGAGGGATCGAACACAGGAACGCACCCTTGGTCGTCCGATCCCAGAGCCGCGCCGCCGTCCCCCTCGCAGAGCCAGAAGCAAGAAGCCAGCGTGGAGAGAAGAAAAAGCGGCAGCTGAAGACTCCTGTCTTCATATGAGGTAGCGCACAGCACTGCAGCTGTGCGCCATTGCTCCATTACACCCACACATCCGGTCACTGTAGGGTGCAGGGCGCAGGGGGGGGCGCCCTGGGCAGCAATTATAGTACCTCTTGGCAAAAGAAGCAGACATACAGTTGGGCACTGTATGTCTGCATGAGCCCCCGCCATTAATTTTACACAAAATTGCGGGACAGAAGCCCGCCGCTGAGGGGGCGGGGCTTCTTCCTCAGCACTCACCAGCTCCATTTTCTCTCCACAGCTCTGCTGAGAGGAAGCTCCCCAGGCTCTCCCCTGCAGAATCACGGTAGAAAAAGGGCAAAAAGAGAGGGGGGGGGGGGCACATAAATTTAGGCGCAAAAAGCATTATGCAGCAGCTACTGGGTAAACACTAGGTTACTGTGTAATTCCTGGGTCATATAGCGCTGGGGTGTGTGCTGGCATACTCTCTCTCTGTCTCTCCAAAGGGCCTTGTGGGGGAACTGTCTTCAAAAAGAGCATCCCCTGTGTGTGTGGTGTGTCGACATGTTTGACGAGGAAGGCTATGTGGAAGCAGAGCGGGAGGAAATGAATGTGGTGTCTCCGCCGACGGCGCAGACACCTCATTGGATGGATATGTGGAAGGTTTTAAATGATAATGTTAATTCCTTGCATAAAAGGTTGGATAAAGCCGAAGCTTTGGAACAGTCAGGGTCTCAGCCCATGCCTGATCCTGCAGTCAGGGTCTCAAAAGCGCCCACTATCCAAAATTGTTGACACAGATATCGACACGGATTCTGACTCCAGTGTCGATGAAGAGGAGGCAAAACTACAGCCAAAAATGGCTAAAGCCATCCGCTATATGATTATAGCAATGAAGGAGGTTTTACACATCTCCGAGGAGAACCCGGTCCCTGACAAGAGGGTTCATATGTTTGGGGAAAAAAGGCATGTGGTGACCTTTCCCCCTTCACATGAATTAAATGAGTTATGTGAGAAAGCTTGGGAATCTCCAGATAAGAAACTGCAGATTTCCAAACGGATGCTGATGGCGTACCCTTTCCCGCCTATGGACAGGTTACGCTGGGAATCCACCCCGAGGGTAGACAAAGCTTTGACACGCTTATCTAAAAAGGTAGCCCTGCCGTCACAGGATACGGCCGCCGTAAAAGATCCTGCGGATAGAAAGCAGGAAGGTGTCCTAAAGTCCATTTATACACATTCTGGTACCTTGCTTAGGCCGGCAATTGCGTCGGCATGGATGTGTAGTGCTGTAGCAGCATGGGCAGATACGTTGTCTGAGGAACTTGAAACCTTGGACAAGGATACTATATTACTAACCCTGGGGCATATAAAAGACGCTGTCCTGTATATGAGGGATGCCCAGAGAGACATTACCCTGCTGGGCTCTAGAATAAATGCAATGTCGATTTCTGCCAGAAGGGGCCTGTGGACTCGACAATGGACAGGTGATGCCGACTCTAAGCGGCACATGGAGGTTTTACCTTATAAGGGTGTGGAATTGTTTGGGGAAGGTCTTTCGGACCTAGTGGCCACAGCTACGGCTGGGAAGTCAAATTGTTTACCATATATTCCATCACAACCTAAGAAAGCACCGTATTACCAAATGCAGTCCTTTCGTTCACAAAAAGGTAAGAAAGTCCGAGGGGCGTCCTTTCTTGTCAGAGGCAGGGGTAGAGGAAAGAAGCTGCACAGTACAGCTAGTTCCCAGGAACAGAAGTCCTCCCCAGCTTCCACTAAATCCACCGCATGACGCTGGGGCTCCACAGGTGGAGCCAGGGTCGGTGGGGGCGCGTCTCCGAAATTTCAGCCACCAGTGGGTTCGCTCACAGGTAGATCCCTGGGGTTCAGGCTGGAATTCGAAGTGATGCCCCCTCACCGTTACCTAAAATCGGCCTTGCCAACTTCCCCCATAGAGAGGGAAATAGTGTTAGCTGCAATTCACAAATTGTATCTTCAGTAGGTGGTGGTGGAGGTCCCTGTCCTTCAACAGGGGAGAGGGTACTATTCCACAATGTTTGTGGTACCGAAACCGGACGGTCCGGTCAGACCCATTTTGAACTTAAAATCCCTGAACGTTTACCTGAAAAAGTTCAAGTTCAAGATGGAATCCCTCAGAGCGGTCATTACAAGTCTGGAAGAAGGGGATTTTATGGTGTCGCTGGACATAAAGGATGCTTACCTGCATGTCCCCATTTATCCACCTCATCAGGAGTAACTCAGGTTTGTGGTACAGGATTGTCATTACCAATTCCAGACGTTGCCGTTTGGTCTCTCCACGGCACGAGAATATTTACCAAGGTAATGGCGGAAATGATGGTGATCCTGCGAAAGCAAGGAATCACAATTATCCCGTACTTGGACGATCTCCTTATAAAGGCGAGGTCCAGGGAGCAGTTGCTGATCAGCGTAGCACGCTCCCAGGAGGTGTTACAACAGCACGGCTGGGTTCTGTATATACCAAAGTCGCAGTTGATCCCTACGACTCGTCTGCCCTTCCTGGGCATGATTCTGGACACAGACCAGAAGAGGGTGTATCTCCCGATGGAGAGGGCTCAGGAGCTCATGACATTGGTCAGAAGCTTATTGAAACCAAAACAGGTGTCGGTGCATCACTGCACGCGGGTCCTGGGAAAGATGGTGGCATCATACGAAGCCATTCCCTTCAGCAGGTTCCATGCGAGGACCTTTCAATGGGATCTGCTGGACAAGTGGTCCGGATCACATCTACAGATGCATCGGCTGATCACCCTATCCCCAGGGCCAGGTGTCTCTTCTGTGGTGGCAGCAGAGTGCTCACCTTCTCTAGGGCCGAAGATTCGGCATTCAGGACTGGGTCCTGGTGACCACGGATGCAAGCCTCCGAGGGTGGGGGGCAGTCACACAGGGAAGAAATTTCCAAGGTCTGTGGTCAAGTCAGGAGACTTGCCTTCACATAAATATCCTGGAACTGAGGGCCATATACAATGCCCTAAGTCAAGCGGAGACCCTGCTTCGAGAAAAAACGGTGCTGATTCAATCAGACAACATCACCGCAGTGGCTCATGTAAACCGCCAAGGCGGCACAAGGAGCAGGGTGGCGATGGCGGAAGCCACCAGAATTCTTTGTTGGGCGGAGAATCACGTACAAGCACTGTCAGCAGTGTTCATTCCGGGAGTGGACAACTGGGAAGCAGACTTCCTCAGCAGACACGACCTCCACCCCGGGAGAGTGGGGACTTCATCAAGAAGTCTTCACACAGGTTACAGACCTGTGGGAACTGCCACAGGTGGACATGATGGCGTCCTGCCTCAACAAAAAGCTACAAATGTATTGCGCCAGGTCAAGAGACCCTCAGGCGATAGCTGTGGACGCATTAGTGACACCGTGGGTGTTCCAGTCGGTTTATGTGTTTCCTCCTCTTCCTCTCATACCCAAGGTGCTGAGAATCGTAAGAAAAAGAGGAGTGAGAACAATACTCATTGTTCCGGATTGGCCAAAAAGGGCCTGGTATCCGTAGCTGCAAGAAATGCTCACAGAGGAACCATGGCCTCTGCCTCTCAGACAGGATCTGTTGCAACAGGGGCCCTGTCTGTTCCAAGACTTACCGCGGCTGCGTTTGACGGCATGGCGGTTGAACGCCGGATCCTAGCAGAAAAAGGGATTCCGGATGAAGTTATTCCTACGCTAATAAGGGCTAGGAAGGACGTGACGGCAAAACATTATCACCGTATATGGCGCAAATATGTTGCTTGGTGTGAAGCCAGGAAGGCTCCTACAGAGGAATTCCAGCTGGGCCGTTTCCTTCACTTCCTACAGTCAGGAGTGTCTTTGGGCCTGAAATTAGGATCCATTAAGGTCCAGATTTCGGCCTTATCCATTTTCTTTCAAAAGGAACTGGCTTCTCTTCCTGAAGTTCAGACTTTTGTAAAGGGAGTGCTGTATATTCAGCCCCCGTTTGTGCCTCCAGTGGCACCTTGGGATCTTAACGTGGTGTTGAGTTTCCTGAAATCACACTGGTTTGAACCACTCAAAGCCGTGGAGTTAAAATATCTCACGTGGAAGGTGGTCATGCAGTTAGCCATGGATTCAGTTAGGCGTGTGTCGGAATTGTCGGCTTTGTCACATAAAAGCCCCTATCTGGTTTTCCATATGGACAGGGCAGAATTGCGGACTCGCATGAACCAACCTATTGTGGTGCCTGTAGCTACCCGTGACTTGGAGGATTCCGAGTTACTAGATGTAGTAAGGGCTTTGAAGGTGTATGTGGCCAGAACGGCTGGAGTCAGGAAAACTGAGTCGCTGTTTATCCTATATGCATCCAGCAAGTTGGGTGCTCCTGCTTCAAAGCAAACTATTGCTTGCTGGATCTGTAACACGATTCAGCAGGCGCATTCTGCGGCTGGATTGCCGCATCCAAAATCAGTAAAAGCCCACTCCACAAGGAAGGTGGGCTCCTCCTGGGCGGCTGCCTGAGGGGTCTCGGCATTACAGCTTTGCCGAGCAGCTACTTGGTCAGGTTCAAACACCTTTGCAAGGTTCTACAAGTTTAATACCCTGGCTGAGGAGGACCTTGAGTTTGCTCATTCGGTGCTGCAGAGTCATCCGCACTCTCCCGCCCGTTTGGGTGCTTTGGTATAATCCCCATGGTCTTTACGGAGTCCCCAGCATCCACTAGGACGTTAGAGAAAATAAGATTTTACTCACCGGTAAATCTATTTCTCGTAGTCCGTAGTGGATGCTAGGCGCCCGTCCCAAGTGCGGACTTCTTCTGCAATACTGGTATATAGTTATTGCTTATGTAAGGGTTATGTTATGGTTACATCAGGGTTGTCTGATGTTCTGTTGTTGTTCATGCTGTTAACTGGGTTTGATTATCACAAGTTATACGGTGTGATTGGTGTGCTGGTATGAGTCTTACCCTGGATTCCAAAATACTTTCCTTGTATTGTCAGCTCTTCCGGGCACAGTTTCCTTAACTGAGGTCTGGAGGAGGGGCATAGAGGGAGGAGCCAGTGCACACCAGTAGTCCTATTTTTTTCTTTAGATTGCCGTCTCCTGTGGAGCCCGTCTATTCCCATGGTCCTTACGGAGTCCCCAGCATCCACTACGGACTACGAGAAATAGATTTACCGGTGAGTAAAATCTTATTTTTACATAGCCCGCAGCGCCAGGTGGTGAAGCTAGCAGGGGGATAAGGCCTAACCTGTAGCCCATCCCCCAGCCCAGGGCGCCATTTCAGTGAATGTTCCCGCCCTGGAGCTGCATATCTCTCCCTCACTCCCTGTAAGCAGCCATCACAACGGAGCTGAGCTGTTCCTGGAATTGCTGGGGCAAATCCTCCACTGTAAAGCCACCTGATTGCCAGCGCTGTGCATTTTACAAACACTAAAGTATTCTACCTGTCACTGGGACAGTGTTAGTTAAGAAAGAGTGCATACATTCAGGGCTTTGTGGCAGAAACATCCTGTGCTATACATCCAGTATCTCCTGTGTTTTGTTATATCAACTGTGTACATATATAGCTATATTGAGTATTACGTTGTATTGCTAGTCCAGTGCAGTTTCATGGTGTATAATTTCTGCATGGTACGTTTGTGACTATATATGTGTGTGTGCATGTAGCTGCTGCATGGCTGCCATATTGGGTATTTCACTCAGCGTGCTTCTTCTGTATTCTGTAACCCAAGGGGGCTAAGTGTGTCAGGTTTTCTAAAATAATATAGGTATTTCACAAGATATACTTGCTGTGTATTTTTCTTTGTGATTTATAGTCACCATATATCTCTTGGATTCCCAGTTTGTGCTGACAGGAAAGTCACACTGCACTGGGAGTTCTTGCTAGGTATATCGCTGCAAGGATTGTTCCGGGTTACCCAATATTGTGCTTACTAGTATGTCAGTGTTAGGGTCTCCTGCCCTGTGCTGCCACGTCGTCATGGCAACCGGGAGACAAGTGCTAGCGGAGTAACCTGAGCGCAGCTGATACTCCGGTTCGGGTCTTTTGCTGTGCAGTGGTTACAGGCAGGGGATCCGGTGCTGGTTTTTCTGCTCACAGTCTGTGAGGTCTGAGGGGGGCGTGGACAGCACCTGCTTTATAAGGCCTCTTCTCAGGTTAAGCAGATGTTGCTGAATCTTTGTTGGTTAGTCAGTTCCTGAAAGTTAGCCAGTACTGTGTAGCTTTGTATTTGTTGTTGCTTACTGCATATAGGCCTGGGAATTTGGTACTACACTCTGCTAATCCAGACCTAGCAGTAAGACTGGAGTCAGTCGTTTAGCCTGCTGAGGTTCTTTTGCTATTCTGTGAACCCAGCAGGTTTGTGGCTGTACTTTCAGACCTGCCTGCTTAATCCTCTCTCACTGTGCAGGGCGTCCATGTGTCAGTTTAGTGGCAGTAAACTGAACCTGGGCCCTGCAAGTGAGAATAAGGATTGTGGAGACTCTCCTTGTGTCTATTATTCCATCTCTGACCAAGGAGTTTACTGCCACACCCGTTGGTAACCCTTTAGGGTTTTGCTGTTGCCCTTAGCAACAGCATTTCGGGTTCTCTACGTATTAAAACACAACATCTTGCTTTTTCCATCTGAGCATTTCTAATACTAGGGAGACACCCAGTTTCTTAGCCTCTGGGCTTCTCTGTTCACTCTGTGTTGGTTTTGTTACCCTATCACCTTCTGTGTACGTTATGTCATATTTCCCAGTCTGTCAGTGAGTTAATTTGTTTTGCATCCCTCTCTGTTCAGACACCAGTACATTCCTGCAGGCACTGGTGTGCATAACAGTTCAAACACCAGTACATTCCTGCAGGCACTGGTGTGCATAACAGTCAGCTATACAAGGCAACGGAGATGGGGCTTCTCCCACATTGTGTGGTGGTGATGCCGCGGACATTTTGGAGGAGATTATGGCAGTGGAGAGTTCAGGTTCAGGCGGTTCCTTACCCCCCAGTGGGTCCGTAGCATCGAGGGCAACAGTTGACCCACCTTGGGCTACCTTTTCCATGCTGTTAAACACGCTTGTAACTAAACTGGCGCCCCCTGTGGGACCACCTGTGCCAATGCAGCAGTTTATGGTCCCTGCAATTAATCCACCACGGACATATCAAATCTCCACTCAGTTACAGCAATTGAACCGGTAACTGACTAAATCTAAATATCACTCTCGCACGCCTAAGACTAAGACGTCTTCTAAACAGGCCATTACCTCTTCACAATTCACTGCTCTCCCGGACACATCCTCTGAGGAGGATGGTGCATATACTGACCCCACAGACACTGACTCAAATGCTTCTGATGGGGAAGGGAAGTCAATGGTGGATGTCCCTGATTTGATTGAGGATATCAGGCTCATTCTTCAGGTCTCTGATGAACCTGAGCCTGAAGTTGTCTCTAAAAAGCCGGACAAATTTATACGTAAGAAAGAAGGTGGTTAAACAAGTTTTACCTCATTCTCAACACCTGGCTGGCATACGTCAGGAGTCCTGGGAAAATCTGGGGACGAAATTCACACCGAATAAGAGACTGTTGGCTCGCTATCCTCTCTCTGCAGAGCTATGTAAAAATTGGGAAACTCCTCCGCCCGTAGATTCTCATCTGGCACGCATGGTTGTTTCCTCTGCTCTACCAGTAACTACCGTCACCTCTCTGAAGGAACCGACGGATAGACGTGTGGAGGGTTGTTTGAAAGCGATTTACACCCTAACGGGGGCTGTGCATAGGCCAACCATTGCAGCAACGTGGGCTGCTGAAGCTGTTGAGGCGTGGGCTCAGGAGCAAGAGGCTTAACTGCTCGACAATGTCTCTCATATATTACCATGGATTCTCTGTACCTTAAGGAGGCAGCATCCGATGCCGGGTTGCTGGCAGTCAACGCTGCTACTACGTCTGTCTTGGCCAGATGTATCCTTTGGTTGAGATCCTGGTCGGTGGATATGGATTCCAAGAAAATGCTGGAGGTGCTTCCTTTCAAGGGAGACATTCTCTTTGGAGAAGACCTCAATAAGATTGTGGCTGATCTGGCTACTGCTAAAACAGCTTGCTCCTTCCACGCAGAAGGCTAAAAGTACTTTCCCTCGGCCCTTTCATCCTCCAGGTAAAGCAAAAGGTCAGGCTCGTGCTTCCAGACCTGACCATCCCAGACCAAAGCGATCCTGGGCTGCCCGTCAGCCTGCTTCCAAAGCTGACAAGCCTGCCGCATGACGGGGCGGGCCTCCCTCTGGAGGACTATACAAAATATAAAGCGCTATACTGGAATGTGTGTCGGCTGTCACTAATGAACCTTAATTGATTCTAATCTTCACTATTATGGACTGCTGACTTCAAAAGAAGGGTTGTTGAATCCCACTATATATCACCAATGCAAAAAAACACAAATTGAAGGCGCTGTCCAGAATAGAGATGATTTATTAAACATTAAAAATCTTATAATTAGACATAAAAAAAATTATACCCTTTGGCTATTATTCCTCAAATATTTAATAAAACATCAGATTAAATAAAAACACTTATCTTAAAGGTTAGCTGCTAGCACAGCTATAGGCAATAATTACACTTGCAGATACATAGACTCTAACCACACCATCATAATCTATATCGCAGTGAGATATTCATTTTGATCCAGCCTACTGTAAACTATGGCCCTCATTCCGAGTTGTTCGCTCGGTATTTTTCATCGCATCGCAGTGAAAATCCGCTTAGTACGCATGCGCAATGTTCGCACTGCGACTGCGCCAAGTAACTTTACTATGAAGAAAGTATTTTTACTCACGGCTTTTTCTTCGCTCCGGCGATCGTAATGTGATTGACAGGAAATGGGTGTTACTGGGCGGATACACGGCGTTTCAGGGGCGTGTGGCTGAAAACGCTACCGTTTCCGGAAAAAACGCAGGAGTGGCCGGGGAAACGGTGGGAGTGCCTGGGCGAACGCTGGGTGTGTTTGTGACGTCAACCAGGAACGACAAGCACTGAAATGATCGCACAGGCAGAGTAAGTCTGGAGCTACTCTGAAACTGCTAACTCGTTTGTAATCGCAATATTGCGCGTACGTCGGTCGCAATTTTAAGAAGCTAAGATTCACTCCCAGTAGGCGGCGGCTTAGCGTGTGTAACTCTGCTACATTCGCCTTGCGAGCGAACAACTCGGAATGAGGGCCTATATGTCCAGACTTATCTAGAGGATTAAAATACCACGCACACTGGTATTTAAATTGCTTCTATCCTCCCGCTGGTAGATGATAAATATTCACAGTGCTGTTGAAATGGATCCTTTCAGAATTTATTGTCAGACTCACGGGTATCTTTTGTACAGGTTCTAACGGGCGTCCCCGTTTGCTGACCTTTCAAAGTATTAAGATAAATTTCACAGTCAGTTGCAAAGCCACTGTGGTTATCTGTACTTGTTGCTCACCCGTGTCCTTTGAATCTGGCCGCCTAGAGCTGCATCTCCCGTCAGGTGTCTGTCCCCACGTTTAGCTCAGTGGTTTCACCGCTGGCCTCTGCGTCAGAGGTCTCCCAATGGGGATATCGTGGTCCGCCTCCAATTCAATCCAGTACGGGCAGCTGGAGCCGGGGCGGTCTTCTGGCTATTGCAGGAGCGGCTCTAGTGGCTAACCAGGATCACCTCACGTTCTCCGTGAACAGAGCAGAATCTCACCGATACTCAGAGATTAATCTTAGTTCAGATGGTTGTGTCCATAAGTGTAGGGGTAACACTTAACGCGTTTCTCAGCCTTGTGTTAATGGCTGTTTCATCAGAAGTATACCTCCCCCTTCAAACCTACTGCTTTTATCCTCTCAGAATGCAGCAATCAGCATCTCATCAGGTGCTTTAACCCTTTCACTATCCACTAGTTTTCAGCAAAGTGTATATCGAATGTTAAAATTACAAAACATATGCAATTCCTTACATGATTTTACTAAAAATGTTTCCACTGATAAAGCCCCTGTCTATTGGGACCATTTAGATGACAACCGACACATACAAAACATCACTATTTAATATTTAATATTATAATCAGATATTCATAATTTCTTATTATCGATCAATAATTATTAATTAACAATTATTACTCCTTCCCAATAATTTCTATATAGATCTTTCATTCATATAGAACACTGTAGTTAGTAATTCCGAGATTTATTCTCATATAACAAGCAGGATATAGGTATTTGATCTAAATCCCTCCAGGACTATATAATTTTCTTAATACTTGGTGATCTAATGATAAACCTAGTCACATTCTAAGACCACTAGTTTCACTAATTTCGATTTTTGGAGAGGATTTCCATATATATTTATTTATTTATTTATTTATTTATTTATAACTAAACTAACCATTATTAGTAATGGATATTAATTAATAATAATAATATTAATAATAATTATAATAACAATAACAATTAATAAATGATGAATAACAAATACATAATAAAGACAAGGACGGACTATGAACCTGTTCTAAACCCCCCTAGATAGTATTTAATTCAATGGTGTCATTAAGACCATTGGGTACTAATGTTCCCAACTTAAATATCCAAAAGGCCTCTTTTTTACATAGTTCACGATATCTATCTCATCCCCTAGCAGTCACTTTAATCTGGCTACTGCTAAAACAGCTTGCTCCTTCCACGCAGAAGGCTAAAAGTACTTTCCCTCTGCCCTTTCATCCTCCAGGTAAAGCAAAAGGTCAGGCTCGTGCTTCCACACCTGACCATCCCAGACCAAAGCGAGCCTGGGCTGCCCGTCAGCCTGCTTCCAAAACTGACAAGCCTGCCGCATGACGGGGCGGGCTTCCCACTGGAGGATCCCAGGGTGGGGGGCCGACTTCTAGCTTTTGCCCAGGAATGGTTGAAGACCACTTCCGATGACTGGGTAAGGGAAGTCGTTACTCGAGGTTTACGCCGTATCCTTCAAGAGTCGTCCCCCTCATCGATTTTGCCTGACAGATGTTCCTCTGGACCCGACGAAGGCAAACACTCTGCATTCAGTGGTATATTCCCTCCTATCCACAGGAGTGGTGGTACAGGTGCCTCTTGCTCAGAGAGGCAAGGGGTACTATGCACCGCTGTTTCTAGTCCCGAAACCGAATGGGTCCTCGCGGCCCATTCTCATTCTGAAGTCCTTGAACAAGTAATAGCGGGTCTCCAAGTTTCGTATGGAAACTCTGCTGTCTGTTGTTCTGGCCTTGGAGCCTGGGGTCTATATGGTCTCCCTGGACATACAGGATGCCTACTTGCATATTCCTATTGCAGTGTCTCATCAGCAGTACCTCAGGTTTGCAGTGGGCAATCTTCATTACCAATTTCGGGCGTTACCCTTTGGTTTGACAATGGCTCCCCGAGTTTTCACCAAAGTAATGGCGGTCATGATTTCTACACTCCGCCGTCAAGGGGTCAGGATCCTACCGTACTTGGATGATTTGTTGATCCTGGCAAAGTCCCCAGAACTTCTCCTCAGGTGTCATCTAGATCTGAAGGTCCAGTTCATGAAAGCCCACGGGGGGCTGATCAACTGGAAGAAGTCCTCCCTGGTTCCTGCTCGGAGCATGGTACACCTGGGGGTGTTATTGGACACTCACAACCAACGTTTTTTCTTGTCTCACGAGAAAGTCCTGAAACTTCAGGACAGGATTTGATGCTTCCTATCTCGTCCGCAAGTGTCGATACATTTGGCAATGCAAGTGCTAGGTCTCCTGGTGTCAGCTTTCGACATGGTGGAGTATGCCCAATTCCATTCTCGCCCTCTGCAGAAGTGAATTCTGACCAAGTGGGACGGCCTGCCTCACCGTATCAGATCTCACATGATCTCCTTGTCTCCCGAGGTCCGCCTGTCACTGAGCTGGTGGCTTCAGGACCAACGATTGAGCAGGGACCATCCCTTCTGGATATCCAACTGGGTCCTGCTGACAACGGATGCCAGTCTGAGAGGTTGGGGCGCGGTGTTGGAATAACACTCTCTTCAGGGTCGGTGGAGTCTACTCCCGATAAATATTCTGGGACTGCGGGCAGTGTTCAATGCGTTGACAATGGCCCAGCAGCTAATACAGAACAGACCTGTTCAAGTACAATTGGACAACGCCTCCACGGTGGCGTACATCAATCATCAAGGCGGCACTCAAAGCTGCATGGCAATGAGGGAAGTATCACAGATTCTTCAGTGGGCAGAACACCATCTGCTGGTCATATCTGTAGTGTTCATTCTGGGGGGTCCTAAACTGGGAAGCGGACTTTCTCAGTCGTCAGGACGTTCACGTCGGAAAATGGAGGCTCCATCCAGAGGTGTTTCAGCTTCTTGTGGATAAGTGGGGCCTTTCCAGATGTGGACCTGATGGTGTCTCGACACAATCACAAGGTCCCGGTCTTTTGAGCAAGGACAAGGGATCCTCAAGCAGTGTTTGTGGATGCTCTGTCAATCCCATGGACCTTTCGGCTGCCGTACGTGTTCTCTACGGTGTCACTCCTGCCCAGAGTAATACGGAAGTTCAAGCAAGAAGGAGGAAACCTACTTCTGATTGCTCCAGCATGGACCACTGGTTCTTCGATCTACAGGGCCTCTCGCTAGATCAGCCCCTTCTACTTCCACAACGACCAGACCTCCTTGTTCAGGGCCCTTGTGTTTACCAGGACTTGGCCCATCTGCCTTTGACGGCATGGCTCTTGAAGCTTCCGTCCTGAGGGCCAAGGGTTTTTCTGAGGCGGTCGTTCAAACTATGTTGAAGGCCCATAAGCTGGCTTCTGCTCGGATTTACCATAGGGTCTGGAATGCTTACTTTACTTGGTGTGCGTCTCACAATCATGACGTCTTCAAGTTTAGCACGGCCAAACTGTTGGCCTTCCTACAACAGGGCCTGGACTTAGGCCTGCGTCTGGCCTCCCTCAAGGTTCACATTTCTGCCTTGTCGGTTTGGTTTCAGAGAAAGATTGCTGCCCTTCCGGATGTTCATACATTCACTCAGGACATGTTGCGGATTCAGCCACCTTATGTACCTCCTGTGGCCCCATGTATACACATGCCTAAAAAAACATGTTCCATTACTAAACCAGGGACCAATGAACAATACAATATAAAAACATTCATGAAATGTGACACAAACTATGTAATTTATCTTTTGACCTGTGGCTGCGACCTTAATTACGTGGGGAGGACTACCAGACCCATACATACTAGATTTATGGAACACCGCAGAAATATAATAAAAAAATTTGACAAACACAGTGTCTCGAGACACTTTTCACAAACACACTCAGGGGACCCCAGGAGTCTGTCTCTCATTTGTATTGAACATGTCGCCCCCACACCTAGGGGGGTGACAGGTTCAATAAGCTTTGCTGCAGAGAAGTTTATTGGATACTTAAATTTGGTTCCTTGTACCTGGATGGGCTTAATGAAAGCATAGCGCTAAATACAATACAATAATATCCTTTGAAACTATGAAGTATCCAGAACTTTTACTTTGACATTCTATTTCTTTGGATATATAATTTTTTATGGAATTAAATAAAACTATAAAATAAGGTATACTTTGGGTCCTACAACAACAGGATGAGATATAATTATCATTATTTAATAACAGTTTTCATTTAATAAATTATTATTATTTATTAATATTTTTTATATAAATATTTATATTGTTTATTATTTATTTAATGAAGCGCGGAAGTATACAATTAACAACTAAAAAGTAGAAACCTACATGGTGCCCTGCAGGAATTTCCAAGTACAGTGTGAATGTGCATCCAGTGCACATCTGCATATGTGTACGCAATTGATGTATATGCATATACAGGTGCATGTTTATGCATACATGAGGTTTTTTTCCCTTGGTTGAAAGATCTTTGCAAAGAAATACAGCATGGTAGCTGAAGCTTTTTTATTTTACGGGCAATGGATTAATGTTTCTTCGTATTTTTATTTTTCCCTTGAAATCTTATAGGTTAAAGTATTCTAAGTTATATGTATAAGGTATAAATATATACTATATGTACACTGTATATTGAATTATATCTATCTGAGTAGAAGACCGACCTCACTATGGAAAATAACTCTCCACTTATCTGTATATATGTATGTTTTTCCCTATATCTATCTAAGGATTCCCTTTTAATATGTTTCATTGGATCTGCACCCGTCCCAGAGTCCCTGGATCGCAAGTTATTTCCTCAATGTCAGCTGTGCGCTCCACGGAGCGCAATGATACCCCCACGCATGCGCCGCACGACGGCCTGACGGCCCGTTGGCGGGTTCGTCCCAGAGTCCCTGGAACACAAGTCACTCCCTCAACGTCAGCTGTGCGATCCACGGAGGGTTGGTTCTATTTCGGAGGGGCTGAAGGGACCTTCTGACGTATCTAGGGGAGGAGACACGTCACTAGGGGGAGGAGCTACGGGCGAACAGGGTACCCGAAAAGTACCCTCGCGGGCTCGCTTCGCTCGCCACGCTTCGGGCTCGGTGGCTCACTTCGCTCACCACCTAATTACTAAAGGTAATAGTTGGTGGCGTGGACAGTAGAGGAACTATCCCGCTGGCATAGCTCCTCCCCCTTGTGTCGTAACTCCTCCCCCAAATGGAAAAGGTCCCTTAGCCCACTTGATTCTAGCATCTACCATCCACGGAGCGCAATGATACCTCCGTGCATGCGCCGTACGACGGCCTGACGCCCCGTTGGCAGGATCACGTGATCGGAGAAGATCACGTGCTCCCAGGCGGGAAAACCCACAAACGTCCAACATGTGGTACCCATTGGTTGAAGAATATCATGTGATCAGGAATGATCACATGGTATAGGTTTTGATGATATACTTTTATGCTTTTTAGCATTTCCAGATGTCGTTTTTACAAATAAATGATATTTGTGGTATTGTGTTATAAAGGATTGCCTCCTACTGAATTTCTATTCTATTTTATGAAATGTTTATTAATCATGTTGTGACAGAACTGACAGATGTTTCTAATTGCCCTATGATTCTAAGGGTATATATAGTCTGCCAGATAGATACTGAGTATATGCTCCTGAGGAAGCTGGCACCCATAAGACCAGTGAAACGCATTGAGCTGTTTATCTGAAGGACCACAAGTACCAGCACCCTCATCCACCTCCTGGCGATATTTGGACTTTCATGCATCCATCTGCCCTAATTTTGCACACAAGGGATTTACAGATCCGGACTCACACCCATCTGCTATCTGGTTTCCATTGCAATACGGATACCTAGGGAACTTCCATCTGGAAAAAGAGTCTGGTAATCAACCTTATCCAATTGAACTTGTGAAACAGCTGTGGGCAAATGTCCTAGCCAGGGACTGTGGACGATACACTTTTAAAGGGTGAAACTGTGGTTCTTATATATATAGCCATTTGCACTTGATTGTATTTTACTATTGAGGAATAAGTAATATTTTTCCTTTATTTTTATGAATGTGTAGTAATTAAACGTAAGATTTTTTTATTCTATATTGGTATAGTTAATTTTCTTTGAACTACAGCCGGCGCCAGTACCTATATTCCTTTTTTTGCTCATTCATATAAGGGAATTGACCTTCCCTGTGCAGGCTGCCGTTGACAGCGCACTCCATTTGTATTTTTGCTTTGGTTTAAACCAAGCTAACTAGCTTGAAACTCAGCAACCGCTGAAACATTACTTAACCAAGTAACAAGGCAGTATGTAACTACATAACAAAGTCGTACTGAACTAGATAACCATTGCAGGATAAAGCAGCGCTGGGCGGGGGCCCAGCATCCTCTACGGACTACGAGAAAAGGATTTACCGGTAGGTAATTCAAATCCTATTTTCTCTTACGTCCTAGAGGATGCTGGGGTCCACATTAGTACCATGGGAATGTACCAAAGCTTCCAGGTCGGGAGGGAGAGCGCGGAGGCTCCTGCAGAACTGATTGACCAAACTTTAGGTCCTCAGAGGCCAAAGTATTGAACTTGTAGAACTTAATAAATGTGTTCGACCCTGACCAAGTAGCTGCTCGGCAAAGTAGTAAAGCTGAGACACCCCAGGCAGCCGCCCAGGAAGATCTCACCTTACGAGTAGAGTGGGCCTTAACTGATTTCGGACACGGCAATCCTGCCGTAGAATATGCATGCTGGATAGTGAACCTGATCTAGCAAGAAGTTTTCTGCTTCGAAGCAGAACACCCAATTTTCTTGGGATCATACAGGACAAACAGAAAGTCCGATTTTCTGTGACGAGCAGTCCTCTTCACATAGATCTTCAAAGCCCTCACAGCATCCAAGGACTTTGAGGTAATTGAGGAGTCAGTAGCCACTGGCACCACAATAGGTTGGTTGATATGAAAAGCCGACACAACCTTTGGAAGGAACTGTTGACGCGTCCTGAGCTCAGCTGTATCTTCATGGAAGAATAAATAGGGTCTTTTACAGGACAAAGCCCCCAATTACGACATGTCTAGCAGAATCTAAGGCCAACAAAGTGACAGCCTTCCATGTAAGAAACTTAACCTCAGCCTCCTGTAAAGGCTCAAACCAATCCAATTGCAGGAAATGCAACACCACGTTAAGTTCCCATGGTGCCGTCGGCGCCACAAATGGAGCCTGGATGTGCAGAACCTCAGGGAGGCCAGCCAATTGTTTCTGGAAGAAAATGTATAAGGCCGAAATCTGGAGCTTAATGGATCCCAAACGGAGACCCATATCCACACCTGCTTGCAGGAAAAGGAGAAACTGTCCAAATTGAAACTCCACCATAGGAAATTTCTTGAATTCACACCAAGACACATATTTTTTCCAAATGCGATGGTAATGTTTAGACGTTACCTCTTTCCTAGCCTGTATCAGGGTAGGAATAATCTTGCTTTGAATACCCTTTCAGGCTAAGATCTGGCGTTCAACCGCCATGCCGTCAAACGTAGCCACGGTAAGTCCTGATAAGCGAACGGCCCCTGCTTGTAGAAGGTGCTCACGAAGAGGAAGAGGCCACGGTTCTTCCAGCAGTAGGACCATAAGATCTGCGTACCAAGCTAGCCTTAGCCAGTCTAGAGCAATGAGAATTGCCTAAACCCTTGTTCTCTTTATGAGCTTTAGAATTCTTGGAATGAGTGGAAGTGGAGGGAACACATATACTGACTTGAACACCCATGGAGTTACCAGGGCATCCACCGCCACTGCCTGTGGGTCTCAGGACCTGGAACAGTACCTCCGAAGTTTCTTGTTGAGACGTGAGGCCATCATGTCTGTCTGAGGCATGCCCCAACGACTGATCACGTCTATGAACACCTCCGGATGGAGGCCCTATTCTCCTGGATGGAGATCGTGTCTGCTGAGGAAGTCTGCTTCCCAGTTGTCTACTCCTGGAAGGAAGATCAGTGACAACGCCAACGCATGCTTTTCTTCCCAGAGGAGGATACTTGTCATCTCTGACATTGCAGCTCTGCTCTTTGTTCCTCCCTGTCGGTTTATGTAGGCTACCGTCGTTACATTGTCTGACTGTGCTTGAATGGCCCGATAATGTAGAAGATGAGCCACTTGGAGAAGACTGTTGTACACGGCTCTTAATTCCAGAACGTTTATTGGAAGAATGGCTTCCTGATTTGACTATCTTCCTTGGAAGGTTTCCCCCTGGGTGACCGCTCCCCAATCTCTGAGACTTGCTTTACGTGGTCAAAAGGAACCAGTTCTGAATTCCAAACCTGCAGCCCTCCAGAAGGTGAGGCATTTGCAGCCACCAGAGGAGCTAAATCCTTGCCTTCAGTGAGAGACGTATCCTCTGGTGCATGTGCAGATGAGATCCCGACCATTTTTCTAGGAGTTCCAGCTGGAAGGGTCGAGCATGGAATCTTTCGTAATGTAGAGCCTCGTATGAGGCCACCATCTTCCTCAGAAGGTGAATGCACTGATGAACCGATGCCCGGGTAGGCTTCAAGACATCCCGGACCATAGATTGTATCACCAACGCTTTCTCCCTTGGAAGAAATACCCTCTGCACTTCCGTGTCGAGGACCATCCCCAGGAAAGACAATCTCCTTGTCAGTTCCAAATGTGATTTCGGAAGGTTAACAGTGATTCCTGAGCAGTTGAGTCGAAAGAGCAATGGACTGTAACAACCTCTTCCTGGACACTGCCTTTATCAGCAGATCGTCCAGGTATGGAATTATGTTCACTTCCCGCCTGCAGTGGAGAACCATCATCTCTGCCATCACCTTGGTGAACACCCTCGGTGCCGTGGAGAGACCGAATGGCAGTGCCTGGAACTGAAAGTGACTGTCTAACAGTGCGAATCGGAGATAAGCCTGATGCGGCTGCCAAATTGGAATGTGGAGGTACGCATCCTTGATATCCAAGGTTAGCAGATACTCCCCCTCCTCCAGACCTGAGATCACTCTCAGAGATTCCATTTTGAATTTGAACTCCCTCAGATAGGGGTTTACCAATTTAAAATTTAAAATTGGCCTGACCGAACCATCCAGTTTCGGTACCACGAAAAGTTTTGAATAGTAACCTTTGTTTTGCAGATGAGGTGGAACTGGGACAATGACCTGTGACCCTTCCAATTTTTGGATGGCTTCCTGTAGGATAGCCCTGTCTGCCAGCAAAGCTGGTAAGCCTGATTTGAAGAATCGGTGAGGCAGGAGTTTTTGAAATTCCAGCCTGTACCCCTGGGATACAATATCCTGCACCCAGGGGTCCTCTAAAGAAGGTGTTAGGCAGTTTGTACTTTCTTGTTTTAGGTGTCTGAAAGGACTGTGACATAGCTGAAGAAAAAGGTTTCTTCACAGCAGGCGCAGCTGGAGGAAGAAAAGGTGACTTACCCGCAGTTGCCGTGGAAATCCATGCATCTAGCGCTTCCTCAAATACAGCCTGACCTGTGTAGGGTAGGTTCTCCATGCCTCTCCTGGATTCCGTGTCGGCAGACCACTGGCGCAGCCAGAGTCCTCTACGAGCTGAGACAGACATGGAAGATATCCCTGCAGCCATCGAACCCAGGTCTTTCATGGACTCCACCATAAATCCCGCAGAATCCTGTATGTTACGTAAGAACAATTCAATGTCACTTTTATCCATTGCATCCAATTCCTCAAGTAACGTGCCTGACCACTTTACTATGGCTTTAGAAATCCATGCACAGGCAATAGTAGGCCGTAGTATCGCCCCTGAAGCCGTGTATATGGGTTTAAGCGTAGTGTCAATTTTGTGATCAGCCGGTTCTTTCAACGCGGCAGATCCCGGGACAGGCAAAACCACCTTCTTTGACAGCCTGGACACAGATGCGTCAACTATGGGTGGGTTTTCCCATTTCTTTCTATCCTTCTCAGGGAAGGGGAATGCAACCAGAACCTTTCTGGGAATCTGGAATTTCTTCTTCGGGTTTTCCCAGGATTTTTCAAATATAGTGTTTAATTAGCGAGGCTTTCTTATTATCCGTGAAGTAAGCCTCCTCATCCTGCTCAGGTAATGCATCAGCAATATTCAATTCAACACATCTCTTATGGCTTCAATCATCAACTTTTGCAAGAGAGGCTGCCCCCCGCAGCACATCCCCATCACAGTCTATCGTGTCAGAGTCGGTATCCGTGTCATCTTGCATAATCTGTGCAAGAGCACGCTTTCGAGAGTGAATGCCAGGGAGCCCTGAAGGTGCCGAACTGGACCAAACCGCCATAGAGTTCTGTGAAACCTGAGTTGCAGATTCATTCTGTGCTACCCTAGTAGAAATCTGAGAGATCATACCCTTAATAGCGGTTAACCACTCAAGTTCTATTACCAGGATCTGTGCGAAAACAGTGCAATCCTGATTACATGGAATGGGATCATCCTGAGAGGACATATCCTCTGCAGCATCTGACACAGAGTCCCTAGACATGGCTTTTAGAAAACTACAGACACACCACACACACACACACACACACACACACACACACACACACACACACACACACACACACACACACACACAGGGAGATGGCAGACAGAGTTTCCCCCCAAGAATGCCAAGAGAGACACAGAGATTGGAGCCAACCCACACACAGCGCTTTTGGATAGAGAACAGCCATTACCCGGTGCTCACTGTGCACCTTAATAGGTTACACAGTATGTACACAGCCTCCCTCCCCCCCCCTTCTACAACCCCCTGGTAATGTACAAGATAGCTGGACTTGAGGAAGGACAACTCTAACTTTCAGCGTCTCTGCAGGCCGGGCAGATGGCGCTGAACTCTGCTGGGTCCGCTCTGAAAAGCTCTGCCCCCTATCATGGCGCTGCTTCCCACTCTCTGTTTGAATTATACTGGCCTGAGGTATGTGCTGGCAGTGATCCGGGGTCCCTGATAGGCTTGCCGACCAGTGTAGGATGTAGGCGCTGGCTCTGGGCGCCCCTCACAGTGCCGCACCATATACTGCTGAGACCCGGAGTTAGTACTGCACTCCTTACCCTGTTGCCGCCATCTTCACACTGGCTCCCCGCTTGCTAGGGGGGCTGGCGACTAACTCGCCACAAGTCTTCTGGCTCTGTAAGGGGGTGGCGGCATGCTGCTGGGGTGAGCGAAACCCCTGTGGCGGCGATCGATCAATCCCCTCAGGAGCTCAGTGTCCTATCAGCGGAGATAGTGGCTCAGACCCCTTAGGGCGAACACTACTCCCCCCCTTAGTCCCACGAAGCAGGGAGGCTGTTGCCAGCACCTCCCTTTGCATAAACTCTTTAAAAAATAATTAAACTAGAGAAACTCCTATGGAGCTCCCCTAGCTGTGACCGGCTCCTCCGGGCACATTTTCTAAACTAAGTTTGGTAGGAGGGGCATAGAGGGAGGAACCAGCCCACACTCTCAAACTCTTAAAGTGCCAATGGCTCCTGGTAGACCCATCTATACCCCATGGTACTAATGTGGACCCCAGCATCCTCTAGGACATAAGAGAAAATAAGTTTGTGTGCCAGTGTTCCCTAGAACCACAGATGTGCCCTCATTCACCTATTGTTTTTGTGCTATATCTTTTGTACTTTGCCCTAAATTTACAAATCACACACAAAGGGGCTGATCCTGGAGAGGACATTCCACAGGGAGTTTCCTGGGTGGGGTCAACACATTATTAGGCCCCACCCTTATAGCAGCAAAAAGCTGCGATTCGCGGGTCATTGAGGAGGGATAAAAGAGCTAAATGATGCAATTTTGGGTCATTTAGCCTCGGCTTCTCAAAACAGAACCGCAATTCACTGTGATTTCTGCGGCCACTCTTCCTGGGGTGCGGGGGACTACCTGAGAAATCAGGAGTATCCCGCAACTTCCAAGAGTGTAGGTAAGTGTGGTATCAGACCTCCATTGTTTGCCTTTTTACCCAAGTTAACTTATAAATCACACACAGCAGCTACTTTGTGAGTTGCGCCCGCTAGTAGTTTTTAGCAGCCGTGCAAATACTATGCCGCTGCACACTGGGAGTGTATTTTAGCTTAGCAGAAGTGCGTACGAAAGGATCATAGAGCAGCGACAACGTTTTTTTGTGCGGTTTTAGAGTAGCTCAAAACCTACTCAGCGCTTGCGAACACTTCAGACTGTTCAGTTCCTGTTTTGACGTCACAAATACGCCCTGCGTTCGCCCAGCCGTGCCTGCATTTTTCCTGGCACGCCTGCGTTTTTTCAAAAACTCCCTGAAAACGGTCAGTTGCCACCCAGAAACGCCTACTTCATTTCAATCACTCTGCGGCCAGCAGTGCAACTGAAAACTTGTAAGAGATTTTTTCGGGACCTCAGCGGGTCCCAAAAAAACCCATCCCTAATAAGTGAAGGTGTTGGGCTGCTTTCGGGCCTAATTGGATGGCCCCGGGGAATCAATTAGCCTGCAGTAAATAACCGCGGGCAATTTATGTCTTCCCTTTGTGTGCTTACATTTGGGAAGTAATATGTTGTCATTTAAATAGTATTTATACAGTACTGAGTACTGCTGAAAAGATTTGTGAAATGTTTATTTAATATTGTCAAATTTCACAGAATTACATTTGTAATGATAGCGTCATATGTATTATAGTGCACAAAAATTACAACATGTACAGATGCATACAGTATAAAGGGATTTGTTTAGTAAATACTGCTATTTTTCACATCTGATGTCACCCATAGCAAATAACCAGAATCTGCACAAGCGAAAGTGTGATATCAATCCGAGCAATAATCAATGTAAAAGGTCTGTGTTGGAATTTCCATGTAAATATGTAATGTGTCTCCATTTATATTAAGGGAGAATTAAATTAGACCCATTACTTAAACGGGTGTGAAAAAGGGTGGTAGCCTCAGGCTTTAACACCCGGTATTTTCAGTTATATCCCCTCTTTCTCACTGGGTAAATTAGCTGATTTTGGGCGTTAATACTTAGGGCCAAATGTAATAGAGTGAGAGTTTCAAAAAGTGAGAGATTTGGAAATGTTTTTCAGATTTTTTTAAAGTGGCAATCATTTACAGAGCAAAACCAGGCTGATCCTCCTCAAATGGCAGTAGAAAGCACAGTCAGCTGGTAATACCCTAGATATACCTCATCCTCAGAGGAAGCTGGACGACCTAATCCAGGGAAACGTGTTAAGGCCTATGCTGAGGAACTTTTGCACTTCCTACCATTTAATATCGATCTGGATAAGGACTTTGTCTCTCCCATTGGAATACAAAAACCGCAGACACCTCCTGTGTTGAGCACTTCCAGCAATCTATGGAAACCCCTTCAAACCCCTTCAATCACCTACACAAACGAATATTGAGAGTCATCTTTTTCGTGGGACTGTGGATGAGGAATATCTAGGGTATTACCAGCCGACTGTGCTTTCTACTGCCATTTGAGGAGGAGCGGATTTCCACTTAAGTCCGGGATCTTTCAAACTAATGGTACTGTTCTTATCAGCAAAATCTAATATTTTGATCACTTCAGAGCCATACACGATTAATTAATGTTTTTCTCATTTTTTATTTATATGTTGTTATTGACTATTTAGTCTCTATTACGGTTTTTAGTAATGTTTTAATAATATTATTTTATATTAAATAAGTAAAATAAAGACACTGATTAACTGATCCAATTGTCTCTTATCAATACTTTGGTCAAAACAACTCTTAGCGCTGGTAATTTTTGCTTTATCTATTTACCTTCTGGAGGTCTGACAAACCCCTTCCAGCAGCTGTGACTTTTTAGTGGGTCTATATAATTTATCGGGGATATCTTTGTGTAAACACATAAAAAAAAATCCCTTTCTTTTTTTAGAAAGTTTGATAACTCTCCCCCATCATGTATGGCACAAATATCAGATCTAATCTTTGTAAGTTCCCAGTAGTTGCTGATTTTTAGCTGTTGTCTCCATGGAGTTCTGACATATATATATTTTTTCTGTATGACAGCAAGAAGAAAGGAGTTTTCTCGAAATCAGAAGATAAAGAGAAATCAGAGAAACCCAAGTTAGTGAGTCCTTTCACCATGGTAAGGCTTGATATTGTAGTCGGTTCTTCTTTATATTTTTGCTATGTAAAATCTAAAATACAGAATATCAAATATCGTGCATGTTAAAATACTGTATATAAAATTAAAATATTGCTGTTCCTTAAGTCAACCTACTGCAGAACACAATGGAAATTATGTTAAAATATCAGTTAAAATTGCTCCAAGCACTAAAATGTACAATTTTAGTGCTGCCAGGTGCAACTCTTATTGTGTTACTAAGTGCAGAATTCAATTCTTTTTCCATCGGCAGTCACTAGATGGCACCCAAACAGAGCTATTCAATTGTAGCTCAGTTCGGGCGCGAATGTCTGCTGGCCCCTGGGGTGGCGAGCTGAAATTTTTAGAAAAGTGACCCATTTGGCCGGTCAAACTGCACTTTTTGCAATCGCGCCCAGTACTTTGGTCGGGTTTAGCTGCTTTGCGCAGCTAAACCCGACCTCTATGGGTGCGATAGCAACACTACAAAATATCAATTGAATCTACCCCTAAATTGGTGATTTCCAAACACTGTCCTAGGACATAAGAGTTAAATATTGAAAATCTAGAAAATGTTATGACTAAATCAAGCAAACACCAACCACACCAAAAGCTGTTATAAAGTCAGTGCCACTGCTACCCACAATAGTTTGAATCACTAAATCAATAAATAGTCCAGTATTAATTCAATAAACCATCCTCATATTTCCAGCAGTACAAACTTAGTTCCAGCTGGACCATCCCAAAGAACCCCACCAGTATGTTCTGTACTATGCTACCCCCCTCTCCACCAGTCCACATGTTTTGCATTGCTCCCTTGTTCCTTACCTCAGTCACTATGTTTGTACTGTGCTGTAAACACCAAACTCCGCCACTACCCCCCCCCCCCCCCCACACACACATATGCACAAATATTAACTTCTGTGATGTATGCCATCCACTAGTGCTTTTACAGTTCTATATGCCTCTACTCCATGGCCCCCTCCAATCTTCTGGAGTCAAATGCTGATGCTTTTACCAGTCTATGACAATGAGCCACACAGCATCATTGCATCACGTCTACGAAGTTGCCGGAAACTCCGGACAAGCTGCCTCTTACGGTGCCTGGAAACTGTACTCAACCGAGGGTGCAGGGGCAGTAAGAAAACAAAATGTGTATGGAATACACTTGTGCAGCTAGTTGTGCCAATTGGGTGCCTATCTTCAGCTGGGGAAGCCGCCCCCCTTCCTCTTCCCCATTCCATGCCACTGCTCCTGACCCCTGGCTTTGGGGTGGCTACCTTCTCTGGTTTCTGACCCCTGGCTTTAGGGTTACTACATTCTCTGGTTTCTGACCCCTGGCTTTGGGGTGACTACATTCTCTGGTTTCTGAACCCTGGCTTTGGGGTGACTACCTTCTCTGGTTTCTGACCCCTGGCTTTGGGGTGACTACCTTCTCTGGTTTCTGACCCCTGGCTTTGGGGTGACTACCTTCTCTGGTTTCTGACCCCTGGCTTTGGGGTGACTACCTTCTCTGGTTTCTGACCCCTGGCTTTGGGGTGACTATCTTCTCTGGTTTCTGACCCCCTGGCTTTGGGATGACTACATTCTCTGGTCTCTGACCACTAGCATTTGCATGACTTCCTTCTCTATTTTCCTCTCCTGGCTTTCAGATAGATATTGGACCTTCTCTGATCCCTGGCTATTCCTAGACTTTGCATTACTCGAGTCCCTAGACTCATCCCCTCTACTTAATGGCACAGAACACTTTTGGACCCTGTTCAGTATGATTGCAAATTATGCCTTTTAGCAGAATTTGCAATCCTTTTACTTGCATGTTGGGGGCAGACCATCGCAGGGCAATGCTGCCCAGCATGCTAGCCTCCGCCTCCCCCCTGTGACCACACTGAAATTACGTCATGCAGCCGTCCCGATCACGATCATGCCACGCCCCCTGTTTGTCTGCCGCTGCCTCCGTTTCACTGATGCCGCCCCCTCAACGCTCCATCTCCGCCTAGGAAATGGAGCGTTGCTGCCACCCCCTGCGCATGCGCCTGCATCATCATCGTATTTTTTGCAGTTGAATCACCAATTGCGATACAACCAGAATAGGGTCCTTTATTAACCTGCGCTACAACCAGAATAGGGTCCTTTATTAACCCCTGTGACCATGCTGAAATTGTGGTCGCTCCGCTATTTCAGCATATTCGCAGAAAGTAAGGAAGCCTCCTGTCGGCGCATCCTGGCTGTGATGGCAGGAGGGCTGCCGCCATCTTTGTGATTGGAGCGGCTGTGTGTGACGTCACGCAGCCATCACGATCGTGCCACGCCCCCTGTTTGTCTGCCGCCGCCCCAGAATAGGGTCCTTTATTAACTAAACTCTGTTCCAGTTATTGCAATTCACCAAACCAGCATCCACTGTACAAATACCATAAACTGTGATATGTGTAATAATACACAAATATGTGTTATGAAGCGGAATCCTGTCTGAGCTAAGAAATCGGGTGTAGTACTGGTGACCGGCAGTCTCCTGACCGCCGGTCACCTTACCGACGCCGGGATCCTGGCAGCATACAGACGCTCGCCACGGGTTCTATTCCCACTCTATGGGTGTCGTGGACACCCACGAGTGGAAATAGTCCCTGTTGGTCGGCATGCCGACCATCGGGATAGTGAGCCGTCGGGCTCACGGAGGAGGTCATGTGACTGTCGGTCAGCTGACCGGCGGTCACATGAATACCACCCAAGAAATCTTGTATAACACGAATACTTAAAAAACAATCTACGAGTAGAACATAAACACACAGAAAAAGAAGCCGTTATCTGGGTGTACTGAGAACCTAGTAATTACAATTGACTGTATAATACATATCTTTTATTGTTATCATTTAACATTTTCAGCCATATGAAATATATAAAAATAAAGTAAGATAGGTGAAAAAGTTTAAGAAATTATGATATTAAAATAAATGTCTTATCCACAGAGACTGCTGTTGCTATGTTGAAGACTTTTCTTCCAATAAGGGCATAATATCCCCTGCTGCTATTGAAAACTATGTTTATGAGATTCTGCTGACTTTCAGTATTACTATTCAGCAGTCATCAGTTATTCTTGCGTAATGTTGGTTGCTAAAGAGTATCAAATGACACACATGAAATGTGACTCTTCTTTTATTTGTATCAATAAAACGGTTTTCACAGAGATTTGTGTCTTATTTATAACTCTTGCACTTACACTGAATGGGCTAGATATGCATCTGTTTTATAATCTATATTGAATATATACTATACCGTACGTATATCATTATATATACACATTCAACTTATATTTCTATAATATCTCAATACAATTTATGCCAATGTGATGGTGTCCTTTGCACGGCTAGTAGCACCACATCATATGTTATTTTATTTTTATAACCACATGTATAGAGTCACTTGTTATTTATTTGGAACAGTAGTGTATGTTGATCCACATATGTATTCACTGTAAATTATTCATGATATTCTTTTGTCCCATAAAGTGTAATACGAGTGCTTTATGACTAACACTGTCCTATCTCAATCCTTTACCCTACTTATCAGTCAGATAGGGTACAGTGTATGTGCTTTGAGCAGACGTTGGCAGCCACTTCCACGCTTTAACGGTGACTCTCGCAGTATGTGATCCGAGCATCGACCAGCGGCTCCGGATACCCGCCGCGTGCGGCTAGCCACTGCTCCCAGCACGTGTGTCTCTGCACCCTGTTCTGTATCAGCCGCTGAATGCAGTGAGTTGTTAGCGGTTAGCTGTAATTCGGGCGCTCTCACCGCCCTAACCCTAATCAGCCGTGCCTGTATCAGAACCTAATGCAAGAGCATGTATATATATTATGTTTGAATTACATTAGCAGCAGTTGTTCATAGCATACAGCAGTCTCTGAAAAACGCCAACGCACGTTTCACAGAGGCTATTTGTCAGGGCATCAACCTGATTGTCATTATTGACAGGTTTATATACCCCTCCCTCCGTTCCTATTGGTCATCATTTTGGTTCAGTCAGATATATGAATGAATCACATATTAAAATTGTATGTTTTTCTGCATTTCCCTTTGTTATTTCACATATATGGAAGAGATATTACGTATCCCCTTATTGTGATCATAATGACATATCTGCTTACCTTCCCTTTTGGATTTGTTTATATCAGCTATATTATCTATTGATTTGATTTCTATTATTTATATTTAATTTTTCTTTTATATTATGAAGTTCAGTTATTGTTTATGATTCCTTAGGTAATATGTATTTTCAGATAATCAGATAATCAGAATAATATTTCTCTAATCCGGTCAAATTTATTTGCTGTTTTATATTCCGAAAATAGATCCATAAATGTAGGAGGAGGAAAATAATCAATTACCAGTATGTGGATCAACATACATCACATATGTGGATCAACACACACTACTGTTCCAAATAAATAACAAGTGACTCTATACATGTGGTTATAAAAAAACAAATAACATATGATGTGGTGCTACTAGCCGTGTGAAGGACACCAGCACATTGGCCTAAATTGTATTGAGATATTATAGAAATATAAGTGGAATGTGTATATATATTGATATAAGGACGGTATAGTGTATATTCAATATGGATTATAAGACAGATGCATATCTAGCCCATTCAGTGTAAGAGCAAGAGTTATAAATAAGACACAAATCTCTGTGAAAACCGTTTTGTTGATACAAATAAAAGAAGAGTCACATTTCATGTGTGTCATTTGATACTCTTTAGCAACATTACTCAAGAATAACTGATGACTGCTGAATAGTAATACTGAAAGTCAGCAGAATCTCATAAACATCGTTTTCAAAAGCAGCAGGGGATATTATGCCCTTATTGGAAAAGTCTTCAACATAGCAACAGCAGTCTCTGTGGATAAGACATTTATTTTAATATCACAATTTCTTAAATGTTTTCACCTATCTTACTTTATTTTTATATATTTCATATGGCTGAAAATGTTAAATGATAACAATAAAAGATATGTTTTATACAATCAATTGTAATTACTAGGTTCTCAGTGCACCCAGATAACGGCTTCTTTTTCTGTGTGTTTATGTTGTAGTCTCCTAGGCTGAGGGTAGCACTCCCATACAGTAAAGAGGTGTGTAGATCACATGATACAATTGTTGGAAGGGAAAGAGAACATTTAATTCTATAAACATCCTCACTGGTGCGGGATTGTCTCCTGTTCTATATACAATCTACTAGTAGGCTGTCATCTCCGCAGATCCCCTGTTAGTACAGGATATATGTTTTATGATATATACAGATGTGACCTCATACATCCTTGCCTGCAAAGCAGATGCATCACAGGCTAGGATTCCCAGCACAACATGGCGTTCGTGGGTACGCACGAACCTGCAAACAAATGCAGGGAACCGGCTTGTGTTCGCAGGCAGCGGGAGTAAGGTATGCTCCCGCTGTCGGTAGTTTCATGCAGTTTTCTATGGCGGCGTGCAAATATTAGCAGGGCAAAGGAAAAGTAGCACTGCGCGTTCCCGCCATGCGTACACTGCGCCATGCTGCTATTTAAAGCAAGGATGTCTGAGGACACATCTGCACAACTGTTTATTTGCAATGCTTGTTAAGTTCTGTTAAACTCAATTTTATAACCTTTTGTTGGAGATTGTTTGGGTGGAAGCTTTTTTCAAAATAATATTCTTATCTTTGTTATCCATCTGATGTTTATCTTGGCAGAGCTGCGGGTTATTATTTAATTTGTCTGACAGTCTTATGATCAAAAAGCAACATTGCTCTTTATAGTCAGCCCTGGTGGTGACTTTTCTTTTGATCCTCAATTGTTGGCTGTTTTTAAATACCCTTCAGCCATGAAGCATTGTGTTCACTAGTATTGTGTAACTAAGGCTGGGTACACACCTGATTGACACGTCAGCCGGTCAGTGGACCCGCCCTTGCGCTGACTGAGCGGCTGAACAGGGTAAGTGTAAACACTTACCAATCAGAAGCTAGACATGCCGGTCAGGATCCCCAGCTGGGCGGGTTTTTGATTTTGCCTGCCCTTCCGTGACGTCAGCCCCCAGCAGCAAGTGTAAGTGAGATATATTGGCCATTGGCTGTGCTGAACAACCGACGTGATGTGTCTATGAACGTTCACAGACATATTTGGGATACATACCTGCCAACAGGTATATTGGCAAGTGTATACCCGGTTTAAGTGTAAGTGTCTACTTTGAAGTGGGTATTAATGTGTACAATACCATTTTTTGAAATGTACCAAACCTGGGAAGATGACAGCTTCTACCTACCATTTAAAAAAATGATCTTGATAAATGCTAGCTGGAAGCTGATTGGTTGATGCGGGCAGCTTTTCAGGGGAGTTTTAAGAGAGGAGGAGGCCCATGTGCAGCCTCCTCCATCCGGGCCCCCTCTTCTCTAGCTGGAGGCACATTAGAGTCTGCGCACTAGGGACTCAATCTCTGGAAAAATTCCCAATGCGCCATTTTCCCAGTGATTATTTGTGCGCTTTCTGCTGCCGCAGGGCTCCAGAGAGGTATGTTGTGGGTCCCCCTGTAGTGTGTGCACCTCACACTCCACCCATTATACATACGTCAGTGCAGCTTTTCCACTTGTCCTCATCTCCACTGTTTAAAAGGGACTACGTTTATGTGACCTCATTTCGATCTAAGTCTACTGTGTCCTCCAGACTAGGGGTGTGAGTAACAAATTAGATAAAACTTTTAGTATTTATATATTGTATAAAAAATCTAATCATCATAGAAATATAACCGGTCTGATACGAGTGACCCACGCCATGCATCGTCATGCTTAATCTACAACTTTATATGAATTTCTTTGATACAAAAATATTAATCTTAAGTTATTTATCAAAGCTTGGAGAGAGATAAAATTGTGAGTGATACTGGGGCAGATGTATTAATCCTGGAGAAGTGATACAGCAGTGATAAGTGCAAGGTGATAGTGCACCAGCCAATCAGCTCCAATATGTAAATTGACGGTTAGGAGCTGACTGGCTGGTGCACTATCACCTTGCACTTATCACTGCTTTATCACTTCTCCAGGCTTAATACATCTGCCCCAAAGCACCAACCAATCAGCTCCTGTCATTTTCCAAACACAATTTTACCAATACAGAGTGGGCAGACTCCGATTTGTAATCAGGTGCAATATGTAAAAAATGTGTTTTATATTATGATTGCTGGTCAATCCTTTTTACATATAATGTGCAGCTCCTACTAGGTAACCCAGAATATTACCCTTGAACCATACAAAATGTATTCAGTACTACAGTTAGGGTTACAGAAAGGGTTAATACATTTTTAATCAAGTAAAATTTCAAATATGAATATAAAACAGGCAAACTGCCACAAAGATTCACAGTGTTACTTCTATCAATTACTGTAAAATTATTATCACATTGTACAAGCAGTATTAAAACTCCATTTCTGGAATAATGGAATATACATTAGTTCTGATTAGCTCTGCGCTATGCTCCACCTCCAATATTGATCTTGTCCCTCCTTAGTTTTAAGGAAAGAATAAAGTTGCCACCGGTATCCTGGTCCAATGTTTTTACTTGTAGAAACCTTTCGCTTTGTAACAGTGTCTCTGTTTTATTTGGATACAGCGCTGATACCCCAGTTCCACAATGGGTTTAGGTTATTGTGTTTGGTATGGTAACAACTGCAGCAGCTGATTGTAAAGGCTCTCAATAGCCGTGCTGTATAACTCACCACTGATCACCGGCTGTAGATGTATTCACTGACACTGGTACTCAGCTGTCTAAGCAGTTGGAATTGCTTTCATAAGCCGCGGCATATAGCTCACCGTCAGCCGCCACTAGCAGATGGAGTCACAAATCTGTATTTGTATCTACAGCCAGGAAAAGCTGTGCAGGGGTACAGGATTTGCAGTGAGTCCTGAAATTACACTATCCGAAGCTGGCATAATTATCACAGGGCTCATTGCTGTATTTTTTTTTTTGTGAATTCGGCCAGATTGGGAAATGCAATCTGGTTACAAAAAAATAGAATTAAAGGATAATTCCAATAGGCCGGCCATAGCCTGCTTCATTCCGTCGGTTGTTTTCCGATGTTTGGTCACCTCACTCACAGCACATGTTCAGATCTCATCGCAGCAGCAAATTTGTTAGCTAATGGGCAAAACCATGGGTGTAATTCCAAGTTGATCACAGCAGGATTTTTTTTAGCAGTTGGGCAAAACCATGTGCACTGCAGGGGAGGCAGATTTAACATGTGCAGAAAGAGTTAGATTTGGGTGGGTTATTTTGTTTCTGTGCAGGGTAAATACTGGCTGCTTTATTTTTACACTGCAAATTAGATTGCAGATTGAACACACCCCACCCAAATCTAACTCTCTCTGCACATGTTAAATCTGCCTCCCCTGCAGTGCACATGGTTTTGCCCAACTGCTAAAAAAAAATCCAGCTGCGATCAACTTGGAATTACCCCCCATGTGCACTGCAGGTGGGGCAGATATAACATGTGCAGAGAGAGTTAGATTTGGGTGAGTTATATTGTTTCTGTGCAGGGTAAATACTGGCTGCTTTATTTTTATACTGCAATGTAGATTTCAGTTTGAACACACCACACCCAAACCTAACTCTCTCTGCACATGTTACATCTGCCCCCCCCTGCAGTGCACATGGGGGGTCATTTGGACCCGATCGCTCGCTGCAGTTTATCGCAGCACAGCGATCGGGTCAGATCTGCGCATGTGCCAGCGCTGCAGTGCGCCGGCGCATGCTGTACGGCCGAAGGCTGTTGTTCCCTAGCGATCGCCTCTGCCTGATTGACCGGCAGAGGCGATCGCTGGGAGGGAGGGGGCTGGATGGCGGCATTAAGCGGACCATTGAGGGGGGGCCGCGGTGGCTGCGTGATGTCACAAGCAGCCGCTGCGACCCGGGCAGCGAAGAGGTTCACCAGGCCAGCCGCAGGAGCTGCGCTGGCCGGGAATTACTCCTCAAATGCAAAAGCATCGCCGCTGTGCGATGCTTTTGCATTTCTGCAGGGGGGGCCGGCACTGACAAGCAGGGCGGACTAGCCCTGTGTTGGACGTCCCCCTGCATGTCTGAGTGCCAGATCGTAGCTGTGCTAAATTTAGCATGGCTACGATCAACTCGGAATGACCCCCATGGTTTTGTCCATTAGCTAACAAATTTGCCCTTTGTCCAATGGCGCATGCACACGATCATACAAATGAAGGCGCGCATGCTCCGGAAAAGGGAGTGTGGCTACTCAAAAGGGGTGTGTCCTTAGGTGTAGTGTACCATATACCCCATATACCCCTTATACACATGATGCACCAGAATAGTAGGACCCCTTTTACTATCTAGTACTGGTACCCCTTACACATTATGCCACACTGAATGAGCCAAAATTCCCACAGAATGAGCCGAAATTCACATTACGCTACACAGTATGATCCAAAATTCACATTATGTAACACGGTATGATCCAAAATTCACATTATGCAACACAGTGTGATCCACAATTTACATTATGCCACACCGTATGATCCAAAATTCACATATGCCACACAGTATGATCCAGAATTCACATTATGCAACATGATATGATCCAGAATTCACATTATGTCACGCAGTATGATCCAAAAATCACATATGCCACACCGTATGATCCAAAATTCACATATGCCACACAGTATGATCCACAAGTCACATTATGCAACACGATATGATCCAGAATTCACATTATGCAACACTGTATGATACACAATTCACATTTTGCAACACAGTATGATGCACAATTCAGGGACAGGGAGAGTGACAGCAGGGACAGTGACAAAGAGAGTGACAGCAATGACAGAGAGAGTGACAGCAGAGACAGAGAGAGTGACAGGGAGAGTGACCGCAGGGACAGAGAGAGAGACAGCAGGGACAGAGAGAGGGACATAGGGAAGCAGGGTAACAGTACCTAATAAGCAGTGGAGGAGGCTGTGGTCAGCGGAGGTGCAGAGGCTGGAGTTGGCGGCAGGTGAGGAGAAGGTTCTGGGCGGCGGCAGAGCGGAGGAGAAGGCCCTGGGCAGTGGCGGTGTGGAGAAGGATGTGGGCAGTGGCGGTGAGGAGTACGTGGACAGCGGTGGTGAGGAGGATGTGGGCGGCGGCGGTGAGGAGAAGGCCCGGGCCTGAGGCAATGTGGGCATGGCCTTTGGTCCCTTTGAAATCTGCCATGGACTGGCAGCCAATCAGGAGCGGCCGCAGCGGAGGTGATCTTCAGTGCTCGAGGTGCCGGTATGCTATACGGGCCCACTTCAAGCACTGCACACACCCAAATTCAATACAAGTAAAGAAAAAATTCCGGTGATTGCGATATAGTACAAAGAGCATCCTAGTGATTGCCCAATAATACCCAAAGCATACCAGTGACTGCCATATAATACACAGATCATCCCACTGACTACCATACAATACACCAATGATTGCCATACAATGCATAGCGCATCCCAAAACACTGGAAGGACCAAGCAGTCAGTGATGCATCTATGTTGTTTGTATTGGTCTTTGTTATGCTATCCTAGAGGTATCAGTTTGTAGAGGGTTCATTTATGCTGCAGAACCATAATCTAGATATAATATATATATAAATATATTAGTAATATTAACTAGGGTATCAATAAGTGATTAGTCATTCACCATATCAGTGCATTGATTCTCTAGTAATGTTTTTAGTAACATATTCCTGGATCGTTGATCCATGAATGTAGTATACTATGACCTTCATACAGTACACAGAGCATCCCAGTGACCACAATAGATACACAAAGCATTCCAATGACAGTACACACAGTTTCCCTGTGACCACAAAACCTATAGGGATATATTTAATTAGAGTCGGAAACTGCTGTCTTGTCGGAATGACGGAGGTTTCCAACTGGAATAGGTCGGAAGGGGTTCCGACCTATTCCATCCAGCCTCGTTTTTTCCGATAAGTTGGCGGCTTCAGTCGCCGAGCCTTGTGTATTGTCGGAAGCGCGGCAAAACCCGACAGGGTGAGGCACCAGGCTAGACTAGTATTGTTTATGGTTGTGCATCGGGCCATTTTTCAGGTTTTGTGTTTTGGTTTTGAATCTGTATCTTCTTTATGTTTGAAATCTGTATTGGTTTTGCAAAAGCCGCCCTTGCAGGTTTTGGTTTTGGATTTGTATTTTTTTTTAAAGAATCATAAAAACATGTAAAATATCAGAAATTGGGGGGTAGTTTTGTTCCTACAATATTGTTGACCTCAATAAAATTAATTTCCACTCATTTCCAGACTGTTCTGAATACCTCATAGCTCACAATATATTGTTTTCATCCAGTTTAGGCGAAAAGGTTGCACTGAGCTAGCTGGATGGCTAAGCTAAGCGACAGCAGTGGGTGGCACATACACGTGGCCCATCTAGGAGTGGCACTGCAGTGGCAGACAGGATGGCAGTTTTATAAACTCTGCCCAAAAAATGCTACAAAGAGCACATAATCCAAAGAAAGGAGGTGCAAGATGGAATTGTCCTTGAGCCCTCCCACCGACCCTTATGTTTTATATTAAACAGGACATGCAAAGTTTAACAAACCAATCATTTCAGCGACATGGACTGTCACTTGTGGCTGAAATTATTGGTTTGTTTGGACCCCCACAAAACAAGCTGGCAATGCTCAGTGCACAAACTGGCTTTAGTACTTTAGGCATGATGCCGTCATCAGCAGCATCCTATTGCTCACCCCCATCAGTGTGTACATCCTCTTCTTCACAGACTATTAATTTGGCCCCGCTGGAATCCACCATCACAGGTCCCTCTGTACTTTTTTGGAGGTAATTGCTAGGGTCTTCCTCATGGAATTTGTAATTAATTTTGATGAACATCATCTTCTGCACATTTTGGGGAAGTAACCTTCTATACCGATCGCTGGCACGGTTCCCGGCTGCGCTAAAAACTCTCCCTGAGTACACACTCGAGGGTGGGCAACTTAAGTAAAACAAAGCCAGTTTGTGCAAGTGCCTCCAAATTGGCTTTTTTCCCTGCCAGCAGTGGCGTAACTACTGCCCCCGCAGTCCTCGCGGTGGCTTGGGGGCGAGGGGCTGCGGGGGCGCCACTGATTACAGCAGACTGACATGCGGACGAGCGCCCGCATGTCAGTCTGCTTTCTCCTTCACTCCGCCTGGTCCGCCGCTTTTTGGAGGGACACGGAGGGCACAGTGCGCGCCTCTCCTGTGTCCCTCCTGCTGCATCATCTCCGGCGGCCGCGGGTCTGATAGGGAGAAGTGCCGTCCGTGAGCTCTAATTGGCTCACGGACGGCACTTCCCCCTATTAGACCCGCGGCCGCCGGAGATGATGCAGCAGGAGGGACACAGGAGAGGCTGTGCCCTCCGTGTCCCTCCAAAAAGCGGCGGCGGCGGCGGCTGGGGGGAAGGGGGGATGATAATATCTGGCAGGGGGGGATATCTGGCACTGGGGCATTATCTGGCACTGGGGCATTATCTCATCTGGCACTGGGGGGGAATATCTGGCGGGGGGGGGGTGGATATCTGGCACTGGGGCATTATCTGGCACTGGGGGGAATAACTGTCAGGGGGGGATATCTGGCACTGGGGCATTATCTGGCACTGGGGGCATATATGACACGGGGGGAATAACTGGCAGGGGGGGGGATATCTGGCACTGGGGCATTATCTGGCACTGGGGGGGAATATCTGGCGGGGGGGGGGGTGGATATCTGGCACTGGGGCATTATCTGGCACTGGGGGCATATATGACACAGGGGGGGAATAACTGGCAGGGGGGGGGGATATCTGGCACTGGGGCATTATCTGGCACTGGGGGCATATATGGCACTGGGGGGGGAATATCTGGCACCGGGGCATATATGGCACTGGGGGGGGGGGATATCTGGCACTGGGGGCATATATGGCACTGGGGGGGGCATATCTGGCACTGGGGGGGAATATCTGGCGGGGGGGGGGTGGATATCTGGCACTGGGGCATTATCTGGCACTGGGGGGAATAACTGGCAGGGGGGGGATATCTGGCACTGGGGCATTATCTGGCACTGGGGGCATATATGACACAGGGGGGGAATAACTGGCAGGGGGGGGATATCTGGCACTGGGGCATTATCTGGCACTGGGGGGGAATATCTGGCGGGGGGGGGGTGGATATCTGGCACTGGGGCATTATCTGGCACTGGGGGCATATATGACACAGGGGGGGAATAACTGGCAGGGGGGGGGATATCTGGCACTGGGGCATTATCTGGCACTGGGGGCATATATGGCACTGGGGGGGAATATCTGGCACCGGGGCATATATGGCACTGGGGGGGGGATATCTGGCACTGGGGGCATATATGGCACTGGGGGGGGCATATCTGGCACTGGGGGCATATATGGCACTGGGGGGGAATATATGGCACTGGGCATATTTGGCACTGGGGGGGAATATATGGCACTGGGGGCATATCTGGCACTGGGGGCATATGTGGCACTGGGGGGAATATCTGGCACTGGGGGCATATGTGGCACTGGGGGGGTATATGTGTACCTGGCACATGGGGGGGGCTATATTTGGCACTGGGGCATGTGAGTACCTGGCACCGTGGGGGAATATCTGGCACTGGGGACATATGTGGCACTGGGAGCACAGCCCTAGCAACGAGCATGACACCCAGTGCATGAAACACCTGGCAACGAGCATGACACAGTGCATGAAACACCTGGCAACGAGCATGACCCCCAGTGCATGAAACCCCTGGCAACGAGCATGACACCCTGAGCATGAAAACCCCTGGCACCGTGCATGGAACCAAGAGCATGAAACCCCTGGCAACGAGCATGACACCCAGTGCATGAAACCCCTGACAACGAGCAGGTAATTGAAAAGTAATTAGAAACCTTATTATAAGACTTAATGTGTAATGGGCATTATGGTGTGTGGCATAATGTATCACGGACATTGCGGTGTGTGTCATAATGTGTCACAGGCATTACGGTGTATGGTATACTATATCGCAGGCATTGTGATATGTGGTATAATGTCTCAGGGTCATTGCAGTGTGTGGCATAATGTATCACGGTCATTGCGGTGTGTGTCATAATGTGTCAGGCATTACGGTGTGTGGTATACTATTTCACGGGCATTGTGGTATGTGGTATAATGTCTCAGGGTCATTGCAGTGTGGCATAATACATAACGGACATTGCGGTGTGTGGCATAGGGTGTAACGGGCAGGGCATTGCGGTATGTGTCACAGGCATTACGGTGTATGGTATACTATATCACGGGCATTGTGGTATAATGTATCACGGACATTGCGGTGTGTGTCATAATGTGTCACAGACATTGTATGTGCTATAATGTATCAGGGACATTGCAGTGTGTAGCATAATGTATAACGGGCATTGCGATTCCTGTCATAATGTGTCACAGGCATTACGGTGTGTGGCATAATGTGTCACGGGCATTACGGTGTGTGGCATAATGTGTCGGGGGCATTACAGTGTGTGCATATTGTGTCGTGCATTATTGTGTGCGGCATAATGTCTAAGGGCATTGCAGTATGTGGCATAATGTATACTGGGCATTACTATAATGAGGAAAAATGACAAATAATGTAAGGGGCATGAATCAGGATTATTTTTCTTTCCTGTGGTGGCCAACGTATGGGCGTGCAGGTTGCAGAACTGGGGTATAAGGTAGTCTTTTCCTGCAATGCCACGCCCCTTTATGCGAAACCACACCCATTCCAACGAAACCACACCCCTTATTTTGCTCCCAATTATGTAGCATGAAGGAGGGGGGGGGGGGGCGCAAAAGAATTTTTTGGCTTGGGGGAGAAAAATTTCTAGTTACGCCACTGCCTGCCAGTATTGGATCGGATTGTCTGACATGCCTATTTGGATGCTACAGTATCACTGACATAGTCGTCAACCATTCTTTCAATGGTGACAGCATCATATGCAGTTACAGTAGACTGCCAGTAATTGTACGCAGCTCCTTCAGTCCGGACCAGATGTTAAAACTTGTTCCTGACTGATCTGCATCACTGCCAGTGGATCTTTTAGGAAAATTTAGATTTTTCCTTGCAGCCGCAGTTGGCGGAGAAAATGAAGGAGGAGATGTTGCCGTGTTACATTCCGCTTGAGCTGACAATTTTCTCACCAACAGCTCTTTGCATCTCTGCAGATTTGTGCCTGTTGGAAAGAAAGATACAACGTATGACTGAAACCTAGGGTCAAGTATAGTCACCAAAATATAGTGATCTGATTTCAAGAGATTGACGACCCTTGAATCCTGGCAAAGCGAATGAAGGGCTTCATCTACAAGTCCGACATACCTAGCGGAATCGGTCCATTTCAGCTCCTCCTTCACTTTCTCCATCCGCTTTTGCAAAAGCCTATTGAGGGGAATAACCTGACTCAAGCTGGCAGTGTCCGAACTAACTTCACATGTGGCAAATTCGAAGGATTGGAGAACCTTGCACAACACGGAAATTATTCTTCACTGCGCTTGACTCAGGTGCATTCCCCCTCTTTTCCCTATGTCCTAGGTTGATGTGTAGGCTTGAATGGCCTTTTGCTACTCCTCCATCCACTGAAGCATATAAAGGGTAGAATTCCACCTCGTTACTACCTCTTGCTTCAGCTGATGGCAGGGCAAATTCAAGAGTGTTTGCGGGTGCTCCAGTCTTTGACATGCAGTTGCTGAATGTGGTAAATGCCCACAATTGTTTTGGGCCACCAACAGCATCTACTGCACGCCCGTCATTTTGAAAAAAAATCTGTACCACCAAATTAATTGTGTGAGCAAAACATGGGACTTGTTGGAATTGGCCCTGCTCTCACAATATGGTGGCATTGTCAGATATCACAAATTGTGCAATGAATTCCCTGAGTTTTTCTAAGAGGTTCTCAGTGATGTACCCCTTATTGACATTGGTGATACACAGCGTAGCCTGCCTCAGAATGAGTTGGCATTTGTGAGATAATGACGCTGCTGCTGCGTAAGGCAATACATCTACCCAGCGGACTGCCACAGTCCTATAGTCTTTAATTTGTCATGTTCCACTTGTCCACATATCCGTGGTTAAGTGGACAGTCGGTACAACGGCATTTCTGAGGACACTAATGTCAGTTCTTTTAATGTCTTTGTACAGGCTGGGAATTGCTTGTCTAGTGAAGTGGAATCTAGATGGTATTTGGTACTGGGGACACACTACGTCAATCAACTGTCTAAATCCCACTGCACTAATGTTGGATATTGGACGCAAGTCTAACACCAGCATAGTTGTTATGGCCTCAGTAAACCACTTTGCAACTGGGTGACTGCTGTCATACTTCATCTTCCTTGCAAAGGATTGTTGAACAGTCAATTGTTTTGTTAAACTGCAAGTAGTCTTCCTTGTCCCCTTCTGAGATGAAGATCGACTCCCAGCAGCAAAAGCAGCAGCAGCAGTAGGCGTAGCACTCAAGGATCCTCCTGAGGAATTGGATACAGGACTACTTACAAACCTGATTGAGGAGGAAATTGACAATGAGGGTGTTGGTGGTGGGGAGTTTCTGAATGTTTCAACAACTTGTGATGTATGTGCTGCAAGTGGCGTAACAGGGAGGAGATTCCTAGGTGGTTACAATCCCTGCCTCTACTTACAATGGCTTTACAAAGGCTGCAGATGGCTCCACAGTAATTGTCCGGGTGTGGGGAGAAATAATTTCACACAGAAGAGGTGGATTTTTTTGTCTTTTGCCCATGCATGACAATGGACTTAAGTAACAACTGTCTCCACTGGAGCCTTCTTTAAACAAACCACATAACCCATCATTAAAATCCTCATCGTCAACTTTCTCACTAGCGCCAGTTACACCAATATCCTCATACTCCTGGTGTACTTTTACAGTGTCATTCTCAGTCTCAATGTTAGCACGTTGCCTGGCGCTGCTCCTCCCAACACTTGCAGAGGGCATGCAAATGGTGGAAGGAGCTTCCTCCAGTATTGGAAAGGTTAGCCTTATACATTTCAACCGTGAACACACTTGGGGGTAAATTTACTAAGCTCCCGATTTTGACCGAGATGCCGTTTTTTCATCAAAGTGTCATCTCGGTAATTTACTAAACTCAAATCACGGCAGTGATGTGGTCATTCGTAATATTTTGGAAGTTCAAGGTAAAAATCACGAATGAATACACCATCGGTCAAAATACGCCTGTTTAGATATGAATCTCGGTCATTTACTAACCATTCGTAATTGTAATTTCTGCCGTGAAAATGCATTTGCGGCCGCGAAAAAATACAAATCGTAAAAAATTCCTAAAAAAAAACGCACCAGCATTTGAAAAGCGTGTTTACATGTGTACTCAATTATCCATTACTCACACCTGAATGTTTGGCCCTATAAAAGTGTTCCAGGCACATTTTGAATTTCTCTCACTCTGAAATGGCGGCTGTGGTGTGTGCCAATGAATTTATGTTTGCTGTGGGATACCTTAGACTGCTCCATGAGGCTTCCAGGAATCAGGCCCAGGTAAGTGAACATGGTCAACAGGTTGTCCAGGTGCCGCGGAGGCTGCGCCAGCCTCGTTTTTTTAGAGGGCGTTTAAACTTAAACGCATTGTCCGATGATAGGGTCATACAGATGTTCCGCCTAAATAGAACCAACATTTTCCACCTGTATGACCTTGTCAAACTGGGCCTAGACCCTGAGACAGCACGCTCTCGCTCTGTCTCAGGCCTACACAAACTCCTGGCTGTGTTACACTTTATGGCTACTGGGAGCTTCCAGGCTGTGGCAGGCGACGTGATTGGTATCTCACAGCCCACCTTTTCAAGATATTTGAATCAGGTGAGTCTAAAAATACATAGGCGGTTATGTCTAAGTGTTGCTTCTGTAAGTACAAACAACACAGTATTGTATAGAATACCTAACATGACACTCACCTTAGCTTGTTTAATGTCCACTCAGGTTTTGGATGTCTTGGATCCACATATTAATGCCTCAATCTGCTTCCCTACCGAGGAGTCGGAGTGGCGTGCTGTCAGGGTAGCTTTCTATGAGCTTGCTGGCATGCCCAATGTGCTGGGGGCCATAGATTGCACACACGTTCAGCTGAGATCACCTAGGGGCCGCCAATACATATATACGAATAGACATCTGGCCCAATCAACTAATGTCCAGGTGGTCTGTGATGCAAACTTTAAAATTATGAGTGTTGTTGCCGGTTACCCTGGTGGCTGCCATGACTCCTTCATCCTCAGTCAGTCATCGCTCTTTGATAAATTTGAGGCCGGACAAATGCCTGATGGCTGGCTGTTGGGTATGTTTAAAATGTTTTGTGTGTATGTCTTTTAACCACAAACTCTAGTTTTGAGTAGGGGAAAGAATAATCTAACACATGTACTAATGTTGACTATATCTGTTTTTCAGGTGATGGGGGTTACGGCTGCTACTCTTGGCTCCTTACTCCATTGTCCCAACCTGATTCTCCTGCTGAACACAGTTACAATCATGCACATAAGGCTACGCGGAATGTGATAGAAAGATGTTTTGGTGTGCTGAAGTCACGGTTTCGGTGTCTGGATAAATCTGCAGGCCTTTTGTTGTATAGTCCCTCAAAGGTGACTAGAATTGTGTTCTGCTGCTGTTTTCTCCATAATCTGTGTTTAAGTCAACATCTGGCACATGATGAGGGAGAAAGCAGTCAGCAAGCAGAGGAGTTAGAACCATCTGGTGACAGTGTGAGTACATATGTAGGGAGGCAGGTACGGCAAGAAGTGATCCTGCGGTATTTTTCAGGTAAGTTTTTGTAGGATGTAATTATCCTTGCCTAAACACTTTGCAATACTTTCAATTGTGTGTTTTGTTACTTACTGTTTGTTGTTTATAGTGGTGTGTACATTGTACTTAGTTTATTTTAGAAATACATTTTCAGTCATTACCCATGAAAAACAGACATACATACATAGCAGCTTCTACAATGTTTGAGACGGACACAGGAAGTTTTTTGTTTGTCAAATCAAAATTTTTATTGCGTAAATCACATTTGTCAAAAGTCTTATTTTTTCCGCTTGTGTGTGCTGGGTGCTGTGCTTTGTGCTGGCTCACTGGCACGTGCTCTGGAGGAACGCCGAACAGGGGAGGTTACTGGCGTTTGGATAGGGGTCGTGGTTCCAGAGCTGGAGGTAACTTGTTGAGCTGCCATCAATGTTATGTTGTTGCTCAAATTATTTATGCTAGCATTAAGTTGTGTGTTGGTTGCAGTGTGGCTGGCTACAATCCGGGATAAAGACTCATTCACAACCTGGTTGTGCTGAATGAGTTGTACGAGTGCCTGCTGATGGCGCTGTTGCTCATCAATGATGCGCGTTAAATGAGCCAGCATTTGGTTGTTGTCAGCCCGTATTTGCTCCATCGATGTTGCGATTCTGCCTACTTGGACAATCAGTCTGCCCGAGTTGCGACTAATGCGCGGTAGATGATGGGGCAGACTGGCAAGGTGTTGGGTATGTGCGGTCAGGCTGGCATTGCTTTGTGCCTGTTGGCTTGTCCAACTGGCCCAAAAGTCATCTGGGATTTGTGGCTGGGGTGGAGCTTGTGCCAGTTGTGGACTCATGGAGGCTTGGGGTATATCCTGCAGCTGTATTGGCTGGCTCGGGTCAACAGGTGTTAGTTGCAGTGTGAAAGTTGCCTGTTGGTCTTGTCCCTGCTGGTCCACGTCGACCATCAAGCTGGGCTCTGTATGGGGTGGCCAACATGCAATGTTTATCTTTCTTTAAATAGATTTGCTAGTTCTACACATTACTACATTCATAATACTCCTTTTTTCTAGTTTTTAGAGTTGTTTTTCAAAACTTATAATTTGTTTTTTCTCCAAAAACATATATACCATCACAGGCGTGCACATAGACAGACTTGCGTAATCCTCACCTAACTACCTCCCCTCCACAGCATTACAGTGTTATGTCACCTCCCCTGTCCACGATATAGACTGCTTACCTGGATAGTCCAGAGGAGCGGAGCAAGTAAGCAGTCTACATACCGGACAGGGGAGATGTGTGAACACTATAATGTTGTGGAGTGTGTTTTTTTTTATTGTTTTTTGTTTGTTTTTTTATTTATTTTAATGTGCACGTGTGTGACCAAAATTATTACAAATGTATGTTCGTTTTTAAAAATGATGTTGGCGATATCAACCACTAAGACATTGTAAAATTAAGCATTTGCACCTTTACCAATTGAAGACGTAACATCACATTGCTTGTTATGGCAAACATGTAATCTCAACTACAACTCACAACATAGTAACTGTACTGTGTAGATTATTTGCTATGTGTTTAGTTTCTGTTTGGACTCACCAGATAACTGAGGTGATCGGGGCTCATCACTCTGTGGACTTGCCAATAATGCCAGTGGTGGCTGGGGTGACACTGCAGAAATGCGACGCCTGGGTGGGGAAGCTGGAGCCGCAGATTCCGTGCCAAGACGCACTGTCTTACTTGGCCTCCTGGGTAAGTGGCCCGAGCCCTGTGATGGGCGCCTTACAGGAGGTCGGCTTACAGAAGAAGAACCTATGAGAATATATAAACATTAATATTTTGTACTTCTATGTGTTTGCAGAATATGTGACTACAGTGAAGTCTTACCTGCAATCCCAGCATCATCCTGAGTTGTCTGAGGCCTGTCTGGCCGGCTGGTCTGTCGGACTGTTGAAAAAGTGGCGCAAACATTATTACCATGCTTTGTGTCAAAATTTTAACTGCAAAGCCTTAGTGTACTGTAACCATCTATTAGGTATTCTAAATTAAACTAATTTCTGCTTAAGATCTTCGTGCTTCCTTAATTTGTGGTGTATATCAAAATGTACATGGTGTTGCACCAAAAAAATCTGTTACATTTGAGAATTATGCGTCAGATATTGCATAGATTGACTACTTGCAAATGTAACCAAAATGTTATTCTGAATTTTTCAAACCTTTTTTTGGAAGTAAATAAATCAAATATTTTATTAAAAAATTAGATACAACACCGATGTCCAAGCAATATCGCAAAATTATTATTGAAAATACACATACCAGCAGGCATTGCACCTGTTTTTGCGCAAAATTAAACAAAAAATACAGCCAAGGCAAGATGGAAAATGCAATTTCTAAACACAAACACACCTTAAGGGTGCATAGGCCTGCAATATCTGAGCAACAATTTTTGCAGCCTTTAACCTTATAAAAATTCAAAAAAAACATTTAGAGGACATTTAAAAATAAATTTGACAAATCCAACTCACCATCCTGCGTGGGTCGGTCCGAATCCCGGACATGAGTAGCAGACACCACTTCTACAGGAATCAATGCCCGCACAGGCTCCTCCCACTCCCGATAGGTTGCCCGGAAAGGGGGGCCTCCTCCGGTTTTTCGGGCTGATTTTGCCTCTTTGGCCATCTTGGCCTTGACACGCCGCTTTATGTCATAGAACCTCTTGCGACACGTGTCCTCAGTCCGCCTCACCACACCCTCACTATTGACGGCAACTATTACTTGCCCCCACAGGACAGACTTCCTGCGGGAGGACACCTTGCCAGCATCCTGACCAAACAATTGGCGATGGTGCTTCATCAGCTCACGCACCAACGCCATATTTTCAGCATAGCTGAACTTAATATTCCTGCCAGTCTTGGTAGTGGTGCGTGGCTGCGGAGCCACAACACCATCACTATCACTGGAGAATGCAGCAACAGGCACCCCCTCCTCCTCCTCCTCACTAACCTCCTCCCTCTCACTACCCCCCTCCACCTCACTAACAGCCTCCACCTCACTAACAGCCTCCACCTCACTACCAGCCTCCACCTCACTAACCTCCGCCACCACACTGACCTCTGAGTCTGACATGAGGACAAACGACAAAAAACACAGAAAAATCAAAACACAAAACACACTCCTCCACTACTACTACTACTACACACCACACAGCCAACACACACGCTCACTCACTCACTCACTCACTCACTCACTCACTCACTCACTCACTCACTCACAAACAATGACAAAAGACAAAAAAAAAATAACAAGGACAAAAAAGTTGACAAACTGAGAAAAAACAATACTACAAATATGACAAAACTACTTACACACACAGTACAGCACTCAACAATCACAAAACTCCTCTCCAAATCCACCAAAAACTCCACCAAACTCACCAACTCCAAATACACCTTCCTCTCTCCTCTCCACTAGCTAAACCCACGAGGTGCGGTGTGTTTGGGGCGGTTTTATAGTAATATGCACAGACACTCCTCCTTCACGAATACAACCAATCACGGACGCGTGACGAAAACGAAACTTAGGACTAAAAACGCGGCCGCAATTTCAAAATCACTGCCGTAACAGACATGTGACGCAGTCGTAAAAAAAACACAAAAACACGGCCGCGAAACAACAAACGCGGCCGCATTCTACAGCAGAAAACCACGAATGACATCGACATCGGAACAAAAGAAAAACACGAATACGACAGCTTAGTAAATTAGTCGTAATCAATTCAAAAAGTTGCAATTTTACACTGTCGATGTCATTCGTGATTGAACTTGGACCTGAATCTGGAAAATACGAATCTTAGTAAATTTCCCCCTTGGACTCTTTTTGGGGATTGGTGATATTTCTGAACTCACAGTTGGTTTCTGTGCCTGAACAAGTTTAATTTTTTTAACTCTTCATTATGAGACGCAGAACTACCAGTCATAAACACAGGCCAAGGCCTTTCCTTGCCACCATGTGTAGTGAATATATTGCCTATTTTAAGTTTCTCGTCAGCTATCTTTTTATTTTTTTTTATTTTTATTTATCACCGTAAAATATGGCTTCTTTGATTTTACATGGCCTATATGCCATTAGGCATTGGCCTTATCAGATGACGTTGACGGACTTGCATTGTCAATGTCATGACAAGTGGCAGCAGTTTCAGCACTAGTAGTAGGAAGTGGTTCCTGATCTTTCAATTGTTTGTCCTCCATTTCTATCAACATGAAGTGGGGTACGAAGTGGGGTGTCGCACAAATGCAGGCCCGGCGCTACCCGCTCAGCAAAGGGATGCAGTGCAGGGAGGCGCTGGGACAGAGAGGCGCTTCCCCTGCTCTGAATCCCTTCACTGCTGCGCCGTCCTGTTTCCCCCTGCTGCTGCTGTGACTGTCACGGTATGACAGTAACTGGCAGCAGTGCCTGCAGAATCAAAAACCTCCTGCCTCCCCTCCCCGTGTGACAGCGGCTGAGTACGGGACAGAAGGGGGCGGAGCTAAATGGGACAGAAGGGGCGGAGCTACACAGACCAGGCTGCAGTACAGAGGGAGACTGGCTTAGGTAAGTGGTGTGTGTGTGTATGTGTGCATATGGTGGGTGGGTGTGTATGTGTGTGTATATATGTGTGAATTGTGTGTGTGAGGTATGTTATAAACGCTAGTACTGGGGGGGGCATTACGTATAATGACGCTACTACGGGGGGAGGCCATTACATGCAAGGACGCTACTACTACTGGGGGGCATTACGTATAAGGACGCTACTACTACAGGGGGGCATTACGTGAAACTACGCTACTACTGGGGTGGCCATTATTTATAAGGACGATACTACTACTAGGGGGGAATTACGTATAAGGATGTTACTACTACTGTGGGTGCACTACGTATAAGGATGCTACTACTACAGGGGGGCATTACGCGTAACAACGCTACTACTACTGGGAGGGTGCATTATGTATACGGACGCTACTACAGGGGGGCATTACGCGTAACAACGCTACTACTGCTGGGGGGGCATTACTTATAAGGACGCTACTACTACTACGGGGTAATTACATATAAGGAGGCTTCTACTGGGGGTGCATTATGTATAAGGACGCTACTACTACTGTGGGGCATTACGTATATGAACGATACTACTATTAGGGGGAATTACGTATAAGGACGCTTTTACTACTGGGGGTGCACTACGTATAAGGACGCTACTACTGCTGGGGGGGGGCATTACGTATAAGAACGCTACTACTACTTGGGGGCATTATATATAAGGACGCTACTATTACTGGGGGGGCATTACGTATAAGGATGCTACTACTGGGGGGGCATTATGCATAAGGACGCTACTACTACAGGGGGGGCATTACATGTAAAGATGCTACTACTGGGGGGGCCATTACGTATAAGGACGCTACTAGTACTGTGGGGGGGCATTACGTATAAGGACGCTACTACTACTAGGGGGGAATTACGTACAAGGACGCTTCTACTACTGGGGGTGCACTACATATAAGGACGCTTCTACTACTGGGGGGGCATTACGTATATAAGGACGCGTCTACTACTGGGGGTGCACTACGTATAAGGATGCTACTACTACTCTGGGTGCATTATGTATAAGGATGCTACTACTACTGGGGGGGCACTACGTATAAGGATGCTACTACTACTGGGGGGCATTATGTATAAGGATGCTACTACTACTGTGAGTGCATTATGTATAAGGGTGCTGCTACTACTACTGGGGTGCATTACATATAAGGACGCTACTACTACGGGCGGGGCATTACGTATAAGGTTAATAAGATTGTGCTACATTGTGGCGTAATTTTAAATGGGGGTACTATTGTGTGGCCATGCCCCTTACTTGTGAGACCACACCCCTTTTCCCGGCGCACGCCAACGGAATATGGGAGGGCGCAATTTTATAGTTTGCAGGGGGGCGCCGAACACCCTAGCACCGGCCCTGCACAAATGAGTCAGAAATGTATATAATAATTACAAACTGCGGTTAACTTCACGGACAGTTCACACAATATGTGTATCAGTAAGAAATAATACACAGTCACAGTACTTATGAAAATAAAATACAAATTGTACAGTACACTGGGGTAAAGCACAAAAAAAAATCTGTATATCTTTTTATAATTATAATTTTAAACTTTTTGCATTTAGCTATTAATACTATTTTTAACACTGGGGCAGGGCCCCTGGATGGACTGAAAGAGTACCCCTTAATGGATGGAGCAGCCCCTTGATGGACCAACAGCAGCAGCCTCTGGATGTACTGTATACTGGGGTACAGCAAAAAATAGAATTAAATATAAATATTTATTATTTTTTTAACACTGGGTCCCTGCATGGACAGACAGAGCACCCCTTAATGGACGGAGCAGCCCCTTGATGGATCAACAGCAGCAGCCTCTGGATGTATACTGGGGTACAGCACAAAATAGAATTTATTAAATATATATTTTTATTATTTTTTTAACATTGGGGCAGAGCCCCTGGAAGGACGGACAGAGCACCCTTTAATGGACGGAGCAGCCCCTTGATGGACCAACAGCAGTAGCCTCTGGATGTATACTGGGGTACAGCACAAAAACTAGATTTATGGTAAGAAGTTACCGTTGTTAAATCTCTTTCTGTGAGGTACACTGGGCTCCGCAGGGCATGACATTGGGGTGTAGAGTAGGATCTTGATCCGAAGTACCAACAGGCTCAAAGCTTTGACCTTCTTCCCAAGATGCATAGCACTGCCTCCTCTATAACCCCGCCTGTGTGCACAGAAGCTCAGTTTTTGTTAATCAGTCCAGTGCAGTAGCAGGTAAAAAAGATGACAATCGTTAGTAGCCACATACACCACACACTCACGACAGGAGAGGGTGTCAGCGGCTAATGCCATACCAACCCAAGGACGCTAAGTGCGTCAGGGTGGGTGCCCTGTGGAGCCCAGTGTACCTCGCAGAAAGAGATTTAACAATGGAAAGTTCTTACCATAAATCTCGTTTTCTGCTGCGGGGTACACTGGGCTCCACAGGGAATGACATTGGTGATGTCCTAAAGCAGTTCCTTATGGGAGGGGATGCACTGTAGCGGGCACAAGAACCCGGTGTCCAAAGGAAGCATCCTGGGAGGTGGAAGTATTAAAGGCATAAAACCTTATGAAAGTGTTCACTGAGGACCACGTAGCCGCCTTGCACAATTGTTCAAGGGTCACACCACGGCTAGCCGCCCAAGAAGGTCCAACCGACCGAGTAGAATGTGCCTTTATGGTAGCAGGAGCTGGAAGGCCAGCCTGTACATAAGCATGTGCAATCACCATTCTAATCCAACTGGCTAGAGTCTGTTTGTGAGCAGGCCAGCCATGTTTGTGAAAACCAAACAGAACAAAGAGAGAATCTGACTTCCTGATGGAGGCAGTCCTCTTTACGTAGATACGGAGAGCCCGTGCCACATCCAAAGACTGCTCTTTGAAAGACAATTCAGGAGAGGCAAAGGCCGGAACCACAATCTCCTGATTAAGGTGGAAAGAAGACACCACCTTAGGTAAATACCCGGGACGAGTTCTAAGAACCGCCCGATCACGGTGAAAAATCCGATATGTTGACCTACAAGATAAGGCACCCAAATCCAACACCCGTCTAGCAGAGGCAATAGCCAGCAGAAACAACACCTTACGAGAAAGCCACTTAAGGTCTGCAGATTCAAGAGACTGAAACGGAGACCCTTGCAACGCCTCCAGAACCACCGACAAATCCCAAGGAGCCACAGGCGGGATGTAAGGAGGTTGAATCCGCAACACACCCTGAGTGAATGTATGAACATCAGGTAAAGTCGCAATTTTTCTCTGGTAGAAATATGAACCTTGATGGAGGCCAGACGAAGGCCTAAATCCAGGCCCTGTTGTAGAAAGGCCAAAAGTTTGGCCGTACTAAACTTGTAAGCGTCATAATTGTGAGATGCGCACCAAGCAAAGTAAGAATTCCAGGCTCCACTCTCCGGCGTGTACGTCCTGACGACTGAGAAAGTCCGCTTCCCAGTTTAGGACCCTCGGAATGAACACTGCCGATATGGCTGGCAGATGGCATTCTGCCCATTGAAGAATCTGTGATACTTCCCTCAATGCAATGCAGCTTCGAGTGCCGACTTGATGATTGATGTACGCCACCGTGGTAGCGTTGTCCGACTGTACCTGAACAGGTCTGTTCTGTATTAAATGCTGGGCCAAGTTCAAGGAGTTGAACACCGCCAGCAATTCCAGAATGTTTATCGGGAGGAGAGACTCCTCCTTGGTCTACCGACCCTGAAGAGAGTGTTGCTCCAACTCCGCGCCCCAACCTCTTAGACTCAGAAAGACCAAAAAATGAGAAAGCGCTATTCACATCTAATGTGGATTTTATTTTTCCTTATTTACCAATATTTACTAAAAGCACATTATATGTATTTAATGCCGGCTGTAGCGTGAAGATATGACACCCGGAGCACGGTCATGTCACGGCGCCACCACCACACACACACATACATACATACATACATACATAGATTCACACACATTTAGGCACAGACATACATAAACACACAAATACAGTATACACAGATACTGTATATACACACACACACACACACACACACACACACACACACATACATAAACTCACACATACGGTATACAAAGATATATATATATATATATATACACAAACACACATACATGTATACACATTAGCACACAGACATACTGTATACACACACATTTACACACAAACACAGACATATACACATAAACACACAGTATACACAGACATAAACACACAGTTTACACACAGTAATTCTCACCAAGAGGCCAGCAGCAGAGCAGCTCCTTGTTCTAGCCTGGAGGGGCGGAGCTTGTATGTGATTGACAGACTGGACCTCCGTGGGTAGAAGGAAAGGACTGAGGAAAGGGAAGGGGTGGCCACCACACTGCCTGCATGTTCCAGATCACTGAATGCAGATCCCTGACAGCCAGGAAAGTTCTTCTGACAAGCCTTCAAACCTCCTCACTTCCATAACAACACTGCACTGCACTGGACTCTCTGCACTGTGCAGTCAGTGATCTGCAAAATGCAGGCAGTGTGGTGGCCACCCCTTCCCTCTCTTCTAGTCATTTCCTCCTACCCCTGCCGGAAATCCCGGCTCTCTCAGCTGTGCAGTGAGCCGGCGCCTTCTGTCCCCAGCGGCGCCTGGAGCTCGAGCTCCACTTGTTCCACCCTCCCTACGCCCCTGCACATACTAACACAACATACATAACATCTCCCACATAGACACATAATACACAACACCCATAACATCTCCCACACAGACACATAATCGAGGTAATTGTTTTTATAAATTACACAAAAACTACAGTTTCTGCATAATTTAATGGATCAGGAATATGTGCTAATACTAATAGCATCATGCAGGAGATTTCACAGAAATCTCCAGCAAAAGGCCTACTACCGCTGCAGATCGTAGTCCCCATTATTATCAATGTGACGCCTCAAAAAAGCGAAGCAGTGCCTCAATTATTAATACATAAAGCTCATAATTGGAAACCATTTAATGCTATATGCTGTATTATAGACTAGCTGTCATGAAAAAAATTGATGCAGGGTGTGCGGTCTGGGTGCCCCCGGACCCTGGGTGCCTGTGTGTACCGCCAAGACTGCACCCATTACAAACATGCCAGTGCTAGAGACACCCTGCTGACTGGCTGCAAATGGAGCTGAGTCCCCCCAACACTTTCACACTTCCTCTCTCTCCCACTTTTTTCTCCCCCCCCCCCCCCCCCCATCATTGTCTCCCCACCTCTCTTCCCCTCTCCCCACTGCCAGATTTATCAAGCCAGGATTAATTGCACGGTGATAAAGTACAACCAACCAGCTCCTACCTGACATGTTATAGGCTGTGTTTAAAAAAAATGACAGTTAGGAGCTGATTGGTTGGTACTTTATCACTGTGCAATTTATCACTCTCCAAGGCTTGATAAATCTGGGATGTAGGGTAGGGCTACACATAGCAGCCAAGCGGGTCCCATTCAGCAGGACCCGCTTGGCCGGAAGGAGACCGCACATGGGCGCCTATGCAGACACCCACACATGTGCGGCAGTCCCGCCGCCGCCATATCCATTCACAGCATTGCGGTCGGGCAAGATGAAAGGATGCTGGATTTTAATGTGAACACATACATGTCAATGTATGTGTTCACACAGTGCGGCTGTGTTCCATTGAAATCCCGTGCATCACTGGCCGGGTCCTATTCTGCGGCATCCTCCAGAATAGGATCCGCGTGCACGCAAAACCCCCTCCCGATAAATATAAACTTACCATGAATGGCCATATATCCCGGAAATTCCGTGGTCGTGTCTGCAAATAAAAAATAATAGGATTTTGGTACCTACCGGTAAATCCTTTTCTCGTAGTCCGTAGAGGATGCTGGGGTCCACATTAGTACCATGGGGTGTAGACGGGTCCACCAGGAGCCATTGGCACTTTAAGAGTTTTAGAGTGTGGGCTGGCTCCTCCCTCTATGCCCCTCCTACCAGACTCAGTCTAGAAACTGTGCCTAGATAGTGGTGAGATTCATACCAGCTCACACATACAAGGCACGTCAAGCCAACGAGCTTGAACTACTCAGCAACAGCTGAAACATTACTTACCAAGTAACAATGCAGTACTCAACTAAAACGAAGTTGTACTGAACCAAATAACATTTGCAGGAAAACGAAGCGCAGGGCGGGCGCCCAGCATCCTCTACGGACTACGAGAAAAGGATTTACCGGTAGGTACCAAAATCCTATTTTCTCTCACGTCCTAGAGGATGCTGGGGTCCACATTAGTACCATGGGGATGTACCAAAGCTCCCAGAACGGGAGGGAGAGCGCGGAGGCTCCTGTAGAACTGATTGACTGAACTTTAGATCATCAGAGGCCAAAGTATCGAACTTGTAAAACTTTGCAAACGTGTTCGACCCAGACCAAGTTGCAGCTTGGCAAAGGTGTACTGCCGAGACACCCTGGGAAGCCACCCAGGAAGACCCCACCTTACAAGTAGATTGGGCCTCAACAGATTTTGGACACGGCAGTCCTGTCGTAGAATAAGCATGCTGGATAGTGAACCTGATCCAGCGAGAAATCGTCTGCTTAGAGGCAGGACACCCAATTTTCTTGGGATCATATAGGAGAAACAGAGAGTCCGACTTTCTGTGACGAGAAGTTCTCTTCACATATATCTTCAGAGCCCTTACGACATCCAAGGACTTTGATGTAATTGAGGAGCCACTGGCACCACTATAGGTTGGTTGATATGAAATGCTGACACCACCTTCGGAAGAAACTGCTGACGTGTCCGGAGCTCAGCTCTATCTTCATGGAAGATCAAATAAGGGCTTTTACAGGATAAAGCCCCCAGCTCGGACACACGTCTAGCAGCAGCTAAGGCCAACAACGTGACCGCCTTCCACGTAGGAAATTTGACATCTACCTCCTGTAGAGGTTCAAACCAATCCGACTGGAGGAACTGCAATACCACGTTAAAGTCCCAAGGTGCCGTAGGCGGTACAAAGGGAGGTTGGATATGCAGAACTCCCTTCAAAAAGGTCTGAACCTCAGGGAGGGCAGCCAATTGTTTCTGAATGAAAATGGATAGGGCTGAAATCTGGACCTTTACAGATCCCAAACGCAGACCCATATCCACTCCTGCTTGCAGGAAGAGGAGGAAACGTCCCAGTTGAAACTCCACTGTAGGAAACTTCTTGGACTCACACCAAGAGACATATTTCTTCCAAATACGATGGTAATGTTTATACGTTACCCCTTTCCTAACCTTTTTCAGAATGCATTTCCGAGCAAGAATCAGGCGCTCAACTTCCATGCCATCAAACGTAGCCACAGTAAGTCTTGATAGGTGAATGGCCCCTGCTGCAGCAGGTCCTCCCGAAGAGGAAGAGGCCTCAGCTCTTCTTGAAGTAGATTCCGAAGGTCCGCGTACCAAGCCCTTCATGGCCAGTCTGGGGCAACGAGGATCGCTTGAACCTTTGTTCTCCTTATGAGCTTTAGGATTATTGGGATGAGTGGGAGTGGTGGAAACACGTACACTGACTAGAACACCCATGGAGACACCGGGGCGTCCACTGCCACTGCCTGTGGGTCCCCCGACCTGAAACAATAACACTGAAGCTTATTGTTGAGACGAGAGGCCATCATGTCTATTTGGGGTAAGCCCCATAGATCTGTTATTTCCTTGAACACCTCCGGATGGAGTCCCCACTCTCCTGGATGGAGATCGTGTCTGCTGAGGAAGTCAGCTTCCCAGCTGTCTACTCCCGGAATGAAGATGGCTGACAGCGCTAATGTGTGTTTTTCTGTCCAGAGGAGTATTCTTGTGACCTCTGACATTGCCGCTTTGTTCTTCGTTCCATCTTGTCGGTTTATGTAAGCCACTGTTGTTACGTTGTCCGGCTGCACTTGAATGGCCCGATTTCTCAGAAGAGGGGCCGCCTGAAGAAGACCGTTGTAGACGGCTCTTAGTTCCAGGATGTTGATGGGCTTCCAGGCTTGACCACCGTCCTTGGAAGGTTACTCCTTGAGTGACTGCTCCACAGCCCCGAAGGCTCGCATCCATGGTTAGAAGGACCCAGTCCTGAATCCCGAACCTGCTGCCCTCCAGAAGGTGAGGTAACTGGAGCCAACAGAGGAGTGAATTCCTTGCCTTTGGTGACAGATGAATTCTCTGGTGCATGTGGAGGTGAGATCCCGACCACTTGTCCAGGAGATCCAGTTGGAAGGTCCGAGCGTGGAACCTCCCGTACTGGAGAACCTCGCAAGAGGCCACCATCTTTCCAATAGGCGAATGCATTGATGAACCGACACCCGGGGTGGCTTCAGGACATCCCGGACCATAGCTTGTATCACCAACACCTTTTCCCGCGGAAGAAACACCCTCCGTATCCAGGATCATTCCCAGAAATGACAACCTCTGGGTTGGTTCCAAATGTGACTTTGGAAGATTCAGAATCCAACCGTGACTCTGGAGCAGTCGTGTTGTGAGAACAATGTACTGCAGAAGCTTCTCCTTGGACGAAGCCTTTATCAGCAGATCGTCCAGATATGGAACGATGTTCACCCCCTGCTTGCTGAGGAGAATTGTCATTTCTGCCATCACCTTGGTAAACACCCTCGGTGCTGTGGAGAGGTCGACTAGCAGGGCCTGAAACTAAAAATGACAGTCCTGCAGTGCGAAGCGGAGATAAGCCTGATGCGGCAGCCAGATCGGAATCTGGAGGTATGCATCCTTGATATCCAGTGATACCAGGAATTCCACCTCTTCCAGACCTGATATAAGCGCCCTAAGAGACTCCATCTTGAACTTGAACTGCTTTAGAAAGGGGTTCAATGATTTTAGGTTCAGAATGGGCATGACCGAACCATCCGGTTTCGGTACCACGAAAAGGTTCGAATAGTAACCTTTTGGCAGCATGTGAGGTGGCACTGGCACAATGACCTGTGCCTCCACCAGCTTTTGGACAGCGTCTTGTAGTACAGTGCTGTCCTCCAACAGAGTTTGTAAGCCTGACTTGAAAAAGCGATGATGAGGAAGACGTTGAAATTTCAGCCTGTATCCCTGAGACACAGTACCTATCACCCAGGGATACAGGCCGGACGATACCCAGACATGACTGAAGAGTCTGAGTCTCGCTCCCACTGACCCCACCACTGGGGCATGCAGTCCACCGTCATGCGGAGGACTTTGGCGTACCTGAAGCAGGCTTTTGTTCCTGGGAACCTGCAGCGGCCGTTTTATTGGACTTAATCCGACCTCCTCTAAAGAAGGTATTGGATGTTCTGGCCTTTCTAGGCTTGTTAGGCCGAAAGGAGTGCGGTGCAGCTGAAGAGAAGGATTTCTTCGGAGCAGGTGCTGCTGAGGGAAGAAACGGAGACTTACCTGCTGTAGCGGTGGATATCCACGTGTCTAGAGCTTCCCCAAAGAGAACCTGACCTGTATAGGATAGGGACTCCACACTCCTTCTGGATTCCGCATTGGCCGACCTCTGGCGCAGCCACAAACCCTGACAAGCTGAAACAGACATGGAAGAAATTCCCGCAGCCATGGAACCCAGGTCTTTCATGGATTCTACCATAAAACCTGCAGAATCATGTATGTTGCGGAAATACAATGCAACGTCATCCCTATCCATCGTATCCAAATCCTCAAGCAAGGTAGCCGACCACTTCACTATTGCTTTTGCAATCCATGCACTAGCAATAGTAGGACGTAATATGGCTCCAGAAGCAGTGTACATTGATTTCAGCGTGTTATCAATTTTGCTATCTGCCGGCTCCTTTAAGGCGGTAGATCCTGGAACAGGCAAAACCACCTTTTTTGAGAGTCTGGACACAGATGCGTCAACAATCGAAGGGTTTTCCCACTTTTTCCTATCCTCAGGTAAAGGAAAAGCCACCTGAACCCTTTTAGGCATCTGGAACCTCTTCTCAGGATTTTCCCATGCTTTTTTAAATATAGCATTCAACTCCTTTGACGCAGGGAAGGTTAGCGAGGCTTTTTTATATTCAGTGAAAAAAGCCTCCTCAATCTGCTCAGGTGTGGTATCATTAACATTTAACACATCCCTGATAGCCTCTGTCAATAATTGCACCCCCCTTGCTAGAGATGCGGACCCCCGCAACACATCCCCATCACCGTCTGTAGTGTCAGAATCGGTATCCATGTCGTCTTGTGTGACATGCACAAGCGCACGTTTGTGGGGGTATATAGTGGGGTGTCCTGAGGTACCAGACGCAGGCCATACAGCCATAGAGCTCTGTAATACCTGGGTTGCAGATTCATTACTAGCAACCCTGTCAGAAATCTGAGAAATCCAAGTTTTGATAGAGGAAAACCACTCTGGTTCCCTTGCTGGAATCTGTGCTAAACCAGCGCTAACCTGATTACATGGAATGGAATCATCCTGTAAGGATAAATCCTCTGTAGCATATGACACAGTGTCCCTGGACATAGCTAAAGGAGACCACCAAACACTCCACACACACACAGGTGGGGGCAGACAGAGTTTCCCCCCAAAGAAAGGAAAGAGAGACACAGAGATCGGAGCCAACCCACAGTACAGCCCTTTTAGTAAAAGGCAACCCCTTACCAGCGCAGACTGTGTCCCTTAATAGGATACACAGTAGTTTTACAGCCTCCCCTCCCTTCTACAACCCCCTGGTACCGTGTACAGTCAGATGGAGCTGCTGTGGAGGGACCTGATCTTCCATCAAGCGCTGTGCAGGCAGAAAAATGGCGCTGGAACGCTGCTGGGTCCACTCTGAGGAGAAGCTCCGCCCCCTTAATGGCGCTGTCTTCCCGCTCTTCAAATTTTTACACTGGCCTGAGTAAACTTGCTGTCTGAGATCCGCGGACCCTGACAGGCTTGCTAACCAGTGTGGGGGTAAGGGCTATCCCAGGGGGGATCCGGATTGAAAGTCGACAATGTATAGGTCGACCACTATTGGTCGACAGTAACTAGGTCGACAGGGTCAAAAGGTCGACATGGTCAAAATGTCGACATGTTCTAGGTTTGTTTTTTTTTAATTCTTTTTTTGAACCTTTTCATACTTAACGATCCACGTGGACTACGATTGGAACGGTAATCTGTGCCGAGCGAAGCGGTAGCGGAGTGAAGGCACCATGCCCGAAGCATGGCGAGCGAAGCGAGCCATGCGAGGGGACGCGGTGCACTAATTGGGTTTCCCGGTCACTCTACGAAGAAAATGACACCAAAATAACATTAAAAATTCATGTTGACCTTTTGACCTGTCGACCTAGAACATGTCGACCTTTTGACCCTGTCGACCTTTTGACCCTGTCGACCTAGTTACTGTCGACCAATAGTGGTCGACCTAGACATTGTCAACCTAGTTACTGTCGACTTTCAATACCACACCCGGCCCAGGGCGCCCCTCACAGCGGCGCACAATGTGTCTCTGGACCTTCCCAGGAGCGCAGTTAGTACTGCGCTCCCTCCCCGTTGCCGCCATCTTCACACCGCCCCCCCCCCCACCTCCCCTCCCACTTGCTAGGGGGGTCGGTGACGCACTCACCACTTCTTCAGCGTCTGTAAGGGGTTGGCGACATGCTGCTGGGGCGAGCAGTCCCCTGTGGCGATCCAACCCCTCTGGAGCTCAGTGTCCAGTCAGCGGAGTCAGTGGCTCAGACCCCGCAGGGCGGACACTACTCCCCCCCTTAGTCCCTCGCTGCAGGCAGGCTGTTGCCAACAGCCTCCTGTAAAAGAACAAACTCCAAAAAATAACTTTTACTAGAAAAGCCCAGGAGAGCTCCCCTAGCTGTGACCGGCTCCTCCGGGAACATTTTCTAAACTGAGTCTGGTAGGAGGGGCATAGAGGGAGGAGCCAGTTTTTCCTTAAAAAGCGGGAGAAAAGGCCGCCGAGAAGGGGGCGGAGCCTATCTCCTCAGCACACAAGCGCCATTTTCCCTCACAGCTCCGCTGGAAGGACGTCTCCCTGACTCTCCCCTGCAGTCCTGCACTACAGAAACAGGGTAAAAAAGAGAGGGGGGGGCACTAATTTGGCATATATAAACTACATAGCAGCTATAAGGGAGAAACACATATAAGGTTGTCCCTATACATATTATAGCGCTCTGGTGTGTGCTGGCAAACTCTCCCTCTGTCTCCCCAAAGGGCTAGTGGGGTCCTGTCCTCTATCAGAGCATTCCCTGTGTGTGTGCTGTGTGTCGGTACGTTTGTGTCGACATGTATGAGGAGGAAAATGGTGTGGAGGCGGAGCAATTGCCTGTAATAGTGATGTCACCCCCTAGGGAGTCGACACCTGACTGGATGGTCTTATTTAAGGAATTACGTGATAGCGTCAGCACTTTACAAAAGACTGTTGACGACATGAGACAGCCGGCAAATCAATTAGTGCCTGTCCAGGCGTCTCAAACACCGTCAGGGGCTCTAAAGCGCCCATTACCTCAGTCGGTCGACACAGACACGGACACTGACTCCAGTGTCGACGGTGAAGAAACAAACGTATTTTCCAGTAGGGCCACACGTTACACGATCACGGCAATGAAGGAGGTTTTGCACATTTCTGATACTACAAGTACCACAAAAAGGGGTATTATGTGGGGTGTGAAAAAACTGCCCGTAGTTTTTCCTGAATCAGATGAATTGAATGAAGTGTGTGATGATGCGTGGGTTTCCCCCGACAAAAAACTGCTAATTTCAAAAAAATTATTGGCATTATACCCTTTCCCGCCAGAGGTTAGGGCGCGTTGGGAAACACCCCCTAGGGTGGATAAGGCGCTCACACGCTTATCAAAACAAGTGGCGTTACCGTCTCCGGATACGGCCGCCCTCAAGGAGCCAGCTGATAGGAAGCTGGAAAATATCCTAAAAAGTATATACACACATACTGGTGTTATACTACGACCAGCAATCGCCTCAGCCTGGATGTGCAGTGCTGGGGTGGCTTGGTCGGAGTCCCTGACTGATAATATTGATACCCTGGACAGGGACAATATATTATTGACTATAGAGCATTTAAAGGATGCATTTCTATATATGCGAGATGCACAGAGGGATATTTGCACTCTGGCATCAAGAGTAAGTGCGCTGTCCATTTCTGCCAGAAGAAGTTTATGGACACGATAGTGGTCAGGTGATGCGGATTCCAAACGGCACATGGAAGTATTGCCGTATAAAGGGGAGGAGTTATTTGGGGTCGGTCTATCGGACCTGGTGGCCACGGCAACAGCTGGGAAATCCACCTTTTTACCCCAGGTCACCTCTCAGCAGAAAAAGACACCGTCTTTTCAGCCTCAGTCCTTTCACCCCCATAAGGGCAAGCGGGCAAAGGCCAGTCATATCTGCCCCGGGGTAGAGGAAGGGGGAAAAGACTGCAGCAGGCAGCCTCTTCCCAGGAACAGAAGCCCTCCCCCGCTTCTGCCAAGTCCTCAGCATGACGCTGGGGCCTCACAAGCGGACTCAGGTACCGTGGGGGGTCGTCTCAAGAGTTTCAGCGCGCAGTGGGCTCACTCGCAAGTGGACCCCTGGATCCTGCAGGTAGTATCTCAGGGGTACAGATTGGAATTCGAGACGTCTCCCCCTCGCCGGTTCCTGAAGTCTGCTTTACCAACGTCTCCCTCCGACAGGGAGGCGGTATTGGAAGCCATTCACAAGCTGTATTCCCAGCAGGTGATAATCAAAGTACCCCTCCTACAACAGGGAAAGGGGTATTATTCCACACTGTTTGTGGTACCGAAGCCGGACGGCTCGGTGAGACCTATTCTAAATCTGAAGTCCTTGAACACTTACATACAAAGGTTCAAATTCAAGATGGAGTCACTCAGAGCAGTGATAGCGAACCTGGAAGAAGGGGACTATATGGTGTCTCTGGACATCAAGGATGCTTACCTCCATGTCCCAATTTGCCCTTCTCACCAAGGGTACCTCAGGTTCGTGGTACAGAACTGTCACTATCAGTTTCAGACGCTGCCGTTTGGATTGTCCACGGCACCCCGGGTCTTTACCAAGGTAATGGCCGAAATGATGATTCTTCTTCGAAGAAAAGGCGTCTTAATTATCCCTTACTTGGACGATCTCCTGATAAGGGCAAGGTCCAGAGAACAGTTAGAGGTCGGAGTAGCACTATCTCAAGTAGTACTACGACAGCACGGGTGGATTCTAAATATTCCAAAATCGCAGCTGATTCCGACGACACATCTGCTGTTCCTAGGGATGATTCTGGACACAGTCCAGAAAAAGGTGTTTCTCCCGGAGGAGAAAGCCAGGGAGTTATCCGAGCTAGTCAGGAACCTCCTAAAACCAGGCCAAGTGTCAGTGCATCAATGCACAAGGGTCCTGGGAAAAATGGTGGCTTCTTACGAAGCGATTCCATTCGGCAGATTCCATGCAAGAACTTTTCAGTGGGATCTGCTGGACAAATGGTCCGGATCGCATCTTCAGATGCATCAGCGGATAACCCTGTCTCCAAGGACAAGGGAGTCTCTTCTGTGGTGGTTGCAGAGTGCTCATCTTCTAGAGGGCCGCAGATTCGGCATTCAGGACTGGGTCCTGGTGACCACGGATGCCAGCCTAAGAGGCTGGGGAGCAGTCACACAGGGAAGAAACTTCCAGGGCGTGTGGTCAAGCCTGGAGACTTCACTTCACATAAATATACTGGAGCTAAGGGCAATTTACAATGTTCTAAGCCTAGCAAGACCTCTGCTTCAAGGTCAGCCGGTGTTGATCCAGTCGGACAACATCACGGCAGTCGCCCACATAAACAGACAGGGCGGCACAAGAAGCAGGAGGGCAATGGCAGAAGCTGCAAGGATTCTTCGCTGGGCGGAAAATCATTTGATAGCACTGTTAGCAGTGTTCATTCCGGGAGTGGACAACTGGGAAGCAGACTTCCTCAGCAGGCACGACCTCCACCCGGGAGAGTGGGGACTTCATCCGGAAGTCTTCCACATGATTGTGAACCGTTGGGAAAAGCCAAAGGTGGACATGATGGCGTCCCGCCTCAACAAAAAACTAGACAGGTATTGCGCCAGGTCAAGGGACCCTCAGGCAATATCTGTGGACGCTCTGGTAACACCTTGGGTGTTCCAGTCAGTGTATGTGTTCCCTCCTCTGCCTCTCATACCCAAGGTACTGAGAATTATAAGACGGAGAGAAGCAAGAACTATACTCGTGGCTCCGGATTGGCCAAGAAGGACTTGGTATCCGGAACTTCAAGAGATGCTTCCAGAGGACCCGTGGCCTCTGCCGCTAAGAAGGGACCTGCTTCAGCAAGGACCCTGTCTGTTCCAGTACTTACTGCGGCTGCGTTTGACGGCATGGCGGTTGAACGCCGGATCCTGAAGGAAAAAGGCATTCCGGAGGAAGTCATCCCTACCCTGATCAAAGCCAGGAAGGAGGTGACCGCACAGCATTATCACCGTATTTGGCGAAAATATGTTGCGTGGTGTGAGGCCAGGAGGGCCCCGACGGGGGAATTTCAACTGGGTCGATTCCTGCATTTCCTGCAAACAGGAGTGTCTATGGGCCTCAAATTGGGGTCCATTAAGGTTCAAATTTCGGCCCTGTCGATTTTCTTCCAGAAAGAATTGGCTTCTGTTCCTGAAGTCCAGACGTTTGTCAAGGGAGTACTGCATATACAGCACCCGTTTGTGCATCCAGTGGCACCGTGGGATCTCAATGTAGTTCTGGGATTCCTCAAATCACATTGGTTTGAACTGCTCAAATCTGTGGATTTGAAATATCTCACATGGAAAGTGACCATGCTGCTGGCCCTGGCCTCGGCCAGGCGAGTGTCAGAGTTGGCGGCTTTATCTTACAAAAGCCCATATCTGATTTTCCATTTGGACAGGGCAGAACTGCGGACTCGTCCTCAGTTTCTCCCTAAGGTGGTGTCAGCATTTCACCTGAACCAACCTATTGTGGTGCCTGCGGCTACTAGGGACTTGGAGGACTCCAAGTTGCTAGACGTTGTCAGAGCCCTAAAAATATATATTTCAAGAACGGCTGGAGTCAGAAAGTCTGACTCGCTGTTTATACTGTATGCACCCAACAAGCTGGGTGCTCCTGCTTCTAAGCAGACGATTGCTCGTTGGATTTGTAGTACAATTCAGCTTGCACATTCTGTGGCAGGCCTACCACAGCCAAAATCTGTAAATGCCCACTCCACAAGGAAGGTGGGCTCATCTTGGGCGGCTGCCCGAGGGGTCTCGGCTTTACAACTTTGCCGAGCTGCTACTTGGTCAGGGGCAAACACGTTTGCAAAATTCTACAAATTTGATACCCTGGCTGAGGAGGACCTGGAGTTCTCTCATTCGGTGCTGCAGAGTCATCCGCACTCTCCCGCCCGTTTGGGAGCTTTGGTATAATCCCCATGGTCCTTACGGAGTCCCAGCATCCACTTAGGACGTCAGAGAAAATAAGAATTTACTTACCGATAATTCTATTTCTCATAGTCCGTAGTGGATGCTGGGCGCCCATCCCAAGTGCGGATTGTCTGCAATACTTGTACATAGTTATCGTTACAAAAATCGGGTTTTTATTGTTGGGAGCCATCTTTGCAGAGGCTCCTCTGTTATCATGCTGTTAACTGGGTTCAGATCACAGGTTGTACAGTGTGATTGGTGTGGCTGGTATGAGTCTTACCCGGGATTCAAAATCCTTCCTTATTGTGTATGCTCGTCCGGGCACAGTATCCTAACTGAGGCTTGGAGGAGGGTCATAGGGGGAGGAGCCAGTGCACACCAGCTAGTCCTAAAGCTTTTACTTTTTGTGCCCTGTCTCCTGCGGAGCCGCTATTCCCCATGGTCCTTACGGAGTCCCAGCATCCACTACGGACTACGAGAAATAGAATTATCGGTAAGTAAATTCTTATTTTTTACTACTTTAATAAGTAAATAAGCATAACACAAATAGGGCTTCTTATGATAGAAAGAGCTGTCTTTGATGGTAATAATAAGCTCTTTGATTATGATAAATAGGCCCATAATTCTAAATACATTTATAATGCTATACTAAAATAAAATCATATAAATATATTGGGGGTAATTCCAAGTTGATCGCAGCAAGAATTCTGTTAGCAATTGGGCAAAACCATGTACACTGCAGGGGAGGCAGATATAACATGTGCAGAGAGAGTTAGATTTGTGTGTGGTGTGTTCAATCTGCAATCTAATTTGCAGTGTAAAAATAAAGCAGCCAGTATTTACCCTGCACAGAAATAAAATAACCCACCCAAATCTAACTCTCTCTGCACATGTTATATCTGCCACACCTGCAGTGCACATGGTTTTGCCCAACTGCTAAAAAATGTCCTGCTGCGATCAACTTGGAATTACCCCCATTGTTCTTAAGTTTCAGATAATAGTCCAAATAGGCTAAAGAAAATTAGGAAAAACATTCTTAGCGTTTTCAGATTGCTCTGTCTTCCTCCACCACTAATCTGAAAGTGAGGGGCCAGTGGGCCACAGGCTTTGATATAATGATAGTCATGTCAATGTGATGTCATAATGATACTCATGACATTGCACCCTACAGCATGACCTGTCTTAGTATACCTATAGGCTGTGCTTTATCATTGCCAACAATGATCAGAATATTTGTCACATTTGTGTCCTAAATTTGAAGTTGGACTTTTCTGGCTGCTTATTCCATTGCTGCCTCTCTATCCCCTGCACTTCAGGGGGTATGAGATAGAGAGGAGGCGTTATTACTGATATTAGATGGATGGATTCTAGGGCCTAGTATATTGCATGCTCGGTTTCCTAATCCCCAGTATATGACAATAGCAAAGGACAGTGCCGTAACTAGACATTTTAGCGCTGTGTGAACAAAACAGCATCGGCGCCCCCCCTCTATATACAGGTATAAAATAAAGCCAGTGTGAGCCATAGGCTTGCGCCAAAAATAAAGGGGTGTGGCTTCATGGGGTGAATGGGCGTGACCACAGAGCTCACTTTTACACATTATGGCAGGTAGAGTCCCCCTTTTTACACATTTTGACAGGGAGAGTTCCCTTTTTACACATTATGGCAGCAGAGTCCACTTTTAGCAGATTAGGCAGGTAGAGTCCCCCTTTTTTACACATTGCAACAGCAGAATCCCCCTTTTTACACATATAGCAGGCAGAGTCCCCTGTTTTACACATAAAGCAGGGTCCCCCTTTTTACACATTGTAGCAGGCAGTCCCCCTTTTTTACACATTAGACAGTCCAGAGCGGTAACTAGACATTTTGGTGCCCTGTGCCAGAAATAGTGGTCAGTCACATTACACCACATAGTAGCGTCCGTCAGTCACATTACACTGCACAGTTGCGTCAGTCACATTACACTGCACAGGAGCGTCGGTCAGTCACATTACACCGCAGAGTAGCATCAGTCAGTCACATTAACCGGACAGTAGCGTGCATCAGTCATATTACACCGCACAGTAGTATCAGTCACATTACACTGCACAGTAGCATCGGTCAGTCACATTACACCGCACAGTAGCATCAGTCAGTCACATTACACTGCACAGGAGCGTCAGTCACATTACACTGCACAGTTGCGTCAGTTACATTACACTGCACAGGAGCGTCGGTCAGTCACATTACACCGCACAGTAGCATCAGTCAGTCACATTACACCGCACAGTAGCATCAGTCAGTCACATTACACCGCACAGTAGCATCAGTCAGTCACATTACACCGCACAGTAGCATCAGTCAGTCACATTACACTGCACAGGAGCGTCGGTCAGTCACATTACACCGCACAGTAGCATCAGTCAGTCACATTAACCGGACAGTAGCGTGCATCAGTCATATTACACCGCACAGTAGTATCAGTCACATTACACTGCACAGTAGCATCGGTCAGTCACATTACACCGCACAGTAGCATCAGTCAGTCACATTACACCGCACAGTAACACCCTTCTGTCACATTACACCGCACGGTAGCGTCCGTCAGTCGCATTACACCACACAGTAGCGTCATCAGTTACATTACACCGCACAGTAGCATCCATTAGTCACATTACACCGCACAGTAGCGTCAGTCAGTCACATGACACCGCACAGTAGTGTCTGTCAGTCACATTACACCACACAGTAGTGTCTGTCAGTCACATTACACCGCACAGTAGTGTCTGTCAGTCACATTAATCCACACAGTAGCATCCGTCAGTCACATTACACTGCACAGTAGCGTCCGTCAGTCACATTACACCGCACAGTAGTGTCTGTCAGTCACATTACACCGCACAGTAGTGTCTGTCAGTCACATTAATCCACACAGTAGCATCCGTCAGTCACATTACACTGCACAGTAGCGTCCGTCAGTCACATTACACCGTACAGTAGCATCCATCAATCACATTACACCGCACAGTAGCATCGGTCAGTCACATTACTTCGCACAGTAACATAGTTACATAGTATCTGAGGTTGAAAAAAGACAATTGTCTATCGAGTTCTCCTATGCATGATGATTTGACTAAAATTTCTGACTGATGCTGCTGTCAGCCGTTGCATTTTATCCCTATTTATAGTAACAATAGTGAGTGACTATGCACCATACCCCTGGATATCCTTATCCATTAGGAATTTATCTAACCCATTCTTAAAGGTGTTGATAGATTCCGCCATTACAACTCCCTCTGGCAGGGATTTCCAAACACGTATTGTCCTTACCGTGAAAAAGACTTTACGTCGTATTGTGCGGAATCTCCTCTCCTCTAACCTGAGCGCGTGTCCACGAGTCCTCTGTGTTGATCTAACTAAAAACAGGTCCCGCGTAAGCTCTGTGTATTGTCCCCTTATATATTTGTAGATGTTGATCATATCCCCTCTTAGTCTCCGCTTTTCCAATGTAAACATGCCTAGTCTTTCAAGCCTTTCCTTGTATTCCATCGTCTTCATGCCCTTAATTAGTTTGGTCGCCCTCCTCTGTACCTTTTCAAGCTCCAGGATATCCTTTTTGTAGTACGGTGCCCAGAATTGTACACAGTATTCAAGGTGTGGCCTCACTAGTGATTTATATAACGGGAGTATAATACTCTCGTCCCTAGCATCAATACCCTGTTTTATGCATGCTAATATCTTATTAGCCTTCTTTGCTGCAGTCCTACTTTGGGTACTACTGCTTAGCTTGCTATCTATGAGGACACCTAAGTCCTTTCCCAGTACAGAATCCCCTAATTTAACCCCACCCGCACAGTAGCGTCCATCAGTCACATTACACCGCACAGTAGCATCCGTCAGTCACATTACACCACACAGTAGCGTCGGTCAGTCACATTACACCGCACAGTAACTTCCGTCAGTCACATTACACCGCACAGTAACGTACGTCAGTCACATTACACCGCACAGTAGCGTCCGTCAGTCATATTACACCGCACAGCAGCATCCGTCAGTCATATTACACCGCACAGTAACGCCCGTCAGTCACATTACACCGCACAGTAACTTCCGTCAGTCACATTACACCGCACAGTAGCGTCCGTCAGTCACATTACACCGGACATCAGCGTCCGTCAGTCATATTATACCGCACAGTAGCGTCCATCAGTCACATTACAGAGAGCAGCAGCGTCCTTCCGTCCATCACCATATACATGTTACACCATAGAAGAGCCCCTTATACACATTACGCTAGCTAGGTAGAGGGGAGAAAGAGTGAGTGTATATGTGTGGAAAGAGTGTGTATGTGTGGAAAGAGTGAGTGTGTGTGTGTGTGTGTGTGTGTGTGTGTGTGTGTGTGTGTGTGTGTGTGTGTAAAGAAAGGGAGAATGAGAGTGTGTATTGCAATGCTTACTTCTATCTATTCAGCTGCTGACTTCTGTTCTGTCCCCTAGGAGTCCCTCTCCACATACTGCAGTGCAAGATGGGTGGCACGGGGAGCGGTGAAAAGAATGCATGGGAAGCACTCTCTCACTGCCCGCTGCTGTAAATGTAATAATCTGCATGCAGCAGACAGACATTGGGGGGGGATAGTGTCACGAGGAAGTGGGCGGGGCTTTAGGCGGCCAATGAGTGTAGGATTAGCTGCGGCCGGATATGCGAATATGGGGAGCCAGGAGGGGGGCGGCAGCTATAGCACTGGTGGCCGTGGCAATTGCAGGAGAAGGGGACAGGCATACATCAGCGGCGGTAGTCGCAGCTGCCCGGTTTCTGCCAGCGGTCTTGCGCCCACAGTGCTTTTGCGCTGTGTGCCAGGCACCACTCGCCCATAGGTAGTTATGGCCCTGACAAAGGATGCCCAATGCAGGAGATGCATTAGGAGTATTTATAATAGGTTCAAGAATTATTTGTCTTTGTGACAACACAGGAAGAGCGTGGGGCCTCCTCTCATACCCCCTACATTATTCACAAATTGGTTATTGATTATTTATGTCTTATAAGGCATCCCAAATATCCATACATATCTACCTTACATATCTAGATGACACCATCATCATATGGATTACATGTATAAAGGACCTTAATGATAATGGGGGTAATTCTGAGTTGATCGCAGCAGGAAATTTTTTAGCAGTTGGTCAAAACCATGGGGGTAATTCCAAGTTGATCGCAGCAGGAATTCTGTTAGCAATTGGGCAAAACCGTGTGCACTGCAGGGGAGGCAGATGTAACATGTGCAGAGAGAGATAGATCTGGGTGGGGTGTGTTCAATCTGCAATCTAATTTGCAGTGTAAAAATAAAACAGCCAGTATTTACCCTGCACAGAAATAAAATAACCCACCCAAATCTAACTCTCTCTGCAAATGTTATATCTGCCCCCCCTGCAGTGCACATGGTTTTGCCAAACTGCTAAAAAATTTCCTACTGCGATCAACTTGGAATTACCCCCCATGTGCACTGCAGGAGAGGCAGATATAACATTTGCAGAGAGAGTTAGATTTGGGTGTGGTGAGTTCAATCTGCAATCTAAATTGCAGTGTAAAAATAAAGCAGCCAGTATTTACCCTGCACAGAAACAAAATAACCCACCCAAATCTAACTCTCTCTGCACATGTTATATCTGCCTCCCCTGCAGTGCACATGGTTTTGCCCAACTGCTAAAAATTTTCCTGCTGCGATCAACTTGGAATTACCCCCAATAGACATTAATATTTGTATTCCTCCACCAAATTTGAGATCTCTTTGTGTAGAATAATGGCCATGGTAATGGAGGGTGTATAAGTGCTGGACCAGATTAGTACTGGAGCTGTTGGAGCTACAGCTCCAGGCCTCCACATAATAATGGGCCCATTATCCTGGCAGCATGATGATAGTATTTCATTGCATTTCTAGTTTTGTAAAAAAAATAATAATTATGCAATGTTTCTATTTTGATGTGTTTAGGGCCGTGATTCTCAAATTGTGTGCCTAGGAACCCTGGGATGCCTCAATGCCCTCATTGGTGGTTCAGGACCAATTCAATACATACTTGCCTACCTTGCTGCCCCCTCCTTAAAATGGGAGGCTTGGCCACCCTTCCGGGGGACTGGGAGGGCCACCCGATTTGTGGGAGCCTCCCGGCCATTCCGGGAGGGTAGGCAAGTATGATTCAATGTAATAGACAAAATGAGTACTGGTTGCTGTAATCATAAAATATGTGGACAAACAGAAGCAAGTACTGTCCCTCACCACACAACTAAACCTAAGGATGACCTATAAACACAATTTTCTTTACTTAATATTTCTATCTAGATTTCTCCATAAGAAACTTTTGGCCCAGTTTGGGAACCACGGGTTTAGGGAGACAGCAGGGCTGATAGTGGAGGGGTGTACACACCCACATGATTATATCCACACCCACACAGCAGTGGTTACACCCACACAGCACTGTGCACAGCCACATGGCTGTAAGCACACTCACACAGCACTGGTCTCACCTCCGCCCAGGGGAAGATAAACAGAGGAGGCGATCCATGTGCAGACTCTGTGCAGGCCCCTCCTCTCCATGGCACAGCAGACTCTGGCATTGTGCCAGAGTCTGCTGCTCATACACAGGTCTCCGGATACATGGCACCCGGCTAATACTGCACATGTGTGGCAGCCATTTTCCTGGTGATTTTTGCCGCCCCCTGCAGCACTGACTTGGAACTCCGGAAAGGTTATTAAACATGTGAGCGGTGTTGGCCTCTATGTACCAAGGTGCACCCCACTCACTGCACCCATTATAGATATGGCTCCTCCCATTCTCAGTATAGGCTCTTAAACATTTTCAGTCCCAGGCCCATGTGTCCTTTAATCTAGCCCTGCCTAACCCTAACCCTCCATGCAGCCTAACCCTAACTCCTGTCCCCACAGCCTAACCCTAACCAACCCCCATCCCTACACCCTAACCTCCCCATCCCCACAGCCTCACCCTAACCAACCCCTATCTCTACACCCTAACCTACCCCATCCCCGCAGCTTAATCCTAAACCCTGTACCTACCTTCAGGATCTGTCAGAATTCAGACCATCAGGATCTATATATATATATATATATATATATATATATATATATATGGAACAGCAAATGACCAGCACTCCTGGAGCATAGTGTATGAAAACAATAATGTTGTCACTGGACAAATATATTTAGGAAACTGGTGACTGTACATACCCATGAACTGAAACAAACTGCTCAAATGACAATCCTGCCACCCACTTTGTTAATTCACTGTTTTACTGTATCAGAGACACCACTGAGTAAATAGTGAAGTAGATATTAATAATTTAGCACTAACTGCTGTGCAAGACTGTTGTGGAAGCAGAATGATGTATGTGACCAATCCATTCCAGAGTCCTTTTGGCTCAATCAGTGCCGCGACTCTGTGTAGACCCCAGTGGTGGCGAGAGAGGGAGGAAGAGGGTACAAATTACCCAGGCCCCCTGTCTGAAGGAGGGGCCCAGTGAGAGTCCAGTAGTGGCCCAGGCCCCCTCCCCCTAACCTGTCTGCAGAAGCTGCAGCTCTTCTCCTCAGCCCAGCACATGCTGGTATGTCCTGGGCTGCAGTGTGGCCATGGAGGTGCTTAAAATACTATTTTCCAGTATTTTTTCTAAGGGTACATGGCCACACCTCCTGTGATTAGGTCACGCCCCTTGAAAAGTACCTGGGCCCAGCCCTGCTCTTGACTGCCCTGGTAGACCCCGTGGGACACATGCGCTGTGCAACTTTTTAGAGATTAGATGCATGTGCCAATTTACGGGAATATTGGCCTTGAGTACAACTCAGAATCAGTCTCTATATCCCAAATATACTGACTTTTACCTGCACCTCTATAAATCATCCTAGCTGTTGTGCACAGCATTGCCTGTGAGCATTTATTTTTATGTGTGCTTTGTTTTTTTCTCTCTTGCTCACTTTCTTTCTCTGTCTCCTGGGGGTAGACCTCTTTCACACTTTCTTTTGGGCAGCCTTACTCTCTCACTCTCCCCTGATTTGTCTCTCTTTCACACTCTCATCTGGCAGAAGTGGCGAGAGAGATGGAGCGGGTAGTAATTACACAGGCCTGGGCTTGTTGGATGGATGCGGTGGGGTTGGGGGGTGCAGTGTGCGGCACCACTATTTTTTCAGATTTGTTTGGGGTGCATGGTCATTATTGCCCGTATTTCACCATGCCCCCAGCACCCTTGCCCATGGCCACTTTCGGCGATCATGTCTCCTTTGCAACCTCTTTTTCCTCTTCGCTGCGTGTCTTTCTCTCTCCCCTGTGCCACTCCTCTCTCCTGTGGAACCGTCTCTCTCTCTGTCTTAGATTTTCACTTTTTCACTATCCCATGAGCCATCACTTTCTCATCTTAGGTTGTCTCTTTCTCACTTCCTCTTTCTTCACACTCCTTTCCCTAGAGCTGGCCATTGGCCACCAATGTTTTCCAACCACTAATGGCCCGATAGCAATGGTTTTACCATCGACAGAAGGCCACCAATGTTGTACATTGTTGTACAATGAGTCCAGATGGCCTTTTCTAGCCAGGGTCTATACATGCATTGCTGCGGTATGCAAACGTGCGAGGTTAAACCATGGTTGCAGAATTTCTGTCTGCCTCCTCGGAGAGAGCAGCCAGGTTGGCACAGTGAGGGGGCAGTGTAGTGTGATGTGACATATCATTGGAGGGCAAGGCATAAGAGACAATCCGGTGAGATTACCTGCATTGTACAGCAGGTTGTGTGACTACGATGACGCTATTCAGCATTATTCGCGACATCGGCCACTGGGGTTGCCCACTTCACTAGGTAAGTGGGCAGTTGACTAGACTGATGGTTTAAAACCATAAATGGCAATCCTGCGTCTCCCTCTCTCCCTTCCTCTCTCTCATTTCAGTATTATGTCAGAGATTGCCCACCACCAGCTCCCGTCTCATAACCTCCTGTAGCAGGTTTCCGTTTTCACGTAGCTCATTGTGTGTGACTATGAATCAGACTCTCATTGTGGTATGCACATTGTCATCATTAGTGGCCTGCGTTTTGTACATCAATGGCCATGCGCTCTGTACTGTACATCAGTGTCCTATGCTTTGTACATTAGTGGCCTGCGCTTTGTACATTAGTGGCCTGCGCTTTGTACATTAGTGGCATGCGCTTTGTACTGTACATTAGTGGCCTGCGCTTTGTACTGTACATTAGTGGCCTGCGCTTTGTACTGTACATGAATGACCTGCGCTTTGTACATCAGTGGCCTGCACTTTGTACTGTACATCAGTTTCCTGCACATTGTACATTAGTTGTTGTGCCTTGTACATTAGTGGCTGTGCGATGAGTACATTAGTGACGTGCACTGCCATGATTACATATTTATGGCCCTGAAAAGGCATATAGCATAGTATAGATAATTCTGTTACTTTTCTGGTAATGTTTCCATTTATTAAACCTTACAACATATTTACAGTATATACAATATAATAAATAAATAACATATAATATATGAAAGAAATTATAATAAATTATATGTACTATATAAAACTCAAAAAGAAAGCCATCCAAAATGATCCATGATAATCAAAATAATAATTAAAAAAATTTAGTCGCTAAGACTTTTTGAATTATTTTTTTTATTTAAAATAATAATTTTGCTAAATAAAATGTAAAGTTTAAGTCTACGCTTTTCAGGCCGAATCCATAGATGGACGCAAACGTAATTTTTACGCAGTTAAATGACTATTGACAGGCTACTCATGCGTCTAATGGTATGTACGTGAGATTTTTTCTTACGGTTTTGACTATATAGTCAAAATCGTAAGAAAAGTTAGTGCAGATCGTAAGGTCCCGCGCAGTCGGCATCGCAAGCCTAGATAGGCTGTGCAGGCAAGTCAAATTTGACTGTCTCGTGTAAAACATAGTCAAAATTGTCACTTAGCCAAAATTAGTATCGCAAGCTCAGTCTCTCACCGTGTGTATGGATCTTAGGCCGCACTGCGCATATGCTGCAGTGGTGGTCAAAGAGAGGATTTTTTTTTGTACCACATGACCCTGATGATAATATATTTTTGTTCCAGTTCCGCTACGCTGGAGGCGTGGACATACTGCTTATGCTGATTGGGACAGTGGCAGCAATAGCGCACGGGGCGTGCCTCCCGCTCATGATGCTGGTGTTTGGCGAAATGACGGACAGCTTTGTTGACTCTGAGAAAAATGACACACGTAAGTTTATCACCATGAGGTCTGTATTGTGCAGGTATGAACAGCCAGACATGTGCATAGTGGTGGTGCTGCAGTGGGAGTTGCTGCCTCACAGTACCCAGGCACTGGACTTATTACAAACAGGGCACTGTCAGTGAGGCATTTCTGCGGCCGCAGGAGCTTCCCACGGATGTTCTGATTTTCCCATAGGCCAAGAAAATACCCTGGAAGGTGAATATTTGCGTGATAGAGAATTAATACCATAGGATTATGGGCAGTCTTTCTTAAGTTCGGATATGATGCTGGGCACACATGTTTGTAATATGTGAATTTATTTCTGTTTATCAAGAGGGATTTGGACCTGGGTTTGCCACCACCTGGAGGCTGCAGCAGGGCAGGCATCATCATATTCTTGTACTGGCGGGTATTTTGCACCAGCTGGAATGCTGGACTTTGGTGTGCCATTTAACTCATCCCTTCATGTGAGTTTTACAGGTGGATCCACAAAGATGGGCACAAATTGATTTTCTGAGCGAGGGACGGTTATGTTGCCATGACCATGAAGTGTCCTAGTTGTACAAGTAGACCCACAGGGGGGTGGGGAGAGGGACAGGTACTAATTATCTGTCAGTTTCCTGGGCCAGCTGCTGAGGGGGACAAAGGAAGCATAGTATTTTTCATACATGGACATGCCCATTACACCCAGACTGGACCGGGCCCTCCGGCTGTCTCAGCAGGCCTGCAGAAAACTACTGATTTTACTACATGTTTAATCATACCTCCCAACATGACCCTCTCCAGAAGGGACAGAATGCTCTGCTCCTGGACTTCCCTTGTAAGTTATGATGGCCGTCAGCTGCGGTGAAACGCTGTTTTTTTTTGTTTGTTAATTAACTATTTCCACACAGTGACGGCAATCATGCATTAAGCGGGACATCCAGGAGCAGAGCATTTTGTCCCTCCTGGAAAGGGTCATGTTGGGAGGTATGGTTTAATGACCCTTTAATAATGCAAATATTGTCTAGTCCACTGGATGCTATAAACATAGCAAACCATAGCATGTTCATTATATTTTCTGTGAGATCGCTTCCTTGCCCTTGTGCCTGAGTACAGAAATCCTTAGCCCTGTCAGAGCCCTGAATTCAGCTGTCAAATATGTCATATCTTAGGGATGGGCCAGATAGCATGCTATAGGACTGTGAAGGGATCGCATGCAGGCAGTGGAAAACATACAGACTCTGGGGGGTATATTTATACTAAAGATGGGTTTTTAGAAGTGGAGATGTTGCACATAGCAACCAATCAGATTCTAGCCATTATCTTCTAGATGGTGCTGGAAAAATGACAATTAGAATCTAAAAACCCACACTTTAGTATATATACCCCCTGGAATAAAGGACCTGATTCAGATGCGGTTGCATTGCCGACGCAGCAGTGATCCTTTTCAGTGATGGAACTGCAAGGCATTGCAATTGTGGCAGAGATAGCCACTGGAGCATCGCAACAATATCAGCAACTGCATAAAGTAAACACGATGCAAATGTGAGGAAGATCAAGTACCTGCATGCCTCCATAGCTACGCAGAATGGCTATGGGAGCTGCGAAACTGGTGCCATGTTTTAAGCATACAAGATTGTATTTGCACGCCAAGATATGCCCCAGAAGTTGTCACAACATGCCTGCGTTTTTGGAGACACACCCCGTTACCTCCCCCAAACGGCCGCTTCCTCGCTGTGAATGGCACTGCAAAGTTACCTTTGCGTATGCGCAGTCTACAGATAATATTTCTGTTGCAACACCATTGAAGTTGCAACCGAATCTGAATGAGGCCCACAGTGCGCTGGTCAGAGAATAATGTGAATGGTTCAGAATTCTCTTTAAAACACTGTTTTATCTTTTCATCTTTTTTTATTTTTAGTGGAACGTACAACAAATACATCCTTTGATCTAGAGGAACAAATGACCATGTAAGCAGACATCTTATTTACGTCATTGTGTGTACATTTGTGTTTAAGAAAAAAGTGCATGTCAAAAATGAATTATAGCGTTTTCACAGACAGAACCATTAACATGGAAAACACCTATTTTATATTCATGTATTTAAGTGTTATTGCACATGGCTTTCCTCTGGACTATACTTTAGAGTTCAGCTGTGTAAGCATTTGGGGGTCTATTCATAAAGAAGTGAAAAGAGTGGAGAAAAGGACCAGGACACATGACAACCAATCAGCTTTGAAGGAAGCATTTGTCAAGTACATTCTATAAAATGTAAGGGAAATGCTGATTGGTTGCCATGGGCAACTTCTCCACTGGTCTGTTTCTCCACTCTTTTCATTGCTTCATGAATACACACCTTAGTAGTATTTTTGCACCCTGTCAAAATCCTTACCTTTGGTCACATTACACCCTAAAAATAAAATAAAATAAAAATCAGATTTATTCCAGCTTTATTTACACATTTCTCCATTCAACTAGTTAAAAAAAAAGGAACAGCTCTGAAAGTTTCTAAAAAATGAAAAACTAGATTAGCGTTGTTTTCTTGGTGGTATGTTTAGGGTCGTAAAGTTGCAAGGTGAAACATCGGCCATCTTCAGCTGTCTAGCAGGAGCTGCAGGTTTCCCACAAGAATTTAGGTGTACTTGGAAGCATAAATTGTCCCATCAATCTTGACCAATTGCCCAGTCCTTGCTGAAGAGAGACACCCCTACAACACAATGTTGCCCAGCGGTGCAAGTGGGAGGCTACTTGCGGGTACGATGTATCCTTAAGAATTTAGCCGTGGGTACGCCGTACCCACCGCCGCTGGGCCGCCTCTCCCTCCGCTGCAGCTTACCTGCTGCTCCTGCGGCTGTACTGTAGTGCCGCCGTAGCGGTGGGGAGGTGGGATCAGTGCTGCCGGGCACCGCTCCATAGATCACCTGCTGCTCCCGCGGCTGTACTCTAGCGCTACCGCCACATGGAGAACAGTGCCGCCGGCCTGCGCCCGGCACTGCTCCAAAGATCATCCTCTGCTCCTATAGCGCAGCCACCGTGGGTGGAACAGTGACGCCGGCCTGCGCCCGCCACCGCTCCACAGACCCAGCCACCGCCAGTGTCCACGATCAGCTACTGCTGCCGCCACTTGCACAAACAGACAGCTAGATGGGAGGGGACTTCCTACGCAGCAGGACAGCACCGCGGCTCATGTAAGGGCAATCAGCGGTGGAAGGGGACACAACTAACAATTGCCATGGTGTGCTCGTGGTTGTTCCTGTCTAGATAGGGGGGCAACATAGGCTATTAAGCCTATATCACAGTATTGACTATTACATATGAGGACATATGTACCTGGACTGGGGGCATATCTGGCACTGCGGAAACATGTGTATCTGGCACTGGGGGCATATCTAGCACTGGGTGCATATCTGGCACTGTGGGGACATGTGTATCTGGCACTGGGGGCATATCTAGCACTGGGTGCATGTCTGGTACTGTGGAGACATGTGTATCTGGCACTGGGGGCATATATGTATCTGGCACTGGGGGCATTTATGTATCTGGCACTGGGGGCATATATGTATCTGGCACTGGGGGCATATCTGGCACTGTGGGGGCATTTCTGTATCTAGCACTGGGGGCAATGTATATCTGACAATTTTGGGGCATTTGTGTATCTGGCACTGTGGGGTAATGTGTATCTGGCACTGTGGGGCAATGTGTATCTGACACTGTGAGGAAATTTATATCTGGCACTCTGGGGGTATTTGTATAGCTGGCACAGTGAGGCAATGTGTATTTAGCACTGTGGGGCAATGTGTATCTGGCACTGTGAGGCAATGTATATCTGGCACTCTGGGGGTATTTGTGTATCTGGCACAGTGAGGCAATGTGTATCTGGCACTGTGGGGCAATGTATATCTAGCACTGTGGGGCAACGTGTATCTGGCACTATTGGGGTCATATGTGTATCTACCATCCCCACCCCCATATGTGTATCACACCCCCATTTTCATTGGCTACACCCCATGTGGCATTTGGCCACACCCATTTTTTGGGTGTGCGCACACAGTACCTATAAGACATTTTTTCTACTTGCACCACTGATGTTGCCTCCACTCTGCTTCACAGTAGGCATGGTGTGTTTTTGGGTGGTGTGCTGTGTATGGTTTTCGCTACATGTAAAGCTTGGAATTCAGTCCAGAAACTTCTGTCTTGGGCTCATCTGACGATACAGCCATTTGTCACATGGCATCAGAATCTTCAAAGTTTTTTTTTTTTTTTTTGTAGTGTGAATAAGTGTAGCGGTTGTTCTGAGAAGATTCCTCTTACATCCTAGAGGATGCTGGGGTCCACATTAGTACCATGGGGTATAGACGGGTCCACTAGGAGCCATTGGCACTTTAAGAGTTTAACAGTGTGGGCTGGCTCCTCCCTCTATGCCCCTCCTACCAGAGGTGCAAAATGTGCCCAGAGGAGCCGGTCACAGCTAGGGGAGCTCCTAGAGCTTCTTTAGTTTTTTTTTAAAGAGTTAGGTAGGCACAGGGAGGCTGACAGGACATTGAGCTCCTGAGGGGAAAGATTGTTCGCCGCCACAGGTGATCGCTCACCCCCGCAGCATGCCGCCACCCCCTTACAGAGCCAGAAGATAACCAGTGGTGAGTGAGTCACCCCCCCCCCCCCCCTAGCAAGCGGGGAGCCGGTGTAAAGATGGCGGCAACATGGGTGGGAGCGCAGTACTGACGCACTCCGGAGGCTCAGCTGTAGTTAGTGTGGCACTGTGAGGGCTCCCTGAGCCAGCGCCGTACCCTACACTGGTCAAAAGTCTGTCAGGGACCTCCGGTTGTGCTGCCAGCAGTAATCCTCAGGCCATTGTAATGCTGTGTGGAGCGAGACGCAGTGCCATATTTAGGGGGCGAAGCTTCTCCTCAGAGCGGACCCAGCAGCGTTCAGCGCCATTTTCCTGCCTGCAGATCCTGTGTAGAGACGCTGACAGGGAGAGCTGTCCCTCCAAGCAACTCCAGCTATCCTGTGCGGTACCAGGGGGTTGTAGAAGGGGGGTGGAGCGAAGTACATTCTGTGTAGTCTATTAAGGTACACAGTAGGTGCTAGGTAGTTGTATTTACTCTATCTAGGAAAGCGCTGTGTGTGGGTTGGCTCCAATCTCTGTGGCTCTCTGTGGCATACTTGGGGGGAAACTGTGTCTATCATTTCCCTGTGTGTGTGTGTGTGTGTGTGTGTGTGTGTGTGTGTGTGTGTGTGTGTGTGTGTGTGTGTGTGTTTTGCAGTCTCACATAGCCATGTCTAGGGACTCTGTGTCATATGCTGCGGAGGATAATTCCTCTCAGGAGGATCCAATTCCATGTACACAGGATTGTAATGTCTTGTCTCAAATCCCTGTTAATGAGCCTGAGTGGTTAGCCTCTATTAAGAGTATGATTTCTCATATCTCTACTAGGATAGCTAAGACTGAGACTGAAACTCATGTTTTAAAGTCTAAGGTGGTTTGGTCAGGTTCTGTTCCTATTCCTTCAAAATCCCCTAGCGTACACCCTCAGAAACGTGCTCTTGCCCAGATTATGCAGGATGACACAGATACTGACTCTGACACGGCTGACGGTGATGGGGATGTGCTGCTGGGGGCGGCATCCCTTGCAAAAGGGGTGCAGTTGATGATTGAGGCCATTAGAGATGTGTTAAATATTGCTGACACAACACCTGAGCAGGTTGAGGAGGCTTACTTCACAGACAATAAGAAAGCCTTGCTAACCTTCCCTGTGTCTAAAGAATTAAACGCTATATTTGAAAAATCCTGGGAAAACCCGGAGAAAAAATTCCAGATCCCAAGAAAGGTTCTGGTTGCCTTTACCTTCCCTGTCGAGGATAGGAAATTGTGGTTAAAGACGTGTCTCCTCGCCGCCGTGTCCAGCGGGGGAGATCCGATGCAGGCAGTCCAGGCGGGTGACATAACTCGTCAGCATCGAGTCTCTCGAACGGCAGTGTGTGGTCCTCTGTGTTACCGCTATCCACCAACGCGTTTCGTGCTATATCTAGCACTTTTTCAAGGTAGAATCTTATTTAAAAGTCAGTATATTTATACAAAAAACTTTATTGTCCATAACTAGTAAAAACGGAAGTTCCGGTCCAGAAGTGACGTAAAAATTGCGGGAACCTCATGGATCCAAAAGAATAAAAACAAGAAAAGAAAATTTCTTTCTTTGTTTTAAAAGTATTCAAAGACACTAAGAAATCAAGTAAAAATAAAAATAAAATACAGGTGCCACAATGTTATTGAAATTTGATTGTATAAATGTACGGTATATTATAAAAAGACGTTTAATTCAATATCATTATTGTGTCCTCTTGGTTGTAATGTTTTTAATTCAAATAACCATTTGCTTTCATTTTTCTTCAACTCTGAGACTATATCTCCTCCTCTCCAATTCGTTTTTACTTTTTGAATGTGTAAAAAAGTTATCTTTATTGTGATTTTCCAAGAAATGATTTAATAAACTATGGGTTCTCAGTCCTTTTATTACATTGTAAATATATTCTACGAATCTGATTTTTGCTTTCCTTTTTGTCTGTCCCACGCATTGGTATCCGCAAGGACAGGTTGCTACATAAATTACACTCTCTGTTTCAAATGTCAGATGGTCGTTGATTCTGTAGCTTTTTACGGTAGTATATGATTTCAATGTAGTTGTTGTTTTGGTAGATTTGTCTTTATCATTTTTGCATGATTTACAGTGGAGACATCTAAAATATCCTTTTGTATTCATCAAACATGGTTGTTTGTCATTCTTCATAAAACTGGAGACTAGTAACTGTTTTATATTTTTCGCCTTCCTTTACATCACCTGTGGTTTTTCTGGAAGTATTGGTCGCAAGGTTTCATCTAGTAATAGGATATGGCAGTGTGTTCTTATATTTTCAATCATATTGGTATTGCTTGTGACATGTGTGATGAACGGTATGTTGAATGCTTGATTTTTGTTTTTGTCTTTGTATTTTAGTAGATCTTTCCTTTCCACTTGTTCCACTCTGGCCATTTCCAACTCCAATTTGTCACTTTGATATCCCTTTTCCATAAATTTTGTCTTCATTTCTTGGCTTTGTATTTTGAAGATTTCCAAATCTGTGCAATTTCTTCTGAGTCTTTGGAATTGTCCTCTTGGAATATTAGAGATCCATTTGTTATGATGATTGCTTGTAGTTGGAAGCATGTTGTTTCCGTTTACTGTTTTGATATGTGTTTTTGTCTGTATTGTATTGTTATATGTGTATATTTCCAAATCTAGAAAGATGACCTGTTGTTTACTTGATGTAGTGTCGAATTCTAAGTTGATTGTATTACTGTTGATGTAGTTCTTGAACTCTTTCAATTTTTTGCTTCTGTTCCGCTCCATATAAAGAAGATGTTGTCTATATAGCGGTATCAGCATTTGAGAAAGTCGATTGTATTTATTATTTGACCAGATGTTATCATCTTCCCATTTGGCGAGAAACAGGTTTGCATAACTGGGTGTCAGTGGTGTACCCTGCCACATTTTTGTAAATGGAATTTGTCCTCATTCCAAAAATAATTATGTGTTAGTACAAATTCTATGTTTGCCATGATGAAGTTGACTTGTTGATTAGGTAGTTTTGTGTTCTTTGACAGAAAAAATCTTGTATGGGTACATCCTATCTCATGTGATATGCATGTATATAAAGACTTCACATCGGTGGTGCAGAGTATATAGCTTTCGTCCCATTGTATAAGTTCAAGTTTTTGCAAAATGCTTGTGGTATCTTGGAGATGACTTCTCTGTTCGGTAACCAGTGTCTGAAGAAAGAAATCTGTGTATTTGGACAAATTGGATGTAATTGAATTAATTCCAGATACGATTGGCCGACCAGGAGGGTTATAAGGATCTTTATGAATTTTTGGTAGACAGTAGAATGTGGGTATTTTCGGATGTTTTTGTAAAATGAAGTCATATTCTTTTTTGTTAAGAATTCCTATTTCTAGTCCTTCCTCCAGATGTAGTTCGAACTCTTGTAGAAATTGCATTGTGGGATCTTGTTTGAGGATTTCATAAGTTTTTCTATCTAAAAGCAGTCTTTCTGTCTCTTTTTCATACATCTCTTGTCCTATGATAACGACTCCACCGCCTTTATCAGCTGGTTTAATGATGATGGAGGTGTCTTCTTTTAGTTCTTTTAATGCTTCTATTTCTGCTTTCGATAAATTCTGTTTTATTTTTTGCCAATCTGGAATTTTGTCTTTCTTCTTCTAATAACTTTTTGAATGTGTCAATATGGGATCCTTTGCAGTACGGATTGAATGTAGATATTGGTCTTAAAGTTGAATGCAGAAACTGATCCTCTGAAATCTTGGTGGTAGTATATGTGTCTTGTTTTGCAAAATGTATTTTTTTATACATATCTTGCGTATGAATTTCTGAGCATCAATATAAAGATCAAATTTGTTGATTTTGGATTGAGGTGCGAACTTTAGACCTTTTTGGAGTACTTTCATCTGAGGATTGGTTAAAGTTTTTCCACTTAGATTGTATACTGTGGGTTTCTGTGTTAGTATGTCTTTCTTCTTGCTCCTGCTTCTGCCTCTTTTTCCTCTTCTCCTATATTTCTTCCTCCCCTCAGTTTCTTGTTTTTTGGTGTGATCACATCGGGCGGCTTCCTGACACCATGGCTCATGTCTAAAAAATCTTCGTCGTCCTCTGATTCTTCCTCATTCTCCTCACAGTGATTCCTTTTTGTTGAAAGTTTTCTTGATTGGCGTATTTTTTCCAATTTTTTGTTTTGTATAGTCTGTAATATTGATTTGTATTGATTGTCTTCTTTTTGTATTGCCTGTTGTTGTCCTAGTTTGAATGAGTTCTGCATGGTTAGGTATGTATTGGTGTATGAAAAATGATTTTTGTTGTACAGTTGATAGTTCCTATTTCTTGGAGTTGATGGATTTACCTTAATCATTGGTTCCTTCCATCCCCTTTTATTTTGTTGATTTCTTATTGAGTTGAATTGTTGTGGTTCTTGATTTCTCTGTGACCCTTTCCATCTTTGATTCTGGAATGATTGTTCTTGATTTTCCTGGGGTCTTCTCCACTTTTGTTCATACTTGAAACTTGATAGAAAATTCTGTGTTGTTCTTTTTTTATTGAGGTATTGTTTGTAGTTTTCTTGTTCTTCTACATCTCTTTTAAATTTTCTTTGTTTTTGTAATGTTATATCCTCCTCCAGTTTTCCTATTTTGTCATTGTTCATCTTCATAAAATTTTTGAAGTCCTCCATGTTTGATAGGGGTTCAGACCTCTTTTCATATATCTGGATGCTCTCATTAATTTTATTCATCGTGATTTATTCATCTTCAATTATTAATTTGATGAGATCTGTAGAACATTTAGCAACATTTCTTCCTACACAAACTAACTTATATGAAAAATGGAACAAAATCTTAGATAAATGTTCTACGGATCTGATCAAGTTAATAATTGAAGATAGACAAATCACGATAAATATAAAACAGTCGCTAGTCTCCAGTTTTATGAAGAATGACAAACAACCATGTTTGATGAATACAAAAGAATATTTTAGATGTCTCCACTGTAAATCATGCAAAAATGATAAAGACAAATCTACCAAAACAACAACTACATTCAAATCATATACTACCGAAATAAAAGCTACAGAATCAACGACCATCTGACATGTGAAAAGAGGGTGTAATTTATGTAGCAACCTGTCCTTGCGGGTACCAATATGTGGGACAGACAAAAAGCAAAGCAAAAATCAGATTCGCAGAACATATTTACAATGTAATAAAAGGACTGAGAACCCATAGTTTATCGAATCATTTCTTGGAAAAGCACTCCTGCACCGGATACATCTTTGGACGAAGACGGCACATATACTGAACCCGCAGACACTGACGCAGATGTTTCTGATGGGGAATTGGTTTCTCAAGTGAATGTGCCTGATCTCCTGGAGACCATCAGGCTGATTCTTCAGATCATTGACGATACCGATCCTCAGAATGCTTCTAAGAAGATGACCAAACTGGTTTTACCTCATTCTGACCACCTAGTGGACATACGTCAGGAATCCTGTGAAAATCCAGGGAAAAAGTTTACACATCATAAGAAGATGCTTGCTCGCTGTCCTCTCTCTGCAGGGCTGACTAAAAATTGTGAAACACCGACTCCAGTGGACTCACATGTCGCAGCGACGGATAAGCGTGTTGAGGGCTGCTTGAAGTCTATTTATAGTCTGGCAGGAGTAGTGCATAGACCCACTATTGCGGCCTCATGGGTTGCCAAAGCCATTACGGCTTGGGTTCAGGAGGTGGAGGGGAACTACCGTCCAACTTTCCTGACAATGCAAAACAATGCCTCTCCTATATTGTTACAGCTTCTCAATACATTCAGGAGGCGGCCTCCGATGGTGGTGTCCTGGCGGCCAAAGTGGCTACTACGTCCATCCTGGCCCATCGGATTCTCTTGCTATGGTCCTGGTCTGTGGACATGGACTCTAAAAGAAAACTCTGGAGGTTCTCCCGTTTAAGGGAAACATTTTGTTTGGGGAAGATCTCAACAAAATTGTTGCTGACCTGGCCTCTGCTAAGACTGCATGTCTACCTAGTACTGCTCCTTCAACGTCAAAGGCTAAAAGTACTTCCTTTCGTTCCTACAGGTCTCCAGGTAAAGTCAAGGGTCAGGCGTACTCGAAACAGTCTCGCACTTCCAAGCCCGGTAAGCCCAAGCCTAAATGAGCCTGGGCCGCCCGTCAGCCCGCTTACAAATCTGAGAAGCCTGCCACATGATGGGGTGGGCCTCTCCCTGGGGGACCCCCAGAGCCGGCCATAGGCATAGGCAAACTAGGCAATTGCCTAGGGCATTTGATATGCATAGGGGCATCATCAGCTTCTGCTGATTAAAATGATATGCGGCATGCCTATATTCTGTATGTAGCATTTCATATGCAGATACAGCCACAGTCTCACACAGTATATTGGCATGCTGCATATCAGTTTAATCAGCAGAAGCTGCTTGTGCATCCTAGCCACATAGCAATGCAAATAAGATGCATTTTCATTAAAAAAAAAGGTGCCCGATGTTAGCATTGATGCAAGATTTGTAAGGATACATCTGTATCCAAGCAGAGGCAGAGGTCACAGTGTTAGTGGAAGTGTGAGTGCTGTGTGCATGTGAGTGGGTTGGTTGTACAGTAGTGTTCAGAATATGTGTAAGGAGCATTATGTGTGTCACGTAAAAATGCATTAATAATGTGCAACATATGTGTAAAGGGCCACTATGTGTGTCATTATGTGTATAAGGGCATTAATAATGTGTGGCATATGTGTAACAGGGTACTACTGTATGTGTGTCATTATGTGTATAGGGGCACTAATAATGTGCAGCAAATGTGTAGGAGGCACTATGTGTGTCATTATGTGTATAAGGGCATTAATAATGTGTGGCATATGTGTAAGGGACATTATGTGTAAAAGGGCATTAATAAAGGTTGTCATAATGTGTAAGGTGCATTATGTTTATAAGGACATTAATGTGTCTCATATGTGTAAGGGGCATTACTGTGTGGAATTGTGTATAAATGCATTACTAATGTGTGGCATTATGTGTATAAGGTGCTCTACTATGTGGCGTTGCATATAGAAAGGGCACTACTGTGTCGTCTAATGTGAATAAAGAGCAATAAGGTGTGGTGTAATGTGAATAAGGAGCAATTCAGTGTGATGTAATGTGAATAAGGGGCTCTACTGTGAGGAGTAACGTTTATAAGGTAAAGTGATACTACTGTGAGATGTAATATGAATTATGGACACTATCGCAAGATAAAATGTGAATAAAGTTGCAGTACTGTGTGGCATAATTGGAATTGAGGTTACTATTGTGTGGCCATGCCCCTTCCCAGCAAGAAGATGCGCCTTTTTGGGCTGTGCGTCAAATGTGCGAACTGTTCCTATTTTAAATATAGGGGGTACAAGGACTGCTATGGGTCAGGGTGATGGTGCTGGGAAAGAGGTGCAAGGTCAGAGGCAGAACCAGCGGTGGTGCTAGGGGGCACCAGCCAAAATCTTGCCTAGGGCCTCATATTGGTTAGGGCGGCTCTGGGGACCCCAGAGTGGGAGGCCGACTTCTAGAGTTTGCTCAGGCATGGTTAAATACCACTTCGGACGCCTGGGTACGGGAAGTCATCTCCTTCAAGAAGCGTCCCCCTCGTCGGTTTTGCTCAACATACATCCCTTCAGGTCTGAGAAAGGCAAATGCTCTGCAAGTGGTGGTATGATCCCTCCTGGACACAGGAGTGGTAGTACCGGTGCCCCGTTTCTCAGAGGGGCAGGGGGTGCTATTCCATGCTGTTCCTAGTCCCGAAGCTGAATGGGTCCACACGGCCCATTCTCAAACTCAAGTCTTTGAACAAATCGGTGCGGGTATCCAAATTCCGTATGGAGACTCTCCGCTCTATTGTTCTGGCTTTGGAGCCAGGAGATTATATGGTATACCTGGATATACAGGATGCTTGCCTGCATATTCCAATTGCCATGTCGCACCAGCAATACCTGCTATTTGCTATTGGCAACCCCCATTATCAATTCCAGGCCTTTCCCTTTGGACTAAAGACATCTCCGCGAATCTTCACCAAAGTAATGGCGGTGATGACGGCTGTACTACGCCGTCAGGGTATCAGAATCCTGCCGTATCTGGATGATTTGTTGATCCTGGCCAACTCGCCAGAAGTTCTCCTCCGTCATCTGGAACTGACGGTCCAGTTTCTGCAAGCCCACGGGAGGCACATCAACTGGAATAATTCATCCCTGGTCCCTGCTCAGAGCATGGTGCACCTGGGAGCAGTGTTGGACTCTCACAACCAGCGGTTGTTTTTGTACCAGAAGAAAGTCCTGAACCTTCAGGACAGAATATGATGCTTCCTGTCTCGTCCACGAGTGTCGATACACTCTGCGATGCAAGTACTGGGCCTCATGGTATTGGCTTTTGACATGGTAGAGTATGCTCAATTTCATTCCCGCCCTCTACAGAAACTGGTTCTTGTGAAGTGGGACGGCCTGCCTCACCGGATCAGGTCTTTTTGTCTTCAGAGGTCCATCTGTCACTGACCTGGTGGCTCCAGGACGAGCAGCTGAGCAGGGACCATCCCTTCTGGTTCTCCAACTGGGTCCTTCTGATGACGGACGCCAGTCTGAGGGGTTGGAGAGCGGTGTTGGAGCAGCACTCCTTCCACGGTTGTTGGACCTGGGAGGAGTCTCGCCTCTCGATAAATATTCTGGAACTGCGGGAGGTGTTCAATGCGCTGACACTCGTCCTGCATCTGGTACAGAAAAGGCCTGTTCAGGTACAGTCAGACAACGCCACCATGGTGGCGTACATAAATCATCAAGGCGGCACTCGAAGCTGCATGGCAATGATGGAAGTGTCAAAGATTCTTCAATGAGCGGAACGCCATCGGCCAGCCATATCGGCAGTGTTCATTCCGGGAGTCCTCAACTGGGAAGCGGACTTCCTCAGTCGTCAGGACGTACACGCCGGAGAGTGGAGCCTTCATCTGGAAGTATTTCAACTCCTCGTGGACAAGTTGGGTCTTCCAGATGTGGACCTGATGGCGTCTCGACACATCAACAAGGTTCCGGTCTTCGGAGCAAGGACAAGGGATCCTCAAGCAGCGTTCGTGGACGCACTGGCAATTCCATAAAACTTTCGGCTGCCATACGTGTTCCCTCCGGTGTCACTCCTGCCAAGGGTAATAAGAAAGTTCAAGCAAGAAGGAGGAATCCTACTTCTGATCGCTCCAGCGTGGCCCAGACAGCAATGGTTCTCAGACCTTCAGGGTCTCTCGATAGAGCATCCTCTTCTACTTCTACAGCGCCCAGACCGCATCGTTCAGGACCCCTATGTCTACCAGGACTTGGCCCGACTGGCTTTGATGGTGTGGCTCTTGAAGCTTCCGTCCTGAGGGCCAACGGTTTTTCTGAGGCGGTCATTCAAACCTTGTTGAAGGCCCGGAAACCGGCTTCTGCGTGGATTTATCATAGGGTCTGGAATTCTTACTTTGCTTGGTGCGCATCTAACAATCATGAAGCTTACAAGTCTAGTACGGCCAAACTTTTGGCCATTCTACAACAAGGCCTTAACTTGGGCCTTCGTCTGGCCTCCATCAAGGTTCATATTTCTGCCTTGTCGGTTTGGTTGCAGAGAAATATTGCGACATTACCTGATGTGCATACATTCACTCAGGGTGTGTTGCGGATTCAACCTCCTAATGTCCCGCTGGTGGCTCCTTGGGACTTGTCGGTGGTTCTGGAGGTGTTGCAGGGGTCTCCGTTTGAGCCTCTTGAATCTGCAGACCTTAAGTGTATTTCTCGTAAGGTATTATTTTTGCTGGTTATTGCCTCTGCTAGACAGGTGTCGGATTTGGGTGTCTTCTCTTGTAGGTCACCATATCTGATTTTTCACCGCGATCGGGCGGTTCTTAGAACACGTCCCAGGTATTTACCTAAGGTGGTGTCTTCTTTCCACCTTAATCAGGAGATTGTGGTTCCGGCTTTTGTCTCTCCTGATTTGTCTTCCAAAGAGCGGTGTTTGGATGTGGTACGGGCTCTCCATATCTACGTGAAGGGAACTGTCTCCATCAGGAAGTCAGATTCTCTCTTTGTTCTGTTTGGTTTTCACAAACGTGGCTGGCCTGCTCACAAGCAGACCCTGGCCAAATGGATTAGAATGATGATTGCACGTGCTTATGTACAGGCTGGCCTTCCAGCTCCTGCTACCATTAAGGCCCATTCTACTCCGTAGGTTGGACTTTCTTTTTTGGCGGCCCGCCGCGGTGCAACCCTTGAACAATTGTGCAAGGCGGCTACGTGGTCCTCAGTGAACACGTTCATAAGGTTCTATGCCTTAGATACTGCAGCTTCCCAGGATGCTTCCTTTGAACACCGGGTTCTTGTGCCCGCTACAGTGCATCCCCTCCCATAAGGAACTGCTTTAGGACATCACCAATGTCATTCCCTGTGGAGCCCAGTGTACCTCGCAGAAAGAGATTTAGCAAAGGTAAGTTCTTACCATAAATCTCGTTTTTCTTTATCACCAGTAGGCCAGGATTGTGTCAAGCTTGTGAGATAGTTGTCACATGCACATACCGACCTATCTCAGCCATAAAGACTTGGATGTCCTTTGAAGTTGCTTCGCTCGCCAGGCTGCGGGCAGGGCCGTCTTAACAGCAGTGTAGGCCCCTGGACACAGCAATGCACTGTGGCCCCTTCCCATCCTCCAGTGGTAGGGGTGGGGGCCGCTATCAGCGGCTGCTTTGATGTCCTGCGGGCAGTAGGGGGTGTTCTATCTTCCCCTCAGCATGTAGTACCTTGAGCATTACTTTCTGCTAATTACCTCTTTTCTGCACAGATGGGGCAGGAGGGAAAACACTAAACTGTAGAAGGGGGCATTGGGCTGAATGAAGGGGCCATGGTACATAACTACCAGGGTGGTAGGCAGGGCCGGTTCCGGGGCTTCTGGCGCCCCGGGCGGCATTGGGGGCGTGGCTTCATACAGGGGGCGTGGTCATTTACGCCCCCTGTACAGACTGTAATGATGCGCGGTGTGCGATGACGTCATCGCGCACCGCACATCAAAGGTCCTCTCCACGAAAGGAAACTAGACGCGTAGGACCTTGGCTGTGCGGTGCGCGATGACGTCATCGCGCACTGCACAGTAAAGGACCTCTTCACGAAGGGAAACTAGACGCGTACGCGTCTAGTTTCCCTTCCCAGCGGCCAGCGGCAGCAGGGCGACAGCGGGGGCCGGGGGGCACACACTGCAGCAGTGGATCTTGCCCTGGTGCGGCGCCCTCGGGACGGCGCCCTGCGCCCTCCGGATGGCGGCGCCCCGGGCAAAAGTCCTGCTTGCCCGTGGCAAGATCCGCTACTGGTGGTAGGATGTGTGTAATATGTAGGGGAGGGGGCTTTATAGTCATCACATTCTGGTGGGAGGGCAGCTTGCTTGGCTGCTATCTCCATTTCCTAGAAATAGATTTCTTAGCTTTAAATGGGATAAAAAACTAGAGAGTCCAGGGCCGGTGCAAGGTTTCTCAGCACCCTTGGCAAATAGTCAGTGCCAGACGCCCCTGACCCCCCCAACCCCTTCCCTGTGCAGACACGCCATATTATAAGTTCAATAGCCACCGCCTGATAATTTTGCGATTTGGGTTAGGGTATTATCGATAGGATGTTAGGACTGATTTACCAGTGCGGGTTAGGGGTGATTATTAGGGAGAGGTGTATGACGCAGATGCTGGTCGCTGCCAGGAAGCCATATACGGATGTACGGTGTGGCGCTGTCGGTGTGTTACCCGCCGCCTGCACTGTTCCGTGCGATGCTGCTCACCTTTTCCCTCTGCTGGGCTGTGAGAGTGAGTCACTGAGTTGCGCCGTGTGAAGGTCCCACCCCTGGTCTCCTCCTCGGGCTCCAGCAGCTCCGTGCTATGCCCTCCATTGCTTGGGAGACCTGGCGGAGGGAGCAGATCTTTTACACAGTCACCAGTCAGGAGGGCAAGGGTAAGTGAGCGACACAGTCACTTCCCTAATTTTTTTTTTTTTACTTTTTTGTTGTTGAACTCAGCGCCGCACCCTTTAAGTGCCACTGACCTTAGGCAGCTGCCTAAAGATGCCTAATGGTGGCGCCGGTCCTGAGAGAGTTCCACCTTTCAGGAGGTATAGAATTCTTGGGGATCAGAGTTCAGGAGCCAGAGCAATCTACCAATGAAAATATAAAACTGCATATTAGGTGTGTGGAGCTGGAGCAGGGACCATCTGCTTGAAGGCTGATATCTGGGCATATTGGAGCAAGCTGCCAGTGCCCACCAAAAGGGAGAGTCCCAGCTTTTGGCGTATACCCTCAGAAAAACTCTAAGTCAGACAGAACCCAAAATTTCTGGCTGGGAAAGCAATTAACAGGCTTGGATGGGGACCACTGCTTTGAAGTCGGATTTCTCCGGTTCCCCAGGGCTGATTTTAAAAAATCTGGTACCTCTGGAAAGAGGGGGCCCTCAGCTATCAGCCTAGGCCCTTATACTCCTTGGGCCCTTGGGCAAGTGCCCATTGAGCCCATACGAAAAGACAGCCCTGGCTGCGGGTAAGAGCCCTCATACCGAGTTGATCGCTCGCTAGCTGCTTTTAGCAGCAATGCAAACGCTAAGCCGCCGCCCTCTGGGAGTGTATCTAAGCTTAGCAGAAGTGCGAACGAAAGATTAGCAGAACAGTGCTGACATTTTTTCAAGCAGTTTCAGAATAGCTGCAGACCTACTCCTTCCTTGTGATCACTTCAGTCTGTTTAGTTCCTGCTTTGACGTCAGAAACACGCCCTGCGTTCAGCCAGCCACTCCCTCGTTTCCACAGGCACACCTGCATTTTTACCTGACACACCTGCGTTTTTTAGCACACTCCCAGAAAACGGTCAGTTACCTCCCAGAAGCACCCACTTCCTGTCAATCACTCACCGATCAGCAGAGCGACTGAAAAGCGTCGCTCGACCTTGTGTAAAACTGCATCGTTTTTTGTGAAAGAACTTCGCGCGTGCGCACTGCGGCCTTACGCATGTACAGAAATGCAGATTTTTTGCCTGATCGTTACGCTGCGAACAACGGCAGCTAGCGATCGACTCGGAATGACCCCCAATGTGCTTTTCTCTGCTACCGCTGCGCACGTTACTATTCCCAATCATATTCCACCCTGATAGTAAAGTATGAAAAAGTAAAAAATAAAAATGTGAAAAACCCATGCCGACCCTTCCCTGTGTCGACCATTGTCATGTCGACCATTTGTCAAAGTCAAACTTTTGCCCATGTCGACCTAATGCAACCATTAGTGGTCGATCTATTGATTGTCGACTTCAATACTGTCGACCTATCATCTGGATATCCCTGTTGGTAGCTTCTCTGCTCAATATCCTCCTGGCTCTGTCATCCAGTTGGCAAGGTATTTGTGCACACTGTCCTATTCTCCTGGAAATAATAATAATAATAATGTGTGTGTGACATGGGGGATAATAATGTGTGTGTGACATGGGGGATAATAATGTGTGTGTGACATGGGGGATAATAATGTGTGTGTGACATGGGGGATAATAATATGTGTGTGTGACATGATGGATAATAATGTGTGTGTGACATGGGGGATAATAATGTGTGTGTGACATGGGGGATAATAATGTGTGTGTGACATGGGGATAATAATGTGTGTGTGACATGGGGGATAATAATGTGTGTGTGACATGGGGGATAATAATGTGTGTGTGACATGGGGGATAATAATGTGTGTGTGACATGGGGGATAATAATGTGTGTGTGACATGGGGGATAATAATGTGTGTGTGACATGGGGGATAATAATATGTGTGTGTGACATGATGGATAATAATGTGTGTGTGACATGGGGGATAATAATGTGTGTGTGACATGGGGGATAATAATGTGTGTGTGACATGGGGATAATAATGTGTGTGTGACATGGGGATAATAATGTGTGTGTGACATGGGGGATAATAATGTGTGTGTGACATGGGGGATAATAATGTGTGTGTGACATGATGGATAATAATGTGTGTGTGACATGGGGGATAATAATGTGTGTGTGACATGGGGGATAATAATGTGTGTGTGACATGGGGATAATAATGTATGTGTGACATGGGGGATAATAATGTGTGTGTGACATGGGGGATAATAATGTGTGTGTGACATGATGGATAATAATGTGTGTGTGACATGGGGGATAATAATGTGTGTGTGACATGGGGGATAATAATGTGTGTGTGACATGGGGGATTATAATGTGTGTGTGACATGGGGGATTATAATGTGTGTGTGACATGGGGGATAATAATGTGTGTGTGACATGGGGGATAATAATGTGTGTGTGACATGGGGATAATAATGTGTGTGTGACATGGGGGATAATAATGTGTGTGTGACATGGGGGATAATAATGTGTGTGTGACATGGGGGATAATAATGTGTGTGTGACATGGGGGATAATAATGTGTGTGTGACATGATGGATAATAATGTGTGTGTGACATGGGGGATAATAATGTGTGTGTGACATGGGGGATTATAATGTGTGTGTGACATGGGGGATTATAATGTGTGTGTGACATGGGGGATAATAATGTGTGTGTGACATGGGGGATAATAATGTGTGTGTGACATGGGGATAATAATGTGTGTGTGACATGGGGGATAATAATGTGTGTGTAACATGGGGGATAATAATGTGTGTGTAACATCGGGATAATAATGTATGTGTGACATGGGGGATAATAATGTGTGTGTGACATGGGGGATAATAATGTGTGTGTGACATGATGGATAATAATGTGTGTGTGACATGGGAATAATAATGTGTGTGTGACATGGGGGATAATAATGTGTGTGTGACATGATGGATAATAATGTGTGTGTGACATGGGGGATAATAATGTGTGTGTGACATGGGGGATAATAATGTGTGTGTGACATGGATAATAATGTGTGTGTGACATGGGGATAATAATGTGTGTGTGACATGGGGATAATAATGTGTGTGTGACATGGGGGATAATAATGTGTGTGTGACATGGGGGATAATAATGTGTGTGACATGGGGATAATAATGTGTGTGTGACATGGGGGATAATAATGTGTGTGTGACATGGGGGATAATAATGTGTGTGTGACATGGGGGATAATAATGTGTGTGTGACATGATGGATAATAATGTGTGTGTGACATGGGAATAATAATGTGTGTGTGACATGGGGGATAATAATGTGTGTGTGACATGATGGATAATAATGTGTGTGTGACATGGGGGATAATAATGTGTGTGTGACATGGGGGATAATAATGTGTGTGTGACATGATGGATAATAATGTGTGTGTGACATGGGGATAATAATGTGTGTGTGACATGGGAATAATAATGTGTGTGTAACATGGGGGATAATAATGTGTGTGTGACATGGGGGATAATAATGTGTGTGTGACATGGGGGATAATAATGTGTGTGTGACATGGGGGATAATAATGTGTGTGTGACATGGGGGATAATAATGTGTGTGTGACATGGGGGATAATAATGTGTGTGTGACATGGGGGATAATAATATGTGTGTGTGACATGATGGATAATAATGTGTGTGTGACATGGGGGATAATAATGTGTGTGTGACATGGGGGATAATAATGTGTGTGTGACATGGGGATAATAATGTGTGTGTGACATGGGGATAATAATGTGTGTGTGACATGGGGGATAATAATGTGTGTGTGACATGGGGGATAATAATGTGTGTGTGACATGATGGATAATAATGTGTGTGTGACATGGGGGATAATAATGTGTGTGTGACATGGGGGATAATAATGTGTGTGTGACATGGGGATAATAATGTATGTGTGACATGGGGGATAATAATGTGTGTGTGACATGGGGGATAATAATGTGTGTGTGACATGATGGATAATAATGTGTGTGTGACATGGGGGATAATAATGTGTGTGTGACATGGGGGATAATAATGTGTGTGTGACATGGGGGATTATAATGTGTGTGTGACATGGGGGATTATAATGTGTGTGTGACATGGGGGATAATAATGTGTGTGTGACATGGGGGATAATAATGTGTGTGTGACATGGGGATAATAATGTGTGTGTGACATGGGGGATAATAATGTGTGTGTGACATGGGGGATAATAATGTGTGTGTGACATGGGGGATAATAATGTGTGTGTGACATGGGGGATAATAATGTGTGTGTGACATGATGGATAATAATGTGTGTGTGACATGGGGGATAATAATGTGTGTGTGACATGGGGGATTATAATGTGTGTGTGACATGGGGGATTATAATGTGTGTGTGACATGGGGGATAATAATGTGTGTGTGACATGGGGGATAATAATGTGTGTGTGACATGGGGATAATAATGTGTGTGTGACATGGGGGATAATAATGTGTGTGTAACATGGGGGATAATAATGTGTGTGTAACATCGGGATAATAATGTATGTGTGACATGGGGGATAATAATGTGTGTGTGACATGGGGGATAATAATGTGTGTGTGACATGATGGATAATAATGTGTGTGTGACATGGGAATAATAATGTGTGTGTGACATGGGGGATAATAATGTGTGTGTGACATGATGGATAATAATGTGTGTGTGACATGGGGGATAATAATGTGTGTGTGACATGGGGGATAATAATGTGTGTGTGACATGGATAATAATGTGTGTGTGACATGGGGATAATAATGTGTGTGTGACATGGGGATAATAATGTGTGTGTGACATGGGGGATAATAATGTGTGTGTGACATGGGGGATAATAATGTGTGTGACATGGGGATAATAATGTGTGTGTGACATGGGGGATAATAATGTGTGTGTGACATGGGGGATAATAATGTGTGTGTGACATGGGGGATAATAATGTGTGTGTGACATGATGGATAATAATGTGTGTGTGACATGGGAATAATAATGTGTGTGTGACATGGGGGATAATAATGTGTGTGTGACATGATGGATAATAATGTGTGTGTGACATGGGGGATAATAATGTGTGTGTGACATGGGGGATAATAATGTGTGTGTGACATGATGGATAATAATGTGTGTGTGACATGGGGATAATAATGTGTGTGTGACATGGGAATAATAATGTGTGTGTAACATGGGGGATAATAATGTGTGTGTGACATGGGGGATAATAATGTGTGTGTGACATGGGGATAATAATGTGTGTGACATGGGGGATAATAATGTGTGTGTGTGACATGGGGGGTAATAATGTGTGTGACATGGGGGGTAAAAATGTGTGTGACATGGGGGGTAAAAATGTGTGTGTGACATGGGGATAATAATGTGTGTGTGACATGGGGGATAATAATGTGTGTGTGACATGGGGATAATAATGTGTGTGTGACATGGGAATAATAATGTGTGTGTAACATGGGGGATAATAATGTGTGTGTGACATGGGGGATAATAATGTGTGTGTGACATGGGGATAATAATGTGTGTGACATGGGGGATAATAATGTGTGTGACATGGGGGATAATAATGTGTGTGACATGGGGGGTAAAAATGTGTGTGTGACATGGGGATAATAATGTGTGTGTGACATGGGGGATAATAATGTGTGTGTGACATGGGGATAATAATGTGTGTGTGACATGGGGGATAATAATGTGTGTGTGACATGGGGATAATAATGTGTGTGTGACATGGGGGATAATAATGTGTGTGTGACATGGGGATAATAATGTGTGTGTGACATGGGGGATAATAATGTGTGTGTGACATGGGGGATAATAATGTGTGTGTGACATGGGGGATAATAATGTGTGTGTGACATGGGGGATAATAATGTGTGTGTGACATGGGGATAATAATGTGTGTGTGACATGGGGGATAATAATGTGTGTGTGACATGGGGGATAATAATGTGTGTGTGACATGGGGGATAATAATGTGTGTGTGACATGGGGGATAATAATGTGTGTGTGACATGTAGGAGAATAATGTGTGTGTGACATGGGGGATAATAATGTATGTGTGACATGGGGGATAATAATGTGTGTGTGACATGGGGGATAATAATGTGTGTGTGACATGGGGGATAATAATGTGTGTGTGACATGGGGATAATAATGTGTGTGTGACATGGGGGATAATAATGTGTGTGACATGGGGGATAATAATGTGTGTGTGACATGGGGATAATAATGTGTGTGTGACATGGGGATAATAATGTGTGTGTGACATGGGGATAATAATGTGTGTGTGACATGGGGGATAATAATGTGTGTGTGACATGGGGGATAATAATGTGTGTGTGACATGGGGATAATAATGTGTGTGTGACATGGGGGATAATAATGTGTGTGTGACATGGGGGATAATAATGTGTGTGTGACATGGGGGATAATAATGTGTGTGTGACATGGGGATAATAATGTGTGTGTGACATGGGGGATAATAATGTGTGTGTGACATGGGGGATAATAATGTGTGTGTGACATGGGGGATAATAATGTGTGTGTGACATGGGGATAATAATGTGTGTGTGACATGGGGGATAATAATGTGTGTGTGTGACATGGGGGATAATAATGTGTGTGTGACATGGGGGATAATAATGTGTGTGTGACATGGGGATAATAATGTGTGTGTGACATGGGGGATAATAATGTGTGTGTGACATGGGGATAATAATGTGTGTGTGACATGGGGGATAATAATGTGTGTGACATGGGGGGTAAAAATGTGTGTGTGACATGGGGGATAATAATGTGTGTGTGACATGGGGGATAATAATGTGTGTGTGACATGGGGGATAATAATGTGTGTGTGACATGGGGGATAATAATGTGTGTGTGACATGGGGGATAATAATGTGTGTGTGACATGGGGGATAATAATGTGTCTGTGACATGGGGGATAATAATGTGTGTGTGACATGGGGGATTATAATGTGTGTGTGACATGGGGGATTATAATGTGTGTGTGACATGGGGGACTATAATGTGTGTGTGACATGGGGAATAATAATGTGTCTGTGACATGGGGGATAATAATGTGTGTGTGACATGGGGGATAATAATGTGTGTGTGACATGGGGGATTATAATGTGTGTGTGACATGGGGGATTATAATGTGTGTGTGACATGGGGGACTATAATGTGTGTGTGACATGGGGAATAATAATGTGTCTGTGACATGGGGGATAATAATGTGTGTGTGTAACATCGGGATAATAATGTGTGTGTAACATCGGGATAATAATGTGTGTGTGACATGGGGGATAATAATGTGTGTGTGACATGGGGATAATAATGTGTGTGTGACATGGGGATAATAATGTGTGTGTGACATGGGGGATAATAATGTGTGTGTGACATGGGGATAGTAATGTGTGTGTGACATGGGGATAATAATGTGTGTGTGACATGGGGGATAATAATGTGTGTGTGTAACATCGGGATAATAATGTGTGTGTAACATCGGGATAATAATGTGTGTGTGACATGGATAATAATGTGTGTGTGACATGGGGGATAATAATGTGTGTGTGACATGGGAATAATAATGTGTGTGTAACATGGGGGATAATAATGTGTGTGTGACATGGGGATAGTAATGTGTGTGTGACATGGGAATAATAATGTGTGTGTGACATAGGGGATAATAATGTGTGTGTGACATGGGGGATAATAATGTGTGTGTAACATGGGGGATAATAATGTGTGTGTAACATCGGGATAATAATGTGTGTGTGACATGGGGATAATAATGTGTGTGTGACATGGGGATAATAATGTGTGTGTGACATGGCGGATAATAATGTGTGTGTGACATGGGGGATAATAATGTGTGTGTGACATGGGGGATAATAATGTGTGTGTGACATGGGGGATAATAATGTGTGTGTGACATGGGGGATAATAATGTGTGTGTGACATGGGGATAATAATGTGTGTGTAACATGGGGGATAATAATGTGTGTGTAACATCGGGATAATAATGTGTGTGTGACATGGGGGATAATAATGTGTGTGTGACATGGGGATAATAATGTGTGTGTGACATGGGGGATAATAATGTGTGTGTGACATGGGGGGTAAAAATGTGTGTGTGACTTGGGGGATAATAATGTGTGTGTGACATGGGGGATAATAATGTGTGTGTGACATGGGGGATAATAATGTGTGTGTGACATGGGGGGTAAAAATGTGTGTGACATGGGGGATAATAATGTGTGTGTGTGACATGGGGGGTAAAAATGTGCGTGTAGCACACATTGGAGCCTTAATACAGTATATTTAATGAACATGAGAAAGATGATTATTAATGTTAATCATCTGCCTCTCGCAGTACACATTCCATGTACATCTGTCTCCACAATTATAACTGATGTATGGGGAAGCTCCTGGACTGCAGGTAGTAGCTTCTGTGAAACTCTAGTATGTTGCACGTTATGACAGGTACCACTGGGCAGAGTTAGTGTGCTTATTGCTTAGCACAGAGTAGGTGCTAAAGTTACGTACCCAGGTACAAAAAAGAGATTTTCCTTTGCTGAATGAGATTACATAAATTACATTGAGGGGTAGAAGCCACGTTTTGGAGGAGCTTTCATTCATTAATGGAGGACAATGGGTTTTTTCTTTAAACTCCAAACATATTTTTTTCAGTTCTCAGAGATAGTGGAATCAAGGCATCAGCCTCAGCTTTCAGTGCCTTGTGACTAATACAATGAAATCATTCAGACACAACAGAACAGCTTGGAGCACCGCATGTTTTGCACCTTTGTAACCTTAAAAGTCCTAAGCAGCTGGAGACTGTGACAGGTACTTTAGGGTTGGTCAAAAACTTTCCTGTGTTTCCTCAGGAGCCTGGAGAGACTTCTGGTAATTCTTCTTTACTGTTTATACTTGAATAACTTTTATAAAACTTGAATTTTTCATAGTCAGTATTTCCCAGCCGGCTCCTTTGTTCAGCCTCTAGAGTTCATACACACTGGAGCTATGATGGACTAAGGTTGCCAACATTACTTAAATATTTACTGCACTATTTTAGTGTACAATTTTTATTGGTTTAATGCTACACTCTTTTCAGTATTTTATTATCTATTACTTATTATTAGTTTTTAATTTAGATAGTGACTAAATATTTTCTTGGACCAAAAACCCTACTACCTAGGACACTAAGGGGGCAGAGTGATTGACATGAAGTGGGCGTTTCTGGGTGTCAATTGACCGTTTTCAGGGAGTGTTCGGAAAAACGCAGGCGTGCCAGGAAAAACACAGGCGTGGCTGGGCGAATGCAGGGCGTGTTCGTGACGTCAAAACAGGAACTGAACCGTCTGAAGTGACCGCAAGCGCTGAGTAGGTCTGAAGCTACTCTGAAACTGCATTAAATTATTTTGTAACCGCTGTGCAATCCTTTCATTCGCACTTCTGCTAAGCTAAAATACACTCCCAGTGGGAGATGACATAGCGTTTGCACAGCTGCTAAAAACTGCTAGTGAGCGATCAACTCAGAATGACCCCCTCAGAAAGCTGAACTGGTGGAACTCAGCGAACTGTAACCAGAATGGAATCTGGTATATTGTGCACTTCCCAGGAACACAGGCTGGGCAACTGAGATGTGTCTCCTGTTGAGAAACAGCATTCAATAGATTCAGACAGGAACAAGGGCCGAGTTGTTCGCTCGCAAGCTGCTTTTAGCAGCTTTGCACACGCTAAGTCGCCGCCTACTGGGAGTGAATCTTAGCATCATAAAATTGCGAACGACGTATTCGCAATATTGCGATTAGACCTCTCTTAGCAGTTTCTGAGTAGCTCCAGACTTACTCGGCATCAGTTCAGTGCTTGTCGTTCCTGGTTTGACGTCACAAACACACCCAGCGTTCGCCCAGACACTCCTCCGTTTCTCCAGCCACTCCCGCGTTTTTCCCAGAAACGGTAGCGTTTTTTCCCACACGCCCATAAAACGGCGTGTTTCCTCCCAGTAACACCCATTTTCCTGTCAATCACATTACGATCACCAGAACGATGAAAAAGCCGTTAGTAAAATTCCTAACTGCATAGCAAATTTACTTGGTGCAGTTGCAGTGCGAACATTGCGCATGCGCATTAAGTGGAAAATCGCTGCGATGCGATAAAAAATACAGAGCGAACAACTCGGAATGACCACCAAGGTCTTCTCAACTTGGAATATTGCCCAACAGAAGAAATTACTGCAGACATTCTCACCAAGCCATTGGCTGGAGAAAGACATCACAGACTATATAGAAAGATGGGTCTCGTGGCCAAGTCTCACCTATTGAGAAGGGGTATGGAGAAACAGTATTCAATAGATTCAGACTTGATGTGTTACACAGGAGGGACAGCAGGTGGAGCTGTCGTATATATGTTATGCGTTTTACAGTCTGTGATGTATATCTCACACTTGTTTGTTCCTGTATTCTGAAGTTTACATGAAGGAGAGAGATGGAGCATGCATGATGGCAGCTCATGCACAGATATACTGTTTTGACTATCAGTTTGTATTATGATCCGTTCCAGTTTCAATATATAAACAAGTTATACCACAAAGAGCTTTCCGGTGTGTGCCTACATGATTCAAAGATAGCTCAGAGGTGGTCCTGACTGCGCTGGTAAAGTACTCTGTAATAACAACAGGCTATGGGCCCAGACACAGGGGATCCCAGTTACCAGGAGCAAAGATTACTAGGATCAAGACACAAGAACCATCTCTGAGAGATCTGCACAGCAGCTGTGAGTAAACCCAGTTTCTCATACGTCCTAGAGGATGCTGGGGTCCTCTTCAGAACCATGGGGTATAGACGGTTCCGCAGGAGCCATTGGCACTTTAAGACTTTTCTAGAGTGTGAACTGGCTCCTCCCTCTATGCCCCAGACCTCAGTTTAGAAAATGTGCCCAGGCAGACTGGTCGCACTCCAGTGGAGCTCTACTATTTCACTGAAAAGACTTTATGTTAGGTTTTTTTATTTTCAGGGAGACTGCTGGTAACAGTCTTCATGCTTCGTGGGACTTAGGGGGAAGAAGTAGGAACCAACTTACTAAATAGTTTCTTGGCTCTGCTTCTTGCTGACAGGACACCATTAGCTCCTGAAGGATACTGAACACTAGCTGCGGCTATGCGGTCACTCTCACAGCACGCCGTCACCCTCCTAACAGAGCCAGAAGTCAGAAGACGCGTGAATATTATTACCGTCAGATCTGCAAGAGGGACCTCCGGTTATCGTGACGGCTCAAGGTATTGCGCTGTGAGCGGAAACGCTGCGCGGACATACTGCCCATACACAGAGCACAGCAGGGTGAAGGGTGCTGTGGGCGGCTCCCTGGGCAGCATGAAAACCTACTCTTACACTGGCAAAAGTAGAATATTATGCCGTGGCACAATCCTACACCCCCGCCAGTACAAATATTTTAGTGAGAAATTCTGAGGAGAAACACGCCATTACAGGGGACGGAGCTTCCTCCTCAGTCAGCTAGCACACTGCTCAGTGCCATTTTCTCTGCACAGGCTGCAGGGGAAGAAACACTGGTCCTCCTCCACTTCTGAACCAAGTATCAGGGTGTAAATAAGGGGGCAGCACAGTGTATTTGGTGCTGTATTGTATAATTTGACATTATAAAAGCGCTACAGGTCTCTGTGGACATTTTAGATTACACAGGGATTTTATATTGGCGCTGGGTTGTGAGCTGGCTAATCCTTTCTGTGTCCTTCTGACAGATTTTACTGTGGGTCTGTCCCCTATAAAGCCCGGAGTGTCTGTGGGGTGTTTGTGCTCTTGTGATGACATGTCTGAGGCAGGGAGCTGAGGGAGCCATTTTAGGGACACAGAGTTGTAATGAGGTGGCGCTGCCGGCACACCACAAGCCTGAATGGGTGAAAGAATTACGTGATAGTGTGAATCATATCTGTAAGAGATTGGATAAGTCTGAGTCTCATGCAGAAACCTGGAGAAAATCAGTTGAAGATGTGATTTTTAATAGTTCTGCTTATTCATCCACAGGGGACCCCTCTGGATCACATAAAAGGTCATTTGCACAAGTAGTACATACTGATACCAACACGGACTCTGATTCCTGTGTTGACACTAGTGATTCCAGAGGAATGGATCCAAAATTAGCAAAGAACATTCAGTACATGATTGTTGCTATAAAGGAGGTCTTAGAATTTACAGAAGCCTCTCCTTTACCTCAGGAGAAGGCTTTTATAAAGAACAGAAAATTAACGTAACTTTTCCTCCATCTCATGAGCTGAACACTCTCTTTGAGGGAGTCTGGGTAAACCCTGAAAATAAATTTCAGATTCCCAAAAGAATTCAGGTAGCTTATCCTTTCCTGGCAGAGGATAGGAAAAGGTGGGAGTCACCCCCCGTTTTAGACAGTGCCCTGACACGATTAACAAAAAAGGTAATTCTCCCTGCGCCTGGGACGGCTTCCCTAAAGGAGCTGGCAGACCGCAAGTTAGAGACTACGTTAAAATCTATTTATGTGGCCGATGGAACACTACTCAGACCTACCATTGCCTGTGCGTGGGTGAGTAGTGCTATTGAAAAGTGGTCAGAAAACTTGTCATCAGAGATTGACACAATAGATAGAGACGAGATTCTCCTAACGTTGGGTCATATCAAAGACGCTGCTGCATATATGCTAGAAGCCATGAAAGATATTGGACTTTTGGGATCAAAAGCCACTATTATCGCTATTTCAGCAAGGAGGGCATTGTGGATTCGCCAATGGAATGCTGACGCAGATTCCAAAATAAATATGGAGGCTCTCCCGTATAAAGGTGAGGCCTTGTTTGGAGATGGGCTGTATGCTTTAGTTCCTGCGGCTACCGCGGGTAAGTCAACATTCTTGCCTTATGCTCCTGCGCCGGCAAAAAAGACACATGACTCTCAGATGCAGTCCTTTCAGACCAATAAATACAAAAAGGGTAGTGGAAGGGGAAAAGGAAAAAAGTCTGCAGCGTCTCCAGGATCACAGGAGCAGAAATCAACCCCTGCTTCTGCCAAATCTTCAGCATGATGCTGGGGCTCCCTTGTGGGAGTCTGCTCAGGTGGGGGCATGCCTGAAACTTTTCAGTCAGTTCTGGGTTCAATCTGGCCTGGACCAGTGGATCTTACAAATTTTGTCCCATGGGTACAAACTGGAGTTTCAAGACGTTCCCCCATGCCGATTTTTCAAATCGGCCTTAGCAGCTTCTCTTCCAGACAGGGAACTAGTAGCAGCAGCAATACAAAAATTATATCAGGATCAAGTCATTGTCCTGGTTCTCTTGTCACAACAAGGAGAAGGGTTTTATTCAAGCCTCTTTGTAGTTCCGAAGCCGGATGGCTCGGTCAGACCAATTCTAAACCTAAAATCTCTGAATCTCTACCTGCAAAGGTTCAAGTTCAAGATGGACTGGAGGAAAGGGAGTTCATGGTGTCAGTGGACATAAAGGATGCCTACTTACATGTTCCCATCTATCCTCCTCATCAAGCTTATCTGAGATTCGCTATACATTGCCGTTTGGACTATCCACGGCACCGAGGGTGTTCACCAAGGTGATGGTGGAGATGATGGTCCTCTTTCGACAGAAGGGAGTCAATATAATTGACGATCTCCTGATAAAAGCGAGGTCCAGGGAAAAGTTGGTGCAGAACATTGTACTCTCCCTGACAGTACTTCAACAACACAGTTGGAACCGACGACAAGATTATCCTTTCTCGGGATGATACCGGACACAGAAGTACAGAGGATATTTCTTTCAGTGGAAAAGGCTCTGGAAATCCAAAGAATGGTCAAACAAATTCTGAAACCAACAAGAGTGTCGATTTAATCAATGCATTCGGTTGTTGGGAAAGATGGTAGCGGCCTACGAGACCATACAGTTTGGCCGGTTTCATGCCAGAGTATTCCACAGGGACCTTTTGGGCAAGTGGTCCGGATCCCACCTACACATGCACCGGAAGATAATCCTGTCATCCAAAGCCAGAATTTCGCTCCTGTGGTGGCTACACAGTTCTCACCTACTAGAGGGACGCAGGTTCGGGATTCAGTACTGGTTCCTAGTGACCACGGATGCAAGTCTCCGAGGCCGGGGAGCTGTCACACAGGGGGAGAGCTTCCAAGGAAGATGGTCAAGTCAGGAAACCTGTCTTCACATAAACGTTCTGGAGTTGAGAGCCATTTACAACGGCCTTCTACAAGCGGGGCATCTTCAAGATCAACCCGTTCAGATCCAGTCGGACAATGTAACAGCAGTCGCGTACATAAACCGTCAGGGTGGAACGAAAAGCAGAGCGGCGATGGCAGAGGTGACAAAGATCCTCCTCTGAGCAGAAAGACATTCAAAAGCTCTGTCGGCAATTTTCATTCCGGGAGTGGACAACTGGGAAGCAGGCTTCCTCAGCAGACACGATCTCCATCCAGGAGTATGGGGCCTCCACCAAGAAGTCTTCTCAGAGGTGACAGGTCTTTGGGGAGTTCCTCAAGTAGACATGATGGCATCTCGTATAAACAAGAAGCTTCAGAGATATTGTTCCAGTGGGTGTTTCGGTCGGTGTATGTCTTTCCTCCACTTCCACTAATACCAAAAGTGCTCAAGATCGTGAGAAGAACAAGGGTTCGAGCGATCCTTATTGTCCCAGACTGGCCAAGGAGAACTTGGTATCCAGATCTTCAGGAGTTGCTAATAGAAGATCCTCTGCCTCTTCCTCTTCGTGCGTGTAGCAAGACTTACCGCGGCTACGTTTGACGGCGTGGCTGTTGAGCGCCGGATCCTAGCCCGAAAGGGTATTCCAAATGAAGTCATTCCCATTCTGATTCAAGCCAGGAAAGGAGTAACGTCTAAACATTACCACTGTATTTGGAGAAAATATGTGTCTTGGTGTGAATCCAAGAAGGCTCCTACGGAAGAGTTTCAGTTGGGACGTTTTCTCCATTTTCTGCAGGCTGGTGTGGATGCGGGCCTACGATTGGGTTCAATCAAGGTCCAGATTTCGGCCTTTCAGAAACAATTGGCCTCCCTTACAGAAGTTCAGACATTCGTGAAAGGGGTTCTGCACATCCAACCTCCATTTGTGCCTCTGGTGGCACCATGGGATCTTAACGTGGTGTTGCAGTTCCTTCAATCGGATTGGTTTGAACCTCTACAGGAGATAGAGTTGAAGTTTCTCACTTGGAAAGTGGTCATGTTGTTGGCCTTGGCATCCGCAAGTAGGGTGTCTGAGTTAGGGGCCTTGTCCCACAAGAGTCCTTACTTGATCTTCCATGAAGATAGGTCTGAGTTGAGAACTCGTCAGCAATTTCTTCCCAAGGTGGTTTCTTCTTTCCATATAAACCAACCTATTGTGGTGTTAGTGGCTACTGACACCTTTGCTGCATCAAAGTCTCTGGATGTGGTCAGAGCTTTGAAAATTTATATCGCAAGAACAGCTCGGATACCGAAAACAGAGGCTCTGTTTGTCCTGTATGCTCCCAACAAGATTGGGTGTCCTGCTTCTAAGCAGACCATTGCGCGCTGGATCAGAGGTATTATTCAGCACGCTCATTCCACGGCAGGATTGCCAATACCAAATTCGGTGAATGCCCATTCTACTAGAAAGGTGGGCTCATACTGGGCGGCTGCCCGGGGGGTCTCAGTATTACAACTTTGCCGAGCAGCTACTTGGTCAGGGGCAAACATGTTAGCTAAGTTTAACAGGTTTGACACCTTGGCCGATGAGAGCCTCAAGTTTGGTCAATCGATGCTGCAGGGTCATCCGCACTCTCCCGCCCGTACTGGAGCTTTGGTATAATCCCATGGTACTGAAGTGGACCCCAGCATCCTCTAGGGAGTATGAGAAAAAAGGATTTTAATACCTATCGGTAAATCCTTTTCTCCTAGTCCGTAGAGGATGCTGGGCACCCAACCCAGTGCGTACTTTACCTGCAGTTGTTATTTTGTTAAAAATGTTTTCAGCACGGTTGCTGTACTGTTCATACCCGTTAGGCATGTGTTTTGTTGAATGCCATGTGTGCGGCATGGTTGAAGTGTGAGCTGGAATGAATCTCACCGTTAACTTAAAAGTAAATCCTTTCCTCGAGATGTCCGTCTCCCTGGGCACAGTTCCTATACTGAGGTCTGGAGGAGGAGCATAGAGGGAGGAGCCAGTTCACACGCTAGAAAATTCTTAAAGTGCCCATGGCTCCTGCGGAACCGTCTATACCCCATGGTACTGAAGTGGACCCCAGCATCCTCTACGGATTAGGAGAAAAGGATTTACCCATAAGTATTAAAATCCTGTTGTTATTACTAAAGGGGAATAGCAGACAAACAGAAAGAGATGGCAAGCAGCACAGATCTTAGACTGGCAGTAACCAAGCTGTCTAATGATAACTACCAACTGTGGAAATTTAAAGTTGAAATGCTGCTGACTAAAGATGATTTGTGGGAAGTTATAAACACAGCAAGACCAAATGTTGATAACCAGGAATGGGACAAGAAAAACAGACAGGCACGTGCAACTATAGGCTTATTAGTTGAAGATGACCAGTTAGTCCATATAAATCAACAAGACACTGCAAAGGGCGTGTGGGGTACACTGCAAAGGCTACATGAAAGAACCAGTTTAAACATCAAATTATTCCTGCTGAGAAAACTGTACCAAATGAGACTTAGCAAAGGACAGACTATGCAAGAGCATATAAGTAAATTGCTGGAGATAGTAGCACAGCTCAGATCCATAGGAGAGGAGCTGCACACAGTAGCCATACTTCTGTGCAGTTTACCAGACACATAGGGGTAAATTTACTAAGGTGGGAGATTTTTAGAACTGGTGATGTTGCCCATGGCAAGCAATCAGATTCTATGGGGTAAATTTACTAAGGTCCCGATTTTGACCGAGATGCCGTTTTTTCTTCAAAGTGTCATCTCGGTCATTTACTAAACTCAAATCACGGCAGAGATGAGGGCATTCGTATTTTTTTGCAAGTAGTTGTAAAAAAATACGAATGAATACACCATCGGTCAAAATACGCCAGCAAATTAGTAGAACTCGGTCATTTACTAAAAAGTGCAAATCTCCAAAGAGGAAAACACTGCCGTGAAAAATTACAAATTGCAAAAAAGTGCTAAAAAAAAGCAGACCTGCTTTTTTGAGCCGTGATTGCATAGGCATGCACGGATCCATGAGATCCGTGCATGTCTATCAGTGGGAAGGGGTGGGAAAGTGCTTATTTTCTCAAAAAAAAAATGCATGGGGTCCCCCCTCCTAAGCATAACCAGCCTCGGGCTCTTTGAGCCGATCCTGGTTGCAAAAATATGGGGGAAAAAATGACAGGGGTTCCCCCATATTTAAGCAACCAGCATCGGGCTCTGCGCCTGGTCCTGGTCCCAAAAATACGGGGGACAAAAAGAGTAGGGGTCCCCCGTATTTTTAAAACCAGCACCGGGCTCCACTAGCTGGACAGATAATGCCACAGCCGGGGGTCACTTTTATATAGTGCCCTGCGGCCGTGGCATCAAAAATCCAACTAGTCACCCCTGGCCGGGGTACCCTGGGGGAGTGGGGACCCCTTCAATCAAGGGCCCCCCCCCCCAGCCACCCAAGGGCCAGGGGTGAAGCCCGAGGCTGTCCCCCCCATCCAATGGGCTGCGGATGGGGGGGCTGATAGCCTTTTGTGTAAATGAAAAGATATTGTTTTTAGTAGCAGTACTACAAGTCCCAGCAAGCCTCCCCCGCATGCTGGTACTTGGAGAACCACAAGTACCAGCATGCAGCGGAAAAACGGGCCCGCTGGTACCTGTAGTACTACTACTAAAAAAATACCCAAAAAAAGACAAGACACACACACCTTGAAAGTATAATTTTATTACATACATACACACAAGCATACATACATACTTACCTTATGTTCACACGCAGGTCGGTCCTCTTGTCCAGTAGAATCCATGGTGTACCTGTTGAAAAAATTCTGCTCACCAGATCCAAGGTCCCAGGGTCCTCGGGGCATCCATGTTTAATCCACGTACTTGAAAAAAATAACAAAACGCATACACGAGCCACGAACTGAAAGGGGACCCATGTTTGCACATGGGTCACCTTTCCCCGAATGCCAGAAACCCACTTTGACTTCTGTCTAAGTGGGTTTCTTCAGCCAATCAGGGAGCGCCACGTTGTAGCACTCTCCTGATCAGCTGTGTGCTCCTGTCCTCACTGACAGGCAGCACGCGGCAGTGTTACAATGTAGCGCCTATGCGCTACATTGTAACCAGTGATGGGAACTTTCTGCTCAGCGGTGACGTCACTTTAGGTCAACCGCAGGGCAGAAAGTTCCCAGCATTGGTTACAATGTAGCGCATAGGCGCTACATTGTAACACTGCCGCGTGCTGCCTGTCAGTGAGGACAGGAGCACACAGCTGATCAGGAGAGTGCTACAACGTGGCGCTCCCTGATTGGCTGAAGAAACCCACTTAGACAGAAGTCAAAGTGGGTTTCTGGCATTCGGGGAAAGGTGACCCATGTGCAAACGTGGGTCCCCTTTCAGTTCGTGGCTCGGGTCAGCGTTTTGTTTTTTTATGCAAGTACGTGGATTACACTTGGATACGACGAGGACCCTGGGACCTTGGATCTGGTGAGTATAATTTATTCAACAGGTACACCATGGATTCTACTGGACAAGAGGACCGACCTGCGTGTGAACATAAGGTAAGTATGTATGTATGTTTGTGTGTATGTATGTAATAAAATTATACTTTCAAGGTGTGTGTGTCTTGTCTTTTTTTGGGTATTTTTTTAGTAGTAGTACTACAGGTACCAGCGGGCCCATTTTTCCGCCGCATGCTGGTACTTGTGGTTCTCCAAGTACCAGCATGCGGGGGAGGCTTGCTGGGACTTGTAGTACTGCTACTAAAAACAATATCTTTTCATTTACACAAAAGGCTATCAGCCCCCCATCCGCAGCCCATTGGATGGGGGGGGACAGCCTCGGGCTTCACCCCTGGCCCTTGGGTGATTGGGGGGGGGGCCCCTTGATTGAAGGGGTCCCCACTCCCCCAGGGTACCCCGGCCAGGGTGACTAGTTGGATTTTTGATGCCACGGCCGCAGGGCACTATATAAAAGTGACCCCCGGCTGTGGCATTATCTGTCCAGCTAGTGGAGCCCGGTGCTGGTTTTAAAAATACGGGGGACCCCTACTCTTTTTGTCCCCCGTATTTTTGGGACCAGGACCAGGCGCAGAGCCCGATGCTGGTTGCTTAAATATGGGGGAACCCCTGTCATTTTTTTCCCCATATTTTTGCAACCAGGATCGGCTCAAAGAGCCCGAGGCTGGTTATGCTTAGGAGGGGGGACCCCACGCAATTTTTTTTTTAGATTTTATAGTGTTTAATTTAAAAAAAAAAAAAAAATGAACCCCAGCACGGATCACACAGATCCGGCCGAGATTAATTGTAAAAAAGTCGGCAGTGTTTTGCTAATCACTGCCGTAAAAAAACAAAAAAAAAAAACGAATGACATCGACATCGGAACAAAAGAAAAACCCGAATACGACAGCTTAGTAAATTAGTCGTAATCAATTCAAAAAGTTGCAGTTTTACACTTTCGATGTCATTCGTGATTGAACTTTGACCTTTTCCCGAAAATTACGAATGTTAGTAAATTTACCCCTATGTATCATTTATCTAGCTGCTTCTTGCAGATGATAGATATAATCTGATTGTTTGCTATGGGCAAAATCACCAGTTCTAAAAATCTCCCACCTTAGTAAATTTACCCCATACAGTGCACTGATAAACGCTTTGGATACAAGACCTGAAATAGAACAGCGCAGGAAAGAAATCACACATTATTACATGGACAGTGACACAGAAAAATCTCTCAAAGTTACAGATACGAGGGTGCATAACAAAGAAACAACAGCATGCTTTAGATGCAAGAAGATAGGACATTTAAAAAAGGACTGCTCTATATGGAAAGGAGAACAGCAAAAACTATTTTTAAAAGGATGCAAGCAGAAAGCCAAGACTACACTTACAGACATACTGTATGCACAAATAAGGGGAATATCACTTTTAAAGCGACAGTAACACATACGAACTTAGATTCAGGAGTGACAAGTCACATGACAAGCGACAGAGATTTCTTCACCGAAATTGACACAAGTCATAGAGAAGCAATCTATCTTGTAGATGGTACCAATATCCCTGCAGAAGGTAAAGTGCATGGTATTCTCACATAGGCAAACACAGGGGGGGGTATCTGGTTGCCTGGAAACCCCCCACCTCTTGGCAAGTGGCTCAAATTATAACAACAATAGCAATGGTATATAATATGAAGGTAGCTGCCAGGAAGAAGAGACAGAGGTGGGAGAATGTGTGCTTAGAAAGTGCACTTCTGTCTACTACTGGTTGTATTATGTTTGTTTGTTTATTTATTTAGTATTGTATGTTTAACCTTTTCCTGACCACTTATCTTGTTTATATATGTTTGATACAGCCTATACTATAGACAATCTATAGCATTAAATATTAATACTGTATCCAATGTATAAAAAGTTCCAATGTTCAGGGTCATTACTAGGTTCTTCTACCACGCCCCCAGACTCCTGCACTTGCTCCGCAGAGTGGGGAGATTATGGATTACATTTGGAAACCCCCCTCTAGAAATCCTGCGTTTGCCACTGGCTCATATGCTCCAGTGCTAATGGAAGTGATAGAACAATACCAATTAAAAACGTATTATATGTTCCCAGATTGGAAGGCGGATTAATATCTGTAAAGTGCTTAATGGATAAAGGGCTTACCGTTAAATTGAAAGATAAAGTGTGCATCATTCAAAATGGAACAGAAACAGTAGCCACAGCCAAAGCAGAACAACACCTGTATCGTGTAGACACTGCGGCACAACAGGTGAGATTAAGCACACACGGACACACAGACTGTATTCACATGTGGCACAGACGACTAGGACACAGGCACCCAGACAGCATTAAGGAACTACAAAAGACAGGCTTAACATAGGACCTCACAGTATCAGCCTGTTCAGAAACCATGGGGGTAAATTTACTATGGTGGGAGATTTTTAGAACTGGTGATGTTGCCCATAGCAACCAATCAGATTATATCTATTATCTGCTAGAAGCAGCTAGATAAATGGTAAGTAGAATATGATTGGTTGCCATGGGCAACATCACCAGTTCTAAAAATCTCCCACCTTAGTAAATTTACCCCCATGTGGTGTGAATGCTTTAAAAAAGCCAAAAGCCACAAGAATGACAATTCCAAAACAAAGTGAGAACAGAGCCAAAAGACCTCTAGATCTCATACACAGTGACGTGTGTGGCCAAATGCAAGTACATACACCAAGCGGTAACAGATATATAGTGACTTTCACTGATGACTACTCCAGATATATAGTTACTTATCTGATCAAAAGCAAGGATGAAGTACTGGACAAGTTACATGATTACGTAACAATGGCTAGAAATAAATTTCAAAGAAATCCACTAGTATTTTATAGCGACAATGGAGGTGAATTCACAGATCACAAAATAGAACACTTCCTGAGACGACTCGGTATAGAGCACCACAAGACAGTACCCTACACACCAGAACAGAATGCGGTAGCTGAAAGAAAGAATAGGTCTCTGACAGAAATGATCAGATGCATGGTAACATTCAGGATTACCAGACAAATACTGGGGTGAAGCCGTCACGACAGCCACATACTTACAGAACAGATTATTCTCAAAAACAGTTGAGAAAACCCCATATGAATTATGGCATGGCAGAAAACCTAATTTAAAACATATTACGAGTCTTTGGACAGGAGCGCTTCCACAGGCAGTAGCAAGTTAGGAATGGCAGGACTGCAGCAGCAACAGAGAACCGACCAAGTAGGATCAGGAGTAACCAGAATACGACAAGGATCCTGGGAGCACAGGCTAAAGCACCTACAACAGGGTTGTAACTTGAAGCACTGGCGTACCTGTCCTAAACCAGCCCCCTTTCATAGGGAGAGCGTCCCCTGGATTGGCTGGAAGAAACAGGAAACAGGAACTATGTTTAAAACTTGGTCTCCAACATGGCGGCGCCCAGTAATGCAGACCTTTCTGCAAAGCCACATTGCTCACTGTCTCTGGTCTCCTAGCAACGGCTCAGCTAGGCGCCACTGTAGCATCCTGGCGCCACGAGCGGACCCCCTCACCTCCGCCACTGCTGTGCAGCAGCCCGCCACTGCCCGCCCACCGCCAGAGAAGCCAGCCCCGCGGCTCCAGCGTACCGGTAAGACTCCGGACGCTGACAAAACCACAAATACTCCCATGGAGACCAACTACATAAAGGAAATGTACAATGAAGGTACACCATTACCAGACAATCACCAGTACAGAAAGGCAATAGGAAAATTGCTGTACCTTGCCACTATTACCAGACCCGACATTACCACAGCAGTAGCAATTCTAAGCAGAAAGGTCTCCAAGCCAAGTCAGATGGACTGGAACGCCGTGAAAAGGGTTATACGTTACTTAAAGGGAGCCATCAGTTTAGAACTTAGACTTCTAGCAAGCAGAAAGTGTTATCTGATTGGATATGAAGATGCAGATTGGGCTGGAGACTCTAAAGACAGAAAGTCCACAAGTGGTTACCTATTTCTACTGGGTGAAGGACTAATCAGTTGGACAAATAGAAAGCAATCACGCGTAACACTTTCTTCCACAGAAGCAGAATATGTTGCGGCAGCTCAAGCAAGTCAAGAGCTAATATGGCTGAGACAATTGTTAGCTGATTTGGGACAGCAACAAGCAGAACCTACAGAAATCTTTGAAGATAATCAAGGATGTCTCGCATTAGCACTGACAGAACGTGTAAATCCAAGGACCAAGCACATTGATGTGAAGTACCACTTCTTGAAGCCTCTACAGGAACAAGGTCTTCTCAACTTGGAATATTGCCCAACAGAAGAAATGACTGCAGACATTCTCACCAAGCCATTGGCTGGAGAAAGACATCACAGACTATACAGAAAGATGGGTCTCGTGGATCAAGTCTCACCTATTGAGAAGGGGTGTGGAGAAACAGCATTCAATAGATTCAGACTTGATGTGTTACACAGGAGGGACAGCAGGTGGAGCTGTCGTATATATGTTATGCGTTTTACAGTCTGTTATGTATATCTCACACTTGTTTGTTCCTGTATTGTGAAGGTTACATGAAGGAGAGAGATGGAGCATGCATGATGGCAGCTCATGCACAGATATACTGTTTTGACTATCAGTTTGTATTGTGATCTGTTCCAGTTTCAATATATAAACAAGTTATACCACAAAGAGCTTTCCGGTGTGTGCCTACATGATTCAAAGATAGCTCAGAGGTGATCCTGACTGCGCTGGTAAAGTACTCTGTAATGACAACATCTCCTAATCTAGGAATACGACCCAGGACCCACACATCAGCACCCTGGTCTGGCTTAACTACCACCAGGAATTCAGCACAGGCATCAACAACCAAGCAATGAACAGTTCACCACCACCGATGGTTCCACAATGGTCCGATGCTTAGAGTCCATCTAAGAAGCTGGTATAGGTTCCGATGTATATTTTCCGATTATTGGTAACACAGATAGTGAGGCAACTTGCAGGACCTGCAATTAGGTGTGATGACAAAACTAAAAGTGTGGTGAGGCACACTGGAATTACTGAGCACTAGCAGGTACTTTAATACAGGCAGATCCGGATTAACAATGGGGTGGATGGAGCTGCAGCTCCAGGCCCCCCATTGAAAATAGGCCCACAGTGTCCAGTGCTGTGCAGTGTTGACAGGAAAAAAAATTCCTGTAACCACCAGCGCAGCTCACTCACCTCTCGGTCAATGGAAATAACATAACTCCTTACACAGGCCCGCCAACAGAAACCCGTTCTGCACCAGACAAAGGGCACTCAGAAGCACAACCCCTGGACACCACCGAAGAACAACAACCTCATTAACCTGTGACCTGTAGATGCTCTGTCCCATGCTGCCAGAAGCTCCACCTCCTGAACCAGTCGAAAGCCCCGATCCCTGACCAGTTTGAAGCCGGGCCTCCCCGACCCACTCGAAACTCCACCTCCCAGACCCACTGGAAGCCCCGCCTCCTGGACCTGTCTGAAGCCCCGCCTCCCCGACCCACTTGATGCTCTGCCTCCCGAATCTGTACGCAGCTCAGACCGTACTGAGTGTGAGTACTTTTGAACTGCTATCTAAGCAGCTGTATCAGCAGCAGGGGTTATAAGCTGGTGGCCAGTGGGGACATCTGGGGGGGAGGGGTATTTTAGGGGGTGAATAATAGACATTATGTAGCAGTTACTGCAGGGGTCAAAGATTTTCCCATGCACCCACTGACCCCATTTCTGCTCCTCCCTCTGTCCTGCTTTTTTCCCTGCCTTATGTGGTGGGGATTATGTACCACACCTGCATCTCTGGCCTCTCTCCACCTGCATCTCTGCCCCCTCCACACCTGTATCTCTGCCCCTTCCCCTCCTGTGTCTCTGCCCCCTCTCCACCCATGTCTCTGCTCACTCCACACCTGTATCTCGGCCCCTTCCACTCCTGTGTCTCTGCCCCCTCTCCACCCGTGTCTCTGCTCACTCTACACCTGTATCTCTGCCCCTTCCCCTCCTGTGTCTCTGCCCCCACCACACCTGCATCTCTGCTCCCTCCCCACCCGTGTATCTGGCCCCTCCCCACCCATGTCTCTGCTTCTCCACACCTATATCTGTGCACCTTCCCCTCCCGCCCTCTATCCACTCATGTCTCTGCCCCCTCCACACCTGTATCTGAACCCCTTGCCCTCCTAGGTCTCTGCCACCACCACACCTGCATCTCTGGCCCCCTCCCCACCCGTGTCTCTACCCCCTCCATACCTGTATCTCTGCCCCTTCCCCTCCTGTGTCTCTGCCCCCTCCCCTCCTGTGTCTCGGCCTCCTCCCCACCTGTGTCTCTGCCACTGGTGTCTCTGCCCCTTCACCACATGTGCTTCTCCCAGCCTCTCCACGTGAATCTCTACCACCTACTCACTTGAGTCTCTGCCCCCTCTCCACCTGTGTCTACCCCTTCACCACCTGTGCTTCCCCCCCCTCTCCAACCTGTGTCTCTGCCCCCGCACCACCTATGTCTCTGCTTCCTCTCTACTTGTGCTTCCGCCTCCCTCTCTGCTACCTTCACTACCTGTGTGTCCACTCCTCTTATCACCTGTGTCTCATTCCCCACTTGTGTCATTGACCCTTTTAATCCTGTGCCTCTGCTTCTCTCTCCATGTGTATCTCTGCCTCCCTCCCCACCTGTGTCCTTCCCCCTTCACCACCTGTGCTTCTGCTCCTCTCATCACTTGTGATGAAGAGGTGAATTGTGGTAACAGGATTCGCAGGGACAGAGGGAGTGATTCAGATCTGATCGTAGATGTGCTAAATTTAGCACATATATGATCAGTTACTCAAACATGCGGGGGGACGCCCAGTACAGGGCTAGTCCGCCTCGCATGTCAGGAGCTGCCCCCCCCCCCCACACACACACACACACACGCACGGGTGCAAAAGCATCACATGGCGGCGATGCATATGTACCCGCCGATTAGCTCCCTGCTGCCGCAGTCCGCCCCCGCAACAGTCCGTACATGCCTGCGTTGTCTGGACCGCTCCCCAACAACGGCGCTCTAACGCTGTTGGCACGCCCCCTCCCGCTCCGCGTCTGCCTCTCGGGGTGCGCACAGACTGCGGGGCTTCAGACAAAGGGCTTCAGACTGCGATCGCTGCCGCTACAGCGATCCAGTCTGAATTAGGCCCAGAGCTTTCATGCAAGCTCTCTCCCTGTTTGCGATAATTAATACATCTCTGCAATGTATTTAATAATCGCAATGTGATTTTGGTCAAATGTTTCACATCTGCATCTCAGATGTGGACTGTGATAAATATAGTGTGATAAATATATCTCCATAGTGTGGAGATGTAGTGTAGCAGTGATATAGTGAAGTGAAGTAGTGTGGGGAGGAAGTACAGTGATGTACAGTAGTATGCCACCACACTCCCATGCCGACACAGAGATACATTATCTGTGGTGCTAATCACACCCACTGCATGGCAACAATAGGCCCTTCATAAATTTCAGCTCCAGGCCAATGTGGACCTTAATCTGGCACTGAATACAGGGTGGTGATAAGAGTGCTGGAATGACAGCTCTGAATGCAGCTGGTGTCAGGAATACTGCCATCTGCGGGCGTTAGCAGTACTGAGCACTGGCTCTGACTGCAGGAACAGATGCCTGGATGCAGGTCAGTGGTAAGGAGACTGGACTCAGGCAGTAAGCATGAGCATTGGAACAGGCTGACAGCGAGTGCACTGAATGCAGACAGATGGTAGCAGTACTGGTTAACAGGAGTGCTGGCAGAGTACAGGCAATCACACAGGTGACCACATTAGAGATTAATACACTAGGAGGTGAGTTGTTCTGACAATGGCAGAGTCACAGATGCAGGTTTAAATAGGGATCACTTGTCTGAAATTGCCAGCAGGAGTCATGTGAGCACAGCAGTTGGTTCTGGATGGACGAGGTGTTTACCTGACTTGAAAACAACATGGCAGCACCCACGCAGCCACCTCAGCAAAAATCAGGAACCCTGTGAAAGTCCTGAATATGGCAGTGCCGTACAGGGAAGGACAAACTAAGACCCTGGTTTGTGACAGGGTGCCCCCATCCTCTGGAACTCAGTTCCCCACCCTGTCAAACTCTAATCCAGTTTCACCAAAAATACTGTATCTCTTTTTATTAAAGTGTACTGGCCCGCTTCATAACTCATTATAATTCTCCCCCACCATGTAACCTTCCCAATTCACCTTCCAAATGCTATTCACTTCCTAAGCGCTTACAACATTGGTTCCTAAACTCAGTGCCATGGCACCCTGGTGTCAGGAGGGGCATTTGCAGGGATGCAATGGGTTGATGACCCAGGGACAAATAAAATTATTTATGGTCAGTATGATGGTTAAAACCAGTTCTGGTGGATGCCAATCATAACATTTAAAAAAAACTATTGACATAGGGGTGCCGTGAACAAAATGCTGATGCTCTAGGGCACTGTGATTAAGTTAGGGTACTACTGCCCTACAGGCGGGTACTCCTCATCCTAGCTCTTCCCTGGCACACTAGATGTCACCAGTGCTCTACTCCTTTGCCTCCTTCTCCCTTTCAATGACCCTAACTCTACTCATCCATACTCTAGGCGAGTTGCCCTTACCGTGCCCCTGTTTTCTCTCCTACCCAGTCTGTGGTGTGATATTAATGTTTGGTATTTATGCTATGTATAGTATTTATGGCCGTCTGCCGTTTAGCATTGTGCTTATGCTCTGATACTCTGTTACTGGAATATTTTACTTTGTGGCACCTTATTAACAAAAGTGTATAATAATACTAGACTGTAAAGGTCAGGGGAATGCAAACACAACCTGTTAAATGACAGGAACTGGTGGGTTGGTACTTAAGCTCTCTCCACTTTATCTCTCTCTGGGGGTCATTCCGAGTTGATCGATCAGTGCCATTTTTCGCAGCGCAGTGAACAGGTTACTACTGTACATGCGTATGCACCACAATGCTCACGCGCATCGTACAGGTACAAAGCAGATCGTTGCTGGGCGATGGATTTAATGAATAATCCATTCACACAGCCAATCGCAAGGGGATTGACAGGAAGAGGGCGTTTGTGGGTGTCAACTGACCGTTTTCTGGGAGTGTTTGGGAAAACGCAGGCGTGTCCAAGCGTTTGCAGGGCGGGTGTCTGACGTCAGTTCCGGGACCAAAAAGACTGATGTGATCGCAAGGGCTGAGTAAGTCCAGAGCTACTCATAAACTGCAAAAAACTTTTTCATCCCGCTCGGCTGCACATGCGTTCCCACACTTGCAAAGTGAAAATACACTCCCCCATGGGCAGCGACTATGCATTTGCAAGGCTGCTAAAAGTAGCTTGCGAGCAATCAACTCGGAGTGACCCCCTCTATGTGTTGATAAATCTGCCCCTAAAGGCCTCATTCAGAGAGCCACGTAGTGTCAGTGTTGTACGCAAATAACCAAGGGGCATATTTATTAATTATCAGGTTCTAGATCTGATAAATAAAATGTCTTATCGGTGCTATTCAAGGCAATAGGAAATTAAATATCACAGGCGTGTATTAAAAAAAAACACATGCAAAGACGGTGATCTGAAAAGAGCCCAACCTTGCAGCGAGTTAGACGTAAAGTGATCACTAAGGTGGAGTAGTAAAATAGACGTTCCTTTCACGAAAACAAACTAAAGAAAACATCCAACCCCGTCTTATCATTTCCTGCGGTTAGTCTATTCAATAACACTTCAGGGTAGCACTTGGAGTCTTGTATGGAAGGTTACGTGCAACAATCCTATGAACTCAGGTTCTTGTCAATAGATCATACAGTGATAACATATAAAACCAAATGGGTCAGATGAAAGTATTTGTGAATGTTAGACTCATTGGGAATTCAGGGCAGAAACATCTACTTGCTTATTGGTGTTCCTGCTTCCACTATACAGTTCTGTTTTATATCACATGAAATAAAAGTGACATTGTTGTGGGAACACCAGGTTAGTAATTTACTTAGTGTACATGGGCCCTCATTCCGAGTTGATCGCTCGCTAGCTAGTTTTAGCAGCCGTACAAACGTGTCGCCGCCCACGGGGGGAGTGTATTTTTCGCTTTGCAGGAGTGCAAACGCTTGTGCAGCAGAGCGGCTGCAAACACATTTTGAGCAGAACAAGACCAGCCCTGTAGTTATTCTTCGTGTGCGTTGGTTCATACGACGGAGGGACGGCTTTTGACGTCACACACACGCCCAGCCACGCCTGCGTTTTTCCAAACACTCCCTGAAAACGGTCAGTTGACACCCAGAAACGCCCACTTCATGTCAATCTTCCTGCGTTAGGCCGTGCCACTGGAATGTTCGTTAGAATCTGTGCAAACCCACGATGCTCATTGTACCCATACGACGTTACTGCGCATTGCGGTGCATACGCAAGCGCAGAAATGCCGATTTTTAGCCTGATCGCTGTGCAGCGAACAACTGCATCAAGAGATAACTCGGAATGAAGGCCATGGTCCAGTTATATTTACTAAGGGCCTAATTTAGACCTGATCACTAGGCTGCGTTTTCGTACAGCCTACGATCAGGTATGAACTATGCATGTGTATGCACCGCAATGCGCAGTCGCGTCGTTCCGCAGCGACGGGGATCGCCAGGCAGCGACGGGATGGTACAAGAAAAGCGATCACACGGGCGATCGCAAAGTTACTGACAGGAAGAGGCCATTTGTGTGTGGTGACTGACCGTTTTTAAGGAGTGTCCAGAGAAACGCTGGGAGGGCTTCTGACATCAGCTCCGGCTCCGATCATCGCACTGGAAGAGCAAGTCCCGGGCTGTGCAGAGACTGAACACACTTTTGTTTGTACAGCTCTCCTGCACATGTGATCGCACCCCTGCACAGCGATTTCCCCTCCCTGTAGGCGGCGACTACCTGATCGCAGGGATGTAAAAAACGCACCCTAGCGATCAGGCCAGAATTAGGCCCAGAGTCTTGTTGGCTGTATGCAAAGGTGAGCAGAGCCAACTGTGTTGGTCATTGATAGGAATTCCTGAATTAAAAAAATCCATTTTGATTCCATGAAAAGAAATGAGAAGGTGAAGAAAATCAAATGAGGTGAAGTCTTTTTATAGCCACTCTAGTATAGTAATAAACAGTGCCGTAACTAGGCATTTTAGCGCTGTGTGCAAGAAACGATAGTGCCCCCCCCCCCAATGTAAGATAGGGGCAGTGCGCGCCACAGGCGCGCCAAAAAATTATAGGGGCGTGGCTTAATGGGGAAGGGGCGTGGCCACAAAATAATAGCAATTCATACTACGGTGCACAGTAGTCTACATTATTCAAATTACGCTGCACAGTAGCGCCACTACACCAGGTAGAGCCCCTTTTATACATTACAATAGACAGCGTCCCCCTTTTTACACATTACGGCAGACAGTCCCCCTTTTTACACATTACAGCAGACAGTCCCCCTTTTTACACATTGCGGCAGCCAGGACCCCATTTTACACATTGCGGCAGCCAGGCCCCCTTTTTACACATTGCGGCAGCCAGTCCCCCTTTTTACACATTACGGCAGCCAGTCCACCTTTTTACACATTGCGGCATCCAGGCCCCCTTTTTACACATTACGGCAGCCAGTCCCCCTTTTTACACATTGCGGCAGCCAGTCCCCCTTTTTACACATTATGGCAGCCAGTCCCCCTTTTTACACATTGCGGCAGCCAGTCCCCCTTTTTACACATTGCGGCAGCCAGGCCCCCTTTTTACACATTGCGGCAGCCAGTCCCCCTTTTTACACATTACGGCAGCCAGTCCACCTTTTTACACATTGCGGCATCCAGGCCCCCTTTTTACACATTACGGCAGCCAGTCCCCCTTTTTACACATTGCGTCAGCCAGTCCCCCTTTTTACACATTGCGGCATCCAAATTATAGGGGCGTGGCTTAATGGGGAAGGGGCGTGGCCACAAAATAATAGCAATTCATACTACGGTGCACAGTAGTCTACATTATTCAAATTACGCTGCACAGTAGCGCCACTACACCAGGTAGAGCCCCTTTTATACATTACAATAGACAGCGTCCCCCTTTTTACACATTGCAGCAGCCAGGCCCCCTTTTTACACATTGCGGCAGCCAGGACCCCATTTTACACATTGCGGCAGCCAGGCCCCCTTTTTACACATTGCGGCAGCCAGTCCCCCTTTTTACACATTACGGCAGCCAGTCCACCTTTTTACACATTGCGGCATCCAGGCCCCCTTTTTACACATTACGGCAGCCAGTCCCCCTTTTTACTAGAGATGAGCGCCTGAAATTTTTCGGGTTTTGTGTTTTGGTTTTGGGTTCGGTTCCGCGGCCGTGTTTTGGGTTCGACCGCGTTTTGGCAAAACCTCACCGAATTTTTTTTGTCGGATTCGGGTGTGTTTTGGATTCGGGTGTTTTTTTCAAAAAACCCTAAAAAACAGCTTAAATCATAGAATTTGGGGGTCATTTTGATCCCATATTATTATTAACCTCAAAAACCATAATTTCCACTCATTTTCAGTCTATTCTGAATACCTCACACCTCACAATATTATTTTTAGTCCTAAAATTTGCACCGAGGTCGCTGGATGACTAAGCTAAGCGACCCTAGTGGCCGACACAAACACCTGGCCCATCTAGGAGTGGCACTGCAGTGTCACGCAGGATGTCCCTTCCAAAAAACCCTCCCCAAACAGCACATGACGCAAAGAAAAAAAGAGGCGCAATGAGGTAGCTGTGTGAGTAAGATGAGCGACCCTAGTGGCCGACACAAACACCGGGCCCATCTAGGAGTGGCACTGCAGTGTCACGCAGGATGGCCCTTCCAAAAAACCCTCCCCAAACAGCACATGACGCAAAGAAAAAAAGAGGCGCAATGAGGTAGCTGACTGTGTGAGTAAGATAAGCGACCCTAGTGGCCGACACAAACACCGGGCCCATTTAGGAGTGGCACTGCAGTGTCACGCAGGATGTCCCTTCCAAAAAACCCTCCCCAAACAGCACATGACGCAAAGAAAAAAAGAGGCGCAATGAGGTAGCTGTGTGAGTAAGATTAGCGACCCTAGTGGCCGACACAAACACCGGGCCCATTTAGGAGTGTCACTGCAGTGTCACGCAGGATGTCCCTTCTAAAAAACCCTCCCCAAACAGCACATGACGCAAAGAAGAAGAAAAAGAGGCGCAATGAGGTAGCTGACTGTGTGAGTAAGATAAGCGACCCTAGTGGCCGACACAAACACCGGGCCCATTTAGGAGTGGCACTGCAGTGTCACGCAGGATGTCCCTTCCAAAAAACCCTCCCCAAACAGCACATGACGCAAAGAAAAAAAGAAGCGCAATGAGGTAGCTGACTGTGTGAGTAAGATAAGCGACCCTAGTGGCCGACACAAACACCGGGCCCATTTAGGAGTGGCACTGCAGTGTCACGCAGGATGGCCCTTCCAAAAAAACCCTTCCCAAACAGCACATGACGCAAAGAAAAAAAGAGGCGCAATGAGGTAGCTGACTGTGTGAGTAAGATAAGCGACCCTAGTGGCCGACACAAACACCGGGCCCATCTAGGAGTGGCACTGCAGTGTCACGCAGGATGGCCCTTACAAAAAACCCTCCCCAAACAGCACATGACGCAAAGAAAAAAAGATGCGCAATGAGGTAGCTGACTGTGTGAGTAAGATAAGCGACCCTAGTGGCCGACACAAACACCGGGCCCATTTAGGAGTGGCACTGCAGTGTCACGCAGGATGGCCCTTCCAAAAAACCCTCCCCAAACAGCACATGACGCAAAGAAAAAAAGAGGCGCAATGAGGTAGCTGACTGTGTGAGTAAGATAAGCGACCCTAGTGGCCGACACAAACACCGGGCCCATTTAGGAGTGGCACTGCAGTGTCACGCAGGATGTCCCTTCCAAAAAACCCTCCCCAAACAGCACATGACGCAAAGAAAAAAAGAGGCGCAATGAGGTAGCTGACTGTGTGAGTAAGATAAGCGACCCTAGTGGCCGACACAAACACCGGGCCCATCTAGGAGTGGCACTGCAGTGTCACGCAGGATGGCCCTTCCAAAAAACCCTCCCCAAACAGCACATGACGCAAAGAAAAAAAGAGGCGCAATGAGGTAGCTGTGTGAGTAAGATTAGCGACCCTAGTGGCCGACACAAACACCGGGCCCATCTAGGAGTGGCACTGCAGTGTCACGCAGGATGTCCCTTCCAAAAAACCCTCCCCAAACAGCACATGACGCAAAGAAAAAAAGAAGCGCAATGAGGTAGCTGACTGTGTGAGTAAGATAAGCGACCCTAGTGGCCGACACAAACACCGGGCCCATTTAGGAGTGGCACTGCAGTGTCACGCAGGATGGCCCTTCCAAAAAACCCTCCCCAAACAGCACATGACGCAAAGAAAAAAAGAGGCGCAATGAGGTAGCTGACTGTGTGAGTAAGATTAGCGACCCTAGTGGCCGACACAAACACCGGGCCCATTTAGGAGTGGCACTGCAGTGTCACGCAGGATGTCCCTTCCAAAAAACCCTCCCCAAACAGCACATGACGCAAAGAAAAAAAGAGGCGCAATGAGGTAGCTGACTGTGTGAGTAAGATTAGCGACCCTAGTGGCCGACACAAACACCGGGCCCATTTAGGAGTGGCACTGCAGTGTCACGCAGGATGTCCCTTCCAAAAAACCCTCCCCAAACAGCACATGACGCAAAGAAAAAAAGAGGCGCAATGAGGTAGCTGTGTGAGTAAGATTAGCGACCCTAGTGGCCGACACAAACACCGGGCCCATTTAGGAGTGGCACTGCAGTGTCACGCAGGATGGCCCTTCCAAAAAACCCTCCCCAAACAGCACATGACGCAAAGAAAAATAAAAGAAAAAAGAGGTGCAAGATGGAATTGTCCTTGGGCCCTCCCACCCACCCTTATGTTGTATAAACAAAACAGGACATGCACACTTTAACCAACCCATCATTTCAGTGACAGGGTCTGCCACACGACTGTGACTGATATGACGGGTTGGTTTGGACCCCCCCCAAAAAAGAAGCAATTAATCTCTCCTTGCACAAACTGGCTCTACAGAGGCAAGATGTCCACCTCATCATCATCCTCCGATATATCACCGTGTACATCCCCCTCCTCACAGATTATCAATTCGTCCCCACTGGAATCCACCATCTCAGCTCCCTGTGTACTTTGTGGAGGCAATTGCTGCTGGTCAATGTCTCCGCGGAGGAATTGATTATAATTCATTTTAATGAACATCATCTTCTCCACATTTTCTGGATGTAACCTCGTACGCCGATTGCTGACAAGGTGAGCGGCGGCACTAAACACTCTTTCGGAGTACACACTTGTGGGAGGGCAACTTAGGTAGAATAAAGCCAGTTTGTGCAATGGCCTCCAAATTGCCTCTTTTTCCTGCCAGTATAAGTATGGACTGTGTGACGTGCCTACTTGGATGCGGTCACTCATATAATCCTCCACCATTCTTTCAATGGTGAGAGAATCATATGCAGTGACAGTAGACGACATGTCCGTAATCGTTGTCAGGTCCTTCAGTCCGGACCAGATGTCAGCATCAGCAGTCGCTCCAGACTGCCCTGCATCACCGCCAGCGGGTGGGCTCGGAATTCTGAGCCTTTTCCTCGCACCCCCAGTTGCGGGAGAATGTGAAGGAGGAGATGTTGACAGGTCGCGTTCCGCTTGACTTGACAATTTTCTCACCAGCAGGTCTTTCAACCCCAGCAGACTTGTGTCTGCCGGAAAGAGAGATCCAAGGTAGGCTTTAAATCTAGGATCGAGCACGGTGGCCAAAATGTAGTGCTCTGATTTCAACAGATTGACCACCCGTGAATCCTTGTTAAGCGAATTAAGGGCTCCATCCACAAGTCCCACATGCCTAGCGGAATCGCTCCGTGTTAGCTCCTCCTTCAATGTCTCCAGCTTCTTCTGCAAAAGCCTGATGAGGGGAATGACCTGACTCAGGCTGGCAGTGTCTGAACTGACTTCACGTGTGGCAAGTTCAAAGGGCATCAGAACCTTGCACAACGTTGAAATCATTCTCCACTGCGCTTGAGACAGGTGCATTCCACCTCCTATATCGTGCTCAATTGTATAGGCTTGAATGGCCTTTTGCTGCTCCTCCAACCTCTGAAGCATATAGAGGGTTGAATTCCACCTCGTTACCACTTCTTGCTTCAGATGATGGCAGGGCAGGTTCAGTAGTTTTTGGTGGTGCTCCAGTCTTCTGTACGTGGTGCCTGTACGCCGAAAGTGTCCCGCAATTCTTCTGGCCACCGACAGCATCTCTTGCACGCCCCTGTCGTTTTTTAAATAATTCTGCACCACCAAATTCAAGGTATGTGCAAAACATGGGACGTGCTGGAATTTGCCCATATTTAATGCACACACAATATTGCTGGCGTTGTCCGATGCCACAAATCCACAGGAGAGTCCAATTGGGGTAAGCCATTCCGCGATGATCTTCCTCAGTTGCCGTAAGAGGTTTTCAGCTGTGTGCGTATTCTGGAAACCGGTGATACAAAGCGTAGCCTGCCTAGGAAAGAGTTGGCGTTTGCGAGATGCTGCTACTGGTGCCGCCGCTGCTGTTCTTGCGGCGGGAGTCCATACATCTACCCAGTGGGCTGTCACAGTCATATAGTCCTGACCCTGCCCTGCTCCACTTGTCCACATGTCCGTGGTTAAGTGGACATTGGGTACAGCTGCATTTTTTAGGACACTGGTGACTCTTTTTCTGAGGTCTGTATAAATTTTCGGTATCGCCTGCCTAGAGAAATGGAACCTAGATGGTATTTGGTACCGGGGACACAGTACCTCCAACAAGTCTCTAGTTGGCTCTGCAGTAATGATGGATACCGGAACCACGGTTCTCACCACCCAGGATGCCAAGGCCTCAGTTATCCGCTTTGCAGTAGGATGACTGCTGTGATATTTCATCTTCCTCGCAAAGGACTGTTGGACAGTCAATTGCTTGGTGGAAGTAGTAAAAGTGGTCTTACGACTTCCCCTCTGGGATGACCATCGACTCCCAGCAGCAACAACAGCAGCGCCAGCAGCAGTAGGCGTTACACGCAAGGATGCATCGGAGGAATCCCAGGCAGGAGAGGAATCGTCAGAATTGCCAGTGACATGGCCTGCAGGACTATTGGCATTCCTGGGGAAGGAGGAAATTGACACTGAGGGAGTTGGTGGGGTGGTTTGCGTGAGCTTGGTTACAAGAGGAAGGGATTTACTGGTCAGTGGACTGCTTCCGCTGTCACCCAAAGTTTTTGAACTTGTCACTGACTTATTATGAATGCGCTGCAGGTGACGTATAAGGGAGGATGTTCCGAGGTGGTTAACGTCCTTACCCCTACTTATTACAGCTTGACAAAGGGAACACACGGCTTGACACCTGTTGTCCGCATTTCTGTTGAAATACCTCCACACCGAAGAGCTGATTTTTTTGGTATTTTCACCTGGCATGTCAACGGCCATATTCCTCCCACGGACAACAGGTGTCTCCCCGGGTGCCTGACTTAAACAAACCACCTCACCATCAGAATCCTCCTGGTCAATTTCCTCCCCAGCGCCAGCAACACCCATATCCTCCTCATCCTGGTGTACTTCAACACTGACATCTTCAATCTGACTATCAGGAACTGGACTGCGGGTGCTCCTTCCAGCACTTGCAGGGGGCGTGCAAATGGTGGAAGGCGCATGCTCTTCACGTCCAGTGTTGGGAAGGTCAGGCATCGCAACCGACACAATTGGACTCTCCTTGTGGATTTGGGATTTCGAAGAACGCACAGTTCTTTGCGGTGCTACTGCTTTTGCCAGCTTGAGTCTTTTCATTTTTCTAGCGAGAGGCTGAGTGCCTCCATCCTCATGTGAAGCTGAACCACTAGCCATGAACATAGGCCAGGGCCTCAGCCGTTCCTTGCCACTCCGTGTGGTAAATGGCATATTGGCAAGTTTACGCTTCTCCTCTGACAATTTTATTTTAGGTTTTGGAGTCCTTTTTTTACTGATATTTGGTGTTTTGGATTTGACATGCTCTGTACTATGACATTGGGCATCGGCCTTGGCAGACGACGTTGCTGGCATTTCATCGTCTCGGCCATGACTAGTGGCAGCAGCTTCAGCACGAGGTGGAAGTGGATCTTGATCTTTCCCTAATTTTGGAACCTCAACATTTTTGTTCTCCATATTTTAATAGGCACAACTAAAAGGCACCTCAGGTAAACAATGGAGATGGATGGATACTAGTATACAATTATGGACGGACTGCCGAGTGCCGACACAGAGGTAGCTACAGCCGTGAACTACCGTACTGTACTGTGTCTGCTGCTAATATAGACTGGTTGATAAAGAGATGTAGTAGTATGTATGTATAAAGAAGAAAGAAAAAAAAACCTCGGGTAGGTGGTATACAATTATGGACGGACTGCCGAGTGCCGACACAGAGGTAGCTACAGCCGTGAACTACCGTACTGTACTGTGTCTGCTGCTAATATAGACTGGTTGATAAAGAGATGTAGTAGTATGTATGTATAAAGAAGAAAGAAAAAAAAACCTCGGGTAGGTGGTATACAATTATGGACGGACTGCCGAGTGCCGACACAGAGGTAGCCACAGCCGTGAACTACCGTACTGTACTGTGTCTGCTGCTAATATAGACTGGTTGATAAAGAGATGTAGTAGTATGTATGTATAAAGAAGAAAGAAAAAAAAAACCTCGGGTAGGTGGTATACAATTATGGACGGACTGCCGAGTGCCGACACAGAGGTAGCTTCAGCCGTGAACTACCGTACTGTACTGTGTCTGCTGCTAATATAGACTGGTTGATAAAGAGATGTAGTAGTATGTATGTATAAAGAAGAAAGAAAAAAAAACCTCGGGTAGGTGGTATACAATTATAGACGGACTGCCGAGTGCCGACACAGAGGTAGCCACAGCCGTGAACTACCGTACTGTACTGTGTCTGCTGCTAATATAGACTGGTTGATAAAGAGATGTAGTAGTATGTATGTATAAAGAAGAAAGAAAAAAAAAACACGGGTAGGTGGTATACAATTATGGACGGACTGCCGAGTGCCGACACAGAGGTAGCTACAGCCGTGAACTACCGTACTGTACTGTGTCTGCTGCTAATATAGACTGGTTGATAAAGAGATGTAGTAGTATGTATGTATAAAGAAGAAAGAAAAAAAAACCTCGGGTAGGTGGTATACAATTATGGACGGACTGCCGAGTGCCGACACAGAGGTAGCCACAGCCGTGAACTACCGTACTGTACTGTGTCTGCTGCTAATATAGACTGGTTGATAAAGAGATGTAGTAGTATGTATGTATAAAGAAGAAAGAAAAAAAAACCACGGGTAGGTGGTATACAATTATGGACGGACTGCCGAGTGCCGACACAGAGGTAGCTACAGCCGTGAACTACCGTACTGTACTGTGTCTGCTGCTAATATAGACTGGTTGATAAAGAGATGTAGTAGTATGTATGTATAAAGAAGAAAGAAAAAAAAACCACGGGTAGGTGGTATACAATTATGGACGGACTGCCGAGTGCCGACACAGAGGTAGCTACAGCCGTGGACTACCGTACTGTACTGTGTCTGCTGCTAATATAGACTGGTTGATAAAGAGATGTAGTAGTATGTATGTATAAAGAAGAAAGAAAAAAAAACCACGGGTAGGTGGTATACAATTATGGATGGACTGCCGAGTGCCGACACAGAGGTAGCTACAGCCGTGAACTACCGTACTGTGTCTGCTGCGACTGGATGATAAATAATGATATAAAAAATATATATATATCACTACTGCAGCCGGACAGGTATATATTATATAATGACGGACCTGCTGGACACTGTCTGTCAGCAGAATGAGTTTTTTATAGAATAAAAAAAAAAACACCACACAAGTGAAGTCACACGACGAGTGTTTAACTTTTTCAGGCAATCACAATATAGTATACTACTAACTACTATACTGGTGGTCAGTGTGGTCAGGTCACTGGTCAGTCACACTGGCAGTGGCACTCCTGCAGCAAAAGTGTGCACTGTTTAATTTTAATATAATATGTACTCCTGGCTCCTGCTATAACCTATAACTGGCACTGCAGTGCTCCCCAGTCTCCCCCACAATTATAAGCTGTGTGAGCTGAGCACAGTCAGATATATAATATATACATAGATGATGCAGCACACTGGGCTGAGCAGTGCACACAGATATGGTATGTGACTGAGTCACTGTGTGTATCGTTTTTTTCAGGCAGAGAACGGATATATTAAATAAACTGCTCTGTCTGGTGGTCACTGTGGTCAGTCACTAGTAAACTCTGCACTCTCTAAATATGTACTCCTGGCTCCTGCTATAACCTATAACTGGCACTGCAGTGCTCCCCAGTCTCCCCCACAATTATAAGCTGTGTGAGCTGAGCACAGTCAGATATATAATATATACATAGATGATGCAGCACACTGGGCTGAGCAGTGCACACAGATATGGTATGTGACTGAGTCACTGTGTGTATCGTTTTTTTCAGGCAGAGAACGGATATATTAAATAAACTGCACTGTCTGGTGGTCACTGTGGTCAGTCACTAGTAAACTCTGCACTCAGTCTCTACACTTCTACAGTACTCCTAAGCTCCTGTAAATCAGGTCAATCTCTCTCTCTCTCTCTCTCTCTCTTCTAATCTAAATGGAGAGGACGCCAGCCACGTCCTCTCCCTATCAATCTCAATGCACGTGTGAAAATGGCGGCGACGCGCGGCTCCTTATATAGAATCCGAGTCTCGCGAGAATCCGACAGCGTCATGATGACGTTCGGGCGCGCTCGGGTTAACCGAGCAAGGCGGGAAGATCCGAGTCGCTCGGACCCGTGAAAAAAAACATGAAGTTCGTGCGGGTTCGGATTCAGGGAAACCGAACCCGCTCATCTCTACTTTTTACACATTGCGGCAGCCAGTCCCCCTTTTTACACATTGCGGCATCCAGGCCCCCTTTTTACACATTACGGCAGCCAGTCCCCCTTTTTACACATTGCGGCAGCCAGTCCCCCTTTTTACACATTGCGGCAGCCAGTCCCCCTTTTTACACATTGCGGCATCCAGGCCCCCTTTTTACACATTACGGCAGCCAGTCCCCCTTTGTACACATTGCGGCAGCCAGTCCCCCTTTTTACACATTGCGGCATCCAGGCCCCCTTTTTACACATTACGGCAGCCAGTCCCCCTTTTTACACATTGCGGCAGCCAGTCCCCCTTTTTACACATTGCGGCAGCCAGTCCCCCTCTTTACACATTGCGGCAGCCAGTCCCCCTCTTTACACATTGCGGCAGCCAGTCCCCATTTTTACACATTGAGGCATCCAGGACCCCTTTTTACACATTGCGGCAGCCGGGACCCCATTTTACACATTGCGGCAGCCGGGACCCCTTTTTACACATTTCGGCAGCCGGGACCCCATTTTACACATTGCTGCAGACGAGACCCCATTTTACACATTGCGGCAGACGGTGAGAGAGAGAGAGGGAGGGGGGGGGATATACTTACCTTCTCCCCGCTGACAGGCTCCTCGTGCAGCTTCCTCTCGGTGCAGGCTGTGTGAGGTGAGAAGGAGGAGGAGGGAGGGGGAGCAGGGAGCCGCAGCAGCGCTATTTGATTGGTAGTAAGCGCCGCTGCAGCATCCCCCTCTCCTCCTGTATTGGTTGCCTGGCGCTGCTGTGGATGCTGGGGAACCGCATCCCAGCATCCTTAGCAGCGCCGGGCAGCCAATACAGGAGGAGAGGGGGATGCTGCAGCGGCGCTTACTACCAATCAAATAGCGCTGCTGCGGCTCCCCCTCCCTCCTCCTCCTGCTCTCTGCTGCCCGGCGCTCCTGTCTTCTCCCTACACAGCGGGGCGCACGGCGCAGACTTCGGCGGCATGTAATGAGTCAATTTGACTCATTACATGCCGCTGGCCGTTGCGCCCTCAGGGCAACTGCGCTGTGTGCCAAGCCCCCTTGTAATAAAAGCAAATGACAAAGGTCGCATATGGGGGTATATTTACTAAGCTCACGATTTTGACCGATTTGATTTTTTTTTCAAAGTGTCATCTCGGGAATTTACTAAACACAAATCTTGGCAGTGATGAGGGGATTCATAATGTATTTAACGACAGAGGGGTAAATTTACTAAGATTCGTATTTTTCGGAAAAAGGTCAAAGTTCAATCACGAATGACATCGAAAGTGTAAAACTGCAACTTTTTGAATTTATTCTGACTAATTTACTAAGCTGTCGTATTCGGGTTTTTCTTTTGTTCCGATGTCGATGTCATTCGTGTTTTTTTTTCTATTTTTACGGCAGTGATTAGCAAAACACTGCCGACTTTTTAAAAATTAATCTCGGCCGGATCTGTGTGATCCGTGCTGGGGTTCATTTTTTTTGTTTTTTTTAAATTAAACAGTGTAAAATTTAAAAAAAAATTGCGTGGGGTCCCCCCTCCTAAGCATAACCAGCCTCGGGCTCTTTGAGCCGATCCTGGTTGCAGAAATATGGGGGGGAAAATGACAGGGGTTCCCCCATATTTAAGCAACCAGCATCGGGCTCTGCGCCTGGTCCTGGTTCCAAAAATACGGGGGACAAAAAGAGTAGGGGTCCCCCGTATTTTTAAAACCAGCACCGGGCTCCACTAGCTGGACAGATAATGCCACAGCCGGGGGTCACTTTTATATAGTGCCCTGCGGCCGTGGCATCAAAAATCCAACTAGTCACCCCTGGCCGGGGTACCCTGGGGGAGTGGGGACCCCTTCAATCAAGGGGTCCCCCCCCCAGCCACCCAAGGGCCAGGGGTGAAGCCCGAGGCTGTCCCCCCCCCCATCCAATGGGCTGCGGATGGGGGGGCTGATAGCCTTTTGTGATAATGAAAAGATATTGTTTTTAGTAGCAGTACTACAAGTCCCAGCAAGCCTCCCCCGCATGCTGGTACTTGGAGAACCACAAGTGCCAGCATGTGGCGGAAAAACGGGCCCGCTGGTACCTGTAGTACTATTACTAAAAAAATACCCAAAAAAAGACAAGACACACACACCTTACATACATACATACATACTTACACACAAACATACATACATACTTACCTTATGTTCCCACGCAGGTCGGTCCTCTTCTCCAGTAGAATCCAAGGGGTGCCTGTTGAATAAATTCTACTCACCAGATCCAGGGTCCCAGGGTCCTCGTCGCATCCATGTGTAATCCACGTACTTGAATAAAATAACAAACCGCAGACCCGAGCCACGAACTGAAAGGGGCCCCATGTTTTCACATGGGACTCCTTTCCCCGAATGCCAGAAACCCACTCTGACTTCTGTCTAAGTGGGTTTCTTCAGCCAATCAGGGAGCGCCACGTTGTAGCACTCTCCTGATCGGCTGTGTGCTCCTGTACTGAGTGACAGGCGGCACACGGCAGTGTTACAATGTAGCGCCTATGCGCTCCATTGTAACCAATGGTGAGAACTTTCTGCCCTGCGGTTGACCTAAAGTGACGTCACCGCTGAGCAGAAAGTTCCCACCATTGGTTACAATGTAGCGCATAGGCGCTACATTGTAACACTGCCGTGTGCCGCCTGTCACTCAGTACAGGAGCACACAGCTGATCAGGAGAGTGCTACAACGTGGCGCTCCCTGATTGGCTGAAGAAACCCACTTAGACAGAAGTCAGAGTGGGTTTCTGGCATTCGGGGAAAGGAGTCCCATGTGAAAACATGGGGCCCCTTTCAGTTCGTGGCTCGGGTCTGCGGTTTGTTATTTTATTCAAGTACGTGGATTACACATGGATGCGACGAGGACCCTGGGACCCTGGATCTGGTGAGTAGAATTTATTCAACAGGCACCCCTTGGATTCTACTGGAGAAGAGGACCGACCTGTGTGGGAACATAAGGTAAGTATGTATGTATGTTTGTGTGCATGTATGTAATAAATCTTTACTTTCAAGGTGTGTGTGTCTTGTCTTTTTTGGGGTATTTTTTTAGTAATAGTACTACAGGTACCAGCGGGCCCGTTTTTCCGCCGCATGCTGGTACTTGTGGTTCTCCAAGTACCAGCATGCGGGGGAGGCTTGCTGGGCCTTGTAGTACTGCTACTAAAAACAATATCTTTTCATTTACAACAAAGGCTATCAGCCCCCCCATCCGCAGCCCATTGGATGGGGGGGGACAGCCTCGGGCTTCACCCCTGGCCCTTGGGTGGCTGGGGGGGGACCCCTTGATTGAAGGGGTCCCCACTCCCCCAGGGTACCCCGGCCAGGGGTGACTAGTTGGATTTTTGATGCCACGGCCGCAGGGCACTATATAAAAGTGACCCCCGGCTGTGGCATTATCTGTCCAGCTAGTGGAGCCCGGTGCTGGTTTTAAAAATACGGGGGACCCCTACTCTTTTTGTCCCCCGTATTTTTGGAACCAGGACCAGGCGCAGAGCCCGATGCTGGTTGCTTAAATATGGGGGAACCCCTGTCATTTTTTTCCCCATATTTCTGCAACCAGGATCGGCTCAAAGAGCCCGAGGCTGGTTATGCTTAGGAGGGGGGACCCCACGCATTTTTTTGTGTGAAATAAACAACTTTCCCACCCCTTCCCACTGATAGACATGCACGGATCTCATGGATCCCTGCATGCCTATGCAATCACGGCTCAATAATATGCATGCCTATGCAAGCACTTTTTTGCATGCCTATGCAAGCACTTTTTTGCGATTTGTAATTTTTCACGGCAGTGTTTTCCTCTTTGGAGATTTGCACTTTTTAGTAAATGACCGAGTTCTACTAATTTGCTGGCGTATTTTGACCGAAGGTGTATTCATTCGTATTTTTTTACAACTACTTCCAAAAAAATACGAATGCCCTCATCTCTGCCGTGATTTGAGTTTAGTAAATTACCGAGATGACACTTTGAAGAAAAAACGGCATCTCGGTCAAAATCGGGACCTTAGTAAATTTACCCCAGAGTGTCTAAATACAAATGAATACACCATCGGCCAAACACGGCTGTTTAGGTATTGAACACGGTAATTTACCATGAATTCGTATTTGTAAGTTCCACCGTGAAAGGACCATTGCGTCCGTGAAAATTAGAGAATCGTAAAAAAATACGAAAATAAAATAGACCTGCTTTTGGAAAGCGTGTTTAGATGTGTTTCATCTTCAGCATAAATTAACCATCCAAGCCTGTTAATTGCTTTCCCAGCCAGAAATTTTGGGTTCTGTCTGACTTAGAGTTTTTCTGAGGGTATACTCCAAAAGCTGGGACTCTCCCCTTTCAGTGGACACTGGCAGCTTGTCTCTACTATTCCCAGAACCTGAGATTTCAGCCTTCAAGCAGTTGGTCCCTGTTGGTGGATTGCTCTGGCTCCTGAACTCTGATCCCCAAGTCCCCAGAAGCTCCTGGAAGGTGGGGCTCTCTAGCTTTGTTTATATCATTAAAGCTAAGAAATCTATTTCCAGGAACTGTAGATATCTGCAGTAAAGCAAGCTGCCCTGACCCCGGAAAATGATGAATATTAAGCCCACTCCACTATCCACCTCTCCCCTGTGTATTAGACGCCCCCAACCATCCTGGAGGTCATGTACCAGGGCCCTTCATTCAGCACAGTTGTCCCCTTGTACAGTTTAGTGTTCTCCTTCCCACCCCATTTGTGCAGTAAAGGAGTAATTAGCAGAAATGATTTCTTCAGGTTCTACATACTGAGCGACAGATAGAACACCCACTACCCCCCGCGGGACATCAAAGCTGCCACTGATAGCACCCCCCACCCCTACCGCATTGCTGTGCCCAGGGGCCTACACTGCTGTTAAGAAGGCTCTGTTTCTTTGGCCCTGATGGCATGGACAATGTGCACAGGTGTCAGAGTTTTAACACACGTTGAGCATAATCCACCTAGGTCCAGACAGTATATTTGTACTAATAGACATCTTACCACTCCACTAATGTCCATGGGTTTTGTGGGGCACGCCATCAAAACGTGAGTGTGCTTGCGAGTTACCCTGGCGTAAGGAGAAATATATTTGCACTGATGGGGATACTACAGTTTTCTAATACTAAACAAGCATGCAGTACTGCGGTGTCACCCCAAGTTTAAATGTAAATAAATGTGCAGTCGCTCAATGTTAATAATGATTGTTCACATTGTAATAATTTTCTAACCAAACAAACCAACAATGACCTAGGCTTTTGGCCCTCATTCCGAGTTGTTCGCTCGCAAGCTGATTTTAGCATCATTGCACACGCTAAGCCGCCGCCTACTGGGAGTGAATCTTAGCTTATCAAAATTGCGAACGAAAGATTCGCAATATTGCGAAAAGACACTTTTTAGCAGTTTCTGAGTAGCTCGAGATTTACTCTTCCAGTGCGATCAGTTCAGTGCTTGTCGTTCCTGGTTCGACGTCACAAACACACCCAGCCTTCGCCCAGACACTCCTCCGTTTCTCCAGCCACTCCCGCGTTTTTCCAGAAACAGTAGCGTTTTTTCACACACTCCCATAAAACGGGCAGTTTCCTCCCAGAAACACCCACTTCCTGTCAATCACACTACGATCTCCAGAACGAAGAAAAAAACCTTGTAATGCCGTGAGTAAAATACCAATCTTCATAGCAAATTTACTTGTCGCAGTGCGAACATTGCGCATGCGCAATTAGCGGAAAATCGCTGCGATGCGAAGAAAATTACAGAGCGAACAACTCGGAATGACCACCAGTATGTCCACTGACGTTAGATTGTAGCTAATCATAACTACGGAATAATCTGTGTTTAACGGCCTTGTAAAATAGTGATTGCCTTGGACTTATTCATGCAAATGAGTATGCCCCCCACATTCTCCTTCCCACCCATACTAAGATCTGATCAAAATGTTATCCCACTCCTACTTCTGCCACTAGTTACCTGCTATTGTGTTTTTTTTTTTTCCTCTTCATTGCTCGCTTCCACCCCACCATGGCCCTCATTCCGAGTTGATCGCTCGCAAGGCGAATTTAGCAGAGTTGCTCACGCTAAGCCGCCGCCTACTGGGAGTGTATCTTAGCATCTTAAAATTGCGAACAATGTATTCGCAATATTGCGATTACAAACTACTTAGCAGTTTCAGAGTAGCTCCACACTGGCCCTCATTCCGAGTCGTTCGCTCGGTAAATTTCTTCGCATCGCAGCGTTTTTCTGCTTAGTACGCATGCGCAATGTTCGCACTGCGACTGCGCCAAGTAAATTTGCTATGAAGATAGTATTTTTACTCACGGCTTTTTCATCGCTCCGGCGATCGTAGTGTGATTGACAGGAAATGGGTGTTACTGGGCGGAAACACAGCGTTTTAGGGGCGTGTGGTTAAAAACGCTACCGTTTCCGGAAAAAACGCAGGAGTGGCTGGAGAAACGGGGGAGTGTCTGGGCGAACGCTGGGTGTGTTTGTGACGTCAAACCAAGAACGACAAGCACTGAACTGATCGCAGATGCCGAGTAAGTGTGGAGCTACTCTGAAACTGCTAAGTAGTTTGTAATCGCAATATTGCGAATACATCGTTCGCAATTTTAAGATGCTAAGATACACTCCCAGTAGGCGGCGGCTTAGCTGCTAAATTCGCCTTGCGAGCGATCAACTCGGAATGAGGGCCACTTACTCGGCATCTGCGAGGAAGATGATGCTCATTAGGTACTTAATATTTTAGACCTAGAATTGGAACAACATATGTGGCCTATTGTAGGCAAGCCATTATGTAAAGAGAGTAAGGTTTGAAATTTGTGTGAGCAACATTGGCTAAATAATAACATACCCAAAATTTGCTCATTTTAACTTTATTTCAGGCGGCCACAAATCAGGTAACTCATGTTTGAACAAATCTGTTTATTAACTTTCTAAATCAAACACCTAATAGTTATGCCAACCTGACATTTTTTACCCCCCTAAGCAGATTACACCTGCAGCGGCGTACTCTATTTTTTGGGGGGAACCCTTTGAGCCGGCAGAGTCTTGGCCAGGCACATTTGATCTTCTTCTGCCTGATCTCCTTACTGGGGAGGTAACTGGAGTATTTATAGGGGTGGTTATTCCGGAGCTGGTGCTCGCTTGTTGTGTGTGTAATAAAGTTATATTGTGGCTGAGGTTAGTAAGTGTGGCGTTGAGTATTGGAGGCCATGTTGTTCTCAATGATTCTGCCTAGGCTTTCAGTAAACCTATTGTTGGTTTCCAGCAGATTTAGGTAGTTTTGGTGCTGCCTCATTTGGTCATCCATAATACTTGCCAAAGTGTTTATCATGTGGCTGTTGTCAGCACGCATTTGCTCCATACAAGTAGCGATTCTACTCATTTCGCTATTTTGTCAGCTCATAGTGCGACTGATTCTAGGCAGGTAATGTGGCAGACTTGAGAGCAGTTGAGTGTGTCTGCAAAGACACTCTAAATTATTATTAGACTGTTGTGTTGACCAGCTGTCTCAAAATGCCTGCTCTTGGGTTTGAGTCTGTGGTGTGACTGGGCTCATTTGTGGTGGCGGAGGAGTTTGTGGCGGAGGCGGAGACATAGGTTGCGTGCTTGGTCTGGTAGTGTCTAGTGGCTACAGGTCAAGCACAGAAGTATCCTCCATTTCCGATGGCTGCTGGGCCGGGGTCATGCTGTCATCATCTGTGTGTGGTTTAATGTGAGAACATTTTATTACTATCTGCAAATGTTGTTTTAACGTTTTGCCTAATTGTTTTTGGTAAAACAACATGCCAGAAACTTATTAATGAAAATTAATTACCTACATAATCCAAAAAAAAAACTTTGCCAATACGGCAAACCCTATGTCGTATTTTGTTTGTGCTTTAGCTTGTGTAAAAAACACTAACCAAACAGGAATCAATATCTAAAAAAAAAGGACAATCCCTGTGGAAGTCATATTACGCAAAAATCACAATGTGCCTAGGTTAGACTACATATATGATGGCAATACAATAAAAACACACTGCTTGTAAATAAGTAAACAATACACAATGGCCCTCATTCAGAGTTGATCGCTAGCTGCTTTCGTTTGCAGCGCAGCGATCAGGCCAAAAAATGGCAATTCCATGCATGCGTATGGGGCACACTGCGCACGCGTGTCCTACTTTCACAAAAGCCGATGCACTTTTACATACGCTCTAGCAACGCTTTTCAGTCGCACTGCTGGCCGCAGAGATATTGACAGGAAATGGGTGTTTCTGGGTGGTATCTGACCATTTTCGGGGAGTGTGTGAAAAAACGCAGGCGTGCCAGATAAAAATGCAGGAGTGGCTGAAAAAACGTAGGCGTGGCTGGGCGAATGCAGGGCGTGTTTGTGACGTCAAAACAGGAACTAAATAGTCTGAAGTGATCGCAAGGTAGGAGTAGGTCTGCAGCTACTCTGAAACTGCACAATTTTTTTTGTAGCAGCGCTGCGATCCTTTCATTCGAACTTCTGCTAAGCTAAGATACACTCCCAGAGGGCGGCGGCTTAGCGTTTGCACTGCTGCTAAAAGCGGCTAGTGAGCGAACAACTCGGAATGAGGGCCAATGGACAAAGATTATACTGTGTGTAATTTTGTCTTTGGGATTTGTAAGCATACTTGAGATAAATATGCTAGTGTAGGCTTCAAATGTACACACATATAAATAGCTAGATTTCGTAAGGTGGGTTAAAGGCCTTGGCATTTCCGAACCATCTGGTTTTTTTTTTTGTATTTATGGAATTGGATTACTGTGTGTATTTGGTTATTAGCTAATTATGTTAAAGTTCACTGTGTTATTATGTGTTGCAATGTAAATTTGTATGGACTCACCAGGCAGATGAGGGGACTGTGGTTCCCGTGTTGGTGAAGGCTCCAACAAATCGACCGGTGGCCTTGATGATACCTTTGATATGTGTCGTGTTGGCGGAGATACAGATCGTGCCGTCGGCAGATCTGGACGCTGTCTTTTATGTGCCACGTGTTTCCGCGTGGCTGTTCCATGGCTTGTGCGCATTTGCTCACTAGGGTGAGGCCGGGATGATCCTATTTGTAAAGATTTGACATTATAAGTTTGGATAATTTACTTTCCGCCACCTAAAGTAATTTCAAGGATACTTTACCTGCAGCACCAGCAGCATCCTCATGTGCGACATTTGTACTAGTAGTGTGATGTGTTCTTTTTTTGGCCACTGTAAAAATATATAGATTTTGGTTTGTACACACAAATGTAATTGTAAACAAAATAACAAACATTAACCATTTCGTCATTATGAATGATAAAAGCATACCTAACCCCAAACAAACACGGCTAATACATTATGTCTATATTCTGTGATGCCACTTCTGCTTAAACCAAAAAACCCACAGCAACACACATGGACACACGTGCGTAGCTTACAATGCCACACAGATGACTGTGAAAACAAAAATTTGAGGCACATACAATTAAGCTACACTAACAGACTACATAACAAATGCAACATTCATTATCCAAATATGTATTTACGTACACTAACACTATTATTAAAATAGCCAACCTGCACCAAGAATAACCTCTATTTCCAAAACTTAACCAACATGCTAAGCACATAGTCTAGAAATGGCACATGAACATCACCAGGATATTTTGAAAAAAATGCTACACAAATCACATCAATAACAAATTCAAACACACAACATCATGCAATAATGTGCCCTTTATTTAAAAATGAAAAACCATCTTACTAAAACAACATTTAAAGAAAAATAGTGTTGTCCCCATGATCCACACAAAACAAAGCAAAATAAGGACCGTTTCACAATCAAAACAAACAAGCAAAGAACATAATTTGCTGCCTACATTCTAAACATACTCGAAAAATTTACACAAACAATATTGATAGGCCCAAGAGCAACAACTAAACCACACAAAACAAGCTTCAGCAAATTATTCGCCAAAACAGTACTTTACTGATTATAAATTACAAAACAAAACAAATTGTTTGTGAGAAATATTTTACACAACTCACTATCCTGCCTGGGCCGATCTGAATTACGTACATAAGTGGCACCAACCACTTTGACAGGAACTAGGGTCCGCATGGGCTCCTCCCACTCAGCATATGTAGCAATAAACGGATGGCCTCCCCCGGTTTGCCTGGCAGACTTTGCCTCCTTGGCCATCTTCGCCTTGACACGGCACTTTATGTCGTAAAAGGGCTTACGACACGTGTCCTCGGTCCTTCTCACCACACCCTCGCTGTTCACAGCAGCAACAACTTTCCCCCAAAGCACACTCTTTCGCCGAGATGTGACCTTGGAGGACTCACGGCCAAAGAGCTGGCCGCCTCACTAACCTCCTCCCTCTCACTAACACCCTCAGCCACACTCACCTCCTCCCTTTCACTCACCCCCTCCACCTCACTCAACTCCTCCACCTTACTCAGAATAGCCCCCTACCCTGCAGCGCTATTTGCGGTGGCACACTCTGCACATACCTAGTTTCCGACCTTTCTGTAACAATAAATATTGTAGAAACAAACAATTAGATTGCAAGCATTCCTTTGAACGGCGCTGCGAAACATTTGTGGTGTCTTATAAATACAATGTAATAGTAATAAAAAAGCACTGTAACATTGTGAGTATCTTCTGCCTCAGGCATGCCTATTATTACGCGGGTCTAGGATTTGGAGTGCTTCTTGCTGCTTATATAGAGATCGCATGTTGGACACTGGCAGGTGGCCGGCAGATAAAGAAAATAAGAAATAATTTTTTCCATGCGGTGCTGAGGCAGGAAATCGGCTGGTTTGATGTCAATGATGCAGGAGAGCTGAACACGAGGCTGACAAGGTGAGTACAAATCATTAGCTGTCAGCTGTGCTGTACTCAGATAATTGTCTTTGATTGAAATACTGCTATTTTAAGGCAAGTCAATGCAATTCACTGCAGCGCCTCAAGTTTGGTTCCAAAAGTGTCATTTAAAGCGCTTCCTTGTATGTATTGCAGTAAAAACACAAGTAGTAAACTGTTGAAACACACTGGTCCTAATTCTGACATGCCAATGTTCACAGAGTTGAGCAATTGTTTTGCTACTGTGCATGCACGGAAATCCCTAAAAACCCTTACAGCACATGCGTGACACTGTGTGTACGCACTGAGGTGCAGTGGTGATTGCGAGACATGGTATCAGAAATGTACTGAGGATGAGCTGGGAGTGTCGCTGATCTGGTTGCTTACACAGACGCTTAATCACTCACACTGGAGGACATACTCAGATGGAAAGTTCGCACCTGCCATATTGGCATCTAAAGATGCACCAAGCGCTATTACAGCCGGCATCTCTAGGCGCTCAACGTGGGAATCTCAGTCCTTGTGCATTTAGACACGGGCTTGCCTTGTACACCAGCTGATATTAGATTTAGCAAATATAGCAGAAGCGTGCTGTGATCAGACCTGATCGCAGCAGCAACTTTGTTCTATAATGGGCAAAACCATGTGCACTGCACTGGAGGGGGGGGGGGGGCAGCAGATATAACATGTACAGTGAGCAGGGATGTGCAGTCAGGGGAGGCAGTGCCTCCCCTGTGATTAATTAGTAAAATAATACAAAGAAGATACTTATGACACCTATTCTGTGTCATAAGTATCTTCTTGTTGTAATGCAATTTGTTTTTTTCGTGTTTAATGACTTTGGGAGGCACTGATAGCAGTGCCTCGCATACATATTAGAAACGGGGACAGTGCGGGGGGCGGATCCTAGCACAGGGCTGTAAAAGCCCATTGAAAACCATGAAGAAAGCGGCACTGAAAAAAGTGCCTCGCTGACAGGGACACCACCCCCATGTCAGCGAAGCACCTGTGATTGGACAGCGGATCCAGCACTGGATCCGCTGTCCAATCACCCACACGCGGCCCGAGGCGGACGTTGGGACGGGAGCAGCGCTGGCTCTGCAGTCAGTGCTGCTCTCCCCTGTCCCCCTCCGCCGGCTCCATCCCCCCCTCCCGCTATTGGATTCTTTGGGTATTTTTTGTTGTTGTAGAACTACAGATACCAGTGGACCAGTTATTTCCCCGCATGCTGGTACTTGAGGTTCTCCAAGTACCAGCAAGCAGGGGAGGCTTGCTGGGCCTTGTAGTTCCACAACAAAAACCAATATTCTTTTTTTACACACTTATGGCTATCAGCCTGGCACCCACAGCCCAGGGGTGCTGGGGACAGCCTCGGGCTTCACCCCTGGCTCTTGGGTGCCTGGAGGGGGGGGGGACCCTTTGATTTAAGGGGTCCCCACTCCTCTAGGGAACCCCGGACAGGCGTGACTAGTTGGGGGGGTAATGCCACGGCTGCGGGGACCTACATAAATGTGTCACCCGGCTGTGCTATTATGTCCCTGGCTAGTGGAGCCCGGTGCTGGTTTTAAAAATACAGGGGACCCCTACATCTTTTGTCCCTCATATTTTTGGAACCAGGATCGGACTAAGAGCCCGGTGCTTGTTGTCTAAATACGGGGAACCCCTGTCCAATTTTACCCCCAGTATTTAAACAACCAGGACCGGCTCAAAGAGCCCGAGGCTGGTTATAGTTAGGAGGTGGGACCCCACACATTTTTTTTTTTACATTTTTTAACCCATTCAGACCCTTCTCCATCAAGTTAATGGAAGCCCTGGACAACAAAATTGCATTCATGTCCTCCTCCCACTACTTTCCCAGTCCCAAACACTAATTTTTATTTTTTTATGATGAGCAGGCAGGCAGCGGGCTTTGGCGGCATCGGACTGAGATGCAAATTAGTGGCGGAGGGCTGGGTCAGTTGATGGTGGCCGAGTTTGAAAGCCATTGGCGGTGGCAGCGGGCAGCGGCTCAGAGGCAGTAGCGGGCATTGGCTCGGCGGTGGTAGGGGTCATCGTCAGGATTCTGCGGACACTATGGCTGTAGTGCCTCACCAGCCACTGACCTCACCGCATGCCACTGATAGCGAGAGTTAGATTTGGGTGGGGTGTGTTCAAATTGAAATGTTAATTGCAGTGTAAAAATAAAGCAGCCAGTATTTACCATGCACAGAAACAATATAACCCATCCACATCTAATTCCCCGTTCACATTGCCTTTATTGGGTCACACCCGGGAACTGGATACGGGTCCTTCCCGGGTGTGACCCGGCATTATAACTGTGCGATGTGAACAGGGTGGCTTGCCAACCTAGCAATATGCCGGGTCAGGTTGCCATCCGGGGGCGGGGCCAGAGGCAGCATCGGGGGCTGGGGCAGAGGCGGCACTAGAGATGACATCACCTTCAGCACCGCCTCTCCCTATGCTGTGGACGGGTAACCCGTTCACACTGCACCTGACCCGGTAATTAACCGGGAATAAGCCTTCTTTATTCCCTGGTTGAATTACTAGGTTAGGCGATCTGGGAATTCAGCAATGGCCCGTTCACACTGCACTGCGACCTGTGTTGATCCGGAAAAAAAAACGGGTCGATACCGGGTTTTTGGTGCAGTGTGAGTGGGGTATTACTCTCTCTGCACGTGGTATATCAGCCCCACCTGCACTGCACATGGTTTTGTCCATTAGAGAACAAATTTGCTGCTGCAATCAGGCCTGAATTAGGCCCAATGGCAAAATCTGCTTAGCATCCCTTCGACTAAGGATCAGGGCCACTTTGTACATGCAACACAGCACTTTTCTGCATATACAAACTCATTATTATAACTTTTTTCTTTCTCTTATGATACAATGCAGATCACTCTTTTCCATACTTGCCTACCTGACCCTCTCCATGAGGGAGAAAATGCTCTGTTCCTGGACTTTCCTGGTAATGTATGATTGCCATCACCTGTGGTGAGCTAGTTAATTGATAAGAAAGGTGTTTCACCACAGGTGATGGCAATCATACATTACCAGGAAAGTCTAGGAACAGAGCATTTTCTCCCTCATGGAGAGGGTCAGGTAGTAAAGTATGCTCTTTACTGTTTTCATATAGAAGGAAGCAGAATAAAATCTGTATACCATTTTTTCCAGGTGCAATAAATAATAAGAAATAAGTTTAAATGTGTGCTCCAAAATAAACTTCACCTGGCATAAAGTGATCATTAAAAAAATACGTTTATATATCCGTTAAGCCCTACTTTTTTAAACAGTGTTAGTTTCTGGTTTCTTTTTAACCCAAAATTAAACAAGTTACTCTAGGTATCTTAATAAGTCTGTTTTTTTTATGGGAAGAACAAGTGAGAAAAAGAAAGGCAGATATATGGAATAAGAATATATATACACCCAAAAATGTGGGAATTTTAATTTTGGATAAGAGATACTCAACCTGTATAGATCTTTGTATAGTAGATGTTATATCATGACTTCCAATTTACAATGAATGAATGAATTTCAATCCATATGCATAACATTATGTCTAGTTCTGAAACTCTCTAAAGTGGTGCGATGACATGATTGATCAAACTATTAAACATTCACGTATTTGATGACATTGCAAGGTTTTATTATCTAGCTGTGTTGATTCTTTCCCAATTCAGAGATGGTTGATCGCAGCTGCGTTCTCAGTAGTGGTTGTGGAAATATGCAAATGCTTATCTCAGCCTTCTCTTTGTACTCTACTGTGGATATATTTGTGAAGAGACGCACACTTTGTGGCTCCATGGTCCGTGCAATTGCGATGGAGAATTGTACAAATTGCAACATTGGTGGCACCATCCACATTTGCAGTAGTCTAGGGCCTACTCTAGTTACTCTCCTTAATCCCAACTAAACATTGCCTCTTAAGCAGTGGGTTCGCAATTGGGAACACAGCAACGTTCCCAGACACACTCGTTATGTTCCCATAAGACATGTTCGCTTTAGGTCTCCTCTTGGTCTTGACCCTGATATGCCCTGGGATCGCAAACCCCTTTTGAAGTGTTAGTGATGCTCAATTGCGAACACCAGCGAGCATCATCTCTGAGGGCAAAAAGGACTTTTTAACAAGAAAGGTCAATGTACAATGGCCAGACTGGTCCAAACTGACAGGAATGGTAACTCAAATAACCATGCTTTATGCAAATAACGTCTCTGAATTAGCTTAAAATGGATGGGCTACAGCAGCAGCAGGCTACGCCAGGCTCCTAGGAACAGGAAACTAAGGAGAGATTAAAAAAATCTTACATTCGGCTGTGACATGTCGGGTCAGAATTTGACATAAAAAACATATATCCATGGAACCATTCTGCCTCGTATTACTGGTTCAGGTTGCTGTTGGTGTAATAGGAAGGGGAATCATTTATTGCCACAATTTAGAACCCCTAATATCATTTGAGCATACTTAAATGAAATAGCCTTCCTTGGTATTGTTGCTGACCATGTGCATCTTTATATGGCCACAATCTATCCATCTCTAATGGTTGTTTGCAGTAGGATAACAGTGTCGTAAACAGCAGCGGCTCCTATTTACTTTAAGTAGGGGGACTGCCACCACCCCCTTCCCACGTAGTGTAGACAGGGAGCCCAGGTTCCGGCTCCTGTGCAATGGATCTCGAAGGTGACGGGACCAGCGATGCGACTGTCTAAACCCCCGGCTTCTATGGACTGCATCGGCTGCGGCCCAAAGAAGTTGGATCGGATTGGACTGGACCAAAGGCAGGGAATGGCTCCCTAGAGGAAGTCAGCTCTCTGCCTACCGCAGCCGCAATGGCACTGCCAGTAGGAAATCACTGCCAGTCACAGTGAAGCCAGTGCACCTGGCTGCACTGACACTGAGCTGGGTGGTGGATTTTCCTGGAGAGGGGGGATGTTTGTGCAGCTCATAGGTAAAATCCGCCACAAAGCAATGTCACATGTCATCTCTGTCTGGTTCTATAAACACTACAATGAGCGCAGTGTAATCCAGTGACCTCCACAGTTACCGAATATCAATCCAGTTAAGGACCTGTAGGTCACAGTGTATATGGCCATGATATCTGGGTTCCTTTACTGGGGAGGTGACATTTCCCTATTCCTTCCGAGAGAATGAGTAGGGTAAATGTCCATCGGTTGGCTGCGGCAGCACTTAGACCGCCCAATGCGACCAGCTTCCAACTCCAAAAATATTCCATCAGATGGACGGTTTGGCATTTCCAACTCATTGATATTTTGAGATTGGTTGTGCAAAATACAAAGTATAATCATCGGGGGGTCCTGCCCAGTACACCTTACAGTGTTCTTCTTCATCACTGACATTATCATTATACAGGTTGAGTATCCCTTATCCAAAATGCGTGGGACCAGAGGTATTTTGGATATCGGATTTTTCCGTATTTTGGAATAATTACATACCATAATGAGATATCATGGTGATGGGACCTAAATCTAAGCACAGTATACATTTATGTCTCATATACAACTTATACACACAGCCTGAAGGTCATTTTAGCCAATATTTTTTGTAACTTTGTGCATTGAACAAAGTGTATCTACATTCACACAACTCATTTATGTTTCATATACACCTTATACACACAGGCTGAAGGTCATTTAATACAATATTTTTAATAACTTTGTGTATTAAACAAAGTTTGTGTACATTGAGCCATCAAAACACAAAGGTTTCACTATCTCACTCTCGCTCAAAAAAGTCCGTATTTCGGAATATTTGGATATGGGATACTCAACCTGTACTATTGGTTTATTACTGGTTTATAATGTATTAATGTTGTGTGTGTGTGTGTGTGTGTGTGTGTGTGTGTGTGTGTGTGTGTGTGTGTGTGTGTGTATATGTATATATATAATTTATTTATTTATTTATTTATTTTTTACAGCGATGTGCAAAAAATTAATGAAGGAATCGGCTCAAAGATTGCCCTGTTGATTCAGTCAATATCTACTTTACTGACCAGCCTTATTATTGGCTTCGCTAAAGGCTGGAAGTTGACGTTGGTTATTTTGTCAATTAGTCCACTCATGGCGCTGTCGACTGCTCTTTGGGCGAAGGTGAGATAGTTTGGCCTAATTTCGTTTTCCTTTGTCAAAAACACATCATGTACAGTACTTTTCTTTTATGGTCTATCGTTTATCCACAGATATTGACAGCGTTCACTAACAAGGAGATGACAGCTTACGCCAAAGCTGGAGCAGTGGCTGTGGAGGTTCTCGTCGCTGTTCGGACTGTCATTGCCTTTGGTGGACAAGATAAAGAGATCCAAAGGTGATTGGCCATACTGCTTTGCACTCAGTAACAGCACCACTGCCTCTATTAAGCGGAGTCTTGCTATAAATATGGTAGATTTCCTTTCAAATGGTGATTATGATTATGAGACTTGCAACTATGTTATAGGTATGAAAAGAATTTAGAAGAAGCCAAAAAGATAGGGATCAAGAAGGCCATCACAGCTAACGTGTCTATTGGATTTGTTTACTTATTAATGTACGCCTCCTACGCATTGGCATTCTGGTATGGTACCAGTCTGATTCTAGCTAAAGAGTTGTCTATCGGAAATGTGCTCACAGTAAGTAAAAGCTGTATAATATATATTATTCCAATATACTTCATTGTTTATTAGGTGCTAGCGCACAACCCATATTACCTTACTGAGGACCAGTGCTGAAAGTGGGGTGGTACGGAGTACCATTAAGAAATATGGTTATGGTACTCTGTAACACCAGCCCACCGCTGGGGCATAATTTATAAGGGGCATTTTTGTGTGTGGGTGCATAAAATGGTGTCAGTGGCATAACTGTGTGTGTGGCATAATATGTAATAGGCATTATGGTGTGTGGTATAATATGTAAGACATTACGGTGTGTGGCATAATGTGGCCATGTCCCTATTGTCATGTAGCCACTCCCCTAGTTTCATGTGACCCTGCCACCTCATGACACATGACCACACCCATTTGCACCACTGCTGAGGACAGATATATTTAAATTGTACATAAATTGCAGGAGTAAAAATTGAAAAGATTCAATTTTGTTATAGAGTTGTGCTCCCTTTGCTGTACATTAGTATAGCACTCAGAGTGAGGTACAGAACAATGAATCAACTCTCCACCACTCCACCACTCTCCCTGCCCTGGGGCCTACAGCATTTATCAAGCCCTGTAAACCATGGAGAATTTGCACATATCGCATGAATTAAGTAATGTAGTTATATAACAAGTGTCTATTGCAGAATATAAAAATCACAGTCTACCGCCATCACTGTACAATGTCATGGATCTTATGAAGCACCAAAAACCCAAAAGGTCTCGGAGCTTGAGAGTGATAGCTGACGCCACCTGGTGGTGGTGTTAGCCCACTTTGGCATAGAGTTGCAAGCCGGCCAGGTCATAGTGGTCTGTATCTGATCATGTTGCTCATCACAGCTACTTGATATTGTACATTCACAGTTGCCTGCAACGTCTAAACCTGATTCTATTCATAGTGAGACGCCCACTTGCAGCTAAACGTGGACCAGCAATACGTCAGGCGCAGTTTCTCCATCTGAACACTTAGCGGGAGGGGCTCGTAGTGGACACCATGTCCTAGCGAGTGCCCCTTAGTAAATTGTTCTAAGAATACATTCCAAATCACTGCAATGCTTCTGGAATGCCATCGCCAATAGCAGAGCCGGATTAAGGCTATGGGGGGCCCGGGGTGCTTCAAACAAGGGGGCCCCTAACAGAGAGGCAGGGAGATAAATATATATATATATATATATATATGGGATGTATTTATGTGACCGGCGATCGGGGGACCGCCGGTTACAAAACCGACGGTTACATTTCGCTCCCTTCACAATTCCTAGAGTCGGTATGTCGACTAGAAGGGACTATTCCCACTCATATTCCCATAGAGTGGGAATAGAACCTGTGACGAGCTTGCCACTTAGCCCGCCGGGCATCTAAATGCTGAGATCCCACCTTCGGTATGGTGACCGGCGGTCACACAATACCAACATATATATATATATATATATATATATATATATATATATATATATATAAAATAAATAAATATATACATAATATATATATATATATATATATATATATATATATACCAAAGGCATGATGTCTGGCTTTCCCCGTGCATGAACAATGCTGCAGCGGTTGCCCACCGGGTGTTGCGCTGGGTGGCCGCACAAATAAATCCACAATTGACCCAATGGTGCAGCACTCCTGGCGTCTAAGTAATACCACTGTTTTAGGCATAAGTTTGGCAACGTTTCAGTGACCTTTATTAGTGTGGCACTTTCATCAATAGTGGTATTACTTAGACACCAGGAGTGCTGCACCATTGGGACACTATGTACATACATACACCTGCATATACAGTATATGTTTACACATGCACACACATATATATATATATATATATATATATATATATATAAACACACACACATATATATATATATATATATATACACACACACACATACACCTATATATAGACACGCACACACACAGACACACATATATATATATAAATATATACACACATATACACCTATACACAAACACACACATTACCCATACACACATAATTACACACACACACACACACACACACACACACAACACAAAGCAAAAAATTTAAATTTAACACAGCAGCAGGTAAATAAAAAAACAACACACAATACACCCAGCTTACTTTTTGATCGGCTGCTGCCAGGATGTACAGCTCGCTCCCCCACGCAACCCCCTCTGGCTCCACACATCTTCCGTGCAGCCTGCGCGCCCAGCCAGTGACTGAGCCGCAGGCTGCTACTACTTCTCACCCATTGGACAGCTGAGCCGTCGCTCAGCTGTCCCTTACTTCAGGAAGCGCCGGCGCCAGCGCTGTTAGGTTGGCACGGCAACCGACGGGGAGACGCGCGGGGTCCGGGAGGTCAGTGCTGCAGGTCGGATCGCTAACAGAGATCCGATCTGTGGCTGGCGGCAGGGGGGGGGGGCCTTTCAGAAAGGGGGGCCCGGGGTACATACCCCCTGGGCCCCTCCCCCTTAATCCGGCTCTGGCCAATAGTGCTAAAGTGGCATCTCCAAGGGAGATGGGATTTTCGGCACTTCCCTTTTTATACTGACCCAATTCATGGGCAGAACTTTCTGGTTATATTTGTAGGATCCAGGAGTCATCTACTATATATTAGCCCAGATCTGTGACTTTGTTCTTCATTTGCTAACGCTGGGCGGAGTCACAATACTGGGCGGAGTTAGTCAAATGAGTCACAGATCTGGGCAAATCCATAGGAGCAGAAGGGGTGCATACCTCCCAACTTTCTTCAGACAGACAGGGGTGCATACCTCCCAGCTTTATTCAGGCAGAAGGAGGGACACACGCGCCGCAAAAAGGGGGCGTGGTCAATGGGAAAGGGGCGTGGCTTCGCGGGAAGATACACGATCATGAGCCACACACCCTTTTTCGTCAGTGAGGGGGCATGCCCAGAGCTCTGTGAGCTGCTGGCATGCCCCAAGGGGTGAATTATGAGTCCGGGGGCCTAGGGCACTTGAGACAGGGGAGCCCTATCTCATTGCTGTGCCTGCTGCGGGTTCGGGGGCGTGGCCTAATCGCGGGACCCGTGGCCACACCCCTTATGCAAATTCCGGGAATTGTTTTTTTTTATTGGGATTTTGGCCCCTCAACTAGGGGTAAATCCAGAGGGGGTGGTCGCTCCCCCCTACACACCCGCACAGGCAGAAGAAAGCAGGGAGGCTGCTGCCTCCTTGCAATACCACAGACCTGCCAACACGCAGCAGCGTGTGCTGACTGTAGCACAATGCTGTTGCTGGCAGGACGGGGGAGCTTCAGAGCTGGGACAGAGCTACTCCAGCCGGGGGGCCCCCTAAAACTGTGGGGCCCGTGGTACATGCCCCCTGGGCCCCCCCCCCCCTAATCCGGCTCTGCTGCCGGACCCCCCCTTAATCCGTACCCCCTGATGCCCCCTCTCCCACTGTCTCCACTAAATAGATGCTGTGTGCATGCGCACAGCGTCTATTCCCCGCTGCCCTGCTAAGCAGAGCAGCGAGTACAGGAGCATCCCAACTGCCTTCCCCCCCCCACGCGGGACAATGCGGCCCGCAGGTGGGACAGCGGGACAGACCAAAAAAAATGGGACTGTCCCGCAAAAATCGCGACAGTTGGAGGTATGGGGGGGTGTGAGGGGGTATGACGTACAGGCAGACGGGCACCGGCTCACTGTGTGCTTGACCACCCACATCAGCATACTCAGCAGGGGCTCTCTGGCGCGGAGGAGCGTCACTTTCTGGCACACTCCACGCTTCTTAGCTGCAGTTTTGTGGGGCACCTGCCGCTGTGCAGGTTCCGTATTGCCTCTGTTATCTCCAGCCCCGGCAACCCCACCGCTAGCTGCAGCGCTGCCGCCCGCAGTGAGGTGCGCCCAGCTCCTTCACACACTTTAGCCGGCGGGCAGCGCTGCAGAAGTCCGTGCTGCTTGCAGGCTCCGACCCCCTCCTCCCTCCAGCCGCAGAGTCTCCTGGGGGCTAACCAGTCACTCCCAGTCTCCAATTACCACAGTGCCCGGCAGCCGCGAGGTCCGCGCCGCGTGCATGCTATGACTCCCTCCTCCCTCCAGCCGCAGCGTCTCCTGGGGGCTAGCCAGTCACTCCCAGTCTCTCCTTACCACAGTGCCCGGCAGCCACGCGAGATCCGCGGTGTGTGACTGAGGAGTGGGGGGAGGGATGTAGGCGGGCAGAGGAAGCAGGACTCCAGCCTGAGAGAGTCAGCCATGCCAAGTCTCCACCAGCAGCAGATCCCAACAGGTTGGAGTGGAACAGCAGCAGCCAGCAGCAGTGACTCCGGTAAGACACATCTGTCTGTCACCACTGTTTTGTCCCTAATACCAATCTCTCCCGTGCCCTGTGTTCTGTCATGTCCCTGTCACCCCTGGCCTTGCCGTGTCACCCCTGGCCTTGCCCTGTCACCCTTATCCTGGCCCTTTCACCCTTATCCTGGCCCTGTCACCCTTATCCTGGCCCTGTCACCCCTATCCTGGCCCTGTCACCCCTATCCTGGCCCTGTCACCCCTGTGCTTGCCCTGTCAACCCTGTGCCTGCCCTGTCACCCTTATCCTGGCCCTGTCACCCCTATCCTGGCCCTGTCACCCCTGTGCTTGCCCTGTCACTCCTATCCTGGTCATGCCGCCCCTACCCTGGCCCTGTCACCCCTATACTGTCCCTGTCATTTCTGTCCTGGCCCTGTCACCCCTGTCCTGGCCCCGTCACCCCTGTCCTTGCCCAGTCACCCCTGTCCTGGCCCCATCACCCCTGTTCTGACCCTGTCACCCCTGTCCTGGCCCCTTCACCCCTGTTCTGACCCTATCACCCCTGTCCTGGCCCTGTTACTGCATACCCTCCAACTACCTTTTTGGCAGGTACAGTACCTGCAGCGCCTCCAGACCCCTCCCCAATGCACCACACCTCCGCACCTTCCCCTCCACCACATGCGGCACCCCGCCCCTCCCCTACATGCTGTGCCTCCAGACCCCTCCACCACCCGCGGCTCCCACTCCCCCGCCCCTCCACCACCCACAGCACCTCCAGACCCCCTCCACCATCCACCCCCCAAATATGTCTCCCCCCACACCTGCCCCCCCTCCACCCGCAGCATCTGCAGACACCCTCCTCCACCCGCGGCCCCTCCCTCCCCAACCCACGGCACCCCCTCCCCCTCCCACACCCCTTCCCCACCTGCAGCTCCTCCCGACCCTTCCCCATCCGCCCCCCCCCCCCCGCATCCGCCCACCCTCCACCCGCAGCATCTACAGACACCCTCCCCCATCCACAGTCCCCCCACACCCGCTACATTCTGTACATCTTGCCCTGCAGGTGCTGTTCACACTCTTGCAAAGGCCTGCGCCTACCTCACCATCGCACGCCCTTTCATTGTGCAATATTTAACCACTAACAAAGGCATGCAGGTAATACTCCATATAATACAAATATTGAACCCCAGAAAGGCATGCAAGGGTTAAGGGGGCGTAGCCCCTTGGGACGGTGTGAAGAGCGCCCATAGGGCGCGATGAAGCACCTAGTTATATATATATATACTAAAGAGATGGTTATGTTATGATACTGTATAGGATGATGTGCTACCTACTGTACATTATAAAGATGTTTCTATAATACACTGAAGTGATGATCTCAGAACTCCTCATTACTACAGATATTATTTGCAGGATCATATGTGCCCACTACTGTAAATCACTAGGAGTTACAGTATGTGGCCATACAAAGGCTTTTACAGGTCATAGATGTTTTATGTGACTGCTGATATTGGGGGTCATTCCGACCCGTTCGCACGCAGCGGTTTATCGCTGCAGTGCGAACGGGTGCGGAATGCGCATGCGCGGCGGCCACAGTGCGCGTGCGCGACGTTGACCGGCGACAGGAGTCGCCGGGTTACGTCGCGTCTAAAGAAGGAAGCGGTCGCAGAGCGGACCGCAAAGAAGATTGACAGGAAAAAGGCTTACCTGGGCGGATCCGGAGTGTTGGAGACCGTTTTCGGGGAGTGGTGAGGAAAACGCAGGCGTGTCCAGCAGAACGGAGGGCGGATGTCTGACGTCAGAGCCGGCTCCAGCATCGCAGGGAACGTCGCACAGGGTAAGTATGTCCAGGGCTAGTCTACTTCTGCTTGCAATTTTTTTAGCTTAGCAGGGCTGCACAAGCGATTGAAGCCCTGCTAAGCTAAAATACACTCCCCCCTATGCGTGTACTAGTTGATCGCAGCAGCAGCAAAAAGTTGATGGCTGCGATCAACTCGGAATGACCACCATTGACAGGGAATATGGACAGGGGGCCTAATTCAGACCTGAACGTAGCAGCAACTTTGTTAGCAGATGGGTAAAATCATGTGCACTGCAGGGGGGGGGGGGGGGGGGGGGGGGGGCAGATATAACATGTGCAGAGAGAGTTAGATTTGGGTGGGGTGTGTCCAAACTGAAATCTGAGTTTCAGTGTAAAAATAAAGCGGCCAGTATTTACCCTTTGCAGAAACAATATAACCCACCCAAATCTAACTCTCTTTGCACATGGTATATCTGCCCCCCTACAGTGCACATGGGGGGGGGGGGTAATCCAGAGTTGATCGCAGCAGCAAATTTGGTAGCAGCTGGGCAAAACCATGGGGGTCATTCTGAGTTGATTGTAGCATGCACAGCTACGATCAGGCACTGACATGCACAGTGGCGATGCTTTTGCATCTCAGGAGTTACTCCCGGCCAGCGCAGCTCCTGCGGCTGGCTAGGAGAACCTCTTCGCTGCCCCGGGTCGCAGCGGCTGCGTGTGACGTCACGCAGCCGCCGTGGCCCACGCCCCAACGGTCCGGCCATGCCTGCGTTGGCCAGACCGTGCCCCCTAAACGGTGGCTTAACGCCGCTGTCCAGCCCCCTCCCGCCCAGCGACCGCCTCTGCCTCAGAGGCGATCGCTAGGCAACGACAGCTGGCATGCGCCGGCGCACTGTGGCGCATGCGCAGTTCCGACCCAATCGCTGCGCTGCGCTGAACTGCAGCGAGCGATCGGGTCAGAATGACCCCCCATGTGCACTGCAGGGGGGGCAGATATAACATGTGCAGAGAGAGTTAGATTTGGGTGGGGTGTGTTCAAACTGAAATCTAAATTGCAGTGTAAAAATAAAGCAGCCAGTATTTACCCTGCACAGAAATAAAATAACCAGGGCCGTAACTACGTGTGTGCGAAGTGGGCTTGGCACACAGCGCAGTTGCCCTGAGGGCGCACGGCCAGCGGCATGTAATGAGTCAAATTGACTCATTACATGCCGCCTCTAAGTCTCAGCGCCGTCGCCGGGCAGCGGAGAAGGAGGAGGGAGGGGGAGCAGGGAGCCGCAGCAGCGCTATGTTATTGGTAGTAAGCGCCGCTGCAGCATCCCCCTCTCCTTCCGTATTGGCTGCTGGGCAGCCAATACGGAAGGAGAGGGGGATGCTGCAGCGGCGCTTACTACCAATAACATAGCGCTGCTGCGGCTCCCTGCTCCCCCTCCCTCCTCCTTCTTCTCACCTCACTGCCTGCACCGAGGGAGCTGCACGAGGAGCCTGTCAGCGGGGAGAAGGTAAGTATATCCCCCCCCCTCTCTCTCTCTCTCTCTCTCTCTCTCTCTCTCTCTCTCTCTCTCTCTCTCTCGGACACCGCCTGCCGCAATGTGTAAAAAATGGGACTGGCTGCCGCAATGTGTAAAAAATGGGACTGGCTGCCGCAATGTGTAAAAAATGGGACTGGCTGCCGCAATGTGTAAAAAATGGGACTGGCTGCCGCAATGTGTAAATTATGGGACTGGCTGCCGCAATGTGTAAAATGGGACTGGCTGCTGCAATGTGTAAAAAATGGGACTGGCTGCCGCAATGTGTAAAAATTGGGACTGGCTGCCGCAATGTGTAAAAAATGGGACTGGCTGCCGCAATGTGTAAAATGGGACTGGCTGCCGCAATGTGTAAAAAATGGGACTGGCTGCCGCAATGTGTAAAAAATGGGACTGGCTGCCGCAATGTGTAAAAAATGGGACTGGCTGCCGCAATGTGTAAAAAATGGGACTGGCTGCCGCAATGTGTAAAATGGGACTGGCTGCTGCAATGTGTAAAAAATGGGACTGGCTGCTGCAATGTGTAAAAAATGGGACTGGCTGCCGCAATGTGTAAAAATTGGGACTGGCTGCCGCAATGTGTAAAAAATGGGACTGGCTGCTGCAATGTGTAAAAAGGGGGCCTGGCTGCCGCAATGTGTAAAAAGGGGTCCTGGCTGCCGCAATGTGTAAAAAGGAGGACCGGCTGCTGCAATGTGTTAAAAGGGAGATTGGCTGCTGTAATGTGTAAAAAGGGGGACTGGCTGCCGCAATGTGTAAAAAGGGTCTATCTGCCGCAATGTGTAAAAAGAGGGACTGGCTGCCGCAATGTGTAAAAAGGGTCTATCTGCCACAATGTGTAAAAAGGGGGCCTGGCTGCCGCAATGTGTAAGAAGGGGTCCTGGCTGCCGCAATGTGTAAAAAGGGAGACTGGCTGCCGCAATGTGTAAAAAGGGGGACTGGCTGCCGCAATGTGTAAAAAGGGGGACACTGTCTGCTGTAATGTATAAAAGGGGCTCTACCTGGTGTAGTGGCGCTACTGTGCAGCGTAATTTGAATAATGTAGACTACTGTGCACCATAGTATGAATTGCTATTATTTTGTGGCCACGCTTCTTCCCCGTGAAGCCACGCCCCTAGAAATTTTTTGCGCGCCTGCGGCGCGCACTACCCCAATCTTTCATGGGGGGGCGTCACTGTCATTTCTCGCACACAGCGCTAAAATGCCTAGTTACGGCACTGAAAATAACCCACCCAAATCTATCTCTCTCTGCACATGTTTATAGCTGGCCCCCCCTGCAGTGCACATGGTTTTGCCCAACTAATAACAAATTTTCTGCTGCAATCAACTCTGAATTACCCCGATGGTTTTGCCCATCTGCTAACAAACTTGCTGCTACGATCAGATCTCAATTAGGCCCAGTGACAGACTGGGGCATGAAGGGCCCATCGGGGGACTGTAGTAGTAGGGGCCCATGTCTAGGGGTGCGGCCTGCCTCCAGAGGAGGTGTGGCCAGCTCCCACAGAGGCTTGATAACTATTAGAGAGTGTATGATCTGGGCCCTTTGTTAAATATATACAGTAAATACTGCTAGTTCATACATGATAATGTACCAGATTAATATCAGCAATGCGCGGCAGAGAATACACCCTAGTCCTGTGCAGTATAAGTTAATATGTATAATGTATAATTCAAATGCACAGTTTGGAACCTGATCCCTAGAGGAGGAGGAGGTGGATCCCCCAGGCAGTGGGGCCCACCAGAGGTTTCCCCTGTACCCCTGTGGGCCAGTCCAACCCTGGATATCGATAAGTTTACCCCTTGTACCCCTCCCCTCCTGACCTTTTTGTCTTCTGTCACCCCTAACCCTGACACTGCCTAAAAACTTGTGATTAAATAAATAAAAATAAGTGACTAGAGAGTGACTGCTCATTGTAATACACTCTATAGAATTACCGGTTATAAGCAATGACATCGGAACTCAGCAATTGATAGTACTTGCACAGGTATAGAAATATATTAGCATACCTTATGTGTTAAGTAACCTGGGGCTTATGGACGTTACATCTTTCTGTGAATAAGGTGTGTGTATTACACATAGGCGTTTCTATAATGGGTGCAGTGTGTGCGGTGCACACGCACCCCTGGGTCCAAGGGAGCCCACACCGCATACACTGTACCCATAGAATATACTTACCCCTCCGGAGTCCAGCGTCGGAGGCCCTGCTGTGTGGGCACAGATCACTTGGAAAATGGCCGCCGCTGCCATTTGGGAGTGATTTGCGCTTGCGCACTGGAAGTGTCCCGCGGAACAAGGCACAGGCGCCATGTTCCTGGAGACCTGCGCATGCGCAGTAGACTCTGCCGGAGAGGAGGGGGCCCGTGACGGAGGCTGCACGCGGGTCCCCTCCTCTCTTAAAACGCCCCTGTTATTACAATACATTATATCGCATTTGTCAACAAGGTATGAACATTTATGGCAAGCTTCTGTTCAGTTGTTTATCCATCTTTCAGGTGTTCTTTGCTGTGATTTTTGGTACATTTACTATCGGACAAGCAGCACCCAATATTGAAGCCTTTTCAAGTGCCAGGGGAGCAGCATATACAATATTTAATATTATTGATAAAGTAAGTTATATATAATATTTATATCAAGTTTTTTGAGTTTACGTCTATAGGGTGTATAGTTATAGTTTAACTTTATATCCCTATTATAAACTTATTAGAAAATCCCCCCAAAGAAAACATTTAATAAAAATGTACAAACTGATTACAATAAAAGAAGTCAGTAATGTAATATATACCCGGGTCACCCCAGCCCCACCCCAATGTAATACCTACCCGTTAGTGACCTGCAGCCACTTATAGTACTATACAGTAGAACTACAGTACAGTGTTTCTTATATGGGATAGGTACAATACAGAGCTATGTGTATTATTGTAACCATTTACCTAAAAGAAACCAATAACACACTTTAGTTTTTCAGTTTTTGTCCTCCAATAATTGCAGTATTTCCAAGTAAGCCGGCAGTGCGAATGGTGTAATGGTTAGCATTACTGCCTCACAGCACTGAGGTCATGGGTTCAATTCCCACATCAGCTCTGTGTGGAGTTTGTATATTCTCGCCATGCTTGTGTGGGTTTCCTCCGGGTACACCAGTTTCCTCCCGCAATCCAAAAAATAAATATATACTGGTAGGTTAATTGGCTCCAAACAAAAAATATAAACCGTAGTGTGTGCATGTACATGTGTTTAGGGCAGATTAGAGGGCTAAGTGGATCTTATCTGTCATCAAAATTCTATGGTTCTATGATTCTATATACAGTATTCACACTATCCATTACACCATTTGCCGACATTCCCAGTGCTGCTCCTTCCAGTCTTATTTCCCTGGGCTCTGTGGTTTGAAAGTTGGGGCTGTGTGATGTCACGGAGATGGATGTGAGTAAAAGGACAAAAGAGAAGCCTGATTGGTCTTGCCAGTCACATCCAGTTCCATAGCAGCACTTCTGATTGGTTCTGCGATTTACACACTGGGTTAGATGTATGAAGCAGTGATAAGATTAAAGAACTGTGCCAGTAGAGAATGTGCCATGGCACCCAATCCTCTCTGAAGTAACAGTTATCAAGTGCATTCTATAGAATTTTACGTAGCAGATGATTGGTTGCGATGGCACACTTCTCCACTTTTATCACTGCTTCATACATCTAACCCACTGTTCCATAGCATCACTTCTGATTGGTACACTCGTGCTCACACACCCTTCAGCAGCATCACTTCCCATTTGTTTTGTCAGTCACACATCCTTCCGTATCATCACTTCTGATTGGTCCTGCCATTCACACATCTGTCCATAACATCACTTCTGATTGGTCATGCCTTTCACACATTCTTCCATATCATCACTTCTGATTGGTCCTGCCATTCACACTTCCTTCCTCTACATTTCTTGACATTCACGTATCATTCTAAAGCTGTTTTGAGAAGGATTAACTCCCATGTGTACTCATTTAAAGTGTATTGTTAAAATGCAGATTATATTCCAGATAAATAATAAAACTCTGTACATTATATATTGCCAGTCATATGGTATAAACACATTACAAGTGTTGTAGTGTATAAATACAGAAATACAGGTGTTGAGTAAATGATAATTTTTTTTTTTTTTATACAGGTACCGAAAATAGACAGCTTTTCAACTTCAGGCTTTAAACCTGACAAGGTTACGGGAGACATCGAATTCAGGAATGTGAAATTTAGCTATCCCTCCAGACCTGACATTCAGGTTTGTTAATCTAATCTGGAAAATGTTTCTTTTGTCTTTTTTTTAATTAAATAAACTCTAAAAAGTGATTGCTGTATTCCAAAGAAGAAACTCCGGATGCAAACCTGATTTTTCTATTGAGTGATTATGATTATCGGTAATCGGTGCATGTATGTAAGTTGCACTGATTGCTCCCCTTCCCCGCCCCCCCCCCCCCCCCACCCCACACATCTGTTCCTGACCCAACACCCCTGTGGAGCACGTGGCAACGCTACACATACTATTTTTAATGTGATTTTTATTTTGGAAGGAGGTGTGGCCACGCCCCCTTATATTAGTCCATACCCACATTGCCTGGCTATGCTCTCTATGGACATGCGTGCAAATGTGCAGCTGAGACACATTAGTGTACATCTATGAGCAACATTATCCAATACTGAGCAGCATTTATCCAATACTGAGCAACATTATCCAGTACTGAGCAGCATTATCCAGTACTGAGCAGAATTATCCAATCCTGAGCAGCAGTTATACAATACTCAGCAGTATTTATACAATACTGAGCATCATTATAAAATACTGAGCAGTGTTATCCAATACTGACCAGCCTTTTTACAATACTGAGCAGCATTATACAATACTTACTGTAGAAGCATTATACAATGCTGAGTAGCATTATACAATACTGAGCAGCATTATACAATACTGTGCAGCATTATACTATACTGAGCAGCATTATACAATACTTAGAAGCATTATACAATGCTGAGCATCATTATATAATACTGAGCAGCATTATAAAATACTGAGCAGTGTTATCCAATACTGACCAGCCTTTAAACAATGCTGAGCAGCATTATACAATATATAGAAGTATTATACAATGCTGGGAAGTATTATACAATACTGAGCAGCATTATATAATACTAAGAAGCATTATACAATGATGAGTAGCATTATACAATGATGAGTAGCATTATACTATTCTGAGCAGCATTATACAATACTGAACAGCATTCGAAAAAAATATTAGTTATTTTACTGTGCAAAGGCAAATGGAAGTATATCCAGTACATACACAGAGCAGCAGGTACTGCCAGGGGTGGGTGACACACAATATTTCTTAAGTCTTTAAAATTAAACTGTACAGTAAATAAATTTGTGATTTTTAGGTACTTACCTAAAGCATACCGGTATGCGGTCTCTAGGTCGACACTACTTAGGTTGACAGTGTCTAGGTTGACCACTAATGGTCGACTGTAACTAGGTCGACTGGGTTTCTAGGTCGACAGTGTCTCTAGGTCGACAGGTCAAAAGGTCAACATGAGTTGTTTTTTTAAAAATTCTTGTTTTGAACTTTTTCATACTTTACGATCCACGTGGACTACGATTGGGAATCAAGCCATGTTAGGGGACGTGGTGCACTAATTGGGGTTCCCGGTCACTGTACGACGAAATCAACACCAAAAAATATTTTATAAACTCATGTCGACCTTTTGACCTGTCGACATAGACCATGTCGTCCTAGAGACCCTGTCGACCTAGAATCCTTGTTGACCTTGTTACTGTCGACCAATAGTTGTCGACCTAGACACTGTCGACCTAAGTGTGGTCGACCTTCAATACCACACCCAACATACCCACCACCTATACTTAGTGGATGTCACCATTTTGTTACCTTAAACAATGTTTATGAAAATAAATTCTATCTATTTTACTAGTAACTAGTAACATTGTAGAGAACATTATATAGGGAGTTCAGGATGTCTCTCCGTAGTGAATGCTGTCTCATCTGCAGCTGTGGGAGGCCAGAGAGGGACAACTCTTAATGTAGGTAAGTACATAACAAATTCTGTTTTATTTTCACGTAATAAAGTGTTGTCGTCACATTACTTAGCACACATTGCCGGCGGTGAGGCTTGCTTAGCACACAGTCACTGAGGAGGAACTTTTTGAACTCCCTGTACATCTGTGTTTTCACTAGTTCCTAGTGAATTGTTACAATTATTATGAACAATGCTTCGTCCTATAAGCTTTGTGGCTCCCCTGTGTGTGGGCACTAGGTACACTTAACTACAGAAATGTGTCTGTCTTGTGTGTCTAATTAGAAATTTCTCTCATTGAAGGTTTTGAAAGGCTTGAATCTTAAAGTACCTACTGGTAAGACTGTAGCCTTAGTAGGGAGCAGTGGTTGTGGCAAGAGTACAACAGTCCAGCTCATCCAAAGGTTCTATGATCCAGAGGAAGGCTTGGTAAGTTCGCTTGTCATACTTTTCTAAACACAGAATACTTGCCCAAAAATTATAGCAATTTGCATATTTTCTTCAATGTTACTGTCAAAATGCATGAAAGTAACAGAATTTGTCAAAGTAGAGTTAAAGTTTTTTCTTTTGTGCTAATCTTAGTTGGTTCTGGTAAATACGCCTTATTTTAAACATGTCTTTTCCTGATAGATCACTATTGATGGGCAGGACATTCGCAATCTAAATACCAGGTACTTAAGAGAGATGATTGGGGTGGTGAGCCAAGAACCCGTTTTGTTTGACACCACGATTGCTGAGAATATCCGTTTCGGCCGGGAAGATGTCACGATGGAGGAAATTGAACGAGCTACCAAGGAAGCAAATGCCTACCACTTTATCATGAAGCTTCCCAACGTAAGCAATGTTTTATACTACTTTTTTAAATCTAGAAATATGTTTTCTGCCGATAGTCACAGTGATATTATGGACTTCTGTGGCCGATATGTGGGCTAGTAACCTTTTAATTCATTACTATTTCAATAATAAGAGCTATGCATTTTTAGTATACAGTAATATTTGATCGTATAGACTGGTTACTGAACATCATCTAAGTCCTTGTTAAGTGACGTAAATATGTATTTACAGAAATACGAGACCCTGGTGGGAGAGAGAGGAGCGCAGTTGAGTGGGGGCCAGAAGCAGAGGATCGCTATCGCACGGGCGCTGGTTCGCAACCCCAAAATTCTCCTTCTTGACGAAGCCACCTCTGCGCTGGACACTGAGAGCGAATCCGTTGTACAGGCAGCTCTGGATAAGGTATTACAGTAGATCATGGATTTAAATAAATGTGGTAAATAAAGGTCTTACTGAGCAGCATTACATGTCTGCATCACCCATAACATCTCACCAGTGGTCATAGTGGATTGTATAAAGTTGAGCTGAATCCTCAGTTACATTTATTTGAAGTCTTCTCAGTTTTTTCATACACCCAAAATATTGATGTATTGTGGATTTCTTAAATTCTACAAAGATGTTCTAATCTGATTGTATGGAAACCAATTATCCTTCATACGGTCATATAGGACAATTCTCACTTTCTAGTAGGCTCTCTGTCACCATCATCAGTTGGGAACCTCAGATCAAGTTCAGGTAACCAGAAGATCTTCCTTTTATTTATAGGCTAGGGAAGGCCGGACCACCATCGTCATCGCCCACCGCTTGTCAACAATTCGAAATGCAGACAGTATTGTTGGATTTCATGAGGGTTTTATTGTGGAGCGAGGACGCCACAGTGAACTCATGCAGAGAGAAGGAATTTACTATAAACTGGTCACCATGCAGGTAAGTGGAACATTAATCATAGAGTACAATAGTCATACAGACCTGTAAGAAACCTGCCTGGTATATATATTTTGTGCTGCTACACGTTTGGCAGGAATCCTCAAGACTATTATGGATCTGGTGTGGTCAGTGGTGGTTTGGCACTGGTTACTTCTGAGATATGGAGCCTTATAATGCTAGCTTTCTCCTTGGACTCCCACAAGGATAAATTGGATTTACTGTTGACACCACAGAAGTCATAGCCTTCCGAGTAAGCACCAGAGTGACCATCAGGAAAGTGTTTGATAAGGAGGATGTATAGATAGTTAAAGTGAGGCACAAGGTACTTGGATAGAGACACTGAGTCTTGGAGTAGTTGAGGTGACATAGTAAACTGGAAGTGGAAATGCCAGAGAACAATATGTTAGAATTTATGGAGGCACAGGGTGCCTGGAGTGCTGTGAGTGACTGCTGAGAATTATTGCTTGAGGCACTAAGAGACTAGAGGATACCATGGCATCCTAAAATGAAGCATGAGGCACATGGAGGTTTGAGGTAGTACAGCTGAACATAAGGAGTATTTAGTCACCAGAGAACTGAAGATAGTGCAGGTGAATGTAATGAGACACAAGAGGTCTGAAGATAGTACAGTTGGACTGCGGTGAAGCTCTAGAAGAGCTACGGAACAGTATTCCAGATTGGGAACACAAGGATCCCAGACAGTGAAAGGGTCTGACTGCAAGTAGTACAAAACTGCAGTAAGTTATGGAAAAGAATGGAGGCCCATTGCAGGGGAGTAGCAACAAAATGGGGGGCGTGGCAGCGCGAACGGAGGCGTGACGGGGAAGTGATCGGGGCAGCTACGTGATGTCACATGCAGCCACCACGATCACAAAGATGGCGGGCCTCCTGCGCCGGCAGGCAGCATTCCCTAATTTCTACGAACAAGCAGAAATTGTGATGCGATTGCAATTTCTGCTTCATCGAGGAGGGCGATGCAGTCAGGAAGCTGCTACAGTACTTAGCACAATTGCAATCCAACCTGAATCAGGCCCATAGTCTGATGTCAGTGTTCACCTGATTAAAGTTTGAAAAGGGACTTGTAATCCTACATGTCATCATTAAAGGGAGCTCTCTAGGAGAAAGAACCAGCAGCCCCTCCAGATGAGGTCACGAGTGGAGTCAAGATCACTAAAGAAACACATGAAGAGTGGAGGCCATGCCCCACGCCGCAGACAGAGTGAGCTGGACTCCAAATCTGCTGACAGATGGACTCCGGCTCCAACATGTAGCTCTATTGTAGACAGTAGTTGGACCTTTTAACAAGGTAGCAGCAGGGGTGTATCTACCTTTTGGCCAGAATGGCACTCGCAGGGGCGCCAGGCAAGTAGGGGGCGCTATCCGGCTGTGCCATCCATGGCCAGGGGGTAGAACCAAGTAGTACATTTAGACTTGGTGACTGTCTGTTAGTGCCGGCGCCAATGTCTGGCAGCAGCACACTACACCTCGCTTGTAATCAGACTCAACATAAACTACAGCTCCCAGCAGCCCTAGTTGCTGGGAGTTCCCGGCACCAAGGGCTGCTAGGAGCTGTAGTTTACTTTGAGTCTGATTGATCACTAGTACTGGCGCCGGCATTTGGCTAGGGCATACTTACCTACATTTTATTTCTCCTCTCCGGGAGAAGCCCGGATAGGAGACGCTGCAGGTGTCTTCGGGGGGCGGGGCCGGACTGTGACATCACTAAGCCCCACCCCCCGGAAATGCCGCGATTCGCGGGAAGGGGGCGGGACTAAAATGACGCAATTTGCGTCATTTTAACCCCTTCTCCACCCGACGGACCCGCGAATGCGGGAGGTAATCTCTCCATTCTGCTCGCATCACTAGGGTGCGAGCAGGATGCAGAAGACCTGCCCACTCTTCCGGGGGTGCGGGGGCTACCCCAAAAAACGGGAGCCTCCCGCAGCTTCCGGGAGAGTAGGTAAGTATGTGCTACGGCCATGGTCGGAGTGGAAGCACGGGGGTGGGACTACACGACACTCACTGCCAGGCAGCCCAACAGCATTGAGGAGAGGGAGAGAGGACAATGAGCTACTAAAGTACATGCAGTCAGTGTACCCTGTCTGTAATGTGGGGGGTGGGGGGGATACTATATAGTCTGTCTATATGTGTGTCTGTGACTGAATTTATGTATGTGTGTGACTATGTATGAATGTATGTTTGTGTGTATAAGTAGCTACTGTATTTTTGTGTGTTTTAGTGTGTGACTATGTATGCGAATAAGTGTGTAACTATGTACAGTATGTATGTAACTGTATTTTTATATACTGCATGTGTGACTGGACTGTATATCATATGTATGTGTTTTGTTTGTGACCATGTATGTATTAGTGTATATGTGTGTGCCTATGGGCAGGATCAGATATACTAATGGCAGATGTGGTTTGACCGTAATCCCCATATAAAATTAGGAATATATTTGTTAGCACTGGTCCACATTTCCATTTTCTATTTGCATTCCCCATATGCCCTTTATAGACTGTGTTTTCTATAGGGGTATGACTGTGTGGCGTAACGTGAATAAGAGACACTACTGTGTGTTGTAATGTGAGTAATGGACACTACTGTGCGGTGTAATGTGTGTCAAAGTCAGAAAAATATCTCTATGCACACTGCCATATTTTGCACCTCATACAGGTCCGTGCTGCGCATGCGTACGCTCTCCCGTGCGTGCGCATACTCACAGTCGCGGGCACCCGCAGGCGCACGGTATGCGTATTTACGGTAGAGTTTATGTGATCGTAGCGTGCGACTCAATCATTACATATTTTCACTATATAATGTATTTTGTAGATCATGGTCCCTTTGATAGATTCTGAAAGTTTAGTTAATATAGCATGTTCCTGGACAGAGAGATCCCTCTTTGTATTGTACGAAGGGTCTAACAGGGGTCATACAGTGGTGTTTAGTACCCATCGGAAGAGTATTTAATTAGCAATATTCCGGTGTTGGTTTGGAGCGGATTAATCGCTCGTGCGAATAGTTATGGACATAAGAAGTTTATGTCCATTTACTATTATTTGCTCTTACTTAGCCATGCGGCGGGAAACCCAGTATCCCACCCACCTGAACAGTTGGAAGTAGCCACAGCCCACCTGTATGAATCAACCTATGACCTTTTGTTATAATGCGAAGCCGAATTCCTGTGTCCAATGAACAATGAGATTGTAGGGACCATTGAATTGTATTGTGTGTGGGGCATAAATAGACAAGCCGACCATATCCAGTTCACTCTCTTCAACGGTTCTCATTGCTGATAATCGGGAGCTGGATATCGAGGCGCATGCGATCGTTTCCCCTTGTGCATAAGTTTTCTCCGCAATCATATTGATCTTGTTGTTATTGTGAGCCATTTCTCTCTCTCTCTTCTCCTCTTTCTCTCTTATTTACCCTTAAAACGTAATTGTATTGTATTGTATTTCCTGTGTAGTTATCTGGTTAGTTAGTCTATGTTATATTGTAGTGTATGACTTGTATTGTATTAATTCTTTTGCAAGTATATCATTCATAATATATATATTAGGCGTTGGACCCTGAGCACGGTATCTGTGTATTTCTTATAGTGTTAAGTATTCTCAGAGCGTCGGTGACGCTCGAACAGCTTTTGAGTTAATAAGGTTATACCGTGTTGCATTTACATTCTATCATTACACTAAGGTTTTACTGCATAATACACTGTTTATGGTTTAGATATAAAGGTTTAACATTGTGAGCGTCAGCGCCGCTGGTGATCTCCTCGTGGTCCCGAGCGTCCGCTACGCTATAGCGAATCATTACGTTAGTCGGCAGCCAATAGCGTGCCTGCCTGTGATCTCTTGGCCGTGAGCGAACGTGACGCTTGAGCGTCTCGACTACGGCTAAGCGATCGTTACGCAACGTGCGTACCCTTACGGTATTCCATACGTAAATAGCGTACTGTGTTCTTAGACCTCTTAAAGGGTTTTTATATACGATAAATATTTAGCTTTATCAATTGGCGGCTCGCCCGTCCTTCACATATCTGCACTAGGTAGATACAGCAGACATTATCCATCAGCAAAGGGCGGGAGGTTATATTCCTCGTAGTGCTGTCGGGATAAGCGTCTGCTTCACTTAGTAAAGGGTGCTGAAGGAATCCGGGAACCGGAGGTAAGAACAACACGCTAGTGTCTTTTAAAACTGTTTATTTTTCTGTCTTGCGTACACACGCACGCACATATATATATCTGCATTTCTTTTTCATTTGTGTATTTTCGTATATCACTCTCCTGTTTGCCAGTTTTATAGTTGATGAACGTGCTAAGAGAGATTTGCCGCTATTTCATAGTTGGTCGCTCCGTACATAAGATTAGTTGCTTATGTACTGAACGATTGTACCGCACGTAATTGTGTACATTAGTTAGTAATCTGACCTAGTACCATTAGAGTAAAGGGGTCACAAACGCTATTTGTACATTCTAACGTGATTTGTGTAATTTTTTTTTATTTTAAGGGAGGTTCGCTGCTCACTCAGGAACTATCCAACAACCAATAGTTACTGGAAAGAGTAAGTGTTCTTCGGATAACCCTCGCATGTTCCAGTAAATAGAGGTTCAGGTCGCAGGGGCCCTGGGTCGAGTACGCCAGCACTAGAGCAGTGTGTAGGTCGTATTGGTCGGCGTGGGCGAGTGAGTGGGGTACTCGGTAAACCGCCACCGTCAGCCTATTTTGAACATTTTGGTTTGCGTAAGGGTTGGCTGAATAAAGCAACACCTTCGAACTATGGGGGCCACTTGTTCAGGTAGGGGGCGATCAACCTCGGTTCGGGTTGATTCAGTGAACCGACCAGTCGGGTCGGCAATGTACGTAATGTGTGAAAAATACGGAAGTCACACAGAAGTTTTATGTGATGAATGGGAGAGAATGACGGTACATGACGGGGAGAAATTCCCAAGAGTAGGTAGCTTCAGCCCAGAAGTGTTACAAAATTTAAGGAGGAGGATATGTCTCATTAAATCAGCAAAGAGACGAATCAAGCATTACGATTATTTGCAGTTGTGGCAACAGGAGGGTGAAATACAGAGAGGATTGGCTCTGGCGGCGGGATCTGGTCCTATCAGGAAACTGATAGCCACGGCCCCACCACCACCATACATATCGGGAGAGAAATTGGTTGCGGAGAATGACGCACTAAGGTGTAACAAACAAACACTTAGCAACTGTGTAAATGATAAAGATAATGTTAACCAATTAACCAATGCAAGTATTAACCCGTGCAAGTTGTACCCTGTTTTGAACTTTCCCCAGGAGTGTGATCAAGAAGACGAAGCGGCAACAATATCAGCGCTCTCACTAGCAGCCACCATAGCAGAGACAACAGTAGGCACGGCTCCACCCACGAGATTAGTAACAAAAGCCCCTAGCGGAGGGATAGGTGAGGTCGTATCAACGGGTAAGTACGGCACCATACACTATGCTGAAACTATTTCACCACAGGCTGTAGACTCTACACAGAACGATGTTGTTAGAATTACTCCTGTTAGGGTAATAGCAGTGCCAAATGGGAAAACGGACACCTCAGGAGTCACTCCTGTTAGGAACATTGCCATGTACAGCCCGTTTTCCCGAATGGAATTAAGGACCATAGTGTCTGAATTCCCTGACCCCAGAAAAGACTTAGTTGCTAGCCAAAAATACATCAGAGACCTAGGAAACACTGTAGAGCCCAATAACAAAGATTGGCAGATATTGCTGAGGGCTTGTTTACCCTCCAATGTCGATGCAGCTCAATTTTTGGCTGACTGTGGATTAGATCAGGATGTACCTCTTACAGATGTGTACAACAAAGATAACGTAAAAAGAATAAGTTTACAGTTAAAGGAGTATTTCCCAGCCGTAGTTAAATGGAACAAAATATTCTCCATTAAACAAAAGGAGTCAGAAACAGCTGCAGAATATTTTCACAGGGCATTATTAGAGATGGCAAAATACACAGGCATAGAGGACATTAAAACCAACATAAACCATCGAGAAGTAGCAGTATCGGTACTAATGGATGGTTTAAAAGAAACATTAAAAGCAAGGGTACAGACCACACAACCATGTTGGCGAGGTCTGTCGGTGGCTACTTTGAGAGAGGCTGCTATTGATCACGATAGGAACATCACCAGACACAGGGAACAACAAGGTGATAAATTAATGGCCGTAAGTATACAGGCCCTGACCACAAGGCAGCCTTTGTTTATATCACCAAACCCTGTGGGTAAGTCAAATATGGTTACTTGTTATTCTTGTCATAAACAGGGACACATGGCACGAGACTGTAGAGCGAAAAATTCACGAAACTCATACCAACCCCCTAGACAACGACACGACACACGACATTGGGATCAGGGTCCGCAGAAACGGAGTTATGAGCCACATGCAGGGGAAACAAAAAGATACCCCCCGAACAGAGACTGGCAAGCCTCTGGTAGCTCCCAATTAACTCCGTCACAAGTAGTTGCTGCTAGCGGGATTCAGGGAGGTCACCATACCCAATAGGGGTGTGGCCATACCTGTAATCTGCAGCCAGTAAAATTGATTGCAAGCCTTGGAAGTGAACCCGAAATTGCAATTAATGTAGCTGGTAAAACTTTAAACTTTCTTGTAGATACGGGGGGCGGCCAAATCAGTGATAAATTCGACAGTGGGCATGAGAACCACTGGTAGGACAATTCCAGCCATGGGAGTAACAGGAGTAGTCCAGCATTACCCTGTTAGCAAACCAGCAGAGATTACGATAGGGCCTTTACATACCAAGCATTCCTTTTTGCTGGCTGCATCAGCACCGACCAATCTCCTGGGTAGAGACTTACTGTGTAAAATGGGGTGCGTCATTTATTGTACTCCTGAAGGTGTATTCTTGGACATACCTGAGAATCACGCTCAGGAAGTGCGAGACATGTTAGACTCCCCATCAAAATTAATGTCACATACCATTATGACAAATAGGACTCCATCCCAAGTAGAAGAGATGACATCCCAGATACCAGAGTCACTTTGGACTAAAGATGGACAGGACACTGGATTAATGGCAAACGTAGCTCCGGTAGTTGTACAAGTAAAAGATGGTAGGATAGCTCCAAAAATCCCACAGTACCCTCTGAAGCCAGAGGTGGAGTTAGGAGTTTACCCAGTAATAGAGCGCTTGCTACAACAGGGCATTCTGGTAAGAACATCCAGCACTGCCAATAGTCCCATCTTCCCTGTGAAAAAGAGTGGGGGGAGGGGTTACAGGTTAGTGCAGGATCTAAGGGGGATTAACAAAATAGTTGAGAGTCAGTTCCCCGTAGTGCCAAATCCAGCTGTCATCCTTATGCAAATCCCTCCCACTGCGAAATTTTTCACTGTTATTGACCTCTGCTCCGCTTTTTTTTTGGTACCTCTGCACCCTGACAGCCAATATTTGTTCGCATTTACATACAGAGGAGTCCAATACACATGGACTTGATTACCACAAGGATTCATAGATAGTCCAAGTATATTTTCTCAGGCTTTGCATGATTGTTTACAGTCTTTCCAACCAGAGAGTGGATCAGTATTGATACAGTATGTGGATGATTTACTGCTGTGTTCAGATTCATTGGAAGCGTCCCTGAAGGATACGAAACAGCTCCTGTTTCATCTTTCAGACACAGGACACAAGGTTTCCAAAGACAAGTTACAATTATGCCAAACTAAAGTAAAATATTTGGGACACTGTCTAACACAAGGACTGAGACACCTGACCGCTGATAGAATTCAAGCAATTAGAGACATGACTCTGCCACAAACCCAGCAACAGATCAGAACGTTTTTAGGAATGTGTGGGTATTGCCGTAATTGGATCCCAGGGTTTTCCATTCTAGCGTTACCTTTGCAGGAGATGGTCTCCTCAAACAAACCTGATCGGATTTCGCATACAGACGAGTCTGAGACGGCATTTGAGAGACTTAAACAGTGCCTAACGCAGGCACCAGCATTAGGTATGCCAGACTATGGGAAACCCTTTGAGCTATACGGAACAGAAAGTGCTGGTTGCGCGGCAGGCGTACTAACCCAAAAGCACGGTGATGCCAGCAGGCCAGTAGCATATTACAGCGCTCAGCTAGATACGGTAGCGCGATCCCTCCCCACATGCTTGCGAAGCGTTGCTGCGATTGCATTGCTAGTAACGAAAAGCGAAGATGTCGTGCTAGGTCACAACCTCACAATTCATACACCACATGCAGTGTCAGCCTTGTTAAATTCTGCCCAAACCAGGCACGTCTCATCAGCACGGTTTACAAGATGGGAATTGGCACTAATGGCCCCCGTAAACATCACCATAAGGAGATGCAGTGCATTAAATCCTGCAACGTATCTCCCAGGTGTGCCTGGACAGGCACAAAGGGTGGAGGATGAGAGTGGTGGGGAAGGAGGATTTAATACAAAGGAAGACACTCATGATTGTATGGAATATTTGACCCAAAATTTTACCGCAAGGCCTGACATCAGTGACAACCCACTGGAAGACGTAGAACTCACGTTCTACACGGACGGTAGTTGTCACAGACAGTCAGACTCGGGAGACTTGTGTACTGGATACGCAGTCGTAGATGACCAAGGCAACATAGAAGCAGAACCGCTAGGCCCACCTCACTCAGCCCAGGTTGCTGAACTAGTCGCCCTAACCAGAGCATGTGAATTGGCTAAGGGTAAGTCAGCCAATATCTACACCGATTCTAGATACGCCTTCGGGGTAGTCCATGATTTCGGAGCCCTATGGCGCCTCAGAAATTTCATGACGGCAGCTGGTACACCGGTAGCGCATGCAGCTCACATAAAAAGGCTTCTAACAGCGATACAGGAACCCGACAGAGTGGCTGTTATCAAGTGTAAAGCACACACATATAGCCAGGACCCCGTATCACTTGGTAACAGCCGAGCAGACGAAGCTGCTAAGTTAGCAGCTGGTACCCCCAGACAGACAGACACCACACAACTGATGGTATTTAATACCATCAACACACAGAAGTTGTGTGAAATGCAAAATTTGTGTTCCACACAGGAAAAGGCAGTCTGGAAGGCAAAGGGATATGGCCAGGAGTCCTCAGGACTCTGGACGGATGGACACGGTAAACCAGTGGCCCCCAGAGCATACCTTCCATGTTTAGCTGAAGCAGCTCACGGGTTGACTCATCTGGGCAAGGAAGGGATGTGCAAGTTGGTAAGAGCATATTGGTGCGCCCCAGGATTTTCATCTCATGCGAGTAAGAGAGCAATGTCATGCCTTACCTGTTTGAGAAAGAACATCGGAAAGGCAATACCTACAGAACCATCTCATATCCCACCTGCCGGCGGCCCTTTCCAGGTAATACAGATTGACTTCATTCAATTACCCCCTTGTCGAAATTTGAAATATGTACTTGTTTGTATAGATGTTTTCTCAAATTGGGTTGAAGCATTTCCTGCGGCCACAAATACCGCTATGTTTACTGCTAAGAAAATTGTGCAGGAATTTGTATGTAGATATGGTATCCCTAGAATAATCGAAAGTTATAGGGGTACCCATTTTACAGGTGATGTCTTTCAAGGAATGTGTAAGTTGATGGGAATTGATAGCAAGCTGCACACTCCATACCGTCCACAGGCGAGTGCGAAAGTGGAAAGAGTGAACAGCACTATTAAAAATAAACTGAGTAAAGTTATGGCAGAGACAGGATTGACATGGCCAGAAGCTTTACCCATTGTACTGTACAGCATCAGAACCACTCCCAGGTCCCCTCTTAATCTGTCTCCCTTTGAAATCTTGTTTGGTCGACAACCGCATGTTATGATTAACCCTCAGGATGATTTGAAGTGTAACAATGAAGTGACTGTAAAATATTTGATTAACATGAGTAAACAGTTAAGGAATCAAAATGATAATCTGAAGTTGGTGATTCCTGATTTACCAGATAGTAATTGTCATGACATTGAACCTGGGGATTATGTAATGATACGGAATTTTCTACGCTCAGGTTGCCTTATTGACAGATGGGAAGGACCATACCAGGTCTTATTGACTAACACTACAGCATTGAAGGTTGCTGAGAGAGAGACTTGGGTTCATTCGTCCCACTGTAAGAAGGTTGCTGATCCAGAGAAGTCCCGTGATAAGGAACAGACGGTAGAGGTTGTATCACTGGAGTGTCTGTTCCAGGAGGACTAAGGCGGCACCTGAGCATCGAAGATCACAAGACCAAAATCAGTTGTCGATCCCCTGTTCCCTTTTATTGTTTTTCTCCAACTTCCCATCCCATCTCCCTCAATTATTTTTTTTTCCCCCTTCTCATTCTTCTCCGTTTCCTCCTATAAGATGGACTTGCCCCAAGAGACTGTGATCCGGATTTTCCTGTTGACCATGATGTTGACCAGAGCAGTCTGTTCCGGCGAGAGTACCATGGAGGTCGAGAGAGGTTCTGGAATGGGTTCTGATGATAAAGATGGAGGCGTAGTTTTCCAAGAACAACTTAACCAACAAGTAAAGGCGAGTATCAGAAAACGATCCGATAGCATTGACAATAGAAGGAATTGTGAAGGATTGTTAGCTGAAGAAAACTGTATCTGTAGGCTCTGTAACAACGTAATTGAGGATGGGTGCATAAAGAAATGCCAATCCAGTTTTAATATCCATATGGACCGGCATCCATTGAGTGACTATCACTCCTTAGTGGGTAGTGTGTTAAATAAAACAGATTGTTGGGTATGCTCTCAAGTACCTCAAGGTCATAGCAAATCAGGGCTAGTACCATTTCCTTTAACGTTAGGGGAGGTACTTGAGTTAAGTGGTGGGAGACCGGTGGACAGGAGGTTTAATATCTCCAGCCCTCCTAGTTTGAAGCTCCACCAATACCATGTGGATAGGTCCCTATTATGTTTTAACATCTCCAATACCCGAAAGCCGGGAAATTGGGAAGTGTCATGGAGTAACCAAACCATGACCTTTTCGCATAGAGCAGATAGAATGCCTACAGATACAGAGCTTATACGCCACATAGCCAGTAGAGGAAAATCTTTCCGGTATAGGTATACCTTAGGAAATAGGATTACGAGAGTTGGAGAGGTATCACCAGGATACTGTGCACATATCGTACAACCTGATACGTGTACTAAGCAGATGGAAGAATTAGGGTTAGGAGATTTCACATGGAAGGTGTGTAATATGGTTATGTCCTACTCCGTCCCATATGTTCTCCCCGATGATGCATATTTCATATGCGGGAGAAAGGCGTATAAGTGGCTTGCCCCAAACTCTGAAGGATTGTGTTATATTGGAAAAGTACTGCCTGAAGTAATGACTGTATCACATGACAAAATGAAAGACATACACCGTGGTGCCCAAGCTCCTTATACTCACACCCATTACGAGCACGTAGTTAAAAGGCAACTGACAGAAAGGACAGAGCATATGGCCTCTGACATGATCCATGAATCCACCGGGATTCAGGTTCTACTTGCGCTAGATTTCACTCGCACCGCTCGAGGAGTGATGAACTATAGATACATCTCTGCGCTTGCAAATTTGTTAGATAATATCACTGAAATGTATGATGACACGTTTAGGTATACTGGAAGGGAACTTCAAGCTTACAAAACAGAACTGGTACAGCATAGAATGGTTCTCAATTACCTCACAGCAGTGACAGGCGGATATTGTGTCACACTGGCAACGCAATACGGCGTGAAATGTTGCACATATATCACGAATAGCACCGAGGATCCGGTCGAGGTCATAGACCAAAAGATGGACGATATTCTCCAATTGAAGTGGGAATTTCGCAGGAGACACAATCTCACTCTTGCTGCTGTAGGTAATGAGCTGACTGGTTGGGTGTCATGGTTGAACCCACGAAATTGGTTCTCTGGTTTAGGAGACTGGGCTCAAGGAGTCATAATGGATGTTGGGAAGTTTCTCCTATGTATCTTAGGTGTCATTATATCGATTGGATTGATATTTAGATGCGGTCAGGCTTTAATGAAGTGCAAACAAAGTACCAGAGTGATGAGTCTGAGGAGCGAGGAAACTGTAATTCCAATGGACTTGATTTATGACCCAACGATAGAAACAATGATGTAATGAAAATGCGATTATACGGTCCGTTTCTTTCACCTGTTTTTTCCGTTTTCCTCCAAGGTAAAAAGACCCACTTGGACAAGGAATTTGATGAGCCGATATACAGACAACAGATGGATTAAAGAAGAAGTTTTGACAACCTTATACACAGATTTTTGATGAACTATGCCATAGATCCCCAGTTTCCCTAGAAATTTTAAAATTACGCTAGCCCAACACTTTTGTAAATCTATGGACATTGACATAAGCTTTTGCTCGCACCTTATGGGCAAAAGCACAAAGAAGACTGCAACCAACAGACACCGAACAAGACTTCAACCGACAAATGTACATTAACCTGACATAGAATACCACAGCATTTACCATAAGTGTTCTTTATCTTCATTTCTACAACCCTCAGGTAATGACACACATAGTCGATAGGGAATACAGGCACAGATATCAGCAATCACATATCTCCCCCATTCATGTATCATCAACTAAAATGTGCTCCCCCATTTTGTTACAACCACAGCCGAAAAGAGCTCGGTAGAGTTTGACAGCCCATCCACAGACCCTTAATACGGGATAAGAAGGAATTCAAATGTATACTTCGCAATACCTCGAAGCTTGATGTACAACACGTACGGCACGATGATACATGACCCCCCAAACATGAACTCATACATACATGCTTCTGCTATCTCACTAGGTCATACCCTCTTCACACCTTCTCCTCCCTTACCCAACCATGGAAATGTATTAACCCCTGACATATATTTTTCTCTTTTTGAAATGTTTTAGAAAGTGGCAGTTATTGTTGACTGCCAAAGGGTGGACTGTCAAAGTCAGAAAAATATCTCTATGCACACTGCCATATTTTGCACCTCATACAGGTCCGTGCTGCGCATGCGTACGCTCTCCCATGCATGCGCATACTCACAGTCGCGGGCACCCGCAGGCGCACGGTATGCGTATTTACGGTAGAGTTTATGTGATCGTAGCGTGCGACTCAATCGTTACATATTTTCACTATATAATGTATTTTGTAGATCATGGTCCCTTTGATAGATTCTGAAAGTTTAGTTAATATAGCATGTTCCTGGACAGAGAGATCCCTCTTTGTATTGTACGAAGGGTCTAACAGGGGTCATACAGTGGTGTTTAGTACCCATCGGAAGAGTATTTAATTAGCAATATTCCGGTGTTGGTTTGGAGCGGATTAATCGCTCGTGCGAATAGTTATGGACATAAGAAGTTTATGTCCATTTACTATTATTTGCTCTTACTTAGCCATGCGGCGGGAAACCCAGTATCCCACCCACCTGAACAGTTGGAAGTAGCCACAGCCCACCTGTATGAATCAACCTATGACCTTTTGTTATAATGCGAAGCCGAATTCCTGTGTCCAATGAACAATGAGATTGTAGGGACCATTGAATTGTATTGTGTGTGGGGCATAAATAGACAAGCCGACCATATCCAGTTCACTCTCTTCAACGGTTCTCATTGCTGATAATCGGGAGCTGGATATCGAGGCGCATGCGATCGTTTCCCCTTGTGCGTAAGTTTTCTCCGCAATCATATTGATCTTGTTGTTATTGTGAGCCATTTCTCTCTCTCTCTTCTCCTCTTTCTCTCTTATTTACCCTTAAAACGTAATTGTATTGTATTGTATTTCCTGTGTAGTTATCTGGTTAGTTAGTCTATGTTATATTGTAGTGTATGACTTGTATTGTATTAATTCTTTTGCAAGTATATCATTCATAATATATATATTAGGCGTTGGACCCTGAGCACGGTATCTGTGTATTTCTTATAGTGTTAAGTATTCTCAGAGCGTCGGTGACGCTCGAACAGCTTTTGAGTTAATAAGGTTATACCGTGTTGCATTTACATTCTATCATTACACTAAGGTTTTACTGCATAATACACTGTTTATGGTTTAGATATAAAGGTTTAACATTGTGAGCGTCAGCGCCGCTGGTGATCTCCTCGTGGTCCCGAGCGTCCGCTACGCTATAGTGAATCATTACGTTAGTCGGCAGCCAATAGCGTGCCTGCCTGTGATCTCTTGGCCGTGAGCGAACGTGACGCTTGAGCGTCTCGACTACGGCTAAGCGATCGTTACGCAACGTGCGTACCCTTACGGTATTCCATATGTAAATAGCGTACTGTGTTCTTAGACCTCTTAAAGGGTTTTTATATACGATAAATATTTAGCTTTATCATGTGAATAAGAGACACTACTGTGCGGTGTAATGTGATACGGTGTGGCATAATTTGAATTGGAAGTATTATTGTGCGGCCATGCCCCTTCCCCACAAGGCCACATTCCTTTTTTGACACGCCTCCCTTATTTCAAATATGCGTATGTGTGTGTGTGGGGAGGGGGGCTGCCCCTGACTTTGCCAGGGGTGCTCTGACCCCTAGAGACACCCCTGGGTAGCAGCTAACATAATCGATGCAGATCTGGAGTCTGTGTCCTGTCTCACGAGCTAGAAAGTAAATCCAGAAGGATGAATAGGTGAACAGAATAACCGAGATCAGGAACGGGAGAAGAAACGGTAATTGTGATCACACATTCAGGCCAGGATTGGGGAGAAGAAAATGGTCAAGGTTTTTAGCCAAGGTTAAAGAAAGCAGATTATGGAATAATCACAGGAGCATGTAGAGCTAACCCTCACCAAGGGGCTAATTCAGTAAGGATAGCAAATTCTGCTAATCAGCAGAATTTGCTATCCTTTTCTTAGCAAGCTGGGGACCACCCATCACTGAGCAAGGCCGCCCAGCATGCTGACCTGAGCCTCCCCCCCTTCAACAAGCAGAAATTGCAAGTGATCGCAATTTCTGCTTGGTAAGCAGAAATAATGGAAGCCTCCTGCCGGCCCTGATCACTGCGGCTGCGTGTGACTTCACGCAGCTGGCGTGATCATGCCCCCGTTCAGTCGACAGCGTTCGCGCCACTCTGCCGCCGCAGCGCTCCGTCTCCTCCTTGGAAACGGAGCGTTGCCCGCCCGGATAACACATATAAACATACATGTAATCTTGTATGTAATATACAGTACATGCTAACTGCCTGACCCCAGGGAAAAGCAGTGCCGCTGTGTTTCACTGTCCTGCCACTACACCCGAGACCCAAAACTCAGCTTGTCTTTCCTATAAGCCTGCCCCCAGATTCATGTGAAACTAAAAAAAGAAGAAATACAGACAGCGCTTACAGACTTCTTATTATAATAATACATATATTAATTTGCTTTATCTTAATAATAATTCTCCAATAGTACCATTATAGTACCAAAATATAGAATAATAAAAAATCTTTCCTTTACCTCAACAACAAATTTGCATGCAAAAAAATAATAAAACCACATTGACATAGATTAATAATTCATGATACATGTAATAAAATCATTCAATCGTTCAATGGTTCAATGCTCTGCACAGTGTTTCACTTAATTGCTACAAAGCTGCAACAGCTGAGTCCGGACTCGGCTGTTACAGCTTTGTAGCAATTAAGTGAAACACTGTGACTTATTGCAACTGTTGTATCTTTTTTTGCACTAAGAGGGTTAGTTTAACTAATGTATGGAGCAGAGCATTGAACGATTTTATTACATGTATCATGAATTATTAATCTATGTCAATGTGGTTTTAGTTTTTTATTATTTTTTTGCATGCAAATTTGTTGTTGAGGCAAGGGAAAGATTTTTCTCTGACGTCCTAGTGGATGCTGGGACTCCGTCAGGACCATGGGGATTAGCGGCTCCGCAGGAGACAGGGCACAAAAATAAAGCTTTAGGATCAGGTGGTGTGCACTGGCTCCTCCCCCTATGACCCTCCTCCAAGCCTCAGTTAGGTTTTTGTGCCCGTCCGAGCAGGGTGCAATCTAGGTGGCTCTCCTAAAGAGCTGCTTAGAAAAAGTTTTTAGGTTTTTTATTTTCAGTGAGTCCTGCTGGCAACAGGCTCACTGCATCGAGGGACTTAGGGGAGAGAAGTGAACTCACCTGCGTGCAGGATGGATTGGCTTCTTAGGCTACTGGACACCATTAGCTCCAGAGGGATCGAACACAGGCCCAGCCATGGAGTCCGGTCCTGGAGCCGCGCCGCCGACCCCCCTTGCAGATGCCGAAGATTGAAGAGGTCCAGAAACCGGCGGCAGAAGACTTTTCAGTCATGACCTTTGAAAAAGCTGCAGGCCCTGCAGCGAAACGCGTTAGGCATCCAGATCACACACTATTGGGAAGCTGCATGAGACGTATCCGGACCTTTAGTGGACTACTACTATCAGATGATCAGATGATCCATTCCAGCACATTGATGACACCACAAATACCAACTCAACAGTGAGGAATCCGCAATCTGGTGAGGACTAAGGACCCCAAAGATCCCATCCATATAAAGGGACGTTATTCAGAGGACTCCTTTCCTCCAGCGGTAATTATTGTGGTAATTATCACCAACAGAACTGTGCCACCAGTTCCAATGTTTTTTCTGATCCTATCATCTGACGTCCACACTAATTAAGGAACGGACATACACGAAATAGCTCCCCAGTGATCTGTACACTGATTTTATTATCATTTATCAATTTTATATTGCCTCGGCAATACTGTGCACTTTTAACTATTCATGTTAACCATTCATGTTAATAAATAATTTGGTATCTTTCCTTTTCAGTCCATTCATCTCCATTTGTTCATAGTGATATATATCGTTGTGTCGAATTCACACCTAATGTTTTTTGACTATAGCGCTGCTATTTTGTTTGTTATTTGTTGTTCATGAGGTAGCGCACAGCACTGCAGCTGTGCGCCATTGTTGTCAGCACACTTCACACAGCGGTCACTGAGGGTGCAGGGCGCTGGGGGGGGCGCCCTGGGCAGCAATGTATAATACCTTTCTTATGGCTAAAAATACATCACATATAGCCCTTGAGGCTATATGGATGTATTTAACCCCTGCCAGATCTCACAAACTCCGGGAGAAGAGCCCGCCGAAATAGGGGGCGGGGCTTATTCTCCTCAGCACACAGCGCCATTTTCCTGCTCAGCTCCGCTGTGAGGAAGGCTCCCAGGACTCTCCCCTGCACTGCACTACAGAAACAGGGTAAAACAGAGAGGGGGGGCACTTTTTTGGCGATATTACTATATTTAAGCTGTTATAAGGATACAACACTTATATAGGGTTGTTCCCATATATATTATAGCGCTTGGGTGTGTGCTGGCAAACTCTCCCTCTGTCTCCCCAAAGGGCTTGTGGGGTCCTGTCTTCAATAGAGCATTCCCTGTGTGTCTGCTGTGTGTCGGTACGTGTGTGTCGACATGTATGAGGACGATGTTGGTGTGGAGGCAGAGCAATTGCCGGTAATGGTGATGTCACCCCCCAGGGAGTCGACACCGGAATGGATGGCTTTGTTTATGGTATTACGTGATAATGTCAGCACATTACAAAAATCAGTTGACAACATGAGACGGCCGGCAAACCAGTTAGTACCTGCCCTGGCGTCTCAGACACCGTCAGGGGCTGTAAAACGCCCTTTACCTCAGTCGGTCGACACAGACCCAGACACGGACACTGAATCTAGTGTCGACGGTGAAGAAACAAACGTATTTTCCAGTAGGGCCACACGTTATATGATCACGGCAATGAAGGAGACTTTACATATCTCTGATACTGCAAGTACCACAAAAAGGGGTATTATGTGGGGTGTGAAAAAACTACCTGTAGTTTTTCCTGAATCAGAGGAATTGAATGATGTATGTGATGAAGCGTGGGTTAACCCAGATAGAAAAGTGCTAATTTCCAAAAAGTTATTGGCATTATACCCTTTCCCGCCAGAGGTTAGGGCGCGCTGGGAAACACCCCCTAGGGTGGATAAGGCGCTCACACGCTTATCAAAACAAGTGGCGTTACCGTCTCCTGATACGGCCGCCCTCAAGGATCCAGCTGATAGGAGGCTAGAAACTACCCTAAAAAGTATATACACACATACTGGTGTTATACTGCGACCAGCCATCGCCTCAGCCTGGATGTGCAGTGCTGGGGTGGTCTGGTCGGATTCCCTGACTGAAAATATTGATACCCTGGATAGGGACAGTATTTTATTGACTTTAGAGCAATTAAAGGATGCTTTTCTTTATATGCGAGATGCTCAGAGGGATATTTGCACTCTGGCATCGAGAGTAAGTGCGATGTCCATATCTGCCAGAAGAAGTTTATGGACGCGACAGTGGTCAGGTGATGCGGATTCCAAACGGCATATGGAAGTATTGCCGTATAAAGGGGAGGAATTATTTGGCGTCGGTCTATCGGATCTGGTGGCCACGGCAACTGCCGGGAAATCCACCTTTTTACCTCAGACCCCCTCCCAACAGAAAAAGACACCGTCTTTTCAGCCGCAGTCCTTTCGGTCCTATAAGAACAAGCGGGCAAAAGGACAGTCATATCTGCCCCGAGGCAGAGGAAAGGGTAAGAGAGGGCAGCAAGCAGCTCCTTCCCAGGAACAGAAGCCCGCCCCGGGTTCTGCAAAGCCCTCAGCATGACGCTGGGGCTTTACAAGCGGACTCAGGAGCGGTGGGGGGTCGACTCAAGAATTTCAGCGCGCAGTGGGCTTGCTCACAGGTGGACCCCTGGATCCTGCAGGTAGTATCTCAGGGTTACAGGTTGGAATTCGAGAAGTCTCCCCCTCGCCGGTTCCTAAAGTCTGCTTTGCCAACGTCTCCCTCAGACAGTGCGACGGTATTGGAAGCCATTCACAAGCTGTTTTCTCAGCAGGTGATAGTCAAGGTACCCCTCCTACAACAGGGAAAGGGGTATTACTCCACGCTATTTGTGGTACCGAAGCCGGACGGCTCGGTAAGACCTATTCTAAATCTGAAATCTTTGAACCTGTACATACAAAAATTCAAGTTCAAGATGGAGTCACTCAGAGCAGTGATAGCGAATCTGGAAGAAGGGGACTTTATGGTGTCCCTGGACATAAAAGATGCTTACCTGCATGTCCCAATTTGCCCTTCACATCAAGGGTACCTCAGGTTCGTGGTGCAAAACTGTCATTATCAGTTTCAGACGCTGCCGTTTGGATTGTCCACGGCACCTCGGGTCTTTACCAAGGTAATGGCCGAAATTATGATTCTTCTGCGAAGAAGAGGCGTATTAATTATCCCTTACTTGGACGATCTCCTGATAAGGGCAAGGTCCAGAGAACAGCTGGAGGACTGAGTAGCACTAACCCAAGTAGTGCTGCAACAACACGGGTGGATTCTGAATTTTCCAAAATCTCAGTTGACCCCGACAACACGTCTGCTGTTCCTGGGAATGATTCTGGACACGGTTCAGAAAAAGGTGTTTCTTCCGGAGGAGAAAGCCAAGGAGTTATCCGAACTTGTCAGGAACCTCCTAAAACCAGAAAAAGTGTCTGTGCATCAATGCACAAGAGTCCTGGGAAAGATGGTGGCTTCTTACGAAGCGATTCCATTCGGCAGATTCCACGCACGAACTTTTCAGTGGGATCTGCTGGACAAATGGTCCGGATCGCATCTGCAGATGCATCAGCGGATAACCTTATCGCCACGGACAAGGGTGTCTCTTCTGTGGTGGTTGCAGAGTGCTCATCTGTTAGAGGGCCGCAGATTCGGCATACAGGACTGGGTCCTGGTGACCACGGATGCCAGTCTGAGAGGCTGGGGAGCGGTCACACAGGGAAGAAACTTCCAGGGAATATGGTCAAGCCTGGAGATGTCTCTTCACATAAATATACTGGAGCTAAGAGCGATTTACAATGCTCTAAGCCTGGCAAAACCCCTGCTTCAGGGTCAGCCGGTGTTGATCCAGTCGGACAACATCACGGCAGTCGCCCACGTAAACAGACAGGGCGGCACAAGAAGCAGGAGAGCAATGGCAGAAGCTGCAAGGATTCTTCGCTGGGCGGAAGATCATGTGATAGCACTGTCAGCAGTGTTCATTCCGGGAGTGGACAACTGGGAAGCAGACTTCCTCAGCAGACACGATCTACACCCGGGAGAGTGGGGACTTCATCCAGAAGTTTTCCACATGATTGTGAACCGTTGGGAAAAACCAAAGGTGGATATGATGGCGTCTCGCCTCAACAAAAAACTGGACAGGTATTGCGCCAGGTCAAGAGACCCTCAGGCAATAGCTGTGGACGCTCTGGTAACACCGTGGGTGTTCCAGTCAGTGTATGTGTTTCCTCCTCTGCCTCTCATACCAAAAGTACTGAGAATTATACGGCAAAGGGGAGTAAGAACGATACTCGTGGCTCCGGATTGGCCAAGAAGAACTTGGTACCCGGAACTTCAGGAGATGCTCACGGAAGATCCGTGGCCTCTACCTCTAAGACGGGACCTGCTTCAGCAGGGACCGTGTCTATTCCAAGACTTACCGCGGCTGCGTTTGACGGCATGGCGGTTGAACGCCGAATTCTAAGGGAAAAAGGCATTCCGGAAGAGGTCATTCCTACACTGGTAAAAGCCAGGAAGGAGGTGACTGCACAACATTATCACCGCATTTGGAGAAAATATGTTGCGTGGTGTGAGGCCAGGAAGGCCCCCACGGAGGAATTTCAACTGGGTCGATTCCTACATTTCCTGCAAACAGGATTGTCTATGGGCCTCAAATTGGGGTCCATTAAGGTTCAAATTTCGGCCCTGTCGATTTTCTTCCAGAAAGAATTGGCTTCAGTTCCTGAAGTCCAGACTTTTGTGAAAGGAGTACTACATATACAGCCCCCGGTTGTGCCCCCAGTGGCTCCGTGGGACCTTAATGTCGTTTTGGATTTTCTCAAATCCCATTGGTTTGAGCCACTCAAATCGGTGGATTTGAAATATCTTACGTGGAAAGTAACCATGCTACTGGCCCTGGCTTCAGCCAGGAGAGTATCAGAATTGGCGGCTTTATCGTATAAAAGCCCATATCTGATTTTCCATTCGGACAGGGCAGAACTGCGGATGCGTCCTCAGTTTCTGCCTAAGGTGGTGTCAGCGTTTCACCTGAACCAGCCTATTGTGGTGCCTGCGGCTACTAGCGTTTTGGAGGATTCCAAGTTGCTGGACGTTGTCCGGGCATTGAAAATATATATTTCAAGGACGGCTGGAGTCAGAAAATCTGACTCGCTGTTTATACTGTATGCACCCAACAAGCTGGGTGCTCCTGCTTCTAAGCAGACGATTGCTCGTTGGATTTCTAGCACAATTCAACTTGCACATTCTGTGGCAGGCCTGCCACAGCCTAAATCTGTCAAGGCCCATTCCACAAGGAAGGTGGGCTCATCCTGGGCGGCTGCCCGAGGGGTCTCGGCATTACAACTCTGCCGAGCAGCTACGTGGTCGGGGGAGAACACGTTTGTAAAATTCTACAAATTTGATACCCTGGCTAAAGAGGACCTGGAGTTCTCTCATTCGGTGCTGCAGAGTCATCCGCACTCTCCCGCCCGTTTGGGAGCTTTGGTATAATCCCCATGGTCCTGACGGAGTCCCAGCATCCACTAGGACGTCAGAGAAAATAAGATTTTACTTACCGATAAATCTATTTCTCGTAGTCCGTAGTGGATGCTGGGCACCCATCCCAAGTGCGGATTGTCTGCAATACTTGTACCTAGTTATTGTTACAAAAAAATCGGGTTGTTATTGTTGTGAGCCGTCTGTTCAGAGGCTTCTACGTTTATCATACTGTTAACTGGGTTCAGATCACAAGTTGTACGGTGTGATTGGTGTGGCTGGTATGAGTCTTACCCGGGATTCAAAATCCTTCCTTATTGTGTACGCTCGTCCGGGCACAGTATCCTAACTGAGGCTTGGAGGAGGGTCATAGGGGGAGGAGCCAGTGCACACCACCTGATCCTAAAGCTTTATTTTTGTGCCCTGTCTCCTGCGGAGCCGCTAATCCCCATGGTCCTGACAGAGTCCCAGCATCCACTACGGACTACGAGAAATAGATTTATCGGTAAGTAAAATCTTATTTTTATTATTCTATATTTTGGTACTGTAATGGTACTATTGGAGAATTATTATTAAGATAAAGCAAATTAATAAATGTATTATTATAATAAGAAGTCTGTAAGCGCTGTCTGTATTTCTTCTTTTTTTAGTTTCTTTATATTACGTGCAGGGGGTTGGGAAGTCCCCCTGTTTATAGTGAGCTGCATGCAGATTTGGGACATATACATTTAAACGTTTTTAAACCGATTCAATTTAATTGAATTGGCGCCAGAGGGGCTACTTTATTGTAGGTTTTTCTGTCATGTGAAACTAGCCAATGGGAGTCTGGGGATGGGCTTAAGAAGGAGAAGTGAAGTCGAATGATGCTTCTCGGATGCAGCAGCGACTGTGAAACTCACAGCACTGCCGATCCCCAAGGTGAGGCAGCTAGCACATCTTATCTTTTACATGCAACATTACATGTATGTTTATATGTGTTAACCCGCCTCCCCCATCCCCCCCCCCACCTCTTCCCCTGCAATGTGCCCTCGGCAGTGGCGGAACTAGCGAGCGGTGGGCCCATGTGCGACAAAATGGCTTGCCCCCCCCCCCATCCCATCCAAGTCCACCCCCTCACCCCTGGAGAGGATCTGGTGAGGGGGGCCTGCTCAGGGAAGTGGATACCTAGCAACAGTGCCGTAACTAGACATTTTAGCACTGTGTGCAAGAAACAGCATTGGAGCCCCACCCCTGCATGTAAAACAGGGTCAGTTCGCGCCTTAGGCGTGGCTTCGTGGGGAAGGGGTGTGGCCACAAAATAATACCAATTCATAAAACGGTGCACAGTAGTCTCCATTATTCAAATTACGCCGCACAGTAGCACCACTATACCAGGTAGAGACCCTTTTACACCTTACGGCGGACAGATTCCTCTTTTTACACATTACAGCAGACAGCGTCCCCTTTTTACACATTACGGCAGACAGCGTCCCCCTTTTTTACACATAACGGCAGACAGCGTGCCCTTTTTACACATAACGGCAGACAGTGTGCCCTTGTTACACATAGCGGCAGACAGCGTGCCCTTGTTACACATAGCGGCAGGCAGCGTACACTTTTTACAAATAACGGCAGACAGCGTGCCCTTGTTAAACATAGCGGCAGACAGCGTACACTTTTTACAAATAACGGCAGACAGCGTGCCCTTGTTAAACATAGCGGCAGACAGCGTACACTTTTTTCACATAACGGCAGACAGCGTGCCCTTGTTAAACATAACGGCAGACAGCGTACACTTTTTTCACATAACGGCAGACAGCGTGCCCTTGTTAAACATAACGGCAGACAGCGTACACTTTTTACACATAACGGCAGACAGCGTGCCCTTTTTACACATAATGGCAGACAGCGTCCCCTTTTTACACATTACGGCAGACAGCGTGCCCTTGTTACACATTACAGCAGGCAGATTCCCCCTTTTTACACATTACGGCAGACAGCGTGCCCTTGTTACACATTACGCCAGACAGCGTGCCCTTGTTACACATTACGGCAGGCAGATTCCCCTTCTTACACATTGCGGCAGGCAGATTCCCCCTTTTTACACATTGTGGCAGGCAGATTCCCCGTTTTTACACATTGCGGCACACAGTCCCCCTTTTTTGTAGGAAAGAAAGAGAAAGAAAGAAAGAAAGAAAGAAAGAAAGAAAGAAAGAAAATAATTATACTTACCCTCTCCGCTGGCTCAGGCTCCTCGGTGCAGCGTCAGACGATTCCCGGGCAGTAGAGAAGGAGGAGGAGGGAGGTGAAGGAGGGAGCCGCAGCAGCGCTGTGTTATTGGTGGAGGCCCTGCTGCTGCTGCCCCTCTGCTTCACTATAGGCTGTTCTCGGAAGACAGCCTACAGTGAAGCAGAGGGGCAGCAGCGCCTCCACCAGTAACAAAGCGCTGCTGCGGCTCCCTCCTCCACCTCCCTCCTTCTCCCCCGTACCGCTGCTCCTCTCATCTCCGGGCGGCTGTGCGCTGCGGGCAGCGGTTGCCCGCAGCGCACAGCGGCATGTAATGAGTCAGTTTGACTCATTACATGCTTGGTCCCCTGGACAGAGGCGGGCCCCAGTGCAACGCACTGGTTGCACTGGCGGTAGTTCCGCCTCTGGCCCTCGGGCAGCAGCCACCCCTGAGTAGTTCACATTTCCTGTCTCACTGTTTTTTGGTCTCTCCTCATTACAACTGTAGCTGCTCAGAAACGTCACTCGCCAAGCTTCTTTAATATTGGCGGCTGATAATGCTTCTGCCTTACAGTAGTGGCACAATTTCCCCATTGTCAGCTAGAATAGTTATTTCACTACTGTACCTTATGTATCCGGTGTTCCCTGCACCTCTGCGATTGCAAGCTCCATTAGGCAGGGTCATCTTTACCCTCTGTGTCCTGTCTGAATGTAATAATTATTTTTTGGTCAGGATTCCTTTAATACACAGTACTGCGTAGTATGTTGCAGCTTTTAATTACAGCAAAATACTAATAATGCCAGGACCTGCGATAATGTTGGATGAGGTGCGGTATGTGGAGGGGCAACAAACTCTGTTGACCTGGGACTTGTATGTTATAATAGTATACAAAATGCTTATCTACCTTGAATAAACTATTGTAGTAATAAAAACATATTAGTGTTTGTATTTCACTGAGTACATAAGGCCATGGCACAACCCACACCTACCTAAAAGCTACACATCATCATTGTTTAATAGATGGGTTACTACATAGATATCACTTTATTATTAAATAACCCTTTATAAGTACATACAGAAATCTCCATGGTAACATTCTATTCCAAAGTTACAATATTTGTCATAATTTTATGGAATAGTGTATTCAATATTAAAAATAGTTATTTTAGGCATATCATTTTATTCTCTTTATTTTTTTATTTTATGTTTGTGGCGTAAAATAGGTAATTCTGTGTACAACTGTATTATTCTACATATATCCATTTATTAACAAGTGAGACCTGATAAATTGCATGCTTAGCAGTTGGAAAAGCATCTTTCATAGATTATAGTGGAACAGCGCCCCCTATGCTATATCCTGAAATATTCAACATTTTCAACAATGGAGTTATGTTTTCTTCAGTGTCAATTATTTTAATTTAAAAGGAAGATAAGAAACACACATTAATGATGTGGTTATTTTTTGAAATGTATAAAAAAGAGAATTCAGCCAATTTAACATAAAGATAATCTTTTAGCTAATATTAGGATTTTTTTAAAATGAAAATGCAACAAATACTGTTATTAAGTAAACCACTCTTGATTGCTTTCGTGTAACGCAGTCTCTGTGGAAAATTATCATCTAATAATTATAGATTATACTGTAAGGTATCATTATTTACTGTTGTAAAGCACTTACTGTATTCAGCTGTATTAAACCATTATCATCGCTCACTGTGCTTTTAAGTTATTTTTTTTTATTTAATTAAAAACGTTTAAAGCAGCTACAATAAAATTATAAATACCAATCATCTACTGTAAATTCTGTATCATTAGAACTTAATATAACAATATAAGTTGCTATTAGTATATGTAATGCTTTATATCTCTGGTTATGGGGGCATGTATCAAACCTTGGAGATGGATAAAGTGGATAGAGATAAAGTACCAACCAACCAGCTTCTAATTGTCATTTTACTGGCTGTGTTTGAAAAATGACAGTAAGGACCTGATTGGTTAGTACTTTATCTTTCCACAAGGTTTGATACATGTCCCCCTTAATCATCTGAGGTTTTTTTTACCTTGCGGTTTTTTAAGTTTCGGTATCCAGCTTTTACCTGGGTGTCTTTAGTTGTATTGCCATCCCTGCTGTCACATACAGTACTGTCTGACCCACTACTGAAAATGTTAACTATGGATGTTTATGATTTATAGTCTTATTATTGCTTTCGATGATAAATGGTTCTTAGGCCATGAGCATCAGATGCAAAATGATGACAGGAATTTGTCTACTACAAAAGGAAATAGAAGAGGATTTTATCTGAGTGCTGCCTCCCTAGTTCTCATTCTCTTATTCTCTCATTCCCTTCCTCTCTTCTACATTTTCTTTCTCTCTCTCTCTCTCTCTCTCTCTCTCTCTCTCTATTTGTTTGCTTTTCACAGTCTCCTCCTTTTTCTACCTCTCTCTTCTTTTCCACACCCCTCGCTCTCTCTATGGCCCAAATGTATCAAGCCTTGGAGAGTGATAAATTGCATGTGATAAAGTACCAACCAATCAGCTCATAACTGTCATTTCTGCTGCGGGGTACACTGGGCTCCACAAGGATTAACATTGGGGTGTAGAGTAGGATCTTGATCCGAGGCACCAACAGGCTCAAAGCTTTGACTGTTCCCAAGATGCACAGCGCAGCCTCCTCTATAACCCCGCCTCCATGCACAGGAGCTCAGTTTGTAAGTTGGTGCCATGCAGTAAGCAGGTAATCAACAGGAGGGCTGCTATTGCAGCCCATATTATAGCTTATTTCAGAAGAAAAGAAGAAATTTTGAAGACTTCAAGGGCTGCAGCTTTTATGTATGTCAGATAAGACATCCTTTGCTGCAGCTCCATAACTCCCCCAGCGGCGCTGTGTACTCCCGTGCCCTGGTTGCCGGGTAAATACAGCGGGGGCTCCGGTGTCTTTCTGTTAGTCACACACACTCGCCGCTGACCTCCAGGATCGCGTGGCCGCAGGTACAAGGGGAGGTAAGGGGTCTCTTTGGCCTGCTTTTACCGCGATCCGGTGCGGCGGGCCGCGCGCGCTGGCGTGGACACTGTAAAGGACAGCCGCTCCACTAGTCACCAGGACACCGGGCACAGGTGGGGTTTTTTCTCTTATAAAAACACGTTTTTAACAAGCCCGCAGCACCCAGTGGGGAAGCCAGCAGGGAGATAAGGCCTGACCTGTAGCCCCTCCCCCAGCCCCAGGGCACCATTTGGGTAAATGTTCCCACCCTGGAGCTGCATATCTCTCCCTCATTCCCTGTCAGCCGCCATTAGAAACGAAGCTGAGCTGTTCCTGGGACTGCTTGGGCAAATCCGCCTCTGTAAAGCCGCCTGCTCGCCAGCGCTGTGCATTTTACAGGACACTTAAGTATTCTACCTGTCAAGGGACAGTGTTAGTTAAGAAAGAGTGCATACATTCAGGGCTGTGTGGTACAAACGCCCTGTGATATACATCCAGTATCTACTGTGTTTTGTTATATCTACTATTTACATATATAGCTATACTGAGTATTACTTTGTATTGCTAGACCAGTGCAGTTTTATGGTTGTATAATTTCTGCATGGTACGCTTGTGACTATATATGTGTGTGTTCATGTAGCTGCTGCGTGGCTGCCATATCGGGTATTTCACTCAGCGTGCTACTTCTGTATTCTGTAACCTGAGGGGCTAAGTGTGTCAGGTTTATAAATAATATAGGTATTTCACAAGATATACTTGCTGTGTATTTCTCTTTGTGATTTATAGTCACTTTCTATTTTTATATATATATATATATATATATATATAGAAAAATGGAGAGAGTCTGGCACTCAAAAGGACTTGCTGAGCAGCAAATAGCTGGTTTGAATAACGAGCTGACAGCGCAGCTTCAAGTAGTCAACGTTTCATTTATTATCATAAATTTCGTCAGGACAAGAACAGTTTACAATTCAAATAATCTTACCTTAAATAGCCCACCAGACAAACCATCCCGCACGCTGTGTCTGCTTCCTGGACGGGGTTCGATGACGTCACCCCGGGGCGACGCGCGCTCTCCAGCGCCGTTTCCATAGTAACCCACCGGAGGCATTCACAGCGCTATAACAACAATACAAAATAATGCACTTTAAAAACACGTGTAAAAAAGTGAAGAAAACATCAGATGTGCAGAAAGTTACTGCTGTAGGTGCTACAGAGGCATGAGAAGTATTAAATATAAATGCCACAATTACCATGATGTAATAGCAAATTAGCATATATAAAGAATAGCAAATTAGCATATATAAAGACATACACCCAATATGTCAAACTTCTTAAACTAAAGAAGAAAGAAATTGATTATTTTTTACATGGCTCCACTTTGAGCGATTATTTTCGCAAAAAATTGATCCCCAGGGGCTTCCGGATCAAAAATGCACCCACCATCGGTAAATTCAGCCCAGAGTTTTGCCGACGGTGGGTAGCAGTATTAAACAAATGTAGTTTTGATTTATTACTCTTGGATATCGAAGAATCTCAACGGGAACTAACCAAGATTAAAGATAACATCCATGCTTTTGAGGCTACTTTGGACAATACATTTAAAAACGACCCGGATACTCAGTGGATGACTAAACTCCAAGAGCAAGTTGACAAATATCGACATGATTTACTTAAATTCAAACGCGACAAGCTCACTGTAGTACAAAGGGATTACCAACAGGGTTCCGTTTATCCGTGGGTTAATAACCCAGGTGTATCGACTAAACGACAAGGATTGCCCAGATGGCGACAGCGACGCGATCGGGCCCACAATGACTCTTCTGGCACACAGTCATCACAAAGTGATCAGGATGGTGATTCTTCTAAAACCCGTGGTAAACCCCCTTTAGGGGTTCGCGCCCGCGCTCAACGCGAGGCACCAACAACAAAAAAACCAGGCGAGGCGGCCAATGGAAAAGGATCTACAAACATGAAGCGCGCAGTCAAGAAGAAGACATAGTGTTTAATCTGTCCAAAAGAACCTTGTCTGAGGATGAAATAAGTGTTCTTAATAAAGGTTTTTCCTTTATACCATCTACTTCTTTTGATAAATTTACCTGGACAGTTGACCTTCATAAATTCACCCGACAGATTAGACTAAAGGAGTTTTTTGACAAGCAGCCAGTACAACTCCCAGCATCTCAACTGCAAAGATTCAAACCTAAATCAGCTTTTGATCCTTCCTCCTCCAACAATTCACTGAAAGTCTTTTCCAGGACTCTTAATAAACATGCAATGGATACAGCCAATAATTATGTCCCTCCTAGAAACAACCTCACCAGAGCCGAAAGGACAGCTCTGAAGAATTTACAGAATTACAAGGATATTGTCATCCGCCCCGCAGACAAGGGCGGGGGGGTGGTGGTCCTTGATCTCGAATATTATCGTCAAGAATTGCAATCTCAATTGAATGACACTGAGGTTTATAAGGAGTTGGGGTCGGACCCCACCAATGTATTCAAGAATGAATTGGATGCCACTCTGAAGGAGGCTTCCGAAAAGGGGCTTATTACAGAAACAGTCCGCCAAGCTTTAACTACTAACTACCCAAAAACACCAGTCCTGTATTCTATCCCGAAATTACATAAAAACCCTATTTGTCCTCCTGGACGACCGATTATCAGTGCACGGGAGTCCATTTATTACATTGTATCACAATATCTGGACAGTTTCCTACAGGAATTAATCCAGGATCAATTCACGTTCCTGAAAGATTCTTCTACATTCCTTAGGAAACTATCTTCGTTCCCTATACTACCAGAGGGCAGCCATCTGTGTACAGTTGATGTGGTGTCACTATACACCAATATCCCCCATGAGAGGGGTGTACAGGCCGTTCGCAGATTTCTTACTGGAAACTTGGCATACCGTGGTCCTGATATACAACTTTTTTGTGAGCTACTACACTTATCTTTAACCAGGAACTATTTTCTTTTTGATTGTCGATGGTACATTCAACTGAGAGGCTGCGCTATGGGATCTTGCGTGGGGCCGTCCCTAGCTAATATCTTCATGTTTGACATCGACCACAATCTTTTTTTGTTAAACCCCATGATGCAGCCGCATATCCTATACCTCACCAGATACATAGATGATTTATTCATCATTTGGACCGGTACCCGCCAAGCCTTTGAAACCGCAATGGACCATGTTAACACCATGGATGACAATATACACTTCACATATTCCATCAGTGACAAACAGGTACAATTCCTTGATGTCGAAGTCACCATAGAAGATGGGAAACTCACCACCGATCTATATAAGAAACCAACGGATCGAAACACCATATTAAGGGCCGACAGCCAACATCCTGGCTTCGTATCTCAGAGTCTCCCCAAGTCCCAATTTCTACGTGCTATCCGCACCTGTGACACGCCTGTTAAAGCAGAACAACGTATAGATCTGATGATCCAACAATTTGTCACTAGAGGTTATAACATCACCCGTCTGATGGACATTAAACATCAGGTGTTAACTACTCAGCGTGAGGATTCTCTTGTTCCAAAAAATTCCACCAAGAAACGGGACAACAGAATACCATTTGTCCAGGAATTTCATCCCCTTAATCACAAGATTATGGAAAACGGTAAAAAACTGTGGCCTATAATCACGGCAGATCCTGATTTAAAATCTCTTCAAGATTATAAGCTGATGCCAAGCTACAGACGAAACCGTAATCTTCGTGACATACTTGTCAAAAATGACATTTCAAACATGGACATATCTGCTCCCAGAACTTTTCTAGCACGACGGCCTGGTTGCTACAAGTGCCTAGGTTGCACCACATGTCGCTCTATGGAATGTGGTTCTTTCTTTACTCATCCACACTCTGGAATCAAAATTAATATCAAACATGTCTTAACCTGTCAAAGCTCTTATGTCATCTACTATATTAAATGTCCATGTGGCTTACTATACGTGGGCAAGACCATCCGACAATTTAAGGAAAGGATGGCATTGCACCGCCAAGCCATACGTTCTGCCCTTTCTGGCACCCCTCAAGAACAACCGGTCGCCCGCCATTTTCGTGAAGCAAAACACACTTTGGCAAGTTTACGACATAAGGTCATTGACCATATTCCTGCCAATATACGTGGCGGCGACCGTGGCACTCTGTTATTACGCAGGGAAGCCCGTTGGATCTTTGAGCTCCGCACACTTTCACCGTACGGCCTCAATGAGTCCAACAATTTGGGTTGCTTTTTCTAGCCATGTACAGGCCATTCTCATTGGCCCATTTCTTTGCTGTCCTCATAGTGTCCTATTAATCATCTAGTTTAGAATCAGGTTAATATTTATAGTACTTATTAGTTTTCTCTCCATGCTGTAATATTGGCATACACCAGTAGATACATGTATTATCGTTATTGTAGTCTGAATTTTTTACGATAGAACCAGGCTATTAGCAAATAGATTTTCATCGCACCACTAATTAGTGGATATATTGGGTGTATGTCTTTATATATGCTAATTTGCTATTACATCATGGTAATTGTGGCATTTATATTTAATACTTCTCATGCCTCTGTAGCACCTACAGCAGTAACTTTCTGCACATCTGATGTTTTCTTCACTTTTTTACACGTGTTTTTAAAGTGCATTATTTTGTATTGTTGTTATAGCGCTGTGAATGCCTCCGGCGGGTTACTATGGAAACGGCGCTGGAGAGCGCGCGTCGCCCCGGGGTGACGTCATCGAACCCCGTCAAGGAAGCAGACACAGCGTGCGGGATGGTTTGTCTGGTGGGCTATTTAAGGTAAGATTATTTGAATTGTAAACTGTTCTTGTCCTGACGAAATTTATGATAATAAATGAAACGTTGACTACTTGAAGCTGCGCTGTCAGCTCGTTATTCAAACCAGCTATTTGCTGCTCAGCAAGTCCTTTTGAGTGCCAGACTCTCTCCATTTTTCTACCATTAATTACATCCGGCACCAAGGCATCTACATCATTTACTTGGATCCTAAGGAGTGCCAGTCCTTGCGACATTATATATATATATATATATATCTCTCTCTTGGATTCCCGGTTTGTGCTAACAGGAAAGTCACACTACACTGGGAGTTCTTGCTAGGTATGTCGCTGCTAAATATTGTACCAAGTTGCCTGATATTGTGCTTATTATTATGTCAGCTACACGGGGCAACAGAGCTGGGGCTTCTCCCACATTGCGTGGTGGTGATGCTGCAGACATTTTGGAGGAAAATATGGCAGCAGAGAGTTCAGGTTCAGGGGGTTCCTTACCCCCCAGTGGGTCTGTAGCACCGGGGGCAACAAATGACCCACCTTGGGCTACCTTTTCCATGCTGTTAAACATGCTAGTAACTAAACTGACGCCCCCTGTGGGACCACCTGTGCCAATGCAGCAGTTTATGGTCCCTGCAGTTAATCCGCCATGGGCGGATCAAATCTCAACTCAGTTACAGCACTTGAACCGGTCACTGACTAAATCTAAATCTCACTCTCGCCCACCTAAGACTAAAACGTCTTCTAAACGGGCCGCTACTTCCTCACAATCCACTGCTATTCCGGACTCATCCTCTGAGGAGGATGGTGCATATACTGACCCCACAGACACTGACTCAGATGCTTCCGATGGGGAAGGGAGGTCAATGGTGGATGTCCCTGATTTGATTGAGGCTATCAGGCTCATTCTTCAGGTCTCTGATGAACCTGTGCCTGCGGCTGTCTCTAAAAATCCGGACAGATTTAAACGTAAGAAGGTGGTTAAACAAGTTATACCTCATTCTCAACACCTGGCTGACATACGTCAGGAATCCTGGGAAAATCCGCGAACGAAATTCACACCGCATAAGAAACTGTTGGCTCGCTATCCTCTCTCTGCGGAGCTATGTAAAAATTGGGAAACTCCTCCGCCTGTAGATTCTCATGTGGCACGCATGGTAGTTTCCTCTGCTCTGCTAGTAACTGCCGTCACCTCTCTGAAGGAACCGACGGATAGACGTGTGGAGGGTTGTTTGAAAGTGATTTACACCCTAACGGGGGCTGTGCATAGGCCAACCATTGCAGCAACTTGGGCTGCCGAAGCTGTTGAGGCGTGGGCTCAGGAGCTAGAGGTGGAGCTGCCTTCCAACGCATCTGAGCATACTCGACAATGTCTCTCATATATTGCCACGGCTTCTCTGTACCTTAAGGAGGTGGCCTCCAATGCCGGGGTGCTGGCGGCCAAGGCTGCTACTACGTCCATCTTGGCCAGACGTATCCTTTGGTTGAGATCCTGGTTGGTGAATATGGATTCCAAGAAAACCCTGGAAGTGCTTCCTTTCAAGGGAGACATTCTCTTTGGAGAAGACCTCAATAAGATTGTGGCTGATCTGGCTACTGCTAAAACAGCTTGCCTACCTAGTACGGCTCCTTCCACGCAGAAGGCTAAAAGTACTTTCCCTCTGCCCTTTCGTCCTCCAGGTAAAGCAAAAGGTCAGGCATACCCAAAGCAAGCTCTGCTTCCAGACCTGCCAAACCCAGTCCGAAGCGGGCCTGGGCTGCCCGTCAGTCTGCTTCCAAAACTGACAAGCCTGCCGCATGACGGGGCGGGCCTCCCTCTGGGGGATCCCAGGGTTGGGGGACGACTTCTAGGTTTTGCCCAGGAATGGTTGAAGATCACTTCCGATGCCTGGGTAAGGGAAGTCGTCACTCGAGGTTACGCCGTACCCTTCAAGAATCGTCCCCCTCATCGATTTTGCCTGACAGCTGTTTCTAGTCCCGAAGCCCATTCTACTCGGTCGGTTGGACCTTCTTGGGCGGCCCACCGTGGTGCGACCCTTGAACAATTGTGCAAGGCAGCTACGTGGTCCTCAGTGAACACGTTCATAAGGTTCTATGCCTTCGATACTTCCGCTTCCCAGGATGCCTCCTTTGGACGCCGGGTTCTTGTGCCCGCTACAGTGCCTCCCCTCCCATAAGGAACTGCTTTAGGACATCCCTGATGTTAATCCTTGTGGAGCCCAGTGTACCCCGCAGCAGAAAAGGAGATTTATGATAAGAACTTCTGTTGTTAAATCTCTTTCGGCGAGGTACACTGGGCTCCACAAGGCGCCCACCCTGACGCACTTTGCTTCTTTGGGTTGGTATGGCATAGCCGCTGACACCTTCTCCGGTGGTGAGTGTGTGGTGTATATGGCTACGAGCGATTGTCGTCTCTAGTACCTGCTACTGCATTGGGCTGGTTAACGAAACTGAGCTCCTGTGCACGGAGGTGGGGTTATAGAGGAGGCGGCGCTATGCATCTTGGGAACAGTCAAAGCTTTGAGCCTGTTGGTGCCTTGGATCAAGATCCTACTCTACACCCCGATGTTAATCCTTGTGGAGCCCAGCTCTTACCTCGCAGAAAGAGATTTAACAAAGGTAAGTTCTTACCATAAATCTCATTTTTTCACACACAGCCTGTAACATGGCAGTTAGGAACTGATTGGCTGGAATTATATCACTGTGCAATTAATCACGCTCCAAGGCTCTACAAATCTGGGCCTGTGTCTCTCCTCATGGGTGTATCTATAATGAGTGTAGGGGTGCTGGCCACACAGGCTCATACTTACTTTCCTGGTTCCTGTGGGAGATTTTTCGGGTAGTCCACCACACCCCCGACACAGTGGGCACTTCTCCAGCATTCCACCCACTTTCTGGAGAAGAGGGTAGAATGGGGAGTATAATATGGGAATCCGAGGAGAGGACAGGGCCTAATGGCGCTTTTCTATAGCAATCGCCATGCCCCCAATGCAAATATTCGACAATTGTGCCATTTTCTCTCTGAGGGGGTGGGGATTGATGATGCAATATGTCCCGCCCATGTCACCGCCCACCTGTTTCTACTCTCCGGTCTCCTCGGAGAGGAAATTGTCAATGTAGGTAAGTATGCTGGGTCCAGGAGGGCTCACGCTGCACACCCTACACCCATTCCTAATACTTACCTCTCCATCGGCATTGCCAATTTCACCAGGAACATGGTGCACGCGCACTACAAAAACCACAGTGTAAATGGCAGCAGCTTCATTTTCCCAGAGATAGGTGGGCGCACAGTAGACTCTGGCACAGTGGGAGAGTCTACTGGTGAATTCCCAAGCAAGTAAGGGGGGCCCACACAGAGGTTGCCCACAGCCCTCTCTTCTCTTGATCCGCCCCTGTCTCTCCTCTTTCTCTGTGCACACAACATCCAGCTTATGTGCTTTCCAACCTTCGTACAACCTAACTATAACATTGCTGTTTCTTTGTGTCACTCCAGTCATTAGAAGCAGAGAAAGACAAAGAGGGTTATGAAGAAGATAACTCTAAAGACATTGAAGATTCTGCAGTATACACTGCCACAAAACTAGTGAGAAGGAAATCAAGTCGCCTTGGCAGCTTTAAGAAAGCACCAGAGAAGGAAGACAAAGCGTACGAGGAAGACGATGATGATAAAGATGAGGTGAGTTCCCTGTGACATTGTGTCTGCTGCAGTAATAGTAACATGTCTGACAGATCCTGGTTCCTTTGTTTATATTATTCTGTCCATCATGTATTGTAAACAGTCAGCATATTGGCGCTGGTTCTGTAGGGCACTGTTAGCTGTTCACTGAAACAAATGGTGAGTTTATTCACACAGGGCACACGCTGTCTGTCCTACTCTGAGTCAGACAGAGCTTAGCTGGATCCGTCTTTCTGTGAAGTAGGGCATTTCGGGGCGAGAAATGGGCGGTTACAATGAGATTGCATGTAACCACTCTGGCTTGTGGGATTTGGTCGGCATGTCGTGGGTGTGTATAAAGCTCAGTGTGATTCTGAGTCATGCCTATGTGGAGCCTGTTCATGAGGAATCTCTTGCACCATGGGACTGGTGCAATTGCAGATACTAATACAGATGGCTGTGGTCGGCGGCATAAAATCAATGGGCGCCACTGGTTTCCGCTTGCAGGCACCTGATCCCCCGCAATAGATGAATGACTGCTGCATTAGCATAAGATAGTTAATAAGCTTCCGCAACTACAGCCACTTTGCCAGCAACTCAGAATCAGCTCAGTATTATGTAGGGGTATTTATCATATTCATATAACTCCAAAACAAACAAAAACTACAGATGTAGCCATGTTCATCTGTGCTGCGATGCTGCATGTTGCGCCAGGCTGCAACTATTCACAGCCGGTGATCGTTCCATTAATTCCTATGGACGTACAGGTGTATATGCACGTGTGCCTCCTAGTCGTGGGGCACACTAGTTGCACCAGCTATGCCATGCTAAGAGTGGCTACATCTGTATTAATGCATTGCCATTATGTACGTTACAGGCTGTAAAGGTGCCACCGGTCTCTTTTCTAAAAATTATGAAGCTGAACAAGTCGGAGTGGCCATACTTTGTGGTTGGTGTCATTAGCGCAATTATCAACGGTGCCACACAGCCAGCGTTTGCCATTATATTCTCCAGGATTATCGGGGTATGTAAAGAACTACAAATCATAATAGATTTCACCTTTTGAACCCAGTGATGTAGGTGTTAAATCATGAAATGTGTAAAATGACATTACATCAAGGCATGCATGCACTAAAGGCTACTGTACTGTGGGGGTCATTCCGACCTGATTGCATGCTGCCATTTTTCGTAGTGCAGTGATCAGGTCACTACTGCGCATGCGTATGCACTGTAATGCGCAGGCGCGCCGTACGGGTACAAAGCCGATCGTTGCTGTGTAATGGATTTAACGAAGAATCTATTCGCACTGCCGATCGCAAGGAGATTTACAGGAAGAGGGCGTTTGTGGGTGTCAACTGACCGTTTTCTGGGAGTGTTTGGAAAAATGCAGGCGTGTCCATGCATTTGCAGGAGGGTGTCTGACGTCAATTCCGGGACCGGACAGGCTGAAGTGATCGCAAGGGCTGAGTAAGTTCTAAGCTACTTAGAAACTGCACAAACTATTGTACCGCTCGGCTGCACATGCGATCGCAGCATTGCACAGCAAATATACACCCCCCAGTAGGAAGCGACTATGCGTTTGAACGGCTGCAAAAAGTAGCTAGCGAGCGATCAACTCGGAATGACCCCCTGTATTCAGACACGTCTAGTCATATTTCCTACTAACACTTGTCACTGTGCAGTCTTTGTACCCGTCTGAGACACATTTCAAAGCATATCTGTCCCTTATTTGCAGATACTTCTGTTGTATGATTCCACTTATACGGTATTTCCTTAGGGGTTGGGATCGTTATGCCAGCCATTGGGATGCCAGCGGTCAGAATACCAACCACGGCATCCCGACAGTGAGAATCACGACAGGGGGAAGTTAAGTGTACTTAACTTCCTCCAATAGCATAACCCTCCCCTCCCGCAGCTAAAACCTAAACCTCCCCCTCCACCCACAGCCTAACCCTGGTCCCTAACCCTCCAAATTCTGTTGGACCAATTTTAAACTGCATCTGTCTCACTCAGGCCTGATTCAGAGATTTACAGAAATTCAAAGCTTATGTAAATCTCTGATGGTTACAGATCTGGCATACTGTACTCGCCTACTCTCACGGTAGGGCCAGAAGCTCCTGAAATCCGCAAGCCAGCGGAAGTGAAAGTGGGGGCGGTCTGGGCGGCAGATGGGCAATTAATTGCATCATCGTGGGCCTGCTACCCGCTTCACATTGCCAGTAAAAATAGCCTGCCGGAAAAGTGGGATAGTTTCCCGAGCTGCCCACCGTTTCTCCCACTTAACAGGAACACATCCCACCTCTGAGTCCACCTGGATGCCTCCCCCTCCCAAACGACATAGCATGATTCACACGCTGCTGGTGTTTATGGTGGGCGGTGCACATTGTTTCAGAACATGGGGGAATCGGACCATTTTCTGGATCTGATGAAGCCAGTGGCTGCCTCCTTGGAGAGCATAGAAAATAAATGTGAGTTTATATGCAAATGTGGGAACACAGGGCCTGATTCTGATTAGAAAGTAAAGCAATAAAAGCAAGTACCTTTGTATGTGGAATAAACCATGCTGCCATGCAAGGGGAGCAAATACATTTATATGTTTTCTGTGCAGAGTAAATACTGGCTGCTTTTACATGTAGCCCAGAAATGATAGACAGCTTTTCTGCAGCGGGGTACACTGGTGTTCCACAGGGAATAACATCGGGGTGTAGAGTTGTATCTTGAGCCGAGGCACCAACAGGCTAAAAGCTTTGACTGTTCCCAGGATGCACTGCACCGCCTCCTCTATAACCCCGCCTCCAGGCACTGGAGCTCAGTTTGTAAGTTGGTGACTGCAGTGCAGGCAGCTAACAGGGAGGGCTGCGCTAGGCAGCCCTGAAAAGAGCTTTTGAAGAAGATAGCAGATTTCAAGGGCCGTAGCACAGGCACTTAGAAGTGCTATATTTCATACTGACATATCATGCTGCGGCTCCCTCACCTCCCCCAGCGGCGCTGTATACTCCCGCGCCCTGGTTGCCAGGTACTTACAGCGGAGGGCTCAGGTCCCTTCAAGGGCACACACACTCGCCGCCGCTCTCCTGGATCGCGTGGCCGCACGTCTAAGAGGTAAGAGGGTCTCCAGGCGGGACCCGGTGAAATCGCGATCCGGCGCGGTCTATGGGAGACGGACCGCGTGCGCTGTCGTGGACACTGTGGCCCACTAGACCACCAGGGCAAGGGCACAGGTCGGATTAAGCTATAATCGGTTTATGTAGGCCCGCAGTACCCGGTGGTGAAGTCAAGCAAAGGGATAAGGCTCTGACCTGTAACCCCACCCCCAGGCGCCATTTGCTGCAAATGGTCCCGCACTGGAGCTGCTTCTCTCTCTCTCCCTCACTCCCTGTCAGCGTTTGGGCGCCATTACACACACAGGTGCGCTGACTCTGGGAAATGTCTCCTCTGTAAAGTCGCCTGCATCATCATCATTTACAGACCACTTAAGTATTCTACATGTCATTTGGACAGTGTTCGTTAAGAACAAGTGCATTTCTACAGGGATATTTAGTACAAGTATCCTGTGATATACATCCAGTCTTTACTATGCATTGTTATATCTATATACATACATAGCTTTACTTATTAGTACAGTTACTTAGTATTGCTAGTCCAGTGCAGTTTTATTGTTGTTTGTAATAATTTCTGCATTGTACAGGTGACTGTGTGTGTGCCAATAGCTGTGTGTGGTCTATATTCCTTGTTTCTCTTACGTCCTAGAGGATGCTGGGGTCCACATTAGTACCATGGGGTATAGACAGGTCCACCAGGAGCCACTGGCACATTAAAAGATTGAGAGTGTGGGCTGGCTCCTCCCTCTATGCCCCTCCTACCATACTCAGTTTAGAAAATGTGCCCGGAGGAGCCGGTCACAGCTAGGGGAGCTCTCCAGAGTTTCTCTAGTAAAAGTTTATTTTTTATTTTTTTAAATTGCGTATTTTTTATTGAAAGTTTTAAAGGAACATCCCAAAAAGAATAATATGAAATAAAAAAAATAAAAATAAAAAAAGTATACATATAAAACAAACAATACCGGCCGGTATAGTAAAGTATGCAGGATGCAATCAGAAGTACGGTCAGACAGGAGACACAGAATACAATTGCAATACACGTCTAATAGTACAGGATATACAATACGCCCCACATTATAGCAATAAGCAGTAAGAGTAAGAGCCCATAGGCGCCATGTGAGCTCACACATTGAGGATAAAATGATAAAATAAAATTAAAAAAAGACTGACCCATGAGGCGTAGAAAAATACAAAAGTATTGGCACTGCAAAATATAGATAAAACACCTGCCTGAGTATACAGAAAAAAAAAAAGATAAGAAATAATTAAAATCCTAAGACCCCTGCTGCTCATAGAGATAAAACAAAAATCCCTACAATACAAAACAAAAAAATAACCCCCCCCCCCCCCCAAAACAAACCACCTCAAAACCCCCACCCTGTATAGCCTATCCCCAACCTAGGTATACCTGGATCCCCCCCACCCCCCATTAAACTACGTGACCTAACTGTCTAACACCCCCCTCCCTCCCTTCCCTAATACCAGGATAAATGAAAAAAAATAAGTGACTGGGGCAAATAAAAAAAAAGAAGAAATATGGCCAAACAGTAAATAAAGTAGATCTCCCTCATATGAGAATAAAAAATAAAAATAAAAAATGAATATGCAAATATGGAGATATGATAAGCGACCCGGAAATATAAGGAATAGTGCTGGTAGCACCCTACAGATACAACAGTATATAGGGATATGTAACCCTTAAATAAGCGATGGTCAAATAAAACATATCTTAGAACCATCAAATAACGAAATGATATCAATGGTAAGACATACAAAAAACAGAATAGAACATAGTATTTAAGAAAGTATCAACAATAAAATAGAACACAGCCAAGGACACGGTAACCAGTGAGGTATTATACAGACTTGGAAAGAAAGAAAATCAGTCCGGAGGATAAGCCCACTCTGAAATCAAGTCATTTAGCGGTACACGAACAGTAGTTAGGAAGGTAGTGGAGCCAGCAACCATAAAAGTTTATTTTTAGAGTTTATTATATTACAGGGAGGCTGCTGGCAACAGATCTCAGATCTCTACTAGGGTAGCTAATACTGAGACTGAAACTCAGGTGTTAAAGAATTATATGGCAGTTTGGTCAGGCTCTGTCCCTATTCCTGCAAAATCCCCTAGCATGTTCCCACAGAAACGTGCACATGCCCAAATTATGCAAGATGACATGGATACTGAGTCTGATACTACAGACGGAGATGGGGATGTGCTGAGGGGGGCGGCATCCCTTGCAAAGGGGGTGCAGCTCATGATTGAGGCCATTAGAGATGTGTTAAACATTAGTGACACCACACCTGAGCAGGTTGAGGAGGCTTACTTCACTAACAATAAGAAAGCCTCGCTAACCTTTCCTGCGTCTAAAGAATTAAACGCTATATTTGAAAAATCCTGGGAAAACCTGGAGATAAAATTCCACATCCCAAAAAGAGTTCTGGTTGCTTTTCCCTTCCCTGAGGAAGATAGGAAAAAATGGGAAAACCCACCAATTGTTGACGCATCTGTCTCCAGACTGTCTGAAAAGGTGGTTTTACCTGTCCCTGGTTCTACCGCGTTAAAAGAGCCGGCTGATCGTAAGATTGACACTACGCTCAAATCCATTTACACTGCTTCAGGAGTGGCCTTAAGGCCCACTATTGCCTGTGCATGGATTTCTAAAGCCATAGTAAAGTGATCAGGCACATTACTAGAGGATTTGGATACAATGGATAGAAGTGACATTGAATTGTTTTTACGTAACATAAAGTATTCTGTGGGGTTCATGGTGGAATCCATGAAAGACCTGGGTACGCTGACTGCACGGATATCTTCCATGTCGGTATCAACTCGCAGGGGACTCTGGCTACGCCAATGGTCTGCAGACGTGGAATCCAGGAGAAGTGTGGAGAACCTACCCTACACAGGTCAGGCTCTATTTGGGGAAGTGTTGGATGCATGGATTTCCATGGCAACCGCAGGTAAGTCACCTTTCCTTCCCTCTGCTACTCCTTCTACAAAGAAACCATTTTCTTCAGCTGTGCCGCAGTCCTTTCGGACCGCTAAGACAAAAAAGCCCAAGCCTTCTACCACTTTCTTTAGAGGTGGTCTGACACTCAGGCTCCCAGGACCAGAGACCTGCTTCTGGTACCTCAAAATCCTCAGCATGACCTCAAAGCCTGGAGGACGGGCTGGTGGGTGCAAGACTCAGACGTTTCAAGCACATCTAGGTGTCGTCCGGCCTGGATACAGGATATTGTATCCCAGGAGTACAGACTGGAGTTTCAAGAACTCCCGCCTCACTGATTCTTCAAATCAGGCTTGCCAGCTTTGCTGACAGAGATATCCTACAGGAAGCCATCCTAAAATTGAAAAAGTCACAGGTCATTGTCCCAGTTCCACCTCATGTGCAAAACAAGGGTTATTATTCAAACCTTTTCGTAGTACCGAAACAGGATGGTTCGGTTAGAGCGAGTTTGAACTTGAAATCGTTGACCCTTACCTGAGGGTGTTCAAATTCAAAATGCAGTCTCTCAGAGCAGTGATTTCATGTCTGGAGGAGGGAGAGTTTCTGGTATCCCTGGATATCAAGGCCGCCTCACCAGGCTTATCTCAGATTTGCACTGTTAGACAGTCAGTATCAATTCCAGGCACTACCATTCGGCCTCTCCACAGCACCGAGAGTGTTCACCAAGGTGATGGCAGAGATGATGGATCTCCTCCGCAGGCAGGGTGAACATAATCCCATATCTGGACGATCTGCTGATAAAGGCATCGTCCAGGGAGAGGTTGTTGAAGTTCATTGTTCTCACGACTCATCTAGTCAGGGAACACGGTTGGATCCTGAGACTTCCAAAATCACATTTGGAGCCGACAAGGAGGTTGTCTTTTCTGGGAATGATCCTCGACACGGAAGTGCAGAGGGTGTTTCTTCCAGAGGAGAAAGCGTTGGTGATACAAACAATGGTCTGGGATGTTCTGAACCAGCCTGGGTTTCGGTTCATCAGTGCATTTGCCTTCTGGGGAAGATGGTGGCCTCTTACGAGGCTCTACAGTACGGAAGGTTTCATGCTCGGCCCTTCCAACTGGATCTCCTGAACAAGTGGTCGGGATCTCATCTACACATGCACCAGAGAATACGTATGTCGCCGAAAGCCAGGATTTCACTCCTCTGGTGGCTACATCTATCTAACCTTCTGGAGGGCCGCAGGTTTGGGATTCAGGACTGGATCCTTCTAATCACGGATACAAGTCTCCGGGGGTGGGGCGCAGTCACTCAGGGGGAAACCTTCCAAGGAAGGTGGTCAAGCCTTGAATCCAGCCTTCCAATAAACATTCCGGAACTAAGAGCCGTCTACAAAGGTCTTCTCCAGGCGGCTCATTTTCTTCGAGATCGAGCCATTCAAGTGCAGTCGGACAATGTAACAATGGTAGCTTACATAAACCGACAGGGCGGAACGAAGAGCAGAGCTGCAATGTCAGAGGTAACAAGAATCATCCTCTGGGCAGAAAAACACACATTGGCGCTGTCAGCAATCTTCATTCCGGGAGTAGACAACTAGGAAGCGGACTTCCTCAGCGGACACGATCTCCATCCAGGAAAGTGGGGACTCCATCCGGAGGTGTTCACGGAGTTAACAGATCTTTGGTGTGTACCTCAAATAGACATCATGACCTCTCATCTCAACAAGAAGCTTCGGCGGTATTGTTCCAGGTCGAGGGACCCGCAAGCAGTGGCGGTGGATGCCCTAGTGACTCCGTGGGTGTTCCAGTCGGTGTACGTGTTTCCTCCACTTCCACTCCTTCCAAGAGTTCTAAAACTCATAAGGAGAACAAGAGTTCAGGCAATCCTCATTGCTCCGGACTGGCCAAGAAGGGCTTGGTACGTGGATCTTTTGGATCTACTGCTAGAAGAGACGAGGCCTCTTCCTTTCGGGAGGACTTGCTGCAGCAGGGGCCGTTCGCTTATCAAGACTTACCGCGGCTACATTTGACGGCATGGAGGTTGAACGCCAGATATTAGCTCGGAAGGGCATTCTGCACAAGGTTATTCCTACCCTGATACAGGCTAGGAAAGGAGTAACGTCTAAACATTACCATTATATTTGGAAAAAATATGTATCTTGGTGTGAGTCCAAGAAGTTTCCTACGGTGGAGTTTCAACTGGGACGGTTTCTCCTCTTCCTGCAAGCAGGTGTGGATACGGGCCTGAGGTTGGGTTCCGTAATGGTCCAGTTTTCGGCCCTATCCATTTTCTTCCAGAAGCAATTGGCTTCCCTCCCTGAGGTTCAGACATTCCTGAAAGGGGTTCTGCACATCCAGCCTCCCTTTGTGCCGCCTATGGCACCCTAGGATCTTAACGTGGTGTTACAGTTCCTCCAATCAGATTGGTTCGAACCTCTACCGGAGGTTGAGGTCACGTTTCTCACGTGGAAGGTTGTCACTTTGTTGGCCTTAGCTTCTGCTAGACATGTGTCGGTGTTGGTGGCTTTGTCTTGTAAGAGCCCCTTCTTGATCTTCCATGAAGATAGAGCTGTGCTCCGGACATGTCAGCATTTCCTTACGAAGGCTGTGTCGGCATTTCATATCAACCAACCTATTATGTTGCCAGTTGCTACTGGCTCCTCATTTTCATCAAAGTCCTTGGATGTTGTAAGGGCTCTGAAAATCTATGTGAAGAGGATTGCCCGGGGTGTCTCGGCTTTACAGCTTTGCTGAGCGGCTACTTGGTCTGGGTCGAACACGTTTGCAAAGTTCTACAAGTTCGATACTTTGGCCGCTGAGGACCTGAAGTTTGGTCAATTAGTTCTGCAGGAGCCTCAGCGCTCTCCCTCCTGATCTGGGAGCTTTGGTACATCCCCATGGTACTAATGTGGTCCACAGCATCCTATAGGACATAAGAGAAAATATGATTTTGGTTACCTACCGGTAAATCCTTTTCTCTTAGTCTGTTGAGGATGCTGGGTGCCCACCCAGCGCTTCGTGATCCTGCAGTGGTTACTTTGTTCAGTACTGCTTAGTTCTTGATTTAGTACTGTTTTGTTACTTGGTTAAGTAATATTGTTCAGCCGTTGCTGAGGTCTCAAGCTGGTTAGCTTGATTTGCCTTGTATGTGTGAGTTGGTGTGAACCTCGCCACTATCTGTGTATAATCCTTCTCTCGAAGATGTCCATCTCCTCGGGCACAGTTTCTAGACTGAGTCTGGTAGGAGGGGAATACCTGTCTATACCCCATGGTACTAATGTGGACCCCAGCATCCTCTATGGACTACGAGAAAAATATTTACCGGTAGGTAATTAAAATACATATTTCTGCAGCAGGGTACACTGGGGTTCCACAGGGATAACATCGGGGTGTAGAGTTGAATCTTGATCCGAGGCACCAACAGGCTAAAAGCTTTGACTGTTTCCAGTATGCTTAGCGCCGCCTCCTCTATAACCCTGCCTCCGTGCACAGGAGCTCAGATTGTAAGTTGATGTCTGCAGTGCAGGCAGACAGTGCAGCCCTGAAAAGAGCTTTAATGAAGATAGAAGACTTCAAGGGCCGCAGCACAGGCACTTAAAAGTGCTATTTGTCAGGCTGACATATCGTGCTGCGGCTCCCTCACCTCCCACAGAGGCGCTGTATACTCCCGCACCATGGGTGCCGGGTACTTACAGCGGAGGGCTCCGGTTCTTCACCTAGGGCACACACACCTGCCGCAGCTTTACAGGATCGCCTGGCCACATCAAGGAAGGAGGTAAGAGGGTCCCCCAGACGGGACGCGCTGGAAATCGCGAACTGGCGCGATCTTTAGGAGACGGACCGTGCGTGCTGGCGTGGACACTGTGTCCTTACAGGGACCCCACTAGACCACCAGGGCAAGGGCACAGGTCGGATTACCTCATATTCCGTTTTACTAAGGCCCGCAGTACCCTGTGGTGAAGTCCAGCAAGGGGATAACGCTCTGACCTGTAGCCCCTCCCCCAGCCCCAGGCGCTATTTACTGCTAACGTTCCCGCACTGGAGCTGCTTCTCTCTCTCTCCCTCACTCCTGTCAGCGTTTGGGCGCCATTACACACATGCTGAGCTGACTTTGGGACTGCTGGGCAATGTCTCCTCTGTAAAGCCGCCTGGATCATCAGCGCTGTGCATTTACAGGACACTTAAGTATTCTACATGTCTTTAGAGAGTGTTAGTTAAGAACAAGTGCATACATTCAGGGTTATTTAGTACAAGTACCCTGTGATACACATCCAGTCTTTACTGTGCATTGTTATACAGGTTGAGTATCCCATATCCAAATATTCCGAAATATGGAATATTCCGAAATACGGACTTTTTTGAGTGAGACTGAGATACTGAAACTTTTGTTTTTTAATGGCTCAATGTACACAAACTTTGTTCAATACACAAAGTTATTAATAATATTGTATTAAATGACCTTCAGGCTGTGTATATAAGGTGTATATGAAACATAAATGAATTGTGTGAATGTACACACACTTTGTTTAATGCACAAAGTGATAAAAAATATTGGCTAAAATTACTTTCAGGCTCTGTGTATAAGGTGTATATGTAACATAAATGCATTCTGTGCTTATATTTAGGTCCCATCCCCATGATATCTCATTATGGTATGCAATTATTCCAAAATACGGAAAAATCCGATATCCAAAATACCTCTGGTTCCAAGCATTTTGGATAAGGGATACTCAACCTGTATCTCTATACCTACATAGCTTTACGGGTGTAGTATGGAAGGTAGATAGTAACTAGGTCAACAGTGTCTAGGTCGACCACTATTGGTCGACAGTAACTAGGTCGATAGGGTCTCTAGGTCGACATGGTCTAGGATTTTTTTATTTTTTTCTTGTGTCATTTTCTTCGTAGAGTGACCGGGAACCCCAATTAATGCACCGTGTTCACTCGCCATGCTTCGGGCAAGGTGCCTCGCTCAGCTACCGTTGTGCTCGGCACAGGTTACCGTTCCCAATTGTAGTCCACGTGCATCGTTAAGTATGAAAAGGTTAAAAAAAAAAGAAAAAAATTGTGAAAAACTCATGTCGACCTTTTGACATGTCGACCTAGAACATGTCGACCTAGAAACCTTGTCAACCTAGTTACTGTCGACCAATAGTGGTCGATCTAGATAGTGTCGACCTAGTTACTGTCGACCTAGAGACCGGATCCCAGCCTTACTTGGTAGTGCAGTTACTTAGTATTGCTAGTCCAGTGCAGTTTTATTGTTGACTGTCTTAATTTCTGCATTGTACATGTGACTGTGTGTGTGCCAATAGCTGCTGTGTGATTTCCATTCCGTGTATCTCACATATACTGCTATCCCTATATTTTGAACCCTGAGGGGGGCTATGTGCTTCAGTTTTTTCATATGATCTAGTGTTTTACAGGATATACTCCTTTGGAATTTTTCTCTGTGTTTTACAGTCACCATATACTGTACCTCTTAAATCCTCTGTGTGCTCTGCTTGCAGTCACACTATACAGGGGGATTTTTCTCAGGTACTTTGTCTGCTAATATTGTACTATTTCGCCCTATGGTTACGCTTTCATATCATGTCAGCTAAACAGGGTGATAATTATATGGCTGACCCTCAGGGGCGTCTCTAGAGAGGAGGGGACCCATGTGCAGACTCCGTATGTGGGCCCCCTCCTCTCCCGTAGCCGTCGCACCGCTGCTAGCACTCTGAGCGCTGTAGACTCTGAAAAATGGCCGCCACGCCATTTTTTCGGAGTCCTGCGCATGCGCTGTAGACTCTGGCACTGTGCCAGAGTCTCTAGTGGTCATTGCGCTAGCAGCGGCGCGACGGCTATGGGAGAGGAGGGGGCCCACACACGCTCAGCGATGGACTCTGGAATGGTAAATATAGGAGAAATGGGTGCAGTGTGTGTGGTGTGGGCCCCCCCTGGACTAAGGGGCCCGTGTGCACCGCTCACACTGCACCCATTATAGATAAGCCAGTGCTGACCCTGCACTCTGCAGTGCTAATGCCATAGATCTCTCTGAGGAAAATATTGCAGCTGAGGGTTCAGGTACTGGGGGTTTTATACCCCTCAGTCAGTCTACAACAACGGAGGCAAATCATGACCGGCCGTGGGCTACATTTTCTAATTTACTGACTACGCTTGTAACTAGACTTGCGCCCCCTATGGTACCTCCTGTGCCATTACAGCCACATATTGTCCCTGCTGTTAATCCGCCATGGACAGATACTCTGTCCTCTCAGTTACAGCAATTAAATCAGTTTTTGGCCAAGCAAAATTATAACCCTTGCCCGCCTAAACTCAGGGGTCTTCAAAACGGGCCATTACTTCCTCAAAATCCACTCATGTTTCAGATACTTCATCTGATGAAGATGGCGCATATCTGACCCCTCAGACACTGATGCAGATGCTTCTGATGGGGAGTCTACGACACAGGTGGATGTCCCTGACCTCTTGGATGCTATCAGGTTGATTCTTCAAATTGATGATGAAGAACCCCCAGCTACCTCTAAGAAACCAGATAAGTTCAAGCGTCAGAAGGTTACTAAATTAGTTTTGCCCCATTCTGACCACTTAGTTGACATACTTCAGGAATCTTGGGAGTATCCAGGAAATAAATTCTCCCTGTCTAAAAGGATGCTGGCTCGTTATTCGCTCGCTACAGAGTTAAGTAAAAATTGGGAAGCACCGCCACCGGTGGACTCACAAGTGACAAATCTGGTGGTGTCCCCTGCTCTGCCTGTCACTACCGTCACCTCTCTGAAGGAACCGATGGATAAACAAGAGGAGGGTTGCTTGAAGTCTATTTACACTCTTGCTAGAGCTGTGCATAGGCCTACTATTGCAACCTCTTGGGCTGCAAAAGCTATAGAGGCCTGGGTACAGGAAGTTGAAGCTCAACTAACGTCTAATTTTCCTGATAATGCTAGACAGTGTCTTTCATACATTATTACAGCCTCTTATTATATACAGGAGGCGGCATCTGATGCAGGTATCCTAGCTGCCAAAGCGTCTACTACGTCTATTCTGGCTCGCCGGATCCTCTGGTTGCGGTCCTGTTCTGTAGATCTGGACTCTAAAAAGACCTTGGAGGTGATCCCTTTTAAGGGATACTTTTTGAGGAAGACCTCAATAAGATTGTTGCTGATTTAGTATCTGCTAAGACTGCTTGTCTACCTAGTACTACTCCTTCATCTCTGAAGGCTAAGAGTACTGCCTTTCATGCCTTTTAACCTCCAGGTAAAGCAAAGGGTCAGGCGTACCCGAAACAGGCTTGCACTTCCAAATCCACTAAGCCCAAACCTAAGCGTGCCTGGGCTGCCCGTCAGCCTGCTTCCAAAACAGACAAGCCTGCTGCATGACCGGGCTGGCCTCCCCCTGGGGGATCCCAGGGTGGGAGGCTGATTTCTACGATTTGCTCAGGTATGGCTATAGACCACTTCGGACGCCTGGGTAAGGGAAGTCGTCGCTCACGGATACGCCATCTCTTTCAAGAAACGTCCCCCTCACCAGTTTTGCTTGACGAACATCCCTACGGATCCGGTAAAAGCAAAGACTCTCCATCTGGTGGTGCAGTCCCTGCTGGACACGGGAGTGATAGCGCCGGTGCCTCTATCTCAGAGAGGCAGGGGGTACTATTCAACGCTGTTCCTAGTCGCGAAGCCAAATGGTTCTTCCCGGCCCATTCTCGACCTCAAGTCTTTGAACAAATTTGTGAAAGTTTCCAAATTCCGTATGGAAACTCTTCGCTCTATTGTTCTGGCTTTGGAGCCCAAGGACTATATGGTATCACTGGATATACAGTACAAGATGCTTACCTGCATATACCTATTGCAGTATCGCATCAGCAATACCTGCGGTTTGCTGTTGGCAACCTGCATTTTCAATTCCAGGCCTTACCTTTTGCTCTGACCACGGCTCCAAGAATTTTCACCAAGGTCATGGCGGTTATGACGGCTCTACTCTGCCGTCAGGGTATCAGGATCCTGCCATATCTGAACGACTTGTTGATCCTGGCGAACTCTCCAGAGGTTCCCCTCTGTCATCTGGAACTGACTGTCCAATTCCTGCAAGCCCAAGGGTGGCTCATCAGCTGGAAGAAATCTTCCCTGGTCCCTGCTCAGAGCATGGTGCACCTGGGAGCACTATTGGACACCCACAACCTGCGGGTGTTTTGTCTCCGGAGAAGGTACTGAAACTTCAGGACAAGATAAGATGCTTCTCGTCCACGTGTGTCGATACACTCAGCGATGCAAGTACTAGGCCTCATGGTGTCAGCTTTCAACATGGTGGAGTATGCTCAATTTCATTCACCCACTCTGCAGAGGTTAATACTCTCCAAGTGAGATGGCCTGCCTCACCAGATCAGGACTCACATGATCTCTTTGACTCCAGAGGTCCGCCTGTCACTGAGCTGGTGGCTACAGGACCAACAATTGAGCAGGGGTCGTCCCTTCTGGATCTCCAATTGGGTCCTTCTGACGATGGATGCCAGTCTGCGGGGTTGGGGCGCGGTGTTGGAGCAACACTCTCTTCAGGGTCGGTGGACCAGGGAGGAATCTCTCCTCCCGATAAACATTCTGAAATTGCGGGCAGTGTTCAATGCGTTGACACTAGTCCTGCCTCTGGTATATAACAGGCCTGTTCAAGTACAGTCGGACAACCCCACCACGGTCGCGTACATAAATCATCAATGCGGCACTCGAAGCCGCATGGCAATGTTGGAAGTGTCCAGAATTCTTCATTGGGCGGAACGCCATCTGCCAGCCATATCGGCAGTGTTCATTCCGGGAGTCCTCAACTGGGAAGCGGACTTCCTCAGTCGTCAGGACGTACACGCCGGGGAGTGGAGTCTGCATCTGAAAGTCTTTCAACTCCTAGTGGAGTGGGGCCTACCAGATGTAGACCTGATGGCGTCTCGACACAATCACAAGGTTCCGGTCTTCGGAGCGAGGACAAGGGATCCTCAAGCAGCGTTCATGGACGCACTGGCAATTCCATGGAACTATTGGCGGCCGTACGTGTTCCCTCCGGTGTCACTTCTGCCCAGGGTGATAAGGAAGTTCAAGCAAGAATGAGGAATGCTACTTCTAATCGCTCCAGCATGGCCCAGACGGCATTGGTTCTCAGACCTGCAGGGTCTCTCTATAGAGCGTCCTCTTCTGCTTCCGCAGCGCCCAGACCTCCTCGTTCAGGGCCCTTGTGTATACCAGGATTTGACCCGGCTGGCTTTGACCGCGTGGCTCTTGATACTTCGGTACTGAGGGCCAAAGGTTTTTCTGAGGCGGTCATTCAAACTATGTTGAAGGCCCGTAAACCGGCTTCTGCTCGGATTTATTATAGGGTCTGGAATTTTTATTTTGCTTGGTGTGCAACTAATAATTATGAAGCATACAAGTTCAGTACGGCCAAACTTTTGGCTTTCCTGCAACAGGGCCTGGACTTAAGCCTTTGTCTGGCCTCCCTCAAAGTTCATATTTCTGCCTTGTCGATTTGGTTTCAGAGAAAAATTGCGATCCTGCCCGATGTTCATACATTCACTCAGGGTGTTTTATGGATTCAACCTCCCTATGTTCCGCCTGTGGCTCCTTGGGATTTGTCGGTGGTTCTGGATGCCTTACAAGAGTCTCCGTTTGAACCTCTTGAGTCTGTGGAACTTAAGTGGCTTACTCTTAACGTCTTGTTTTTGCTGGCTATTGCCTCTGCTAGACGGGTGTCAGATTTGGGTGCCTTGTCCTGTCGGTCACCCTTTCTGATTTTTCACCGTGACGGGGCCGTTCTTAGAACTCGCCCTGGTTATCTGCCTAAGGTGGTGTCATCTTTTCACCTTAGATTGTGGTTCCGGCCTTTTCCTCTCCAGATTTATCTTCCAAAGAGCGGTCTTTGGATGTGGTATGGACTCAGGGCCGTCTTAACAGCAGTGTAGGCCCCTGGGCACAGCAATGCACTGGGCCCCCTACCCATCCTCCAGCGGTAGGGATGGGGGGTGTTATCAGCACAGCTTTGATGTCCCGCGGACGGTAGGGGATGTTCTATCTTCCTCTCAGCATGTAGGACCTGGAGCAGTAATTTCTGCTAATTACTCCTTTACTGCACAGATGGGGCTAAACTGTAGAAGGGGGCATTGGGCTGAATGAACAAGCCCTGGTACATGACTTCTAGGGTGGTAGGGGGTGTTTAATACGTACGGTAGGGATGGAAGTGGCGTGGGCTTAATATTTATAATTTTCCGGTGGGAGGGCAGCTTGCTTAACTGCAGATATCTCAAGTTCCTAAAAATATATTTCTTAGCATTGAATGGGATAAAAAAAAACTAGAAAGTCCCACCTTTCAGAAGGTTCTGGGGACTTGGGGATCAGAGTTCAGGAGCCAGAGCAATTCACCAACGAAAATCTAAAACGGCATATTAGGCGTGTGGAGCTGGAGCAGGGACCAGCTGCTTGAAGGCTTATATCTCTCATTCGGGGCATAGTAGTGACAAGCTGCCAGTATCCACTGACAGGGGAGAGTCCCAGCTTTTGGATTATACCCTCAGAAATACTCTAAGTCAGACAAAACCCGAGATATCTGGCTGGGAAGAGAAATTAACAGGCTTGGTTGGGGACCACTGCTTTCAGATATCTCCGGTTCCACAGGGCAGATTTTCAAAAATCTGGTACGCTGAATATCAGGAACGGAACACAATGTACAGAGAGCCAACGTAAAAAATAACAATGTTTATTTGTAAAACATATAAAAAGATTAATTATCATATGACCGGTGAATAATATGTATATATAAAGAACATTCACTAGACGTGAACTGGTGGTCTGTTGTAATAACTCAGCTTTTTGGGGTGAGAAGTTCCGTGTTCAACTAGTTAAATCATTGATAAGTACCAGGTGTATTAGTGGAATCCTTGTAAATTCAAAGTCCCTCAGTGGAAAATGAGATTCAATACCTTTCCAAATGGGCTGGTGAGAGCCGAGCGTCCTCGGCTTCAATGTCCTGCAATGCCCATATACGCTGTGCAGCGGAAAGGAGGAGACCGTCTCTCTCACAACCCGGTCGTGGCGGCGTACTTGCTGAAGCCGCTGATGTCGGATGCTGTAGACGGAGGGTGCAGCGGGGACCAAGGAACACCTGGAAAAGTTCACCTGAGCTGAGTACGGATAGGGGCGGGTCCTGACGCGTTTCGTCACGTTCACGTGACTTTCTCGAAGGTAGATGACCTACCTCATCTACCTTCGAGAAAGTCACGTGAACGTGACGAAACGCGTCAGGACCCGCCCCTATCCGTACTCAGCTCAGGTGAACTTTTCCAGGTGTTCCTTGGTCCCCGCTGCACCCTCCGTCTACAGCATCCGACATCAGCGGCTTCAGCAAGTACGCCGCCACGACCGGGTTGTGAGAGAGACGGTCTCCTCCTTTCCGCTGCACAGCGTATATGGGCATTGCAGGACATTGAAGCCGAGGACGCTCGGCTCTCACCAGCCCATTTGGAAAGGTATTGAATCTCATTTTCAACTGAGGGACTTTGAATTTACAAGGATTCCACTAATACACCTGGTACTTATCAATGATTTAACTAGTTGAACACGGAACTTCTCACCCCAAAAAGCTGAGTTATTACACCAGACCACCAGTTCACGTCTAGTGAATGTTCTTTATATATACATATTATTCACCGGTCATATGATAATTAATCTTTTTATATGTTTTACAAATAAACATTGTGATTTTTTACGTTGGCTCTCTGTACATTGTGTTCCGTTCCTGATATTCAGCGCAGCCGCTTGTTCTTTTTCTATGCCCCACCACAATACTACACATAGTATTCCGGCAAGCGCAGACTATCAGGAACCATAAAATTGTGATTTTTTTTAATCCTACGAAACACGTATTAGTTTTCATTGTTATTTGATGATTAGGCGCTCGTTTGTTGCAGTTTTTTGTTCTGGTCTTCAAAAATCTGGTACCCCTGGAAAGAGGGGACCCTCAGCTATCAGCCTAGGGCCCTTGTATTCCTGGGGCCCTTGGGCAAGAGCCCATTGAGCCCATATGAAAAGACGGCCCATAATGGACTCTCCGTATTTATGTGAAGAGAACAGCTTCGCTTAGGAGATCTGATTCTCTCTTTGTCCTTTTTGGTTTTCACAACCGTGGCTGGCCTGCTATTAAGCAGACCTTGGCCAGATGGATCAGAATGGTGATTACACTTGCTTATGTACAGGCTGGCATTCCAGCCTCTGCTACCATCAAAGCCCATTCTACTCGGTCTGTTGGACCTTCTTGGGCGGCTCGCCATGGTGGGACCCTTGAATAATTGTGCAAGGCGGCTGCGTGGTCCTCAGTGAACACGTTCATAAGGTGCTATGCCTTCGATACTTATGCCTCCTTTGGACGCCGGGTTCTTGTGCCCGCTACAGCGCTTCCTCTCCAATGAGGAACTGCTTTAGGACATCCCCAATGTTATCCCTGTGGAATCCCAGTGTACCCCGCTGCAGAAAAAGAGATTTAAGGTAAGAACTTACCTTTGTTAAATCTCTTTCTGTGAGTTACACTGGGTTCCACAGGGCGCCCACCATGACACACTTATCTTCTTTGGGTTTGTATGGCATTAGCCGCTTATACCTTCTCCTGTCGCGAGAATGTGGTGTATGTGGCTACTAACTGTTGTCGTCTCTTTTGCCTGCTACTGCATTGGACTGGTTAACAAAACTGAGCTCCTGTGCACGGAGGCGGGGTTATAGAGGAGGCGGCACTAAGCATCCTAGGAACAGTCAAAGCTTTTAGCTTGTTGGTGCCTCGGATCAAGATCCAACTCTACACCCCGATGTTATCCCTGTGGAACCCAGTGTACCTCGCAGAAAGAGATTTAACAAAGGTAAGTTCTTACCATAAATCTACTTATCTCACACAGGTTGCTATCCCTATATTCTGTACCCTGAAAGGGGCTAAGTGCATCAGGGTTCTCATATAATACAGTGTTTCACAGGATATACTATTTTTAGTATTTTTCTCTGTGATATTCAGTCACCATATACCTCTTAAATTCTCTGTTTGTGCTCTGCTTGCAGTCACACTATACAGGGGATTTCTGTCAGGTACTTTGTCTGCTTATATTGTACTGTTACGCCCTAAGGTTACGCTTTCACATAATGGGGGTCATTCTGAGTTGATCGCTAGCTGCCATTGTTCGCAGCGCAGCGATCAGGCTAAAAATCCCACTTCTGCGCATGTGTATGGTGCGCACTGCGCACGCGCAACGTACTTTCACAAAAGCCGATGCAGTTTTACACAAGGTCTAGCGACGCTTTTCAGTCGCACTGCTGATCGTTGAGTGATTGACAGGAAGTGGGTGTTTCTAGGTGATAACTGGCCGTTTTCGGGGAGTGTGTGTAAAAACGCAGGTTTGCCAGATAAAAACGCAGGAGTGGCTGGAGAAACAGGGGAGTGGCTGGCCGAACGCAGGGCGTGTTTGTGACGTCAAAACAGGAACTAAATAGTCTGAAGTGATCGCAAGGTAGGAGTAGGTCTGCAGCTACTCTGAAACTGCACAAATTTTTTTTGTAGCAGCGCTGCGATCCTTTCGTTTGCACTTCTGCTAAACTAAGATACAGTCCCAGAGGGCGGCGGCTTAGCGTTTGCACTGCTGCTAAAAGCAGCTAGCGAGCGATCAACTAGTCGGAATGAGGGCCAATGTCAGCTAAAAAGGCTGGTAAATCAATGGCTGACTCTGTACCATGCAGTGCTGATGCCACAGATTTTTCGGAGGAAAACATCGCAGCTGTGGGTTTAGGTGCTGGGGGTTCTATACCCCCCAGTCAGTCTGCAGCAACAGGGGCACATCAAGACCCACCTTGGGCTGCTTTCTCTAATTTACTGACTATGCTAGTTACTAGACTTGCGCCCCCTGTGGGATTTCCTGTGCCATTACAGCCACATATTGTCCCTGCTGTTAATCCGCCATGGGCAGATAATCTAATCGGGCCATTACTTCCTCACAATTCACACATATTTCGGATACTTCATCTGATGAAGATGACGCATATACTGACCCTTCAGACACTGATGCAGATGCTTCTGATGGGGAATCTATGACACAAGTGGATGTTCCTGACCTCTTGGAGGCTATCAGGTTGATTCTTCAAATTGATGATGACAAAGAACCTCCAGCTACCTCTAAGAAACCAGATAAATTCAAGCGTCAGAAGGTTACTAAATTAGTTTTACCTCATTCTGACCACTTAGTTGATATACGTCAGGAATCCTGGGAATACCAAGGAAAGAAATTCTCCCTGTCTAAGAAGATGCTGGCTCGTTACCCCCTCGCTGCAGAGTTAAGTAAAAATTGGGAAACACTGCCGCCATTGGATTCACAAGTCGCGTGTCTGGTGGTGTCATCTGCTCTGCCTGTCACTACCGTCACCTCGCTGAAAGAACCGACAGATAAGCGTGTGGAGGGTTGCTTGAAGTAAATTTACACCCTTGCAGGAGCTGTGCATCGGCCCACTATTGCGGCTTCTGGGGCTGCAAAAGCTATTGAAGCCTGGGTTCAGGAAGTTGAAGCGGAGCTACCGTCTGATTTTCCTGATAATGCTAGACAGTGTCTTTCGTATATTATTACAGCCTCTCATTATATTCAGGAGGCGACATCTGATGCAGGTGTCCTGGCGGCCAAAGCGTCTACTACGTCCATTCTGGCTCACAGGATACTCTGGTTGCGGTCCTGGTCTGTTGATCTGGACTATAAAAAGACCTTGGAGGGAATCCCTTTTAAGGGAAACATACTGTTTGGGGAAGATCTCAATAAGATTATTGCTTACTTAGCATCCGCTAAGACTGCATGTCTGCCTAGTACTTCTCCTTCTTCTCCGTAGGCTAAGAGTACTTCCTTTCGTTCCTTTTGACCTCCAGGTAAAGCAAAGGGTCAGGCGTACCCGAAACAGGCTCGCACTTCCAAATCCGCTAAGCCCAAACTGTTATGCACACCAGTGCCTGCAGGAATGTACTGGTGTTTGAACTGTTATGCAAAACAAATGGACTCACAGACAAACTGGGGAATATGACATAACGTACACAGAAGGTGATAGGGTAACAAAATACACACAAAGTGAACAGAGAAGCCCAGAGGCTAAGGAACTGGGTATCTCCCTTGTATTAGAACTGCTCAGATGTAAAAAGCAAGATGTTGTGTTTTAATACGTAGAGAACCCGAAATGCTGTTGCTAAGGGCAACAGCAAAACCCTAAAGGGTTACCAACGGGTGTGGCAGTAAACTCCTTGGTCAGAGATGGAATGATAGACACAAGGAGAGTCCCCACAATCCTGATTCTCACTTGCAGTGCACAGGTTTTAGCTTACTGCCACTAAACTGACCCCTGACACCTAGCACAGTGAGACAGGATTAGACAGGCAAGTCTTAGAATACAGCCGCAAACTTGCTAAGTTCACAGAGTAGTAACAGAACCCCAGCAAGCTAAACGACTGACTCCAGTCTTACTGCTAGGTCTGGATTGGCAGAGTGTAATACCAAATCCCCAGGCCTATTTGCAGTAAGCAACAAACAAATACAAAGCTACACAGTACTGGCTAACTTTCATGAACTGACTAACCAACAAAGATTCAGCAGCATCTGCTTACCCTGAAAAGAGGCCTTATAAAGCAGGTGCTGTCCACGCCCCACTCAGACCTCACAGACTGTGAGCACAAAAACCAGCACCGGATCCCCTGCCGTGCACAGAGCCTATAACCACTGCACAGCAAAAGACCCGAACCGGAGTATCAGCTGCGCTCAGGTTACTCCACTAGCACTTGTCTCCCGGTTGCCATGACGACGTGGCAGCACAGGGCAGGAGACCCTAACAGTACCCCCCCTCTGACGAGGGGTCAAAGAACCCCTACCACCGGGTTTATCGGGGAACTGCGAGAAGAAAGAGCGTATCAGTCTGGGGGCATGAAGATCACAACTGCGCACCCACGACCGCTCCTCCGGGCCATACCCCTTCCAGTGCACCAAAAATGACAGCCGACCCCGAACCACCTTGGAGTCAAGAATCCTTTCAACAGCAAACTCCCTCTGGCCACGTATCAGAAGAGGGGAAGGTCTTCCACTGGAAGAAGGATTACTAATCGCCCGTTTTAAAAGGGAACAATGAAATGTTTTATTGATACCCAAAGAACGGGGCAGATCTAACTGAAATGCCACCGGATTGATAACCCTGGTGATCTTATAAGGGCCGATGAACCGGGGCCCTAACTTATGAGATGGCTGTCTCAACTTCAAATTCTTGGTAGACAACCAGACGAAGTCTCCTAATTTGAAGCTGCAGGGTCTTTTCCGCTTATCAAAAACCCTTTTGGTCACTAATGACACAGACACAAGGGCTTTCTTCACTTTCCGCCAAATACCTCTAAGGACCGAAACCACAGAGGAACCACCAGGCGTGGAGTCCAGGGGGTCAAAAGAATTGGCCTTAGGATGATGCCCATACACACAAAGGAAGGGAGAGATCCCTGTAGCAGAGTGAGCCGCGTTGTTATAGGCAAACTCCGCCATGGACAGATGAGCAACCCAGTCAGTCTGACACTTGGAGACATAACACCCGAGGAACTGCTCCAAAGACTGGTTCACCCTTTCAGTCTGCCCATTAGACTGCGGATGGTAGCCTGACGACAAGCTGACAGAAATCTGGAGATCGGAACAAAATGCCCTCCAGAATTTGGCCACAAACTGGGATCCGCGGTCAGAGACCACATCAAGTGGCAACCCGTGGAGACGCACAACATGCAGCATAAATAATTCAGACAGGCGTCTGGCTGATGGCAGCCCAACCAGTGGAACGAAGTGCGCCATCTTCGAAAACCTGTCAACGACAACCCAGATGGCTGTCATCCCCGAGGATTTGGGCAAGTCCACCACAAAATCCATTGAAATGTGGGTCCATGGCTTAGATGGGATAGAGAGTGGATGTAATGGGCCAACAGGAACCCCTCTAGGAGTCTTATTTCGGGCACAGATGTCACATGCCCGAACCCACTGATCCACATCCTTAGCCACCGAGGGCCACCACACCGCCCTAGATAGCAACTCCCGAGTTCTGGCAATACCCGGGTGACCTGCCGACTTCTTGGCATGGAATTCCAGGAACACTCGCTGTCTTAACCTAGGAGGCACAAACAAAAGACCTACCGGAAGGTCTGGAGGAGCCTGCTCCTGTGCTCTAAGGACTAATGATAAGAGGTCCTGGGTAATGCCCACTTTAATACATGATGGGGAAACAATGGGCAACGGCTCCTCGGTGGTCTCCTGGATTGGAGCAAAACTCCGCGAGAGCGCATCAGCCTTGATGTTTTTTGACCCAGGGCGATATGTTATCAAAAAATTAAAGCGAGCAAAAAACAAAGCCCATCGTGCCTGCCTGGCATTGAGACGCTTCGCTGACTCTAAATATGCCAGATTCTTATGGTCAGTGAGAATTGAGACCACAAACTTAGCCCCCTCAAGCCAGTGTCTCCACTCCTCGAGTGCATCCTTAATAGCCAACAATTCCCGGTTACCCACGTCATAATTCATCTCGGCAGGCGAAAATTTACGGGAAAAGTAAGCACAGGGATGAAGGCGATTATCAGACACTCCCATCTGAGAAAGCACTGCCCCAATACCCATCTCAGAGGCATCCACCTCCACCACAAAAGGACGCTCTGGATCTGGGTGTCGCAGCACCTTGGCCGAAACAAATGCCCTTTTGAGACGGGCAAAAGCCGCTTTAGCATCACAAGACCAGTGAGCAACATCTGCCCCTTTCTTAGTGAGTGCCACCAAGGGCGCCACTATAGACGAAAATCCAGCGATAAATCGTCTATAAAAATTCGCAAAGCCCAGGAAACGCTGAAGCGCCTTCAAACTAGTGGGCTGCACCCAATCCAGGACTGCCTGTACCTTGGAACCCTCCATTTGGAAACCTTCTGGGGAGATAATATATCCTAGAAATGCGATTTGCTGAACTTCAAATTCGCACTTCTCCAGCTTCGCCCCAAGCCGGTGGTCTCTGAGTTTCTGGAGGACTAAGCGTACATGCTTCCGATGTTCCTCCAGGGAATGGGAGAAGATTAGGATGTCATCTAAGTATACAACTAAGAATCTATCCAAATATTCCCTGAGCACATCATTCATGAAATCCTGGAAGACTGCCGGGGCATTACAGAGCCCAAAAGGCATCACCAAATATTCATAATGCCCTGAGTGGGTATTAAAGGCAGTCTTCCATTCATCCCCCTCTCTTATTCGGATTAGATTGTACGCACCGCGTAGGTCAATCTTAGAAAAAATGGTGGCAGTACGAAGCTGGTCAAACAAGACCGAAATGAGAGGCAGTGGGTATGAGTTTTTAATCGTGATACGGTTCAATTCCCTGAAGTCGATGCAGGGTCGCAACGAACCGTCCTTTTTACCCACGAAGAAGAACCCCGACCCAACTGGAGACTGTGAAGGTCTGATAAATCCCTTAGCCAAGTTCTCCTGAATGTACTCTGCCATAGCCTGAGTCTCAGGACGTGACAGGGAGCACAACCTGCTCTTGGGAAGCTTAGCATTTGGCAACAAATCAATGGCACAGTCATAGGGGCGATGGGGAGGTAGTACCTCTGCAACTTTTTTGGAGAACACGTCCGCAAAATCTGCATAACACCCTGGCAATCCTGGCAAACTTAGCTGCGAGAGCCTGACTGGAAGGCTCAAGCAACTCCTGAAACAATCAGTACCCCAACTAAGAATCTCCCCAGAGACCCAGTCAAATTGAGGATTGTGGGCCCTTAACCAGGGTAACCCCAACACCAATGGGGCAAAAGTACAGACAGTCACATAAAAGGACAATTTTTCAGAGTGTGTGGCTCCAATAAACAAAGAAATCTGGCTAGTGCAAGAGGTAATTTTACCTTGGGATAATGGTTCCCCGTTTAACCCACAAATCTCAATTTCCGATGCCAAGGGTACTAAGGGAACAGAGTGTTTCAGGGCGAATTGGCGGTCCATAAAAACCCCGTCGGCCCCACTGTCCACAAAGGCCTCAGTCTTGACAGTTTGACCGAGGATCTTCAAGGTCACCGGAATGATAAAAGTCTTCTTGGGAAATTCTGACTTCTGGCCTGACAGGATATTTCCCATCACCCTCAGGCCCTGAAGTTTTCCGGCTTTTCTGGGCATGATACTACCACATGACCTTTATTCTCACAGTACAAACACAACCCCTGCTGTCTCCTCCGCATCTTCTCACGCGAGGAGAGGCGGGTAGCCCCAATCTGCATAGGCTCCTCAGAAAATTCCTCAGAGTCTGCGGTTCCCTTGGGAAGGAAGGAAATCTCAGTCTCCCTTTCAAGCCTACGCTCTCTCAGCCGTCTATCCACCCGGATGGATAACTGCATGAGCTGATCCAAGCTATCAGGCAAGGGATATTGTACCAGTTGGTCCTTTATCTGGTTAGAAAGACCTCTTCGGTACTGGTGTCTCAGGGCTGGGTCATTCCACTGGGTATCATGGGCCAACCTCCGAAACTCCGTACAGTAAACCTCAACTGGCCTTCGCCCTTGCTTAAGGATCGAAATCTGAGCCTCGGCTGAGGCCGTCTTGTCAGGGTCATCATACACCATGCCCAGTGCCGTAAAAAAAACATCAACACTTTTAAGCGACGGACAGTCAGGCTGCAACCCATATGCCCAGACCTGTGGGTCTCCTTGTAGCAAGGAAATCACTATGCCCACCCGCTGAATCTCTGACCCAGAAGACTGAGGCCTAAGCCGGAAGTATAGCTTGCAGCTCTCCTTGAAACAAAAGAACTGCGAGCGATCTCCAGAAAAACGATCCGGGAGATTTACTTTCGGCTCCTTAACCCCTGCAGGTGCTGCTGCTGCGGGAGCTCCGCCAGCAGCCTGGGAGGTGTGCATTTTAATGGACAAATCATTAAATTGTCGAGTCAGGACCTGCACCTGATCGACCACCTGTTGCAACGTATTTTGAGGGGTATGCTCCATATTCCCACAAAATTTCAACAGGAGTATTGGGCTGCTGAATATGTTATGCACACCAGTGCCTGCAGAAATGTACTGGTGTTTGAACTGTTATGCAAAACAAATGGACTCACAGACAAACTGGGGAATATGACATAACGTACACAGAAGGTGATAGGGTAACAAAATACACACAAAGTGAACAGAGAAGCCCAGAGGCTAAGGAACTGGGTATCTCCCTTGTATTAGAACTGCTCAGATGTAAAAAGCAAGATGTTGTGTTTTAATACGTAGAGAACCCGAAATGCTGTTGCTAAGGGCAACAGCAAAACCCTAAAGGGTTACCAACGGGTGTGGCAGTAAACTCCTTGGTCAGAGATGGAATGATAGACACAAGGAGAGTCCCCACAATCCTGATTCTCACTTGCAGTGCACAGGTTTTAGCTTACTGCCACTAAACTGACCCCTGACACCTAGCACAGTGAGACAGGATTAGACAGGCAAGTCTTAGAATACAGCCGCAAACTTGCTAAGTTCACAGAGTAGTAACAGAACCCCAGCAAGCTAAACGACTGACTCCAGTCTTACTGCTAGGTCTGGATTGGCAGAGTGTAATACCAAATCCCCAGGCCTATTTGCAGTAAGCAACAAACAAATACAAATACAAAGCTACACAGTACTGGCTAACTTTCATGAACTGACTAACCAACAAAGATTCAGCAGCATCTGCTTACTCTGAAAAGAGGCCTTATAAAGCAGGTGCTGTCCACGCCCCACTCAGACCTCACAGACTGTGAGCACAAAAACCAGCACCGGATCCCCTGCCGTGCACAGAGCCTATAACCACTGCACAGCAAAAGACCCGAACCGGAGTATCAGCTGCGCTCAGGTTACTCCACTAGCACTTGTCTCCCGGTTGCCATGACGACGTGGCAGCACAGGGCAGGAGACCCTAACACAAACCTTTATGTGCCTGCTTCCAAAACAGACACGCCTGGTGTATGACGGGACGGGCCTCTCCCTGGGGATTCCCAGGGTGGGAGGCCAACTTCTACGGTTTGCCCAGGTATGGGTACAGACCACTTCGGACACTTGGGTAAGGAAGTCGTCTCTCACGGATACGCCTTCTCTTTCAAGAAACGTCCTCCTCGCTTTGCTTGACGAACATTCCCTCGGATCTGGTAAAGGCAAAAACGCTACATTTGGTGGTACAATCCCTCCTGGACACAGGAGTGATAGTGCCGGTGCCTCTGTCCCAGAGAGGTAGGGGGTATTATTCAACGCTGTTCGTAGTCCCTAAACTGAATGGGTCTTCCGGGACATTCTCAACCTCAAGTCTTTGAACAAATTTGTGAAAGTTTCCAAATTCCGTATGGAAACTCTTCGCTCTGTTGTTCTGGCTTTGGAGCCCAAGGACTATATGGTAGCCCTGGACATACAGGATGCTTACCTGCATATACCTATTGCAGTGTCGCATCAGCAATACCTGTGGTTTGCTATTGGCAACCTACATTTTCAATTCCAGGCCTTACCTTTTGGTCTGACCATGGCTCCAAGAATTTTCACCAAGGTCATGGCGGTCATGACGGCTCTGCTCCACCGTCAGGGTATCAGGATCCTGCCGTATCTGGATGACTTGTTGATCCTGATGAAATCTCCAGAGATCTCCTTCGTCATCTGGAACTGACGGTCCAATTCCTGCAAGCCCAAGGGTGGCTTATCAACTGAAAGAAATCTTCACTGGTCCCTGCTCAGAGCATGGTGCACCTGGGAGCACTATTGGAAACCCACAACCAGCGGTTGATTTTGTCTCCAGAAGAGGTACTGAAACTTCAGGACAAGATAAGATGCTTCCTATCCCGCCCACGTATGTCGATACACTCGACGATGCAAGTACTAGGCCTCATGGTGTCGGCTTTCGACATGGTAGCATACGCTCAATTTCACTCCCGCCCGCTACAGGGGTTAATCTTTTCCAAATGGGACGGCCTGCCTCACCGGATTAGGACTCGCATGATCTCTTTGACTGCCTGTCACTGACCAGGTGGCTACAGGACCAGCAATTGAGCAGGGGTCGTCCCTTCTGGATCTCCAACTGAGTCCTTTAACTGCGGATGCCAGTCTGCAGGGTTGGGGCGCGGTGTTGGAGCAACACTCTCTTTAGGGTCGGTTGACCAGGGAGGAATCTCTCATTCTGGAATTGCGGGCAGTGTTCAATGCGTTGACACTAGCTCTGCCTTTGGTACAGAACAGGCCTGTTCAAGCACAGTCAGACAATGCCACCACGGTGGCGTACAGAAATCATCACTTCAATAGGCGGAACGCCATCTGCCAGCCATATCGGCAGTGTTCTTTCCGGGAGACCTCAACTGGTAAGAGGACTTCCTCAGTCATCAGGACGTACACGTCGTAGAGTGGAGCCTTCATCCGGAAGTCTTTCAACTCCTAGTGGACAAGTGGGGCCTACCAGATGTAGAACTGATTGTGTCTCGACACAATCACAAGGTTCCGGTTTCGGAGCGAGGACAAGGGATCCTCAAGCAGCGTTCGTGGACGCACTGGCAATTCCATGGAACTTTCGGCTGCCGTACGTGTTCCCTTCGGTGTCACTTCTGCCCAGGGTAATACGGAAGTTCAAGCAAGAAGGAGGAATACTATTTATAATCGCTCCAGCGTGGCCCAGATGGCATTGGTTCTCAGACCTGCAGGGTCTCGAGATAGAGCATCCTCTCCTACTTCCGCAGCGTCCAGACCTCCTCGTTCAGGGCCCTTGTGTCTACCAGGATTTGACCCGGCTTGCTTTGACAGCGTGGCTCTTGAAGCTTCAGTACTGCGGGCCAAAGGTTTTTCTGAGGCGGTCATTCAGACTATGTTGAAGGCCCATAAACCGTCTTCTGCTCGGATTTATCATAGGGTCTGGTATTCTTACTTCGCCTGGTGTGCGTCTAACAATTATGATGCATACACGTTCAGTACGGCCAAACTTTTGGCTTTTCTGCAACAGGGCCTGGACTTAGGCCTTCGTCTGGCCTCCCTCAAGGTTCATATCTCTGCCTTGTTGATATGGTTTCAGAGAAAAATTGCGATCCACAAAGAAGAAAAAATGGAAAGTGTAACTTATCCTGCGCTCGTCTTTTTCAAGTTCTCGTCAAGTTCATCAGAAAGTTAAGTATTAAAAAATTCTTTATCAACAATCCAAAACCACCAGAAGAAAGAGTAGATGGAACCCCATTTAGACCCAAATCCATTTTTAATCCATCCCATATGCGGGGTAATTTCCTAGAAACATTTTTGAAGTTGGTGTCAGACGATATTAAGGGCTTTGATAAACATCTACCCAAAAAGAATCTGACATATAAAGAACGGGAGGCCTTAAAAAGATTAAAGGAAAATGAAGATTTGATAATTAAACCCTCAGATAAAGGGGGGGGTATCGTCATCATGTCAAGGGAAGATTACGATGCAGAAGTCCTAAGGCAATTAGACGATAGACAAACTTATAAGAAATTACGCTCTGACCCTACAAAGGGTATAACAGATAAACTGGAAGTACTCTTGAGAAAGTATAGTGATTTGGGCCTCCTAGTAGAAAGAGAAGTGAATTTCCTTTTTAATAAAGAACCCACAATTCCGGTGCTGTATATACTGCCCAAGGTTCACAAAGATCCTTGTAAACCGCCGGGCAGGCCAATTGTATCCGGGATGGGATCTATAACGTCAAACTTATCAGAATACATTGACTTTTATCTGCAACCATTAGTGGCTAAATATCCCTCACATCTAAAAGATACAAGGGACTTCCTACAAACTTTAGATGGTATTAAGTGGGAAGATGGTTTTATAATGGTGGCAGCGGACGTAAGGTCGCTGTACACCATTATAGACCATAAAGATGGCCAAAAAGCACTTTCCACAGCCCTCAACCATAGCACTTTAGATCAAAACTTACAAGATTTTATTAAAGATGGGGTGCAATTTATTTTAGAAAATAACTATTTTTCTTTTAATAACACATTCTATGTACAACAGGTTGGCACAGCGATGGGCACCAGGTTCGCCCCAAGTTATGCGAATATCTTTATGGGGCAGTGGGAGGACGAAAAAATCTGGAACCACTGTCCCCATGGGGCGAGCCTGGTGTCCTGGAAAAGGTACATAGACGATGTGTTTTTTATTTGGAAGGGGGGAGCTGATAGTCTGGAAGAATTTTTTAATTATCTTAATACTAACGATATGAATATTTTTTTCACGTTTGATATTAATGAACAAACAATCAATTTTCTAGATGTAACGGTTTTCATAGAAGAAAATATGTTAAATACAAAAATTTTTATCAAACCAACCGATTCAGGGGCATACATCAAGTCCACCAGTTGTCATCATCCTAATTGGTTGGAGACAATACCAGAAAGTCAATTCAAACGACTTAGAAGAAATTGTACCAACGATAAAATTTATAAGGAACAGGCGGAAACACTAAGTAAAAAATTTGAAGCATCGGGTTACAATAATGATAGGATTGTTACCGCAAAAAATAAGGTAGCTGAAATAAACAGAAAAGATTTATTGAAATCAAGTTTCCAAGATGACAACAGAAAAAGTATTAATTATGAATGGGCGTTCATCACTTCTTTTAGCAGTCAACATAAGAGATTGGAGGGGTCAATAAAGAGACACTGGAAAATTTTACAGAAAGACCCGTTAATAGGGGACCTGCTTCCTCCAAAACCAAAATGCATATATAGAAGAGCGCCCAACATTAAAAATAAATTAGTAAAGAGTGCACACCCCCCAAAAAAAATGATGACCACCATAAAATCAAAAGGTTTTTTTCGTTGTGGGTTGTGTTTAGGATGCAAGGGGATACGTGGGAATGGGAGTAAAATCACGGAGGTTACTATCAATGGAACCAGGGCTGCAATCACAGACTTCATGACATGTAACAGCAAAAATGTAGTTTATGGCATGGAATGTGCATGTGGACTCTGGTACATTGGACGAACCTCTCGCCCCTTAAAAGTCAGAATAGGAGAGCATCTCCGCAATATCAAAAAGGGTTTAATTACCCATGCACTCTCAGAGCATTTTAGAACTTGCCATCAAGGTAATACCAACGCCATAAGACAATTCTGTGGTATTAAACATGTTAAAGGCAACTGGAGAAGAAATGATATTGCAACCCAGCTGGCCCAATCAGAAATGCAAACCATTTATGAATTGCGCACTTTAAAACCAGAAGGTTTAAATAGCGACTTTGAGATAAAATGGTTTCTTTAAAGGGGGAGAGAGGGCAGCATGCGTTTTACATTCATTCCGATATGCTAGATCTATATATTTATTGATTTTTAAAAAGTGTTTCAATGCTTTTAAGATTGTTTACTATTCATAATAGATGACATCACCGGAAGTGACGCCGCGGCACGGGTGATCGAGCAAATAAGATCAAAATGGTTTTTCCAACAAATAGGAGTTTTTACCACATGTGGACTTTCAGGAATGATAGAGCTACACGAGATTTAGAGGACACATAAACCTTTGAATGTTACTGTTATCCGGAAGCACCACAGGAAGTGACCGTCACTATGGAGACAACAAAACAAAAAGACGACACGGAAGTATCAGTTCCTATGGAAACCAAATACACGCCACATGGTGCCGAAGGAGGAAACAGCCGGGGATACAAAGAAACGTCACCTACCGCAAAGGACCATGGGACACGATAGGATCAACTGTGTATAGGGTCCAGGTGAGTAGGTGACGTTTTCATTGGTTATCAGACAATTTAAATATTAGGACGGAGGCAGCAGCATGACAAACTATACACCTTGAAAAAGACTCCTGTTTGGAGTAGAAACGCGTCGGTGGAAACGCACAGGAGCCGTGGAACGACACACGGGAGGACTTACCATTTGGTTCCAGTCATACGAGGAGTGAGGGGATTTCCGGGATCCTCCAAAACAAAAACCCGCATGCTGGTTTAGAACTGTTTTGACAGTTCTTTAAACATTGGTAATTATCCACCTATGATGTTTGCCCATGGGATTTCTGTGCAATATATTTTCAGTCAATCATTGCTGCTATGATCATGTATTTGAAATTTTAAAGTGTGATATATGAATTTTAATGTATTAAATTGTGCTTCACTATTATACATTTTCCTTCAATTTTTATGTTTCAACAAATCTACATTTGAGTATTTGACCATTACCAATGAAAAAGACGAGCGCAGGATAAGTTACACTTTCCATTTTTTCTTCTTTGTGGTATTTATGGTGAAGGGAGTAGGATCCTTCAGGAAAGTGTGTCTCTTCCAGCAGCTAGACTGCGCACTATCTGTTTCCCTTAAATTGTCTTTACTGCATACTTTGTTTTCCTTCATAAGGGTTTCGGTTGCTGCTGCAGTATGTTTAAGATTAGAGAAAATCGTAAAAATACATTTAATTATGTTTTCAGAGAGGATGGAGAAGTGGTCACTCTGGTGGACGAGAGTCTGGAGAGTGCCATGAAAAAGTTAGAGAAAGTCCTTTTAAAAGAAAATAGGATTTGGTGGGAGATGGTGACTCTGGAAAAGTACCTCTCCCACAAAATCATACCAAAGGGACTACGTATAGAAAAAACCCCATCCTTTTCCACACAAAATGAGGACTTCAAACGAGAGTGGGAGAAAATTTTAGACACTTGCGCTTTGGAGTTAATTAACCTCATTGTGTTAGACAGAAAGCAGGAATTGGTCAAACTAGAAACAGAGATAGAAAGTTTTAAGCTACTTATTCATCCTTTTGTAGGTCTGGCAGAATATAAAGATCTGGAAAAAAGGATTGAAATTAATTTAAAGAAAAATGAAAAAATCATTATTGACCGTAAAGTAAGGAAATTTAACAGAGACAAAAAGTTAGAATCTGACTCCACTCCTCATAACAATGAGACAGAGGAGGAAGAGGAGGAAGAAGAGGTAGGAGAAGAATCACTCAGTGAGAGTGATTTTTCTCCAAATAAAGTCAATTCACCACCTAAACAGGATATTTGGGAACATGGGAATATACGGAATAGAAATAGAGGCCCAAAAGAGGGACAGGATAAACTATATCGAGATCGTTTGATATCAAATAATTATACTGATCCACAGTTGAAACCTCTGCAACAGAGGAGATATCAAAGATCATATCGAGAAAGAATAAACATAAGGGATTTGAGACGGGAAAGAATTGAGAGACATGGGAGAGAAACCCATGTGGACAATTACACTTGGAGAGATAACAGGAGGGATGATCAATACAAAGGAAGAAATAGATATGAGATATTAGAACATCAGCATGAAGAACCCTCCCCTTTTTTTCACAGGGAACGACAACGGGGGTATATAAGATAAGAACTAGAGGAAAAAGAGGGGGAAAGAAAAGCAAAATTAAATATAAAACCAACAAGAAAAAGAATAAAGCTAAGAATAGAAATCGGTCCAAACCTAATGTTGTGATAAACAACACAACAGAAGGAAAGATCAAAATTTTTAATCTTAGTTCTCACAAATTGGAAAAAGATGAGATCTCGTTATTAGAAAAAGGGCTTAAATTTGCCCCATCTCTTCCCCTTAATAAATTTGAAACTTTTGTGGACCTAAACAAGTTCATCAGAAAGTTAAGTATTAAAAAATTCTTTATCAACAATCCAAAACCACCAGAAGAAAGAGTAGATGGAACCCCATTTAGACCCAAATCCATTTTTAATCCATCCCATATGCGGGGTAATTTCCTAGAAACATTTTTGAAGTTGGTGTCAGACGATATTAAGGGCTTTGATAAACATCTACCCAAAAAGAATCTGACATATAAAGAACGGGAGGCCTTAAAAAGATTAAAGGAAAATGAAGATTTGATAATTAAACCCTCAGATAAAGGGGGGGGTATCGTCATCATGTCAAGGGAAGATTACGATGCAGAAGTCCTAAGGCAATTAGACGATAGACAAACTTATAAGAAATTACGCTCTGACCCTACAAAGGGTATAACAGATAAACTGGAAGTACTCTTGAGAAAGTATAGTGATTTGGGCCTCCTAGTAGAAAGAGAAGTGAATTTCCTTTTTAATAAAGAACCCACAATTCCGGTGCTGTATATACTGCCCAAGGTTCACAAAGATCCTTGTAAACCGCCGGGCAGGCCAATTGTATCCGGGATGGGATCTATAACGTCAAACTTATCAGAATACATTGACTTTTATCTGCAACCATTAGTGGCTAAATATCCCTCACATCTAAAAGATACAAGGGACTTCCTACAAACTTTAGATGGTATTAAGTGGGAAGATGGTTTTATAATGGTGGCAGCGGACGTAAGGTCGCTGTACACCATTATAGACCATAAAGATGGCCAAAAAGCACTTTCCACAGCCCTCAACCATAGCACTTTAGATCAAAACTTACAAGATTTTATTAAAGATGGGGTGCAATTTATTTTAGAAAATAACTATTTTTCTTTTAATAACACATTCTATGTACAACAGGTTGGCACAGCGATGGGCACCAGGTTCGCCCCAAGTTATGCGAATATCTTTATGGGGCAGTGGGAGGACGAAAAAATCTGGAACCACTGTCCCCATGGGGCGAGCCTGGTGTCCTGGAAAAGGTACATAGACGATGTGTTTTTTATTTGGAAGGGGGGAGCTGATAGTCTGGAAGAATTTTTTAATTATCTTAATACTAACGATATGAATATTTTTTTCACGTTTGATATTAATGAACAAACAATCAATTTTCTAGATGTAACGGTTTTCATAGAAGAAAATATGTTAAATACAAAAATTTTTATCAAACCAACCGATTCAGGGGCATACATCAAGTCCACCAGTTGTCATCATCCTAATTGGTTGGAGACAATACCAGAAAGTCAATTCAAACGACTTAGAAGAAATTGTACCAACGATAAAATTTATAAGGAACAGGCGGAAACACTAAGTAAAAAATTTGAAGCATCGGGTTACAATAATGATAGGATTGTTACCGCAAAAAATAAGGTAGCTGAAATAAACAGAAAAGATTTATTGAAATCAAGTATCCAAGATGACAACAGAAAAAGTATTAATTATGAATGGGCGTTCATCACTTCTTTTAGCAGTCAACATAAGAGATTGGAGGGGTCAATAAAGAGACACTGGAAAATTTTACAGAAAGACCCGTTAATAGGGGACCTGCTTCCTCCAAAACCAAAATGCATATATAGAAGAGCGCCCAACATTAAAAATAAATTAGTAAAGAGTGCACACCCCCCAAAAAAAACGATGACCACCATAAAATCAAAAGGTTTTTTTCGTTGTGGGTTGTGTTTAGGATGCAAGGGGATACGTGGGAATGGGAGTAAAATCACGGAGGTTACTATCAATGGAACCAGGGCTGCAATCACAGACTTCATGACATGTAACAGCAAAAATGTAGTTTATGGCATGGAATGTGCATGTGGACTCTGGTACATTGGACGAACCTCTCGCCCCTTAAAAGTCAGAATAGGAGAGCATCTCCGCAATATCAAAAAGGGTTTAATTACCCATGCACTCTCAGAGCATTTTAGAACTTGCCATCAAGGTAATACCAACGCCATAAGACAATTCTGTGGTATTAAACATGTTAAAGGCAACTGGAGAAGAAATGATATTGCAACCCAGCTGGCCCAATCAGAAATGCAAACCATTTATGAATTGCGCACTTTAAAACCAGAAGGTTTAAATAGCGACTTTGAGATAAAATGGTTTCTTTAAAGGGGGAGAGAGGGCAGCATGCGTTTTACATTCATTCCGATATGCTAGATCTATATATTTATTGATTTTTAAAAAGTGTTTCAATGCTTTTAAGATTGTTTACTATTCATAATAGATGACATCACCGGAAGTGACGCCGCGGCACGGGTGATCGAGCAAATAAGATCAAAATGGTTTTTCCAACAAATAGGAGTTTTTACCACATGTGGACTTTCAGGAATGATAGAGCTACACGAGATTTAGAGGACACATAAACCTTTGAATGTTACTGTTATCCGGAAGCACCACAGGAAGTGACCGTCACTATGGAGACAACAAAACAAAAAGACGACACGGAAGTATCAGTTCCTATGGAAACCAAATACACGCCACATGGTGCCGAAGGAGGAAACAGCCGGGGATACAAAGAAACGTCACCTACCGCAAAGGACCATGGGACACGATAGGATCAACTGTGTATAGGGTCCAGGTGAGTAGGTGACGTTTTCATTGGTTATCAGACAATTTAAATATTAGGACGGAGGCAGCAGCATGACAAACTATACACCTTGAAAAAGACTCCTGTTTGGAGTAGAAACGCGTCGGTGGAAACGCACAGGAGCCGTGGAACGACACACGGGAGGACTTACCATTTGGTTCCAGTCATACGAGGAGTGAGGGGATTTCCGGGATCCTCCAAAACAAAAACCCGCATGCTGGTTTAGAACTGTTTTGACAGTTCTTTAAACATTGGTAATTATCCACCTATGATGTTTGCCCATGGGATTTCTGTGCAATATATTTTCAGTCAATCATTGCTGCTATGATCATGTATTTGAAATTTTAAAGTGTGATATATGAATTTTAATGTATTAAATTGTGCTTCACTATTATACATTTTCCTTCAATTTTTATGTTTCAACAAATCTACATTTGAGTATTTGACCATTACCAATGAAAAAGACGAGCGCAGGATAAGTTACACTTTCCATTTTTTCTTCTTTGTGGTATTTATGGTGAAGGGAGTAGGATCCTTCAGGAAAGTGTGTCTCTTCCAGCAGCTAGACTGCGCACTATCTGTTTCCCTTAAATTGTCTTTACTGCAAAAATTGCGATCCGCCTGATGTTCATACATACTCTTAGGGTGTTTTACAGATTCAACCTCCCTATGTCCCTCCTGTGGCTCCTTGGGATTTGTCGGTTGTTCTGGATGCCTTACAAGAGTCTCCGTTTGAACCTCTTAAGTCTGTAGACCTTAAGTGGTTTACTCTTAAGGTCTTGTTTTTGCTGGCTATTGCCTCTGCTAGACGGGTTTCAGATTTGGGTGCCTTGTCCTGTCGGTCACCCTTTCTGATTTTTCACCATGACTGGGCCGTTCTTGGAACTCGACCTGGTTATCTGCCTAAGGTGGTGTCATCTTTCCACCTTAGATTGTGGTTCCGGCCTTTTCCTCTCCAGGTTTATCTTCAAAAGAGCGGTCTTTGGATGTGGTACGGACTCTCCGTATTTATGTGAAGAGAACAGCTTCGCTTAGGAGATCTGATTCTCTCTTTGTCCTTTTTGGTTTTCACAACCGTAGCTGGCCTGCTAATAAGCAGACCTTGGCCATATGGATTAGAATGGTGATTGCACATGCTTATGTACAGGCTGAAAAATATAGAAAAGAATAGTGTATTACGCTAGATGTAATAATTGGTAGTTACAAATAGGTGTCTGCTTTGACTACACACAAATAATTAAAGGAACTTCTTGTTTGAATTATATAATTAAATTTAATAAAAATTACCACAAACATGACACAAAATTAAACCTACAGTTGTGCTCATAAGTTTACATACCCTAGCAGAATTTGTGATTTTCTGGCCATTTGTCAGAGAAAATAAATGATAACTCACAAGCTTTTCTTTCACTCACGGTTAGTGGTTGGGTGAAGCCATTTATTGTCAGACAACTGTGTTTACTCTTTTTAAATCATAATGACAACACAAACTACCCAAATGACCCTGATCAAAAGTTTACATACCCCAGTTCTTAATACCATACCGTGTATTGCCCCCTTTAACATGAATGACAGCTTGAAGTCTTTTGTGGTAGTTGTGGATGAGGCTCTTTATTTTCTCAGATGGTAAAGCTGCCCATTCTTCTTGGCAAAAAGCCTCCAGTTCCTGTAAATTCTTGGGCTGTCTTGCATGAACTGCACGTTTGAGATCTTCCTAGATTGGCTCAATGATATTGAGGTCAGGAGACTGAGATGGCCACTCCAGAACCTTCACTTTATTCTGCTGTAGCCAATGACAGGTCGACTTAGCCTTGTGTTTTGGATCATTGTTATGTTGGAACGTCCAAGTACGTCCCATGCGCAGCTTCCGGGCCGATGAGTGCAAATTTTCCTCCAGTATTTTCTGATAACATGCTGCATTCATCTTCCCATCAATTTTTACCAAGTTTCCAGTGTCTTTGTAGCTCACACATCCCCAAAACATCAGCGATCCACCGCCGTGTTTCACAGTAGGAATGGTGTACCTTTCATCATAGGCCTTGTTGACTCCTCTCCAAATGTAACGTTTATGGTTGTGGCCAAAAAGTTCAATTTTGGTCTCATCACTCCCAATGACTTTGTTCCAGAAGTTTTGAGGCTTGTCTCTGTGCTGTTTGGAGTATTGTAAGCGGGATGCTTTGTGGCATTTGCGTAGTAATGGCTTTCTTCTGGCGACTCGACCATGCAGCACATTTTTCTTCAAATGCCTCCTTATTGTGCATCTTGAAACAACCACACCACTTTTTTTCAGAGAGTCCTGTATTTCAGCTGAAGTTATTTGTGGATTTTTCTTTGCATCCTGAACAATTTTCCTGGCAGTTGTGGCTGAAATTTTTGTTGGTCTACCTGACCGTGATTTGGTTTCCACAGAATTCCTCATTTTCCACTTCTTAATTAGAGTTTGAACACTGCTGATTGGCATTCTCAATTGCTTGGATATCTTTTTTTATACTTTTCCTGTTTTATACAGTTCAATTACCTTTTCCCACAGATCCTTTGACAATTCTTTTGCTTTCCCCATGACTCAGAATCCAGACACATCAGTGCAGCACTGGATGAAAGATGCAAGAGTCTTTCAGGAGTCCAGAAACTCAGTGACCTTTTATACACACACACACTGATTACAAGCAATCAGATCACAGGTGAGGATGGTTACCTTTAGTAGCCATTCAAACCCGTTTGTGTCAACTTGTGTGCATGTTATCAGGCCAAAATCTCCAGGGTATGTAAACATTTGATCCGGGTCATTTGGGTAGTTTGTGTCGTCATTATCATTTAAAAAGAGTAAACACAGTTATTTGACAATAAATGGCTTCACCCAACCACTAGCCATGAGTGAAAGAAAAGTTTGTGAGTTATCATTCATATTCTCTGACAAATGGCCAGAAAATTACAAATTCTGCTAGGGTATGTAAACTTATGAGCACAACTGTATATGCACAATTGGTTAAAATCAATTCATATGTTACCACCACACTGATAAAGAGCGCACTGACTATGATAATAGCTATAAATAAATGGCAGCACTGTATCTTTGAGTCACTAAACAAACGCGCCTAGTCTGTTAATAAATGCAACAAATACTGCAACAATAGCCGATGCCTGTGAGAAAATAGTAACACAGTTTTGAGGAAGTCCCGATTAGTGACGGGCCGAAACGCATTGACGTCATCTCTCTGAGTTCCACCGACTGACAAAAGCACTAACAGAATCATCTGCTCGAGCACACCTGATCGAGCGCTCCAGCCAGCGGTCACAATTCAAGCGGCAGCCGAGCGCTAATACTAGCCCGCCAGCACAGCGGCAAGATCCGTATAACGTACATCAGCGGCGGTGCTCATTGCCATACATGCCACAAGTACAATCTCCGAGAACTTTGCTTTATTACCGGACACTTCCCGCTGGATCGGTTAATTACTACTACAGCATATCCCCTGAACTGGGATACCAGTAGCAGGAAGAAAAGAGAAACTGTGTTACTATTTTCTCACAGGCATCGGCTATTGTTGCAGTATTTGTTGCATTTATTAACAGACCAGGCGCGTTTGTTTAGTGACTCATAGATACAGTGCTGCCATTTATTTATACTGTAGCTAATTATCACAGTCAGTGCGCTCTTTATCAGTGTGGTGGCAACATATGAATTGATTTTAACCAATTGTGCATATAGGTTTAATTTTGTGTCATGTTTGTGGTAATTTTTATTAAATTTAATTATATAATTCAAACAAGCAAGTTCCTTTAATTATTTGTGTGTAGTCAAAGCAGACACCTATTTGCAACTACCAATTATTACATCTAGCGTAATACACTATTCTTTTCTATATTTTTCTCTGTGGTATTGGGGATTTTGCCAATCCTCCAGTGTTTGCAGCTGATGTTTGAATTAATTAACTAATTCATCTACTATACATTATATATTGGTCATTTGCGCCGGGAATTGGGGTGTTCTCACCTCTAGAAAATTGTTTTATGTACAGGCTGGCCTTCCAGCTCCTGCTACCATCAAAGCCCATTCTACTCGGTCTGTTGGACCTTCTTGGGCGGCCCGCCGTGGTGCGATCCTTGAACAATTGTGCAAGGCGGCTACATGGTCCTCAGTGAACACGTTCATAAGGTTCTATGCTTTCGATACTTCCACCTCCCAGGATGCCTCCTTTGGACGCCAGATTCTTGTGCCCGCTACAGTGCATCCCCTCCCATGACGAACTGCTTTAGGACATCCCGATGTTATACCCTGTGGAATACCAGTGTACCCCGCTGCAGAAATGGAGATTTATGGTATGAACTTACCATTGTTAAATCTCTTTCTGCAAGGTACACTGGATTCCATAGGGCGCCCACCGTGACGCACTTACCTTCTTTGGGTTTGTATGGCATTAGCCGCTGGTACCGTCTCCTGTCGTGAGAATGTGGTGTATGTGGCTAGTAACTGTTGTCGTCTCTCTTACCTGTTACTGCATTGGACTGGTTAACAAAACTGAGCTCCAGTGCCTGGAGGCGGGGATATAGAGGAGGCGGCACTAAGCATCCCGGGAACAGTCAAAGCTTTTATCCTGTTGGTTCTTACCATAAATCTCCTTTTTTTTTATTCTTTTTTTTTTTTTAATCAAGTATTTTTTCATTGTTTTTCAAGAAACGCAGGAAAACAAGAGAAACATAACAAAAACTAAGATGTGCGCATTGCATGTGTAAACATTGGCAGATCAGAGATGATAGCATGGATATACCCGATAATATATTTCGCACAAAACTAACACGTTATGGATAGAATTACATTAATTAAGTAGTTCAGATTTCAAATGAGGATACGAAGAAGTAATACAATTCACGTAGGATCAATAATCAGATAGAAATAGTCTTGCGTATCTAAATATTTCATAACAAGTCTACTTGCATGTATATATAGAGGCGGGTTCACTACGATATGCCGGCGGTCGGGCTCCCGGCGACCAGCATACCGGCGCCGGGAGCCCGACCGCCGGCTTACCGACAGTGTGGCGAGCGCAAATGAGCCCCTTGCGGGCTCGCTGCGCTCGCCACGCTACGGGCGCCACACTATTTTATTCTCCCTCCAGGGGGGTCGTGGACCCCCACGAGGGAGAATAAGTGTCGGTATGCCGGCTGTCGGGATCCCGGCGCTGGTATACTGTGCGCCAGGATCCCGTCAGTCGGCATACAGAAGACCACCCATAGAGGCAGGTCAGTGTGTGCCGAAAGTAAAGAGTTATTGAGCGAACCATAAACAGCAGAATTTAAGAGGTGGTATCAAGACTATACCGAGAGTTCTTCCAGAGGCCCCATACTTCATCATATATCGCTGGACATTTATGTTTAGTAGACATAAAACGCTCATGTGAAAGTGTAGTGTTAACTAATGCCACCCAGGCAGCAAAGGAAGGAGGGTCATGGGCCATCCAGGTATGGGCTATACATACAGGGACAATCTGAGAAGATTATTCACATAAAGAAGAAGGGGGGTATAGAGGGCTGTAAATCCAAGCCAAATATGAAAATACGTGGGTTCATTAAAGGAATCTGTATACCAGTGTTATATATGCAGTTCGTTATTTCATCCCAAAAGGCGGACACCCACGGACACAGCCAGAGGAGATGCCAGAAATCAGCAGCTGAAGCGGAGCACTTAGGGCAGGTATTGGATGCCGGACCTCCGATTTGAAACAGCTTGCTTGGGGTCCAATAGACCCTATGTAAAATGTACAGCTGGATATGTTGAAATCTAGCGTAGACTGTGGCCTCTGTTGGGGAACCAAGGACATGTTCCCACTCTTCATCATCAATCATGCCCAGATCTACTAACCATTTAGCGTGAATAGCACCTAAAGCATCGGTCCCAGAGGAGGAGAGGAGGAGTGGAGGAGGGAGTAGAGAAAAGAAACTTCCTTACGAGACGGCACAGTACGAACCAGTTTATGGACAGGGGATTCAGAGAGTTACGGAGCAGTACCCCCCACTGTGCAGTCAATGCATGACAGAGCTGTAACTATCAATAAAAACAATGTATAGGAATGAGACAAATAATCAAAAGAAAGAAGAACCCCATCTTGATAGAGTTGACCTATGCGGAAATTCCAAAAGAAATCCAACCAAAACTACCCTCCAGACTACTGGTTTCAGAGAAATTCATGTTGTTCCAGACGGGAGAGCAAGGGTCTACAGAGGGATCCCCTAATAGTTTCTCAACTGCTATCCATACCCTTCGGGCTGGTTGTATAAGCGAAGGGAGAGAAGAGAACGGGGAGCGTGCCAGAAGGAACTATAGTGTGGGAAAAAGTAAGTCCCGCCTTATCCAGAAGAGCCACAGGTAGGTTCCCATAGTCCCCAGTGGTAGACTGCTTTATTTTTACACTGCAGTTTAGATTTCAGTTTGGATACACACCACCCATATCTATGTCTCTCTGCACATGTTACACCTGCCCCTCCTGCACTGCAGCATGGTTTTGCCGAAGTGCACAGTTACAGTACTTGCTTTTTATTTGCTTTACTTCCTTATCAGCCCCTGTTGAGTAATAGATTCACCTGCACTATGCAGTATGCACTCTCCAGGGTGGCCGCCTTCTTACAGACGGGTCCTCCGCCAGCTTACCACCGAATGGGTCCTTCATGCAGCTGCATGGCGATTGTGACTAGCCATGTCAGCCTAGGACACGGTCGCTGGAACATACATACCATGCATTGCTTTGGAAGCTGGTGCCATTGCAGCAATCTAGTCACGGCTGCCTCAAATAGTTTATAAGATCAGAGAGGACACATCTGTATGTCATAGCTCTCTTGCCTAGTTTTGGTGTGTATAGAGTACAGATTCATCCTGTCCCCGTGCACTTACATACAGAGGGCGGTATTCAAATGATATATCACGTCCAATCTCCTTTCTAAAGTGATCCCCGTGAAAAGAATTGATTACCGCCCAGAATGTCTTTCTATGTGGAAAAAGAGGGAACATAGAGAAACTGCATTATTTTCTGCTTACAATGTGACAGGTTCTCTCTTAGTACATGTAGATTATCGTTGCAGCTGTTTGCAGGCCCGGTCGAGGAGATGGAAGCAAAAAGCACCATGTATTCTCTGTTATTTCTGGCAATCGGAGTTGTCAGTTTTGTGACATTTTTCCTTCAGGTTAGTATCCCATGTATCCTGCACCTGGCCTATTACTAGGGATGAGAGTGAGTAAACGGGGAGCGGCAATATTCTCTGGAGAAACAATTACATTAAGGGGTTGATGCTGAGTTGAATCATACTTGCCTACCCTCCCGGAATGGGCGGGAGGCTCCCAAAATTCGGGTGACCCCAGTGCCAGATTAAGGTCCACATGGGCCTGGAGCTGAGATTTATGAAGGGCCTATTGTGTGCCGCTGTGGGGGCTGGGACAATTGCTGCAGCAGAATGACTGATGTGGGGGTGTGACCAGTATGGTGGGTCTGTGGTCTACAGAGGGTGTGGCCTGTGCTGTGGGTGTGGCTATCGCTATGGAGGGCATAACTGGTGCACACCTTCAACTACTTTATAGTGGAGCTATAATAAGAAAAAAGTTGTGGGTTTTTTTGTGAAAGGGGCGATTTGTATTGTTTGACTTTTACTGAGTGCTAGAGTAGTTTAAATTAATATAAAAAGAAAAACATCCAAAATTGTTCACTGTTATTGCCATATTTATGTAAGTGTTCATCCCACATTTATAGCACTGTATTAAATTAATAAATTAACTGCCTTCTTAGCTGCCGTCTTTTTAGAAAATTAAAGAGCTGGAATGGCAATACTGGACCAGGGCGGTAAGGTTTAAAGCCCTGTACAAACTGTGCGATGCGCTCAATGAGCAACATCGCACATTATGTTCCCTCCACGCCCAGGCCACCCGACATGGGCATACACACTGTGCGATATTGCACAGTGACATCATGCCGTGCCCGAGCCATGCTTGCAGCTTTGGACGATAAGTCCAAATTGAGCTGCATGCACGGCCGACAGCGAGGGTCATTAACAACCCCCAGGAGCACGCATCAACCGACGCATGCAGCATACACACTGTGCGATATCACAAATTATATTGCTCAGAAAGGTGAAAAGTAGCAATATCGTCTGTTTTATGCACCTTAACTTACTGCATTGCAGATGTTCATGCGTGAGCTGGTTTGGGCTCTCAGTTTTATTTTTTAATTAAAAAATACAAATAAAATGTAAAAAAAAATCTTTAAGATTATAAAAAAAAACCTCAAAAAAATCTTTAGATATAAAAATATATTAAAACAAAGACAAATTTAAATTGTCATTGCCATCGATAGCGACTATAAATCAAGTAATTAGGCAGTGCAAATACCATTACAATACTAATTAAATAGACTTTACCATGCAAGTATTAACTTTTATTCAGACTTTTGTGTTTTTTATTATTATTATTATTATTATTATTATTATTATATTATTATTATTAGAGATAGCTAACAATTTTTTTTATTACCTTTAATGTTTATGGCAAAGAACAATTATGCCTTTGAAAGCTCTACCCCTTGTACATTGAAATTGCACTCTCTGAAAATATTCTTCATTTTCAACCTTTGTGTGATTAAATGTTTAGTATAATACGTATAATACAGACAACATCTTAGGGGGTCATTCCGACCCGTTCACACGCAGCGGTTCATCGCAGCGGTGCGAACGGGTCGGAACTGTGCATGTGCGGTGGCCACATTGCGCACGCGCATCGTTGCCTGGCGACGACCGTCGCTGGGCAGCGACCAGAAGAAAGATGAAAGTGATCGCTAGCGCGATCGCAAGAAGTTTGATAGTGGGGAGGCGTTTCGGGGCGTCTACTCACCGTTTTCCGGGCGTGGAGATCCGAACGCAGGTATATCAAGGCAATTGGTGGGCGGATGTCTGACGTCAGTTCCAGGACCTTCATAGCAGGATCGATCACACAAGGTAAGTAACTGCAGGGCTAGTCTACTTCTGCACAAAACTTTTTTAGCATAGCAGGTCTACACAAGCGATCGCAGCCCTGCTTTGCTAAAATACACTCCCCCATAGGCGGCGTCTAGTTGATCGCACAAGCAGCACAAAGTTGCTACGTGTGATCAACTCGGAATTACCCCCTTAGTGACCACCATATAATGCAGAGCATTCACCATGTTCATGTAGTACCTTTATACACATTGTGCTACACAACAATGGTGAATTGAGAGAGAGAGAGAGATGGATATAGGAGGCAGGCACAGTATGAAGTAACACATAGCATGTGGGGGCAGTACTAATGGGAACAGCAGGAGATGGGGGGCTGTAGGGGGGTATGATGGGGACAGTAGTGATGGGAACAGCGGGAGATGGGGGCAGTAGCGCAGGGGATGAAGGGGGTAAGTGATGGGAACAGCAGGAGATGGGGGGCAGTAGCGCAGGGGATGAAGGGGGTAATAGTGATGGGAACCGCAGGAGATGGGGGGCAGTAGCGCAGGGGACAGAAGGGTATGATGGGGACAGTAGTGATGGGAACAGCAGGAGATGGGGGCAATAGCGCAGGGGATGAAGGGGGTAAGTGATGGGAACAGCAGGAGATGGGGGGCAGTAGCGCAAGGGATGAAGGGGGTAATAGTGATGGGAACAGCAGGAGATGGGGGGCAGTAGCGCAGGGGACAGAAGGGTATAATGGGGACAGTAGTGATGGGAACAGCAGGAGATGGGGGCAGTAGCGCAGGGGATGAGGGGGGTAATAGTGATGGGAACAGCAGGAGATAGGGGGCAGTAGCGCAGGGGACAGAAGGGTATGATGGGGACAGTAGTGATGGGAACAGCAGGAGATGGGGGCAGTAGCGCAGGGGATGAAGGGGGTAAGTGATGGGAACAGCAGGAGATGGGGGGCAGTAGCGCAGGGGATGAAGGGGGTAATAGTGATGGGAACAGCAGGAGATGGGGGGCAGTAGCGCAGGGGACAGAAGGGTATGATGGGGACAGTAGTGATGGGAACAGCAGGAGATGGGGGCAATAGCGCAGGGGATGAAGGGGGTAATAGTGATGGGAACAGCAGGAGATGGGGGGCAGTAGCACAGGGGACAGAAGGGTATGATGGGGACAGTAGTGATGGGAACAGCAGGAGATGGGGGCAATAGCGCAGGGGATGAAGGGGGTAAGTGATGGGAACAGCAGGAGATGGGGGGCAGTAGCGCAGGGGATGAAGGGGGTAATAGTGATGGGATCAGCAGGAGATGGGGGCAGTAGCGCAGGGGACAGAAGGGTATGATGGGGACAGTAGTGATGGGAACAGCGGGAGATGGGGGCAGTAGCGCAGGGGATGAGGGGGGTAATAGTGAAGGGAACAACAGGAGATGGGGGGCAGTAGCGCAGGGGATGAGGGGGTAATAGTGATGGGAATAGCAGAAGGGGGCAGTAGCGCAGGGGACAGAAGGGTATGATGGGGACAGTAGTGATGGGAACAGCAGGAGATGGGGGCATTAGTGCAGGGGATGAAGGGGGTAATAGTGATGGGAACAGCACGAGATGGGGGCAGTAGCAGATTATCATGACTCCATTATAGTGTGTCCCAGTCTGGTTATTTGGAGGCCAAAGTTGCAAATGCTCAATACAGAAGAGCGTTCTGCAAGCAGCGCTGTCTGGAACAAACGGTCAGACTCCAGTGCTGCTTGCTCCCAGTACAGTAGTAACTGCAGTAGTAACTGTACTGCTGTCACTATCTCCTGTAAGTGCGACTGATGTCTGTACCTGCTGTCGGGCTGATTGCTCCTTAGTTCCCCGGCTTCATGGGTCCCAATGGGCAAGAAGTTCACGGAGATGCTGTGTGGCTCGTCGCTCTCCACTTCCTGGTTTGCTGGTGGCAGGCCCGTCAAAACAGACATTGCTGCGACTGCTAGTTCCGAGTGCCACCTCCAGGCAAACTGCGCTGTGTGGCACACTTGGCATCCTGCTACATACAGCCCTGCCATATCATATCATATATATATATATATATATATATATATATAAAAATATATTTTTTACACACTTTAAGCAATAGGGGCCCCCTCATGTAAGTGTCCAAGCTCCACTGAACCTTAATCCGCCTCTGCACACTGGCTGATTGACAGCAGCAGCTGAATTTTCATGACTTCAGATGCCAGGAAAATGGACAAAGCCACTGACTGCCCAGGGGGCGGAGCTAATCGGACCTGTGGGCGGAGCTTCAGGCTTCCAGGGGGAATGGGGGTGGCTCCAGGCTCAGTGTGGGCTGGAAGGAGTGGAGCAGTGAGTGGAACTTACGGTCTGGGGACAGAGCCTTGGATCAGATGGCATGGGAGAGGAGAGGGAGCACAGCTGCAGAACGTCCATGGGGCGGAGCTTATCGCGGTTTGGGCGGAGCTTAGCACAGACGTTATCTGAGCTTCAGGTAACATGGGGGTGGTTGTGCACACTGCACTGCAGGCAGAGCGGAGGGTGTAGATGGAGCCTTGGTTGGTTCTATATCGGAGGGGCTGAAGGGACCTTGTGACGTATTGAGGGGAGGAGCTACGTCACCAGAGGGAGGAGCTACGGGCGAACAGGGTACCCGAAAAGTACGCTCGCCACACTTCGGGCACGGTGGCTCGCTCCGCTCCGCTTCGCTCACCACCTAATTACTAAAGGTAATAGTTGGTGGCGTGGATAGTAGAAGAACTATCCCGCTGGCCTAGCTCCTCCCCCTTGCGTCGTAACTCCTCCCCCTTACGGAAAAGGTTCCTTAGCTCACTTGATTCTAGCATCTACCATGGAGGCCTTGGCCCCAGAGGTGTATGCTGTTGATGAGTGATGACAGGAGAAAGGTATTTCTCCTGTCATCGCTGGCTGGCTAGCTGCATTGCAGCCTTGCAGGAGACTCTTTTGGCCTGTTTTCAATGGGGGGCCTGGAGCTGCAGCTCCATCCGCCCCATTGTTAATCCGGCCATGGGTGACCCTCCCGGCCCCCCAGAAGAGCAGGCAAGTCTCCCGATTTCAGGGGTCACCCCCTGCCCGGCCGCCCACTTAGCGAGTAAAGTGGGCGGTCCGGGCAGGCAATGACGCAATTCTTGTTGAATCACGTCATCATAGCCACGCCCCCTGCTGTATAATGCCGGTAATAGCGGCATTACACATCGGGGGCGTGGCTTACATGACGCGTCCAGAAGCCACGAACCCGTTCCTCTGGCCCACCCCCGTTCCGCCTCTGGCCCGCCCCCCTCAGCACGTCACCACACTGCCCGCCTGCCCTGCTGAGCCGACCGGCTGCACTCTCCCGGAGAGAGCAGCCCAAAAGTCGGTAAGTATGAGTTGAATGCATGTCAGTTTTGTGGACATGTCTTGTGTGTTCTCACACTGCACATTCTCCAGAGCTGCATGCATCAGTCTGCAGGCAATCCAGAGTTATATGTGACTCCAATGCATTTCCACTTGTAGCTGAAGGGAAGTAACAGAGCGTTTGCATGGTCAGGGTTGCCAAGACAAGGGATGTGTCTAAATTCAGGGGGACTTGGATATGCCCCTTCTGGGAAAAAACTGGGAAAAATACATGAATACTGTACCTGAAGGGTCCGGCGAGCTTTGGAGGAGGGGAAATGACCCTCCACAGCTTTCCAGGCCCCACAGATAATATTGGGCCTGGGTAATCAATACCCCATCCGCCCTCTCGGCAGCAATGAGCATGTTGACATAATTACAGGCTATATTTCTACACACGTAATACGTCCTAGAGAATGCTGGGGTCCACTTCATGACCATGGGGTATAGACGGTTCCGCAGGAGCCATGGGCACTTTAAGACTTTTCAATGGGTGTGAACTGGCTCCTCCCTCTATGCCCCTCCTCCAGACCTCAGTTTTAGAAATGTGCCCAGGCAGACTGGATGCACTCTGAGGAGCTCTACTGAGTTTCTCTGAAAAGACTTATGTTAGGTTTTTTATTTTCAGGGAGAACTGCTGGCAACAGACTCCCTGCTTCGTGGGACTGAGGGGGCAGAAGCAGAACCAGCTTCCTCAGAGTTTCATGGCTCTGCTTCTGGCTGACAGGACACCATTAGCTCCTGAAGGGTACTGAACGCTAGCCGTGTCTAGATGCTCACTCCCACAGCACGCTGTCACCCCCCTCGCAGAGCCAGAAGTCAGAAGACAGGTGAGTAGAAGAAGAAGATCTTCTATCAAGTAAAGTGACGGCTGAGGTACGGCGCGGCTGGCGGGAGCGCAGCGCACCTTTGCTGCCCACACACACAGACACTGCAGGGTACAGGGGGAGGGGGGGCGCCCTGGGCAGCAAAAATACCTAGAAACTGGCAAAAAGGGGGCATAAGATGCCTCTGGCACAGCCCTGCCCCCGCCAGTATAAAAATTATAAAAATTACTGAGTGAAAAATGCGCCATTGCGGGGGCGGAGCTTCTTCCTCAGGCAGCCAGCACACTGCTCAGCGCCATTTCCTCTCCTCGGGCTGCAGAGACAACGCTGGTCCTTTCCTCCACTTCTGACTACAAGTATCAGGGTGAAAATAAGGGGGGGCACAGGCGTTTTTGGTGCATTACAAGTGTGAATTACTGTGTAAAAGTGCTGCTTGTCTGTGGGCATTCTGTGTTCACAGACAATAGATTCTGGCGCTGGGGTTGTGAACTGGCTGCTCCTAAACTGTGTGTCCCTCTGACAGATTTTACTGTGGGTCTGTCCCCTATAAGTCCCAGTGTGTGTGTGTGTGTGTGTGTGTGTGTGTGTGTGTGTGTGTGTGTGTGTGTGTGTGTGTGTGTGTTGTACACGTGTGTAAGACATGTCAGGGGCAGGGAGTTCCTCCCCGGAGGAAACCATTTTAGGGACACAGAAGTGTAATGTTGTGGCGCTGCCGGCACACCAAGAGCCTGCATGGGTGAAAGAAATACGTGATAGTATGCATCATATCAATAGGAGCTTAGATAAGTCTGAATCTCATGCTGTGTACTGGAGAAAATCTGTGGAGGATGTGATTTTTCAGGGCTCTGTTCTTCCATCCGCAGGCGACCCCTCTGGGTCACATAAGAGACCATTTGCGAATATTGTGCATACTGATACTGACACGGACACTGATTCTTGTGTCGACGATACTGACTCCAGAGAAATAGATCATAAATTGGCAAAAAATATACAATATATGATTGTAGCTATAAGGGAAGTTCTGAAAGTCACGGAAGCCACTCCTATACCTCAGGAGAAGGCTTATTTCTATAAGGAAAAGAAATCCAAGGTTACTTTCCCTCCTTCCCACGAGCTTAATACTCTCTTTGAAGGGATGTGGGTGAATCCCGAAAAGAAATTTCATATTCCCAAGAGAATTCAGATAGCTTATCCTTTCCCGGTGGAGGACAGAAAAATATGGGAGTCACCCCCTGTGTTAGATAGTGCTCTGTCCAGGTTGACAAAGAAGGTAATTCTCCCTGCACCTGGCATGGCTTCACTAAATGAGCCGGCAGACCGCAAAATGGAAACTACATTGAAATCCATTTATGTTGCAAATGGTACGCTACTCAGACCCACAATTGCTTGCGCATGGGTGAGTCGCGCTATTGAAAAATGGTCAGAAAGCGTGTCATCAGAAATTGACACGATTGATAAAGATTAGATATTCCTTAAGTTAGGGAATATCAAAGACGCTGCCGCATACATGCTAGAAGCGATGAAAGATATAGGACTCTTGAGTTCACAAGCCGCTACTATGGCAGTATCGGCTAGGCGGGCATTGTGGATTCGCCAGTGGAACGCGGATGCTGATTCCAAAAGAAATATGGAGGCTCTCCTGTTAGGCGCCGAGGGTCCGCTCGTCAGTGCGGCCCAGCGCCTAGCAACTAGGGACGCCGCATGCGGACAGCCGCCGGCTCCCTAGCAACGCTAGACGCCGGGCGCACGGAGCCGCACAGACCCTAGCAACGGGGACGCCACTGTCGGACCGCGTTCCCCGTTGCTAGGTCTAAGTTAATCACCTCACTGGTTCCTGGCCGTGCAGCATGCAGCTGCACGGCATATTGTAATTAGCCCTGTCTGGCTCCTGATTGGAGGGCTCCCATTTAAAAGCACTCTCAGGACTTCTCACAGACGCCGGTTATAGCTTCCTGTTTGCTGTGTCAGTTGCAGAGAGTTTTCCAGTCCTGTTCTATCCGGTCGTTCCTGTCCTCAGTGGTCCAGTACTCGGAAGTTGTCATCTTTTCCTGGAGTCCAGACCGAGCACCTTTAACATCCTGTGGTGTTCGTGAGTCGCGGCGTAGCCGTGTGTTGCGGCTTGACCGCTTACTATTTATTATTTGGTTATATTGTGTTTCTGAGTTTTTGCGGAGGATTCCGCTCCCACAAATCCACTCTGGTATCCAGCGGTGCTGGATAGGAGTTACGGATAGTGGATTTTTGGTTGTCCTTTTCCCTGGCGGTTTGTCCGCACATACTTCTGGTTTAAGTTAGTTAGCTTGTAGCCCCTGGCCTGGTTTCTTAGTCAGAGGGCCCCTTGTTATCACCCTGTCTCGGATTTCCCTTTGTCTCCCATTAAGACCTGAGGGGGCATCGGAGTTGGGCAGACATAATCCGCCCTTCAAACGCGGCTGCCATGGGCTCAAGCAACCATAGTCTCGCAGGGGATCTCTGATAACACGGGCGAGACAACGGAGTTAGGGCGCCAGGGGTTACTAGGCTTTCCTGCTCCCGTAACCAGCATTCCCTTCCAGTACTCTGGCCTCTGTCATAAGATCTCTCAGGTCAGAAGTACTGGAATCATAACATTGTAACCGGCCAGACCAAAACTTAAAATTAAACAGGGTTTGATTTTTTCCCTTATTCAGTTTAGAAGATTTGTCGGCCTCATGAATCCCACTGGTTTAGGGCCAAATCCTGGCCAGCTTCTAGTTAGCCAGATTCAAGAACTTACTCAGATGGTTCAGGATCTTTCCCTTCGGGTGAGGTCACAGGAAGATCTTTTACGGACTTCCCCGAGGGTCGTTCCTGAACCGAAAATGCATTTGCCTGACCGTTTTTCTGGTGATAGGAAGCAGTTTTTTAATTTTAAAGAGTCTTGTAAACTTTATTTTCGTTTAAGACCAGTCTCCTCAGGTACGGAATCTCAGCGGGTCGGAATTATTATTTCTTTACTTCAGGGGGATCCCCAGACCTGGGCTTTTGGTTTAAGAACAGAGGATCCGGCATTGTTGTCTGTAGACGCCTTTCTGGGGTCTTTAGGGCTATTGTATGATGACCCTGATAGAGAGGCATCCGCCGAGAGTCAGTTACGTGCTCTCAGACAGGGTAGGAATCCCGCAGAGATTTATTGTACGGAGTTTCGCCGTTGGTCGAACGACTGTGGTTGGAATGACCCAGCCCTGCGCAGTCAGTTTCGCCTCGGCTTATTTGAGTCTATAAAAGACAGTCTCCTTCAGTATCCCGCTCCTGAGACTCTCGATAAACTCATGGAGCTTTCTATTAAGATTGATCGTCGTCTCAGAGAGCGGAGGGCTGAAAAAGGAGTACCTGTCGGGTCTACCCCTTGTGTTTTTTCCATTCCTGTGGACATAGAGGAGCCCATGCAGATGGGTCTCTCCAAGCTGTCTCCTGAAGAAAGAACCAGAAGGCAAAATTCTGGTCTTTGTTTGTACTGTGGGGGTAAAGGACATTTTGCCCGTAATTGTCCGAACAAGTCGGGAAACGCCTCGACCAAGTGAATTGTGAGGGGGTTCACTTTGGTCTGCAGCTTATCTCCTCGAGTAATTCCCTGTTAGTCCCAGCTAAAGTTTCCTTTGGCAGCCTCTGTTCTTCGGTGTCAGCTTTCGTTGACAGTGGAGCTGCAGGGAACTTTATGGACTTAACGTGGGCCAAGGCCTTAGGTATTCCTCAGTTAACCTTGGGTAGGCATATCACAATGCATGGTTTAGATGGGAGTCCCTTATCCAATGGGGTTATTTCTCTCTGTACACCACCTGTTCTACTTTCGGTAGGAGCTCTTCATTCCGAAAAAAATTAATTTTTCCTTACCCATTGCCCAGCAGTTCCAGTGGTTCTGGGTCACCCTTGGCTGGCCTTTCATAATCCCATCATTGATTGGCAGTCGGGGGAGATCTCACAATGGGGTACCATCTGTAATAAGGAATGTATTACGCTTCCCCTCAGAATTGCTGCTGTCATTCCCGCACCCATTCCTGTGGAATACCAGGATTTTGTTGATGTATTTTCCAAGGGCAATGCGGACATTCTGCCTCCCCATCGGCCTTATGATTGTGCTATTGAGCTAATTCCTGGTGCCACATTGCCAAAGGGAAGGTTATATGCATTGTCCGGACCAGAAACTGTGGCCATGAATGAGTATGTTAAAGAGAGCTTAGGGAAAGGATTTATCAGGCCATCTAAATCCCCTTTAAGTGCAGGCTTCTTCTTTGTGGAGAAGAAAGATGGATCACTCAGACCCTGCATTGACTTTAGAGCCTTGAATAAGATCTCAGTAAAGAATACTTACCCTTTGCCGCTGATTTCTGTCCTCTTTGATCAGCTACGTTCGGCTGTGATTTTTTCTAAGATTGACCTGAGAGGAGCGTATAACCTCATCCGAATCAAGTCAGGAGATGAGTGGAAAACGGCATTCAGTACTCAATCAGGTCACTACGAGTATCTGGTTATGCCATTCGGCCTGTCTAACGCTCCGGCAGTTTTCCAGGATCTCATTAACGATGTGCTCCGTGATTTTCTTGGAAGATTCGTAGTTGTCTACTTAGACGATATCTTGATCTATTCTGACTCAATTGAACAACATGTTACCCAGGTGCGTCAGGTTCTTCAAAAATTACGTGAAAATCACCTATATGCCAAGCTGGAGAAGTGTGAATTTCATGTCACGGAGGTATCCTTTTTAGGGTACATTATTTCCCCTCGGGGATTCTGTATGGAACCAAAGAAGCTCCAAGCCATCCTTAGTTGGGCGCAACCCACCAACTTAAAAGCAATTCAGCGCTTTTTAGGGTTTGCGAACTATTATAGAAGATTTATTCATTCTTTTTCCGACCTGGTTGCTCCCATTGTGGCGCTGACTAAGAAGGGAGCGGATCCAACCAACTGGTCACGTGAAGCTGAAGTATCTTTTCAGGCCTTGAAACAAGCCTTCATCTCAGCCCCAGTCCTCAGACATCCCAACCCAGAATTGCCTTTCATTGTTGAGGTTGATGCCTCGGAGATTGGAGTAGGGGCTATCCTGTCTCAGAAGGATCCGGACTCTCTAGAATTACATCCTTGTGCCTTTATGTCCAGGAAATTCTCTTCTGCTGAATCCAACTACGATGTTGGTAACCGGGAATTACTGGCTATTAAATGGGCTTTCGAGGAGTGGAGGCATTGGCTTGAGGGAGCAACACATACCATTTCAGTTTTGACTGATCACAAAAATCTTCAGTACATCGAATCAGCTAAACGGCTGAATGCCCGGCAGGCTCGTTGGGCTTTATTTTTTACTCGTTTCAAGTTTTTTATCACCTTCAGGCCAGGTTCCAAGAATACCAAGGCGGATGCCCTGTCACGCAGTTTTCTTCCAGTTCATGATAACAGTCCTGTTACTCCCATACTTCCGTCTTCAGTCATTCGGGCAGGTCTCACACAAGATTTATTCACCCAGTTGAAGCAGCTTCAACATCAAGCTCCTGGAAATACTCCTGCTGGTCGTCTTTATGTCCCTGAGTTTTTGAGAGCAACTGTTTTGACTGAGTTTCATGATAGCAAAGTTGCCGGGCATCCGGGGATCTCTAAGACTTTGGAATTAGTCTCCCGCTCAGTATGGTGGCCTGGTCTTTCCAAAGACATTAAGGAGTTTGTTTTTTCTTGTCAAGTCTGTGCACAGCATAAAGTTCCCCGTTCCTTGCCTATCGGTCAACTTATGCCCTTAAATGTTCCTCTCAGGCCATGGTCTCATATTTCCATGGATTTTGTGGTAGACCTCCCTCTGTCAGCCGGATGCAGAGTCATATGGGTAGTAGTGGACCGTTTTAGCAAGATGGCTCATTTCATTGCTCTTCCCCGACTGCCATCTGCCCAGGGATTGGCAGTTTTGTTCCTCCGCCATGTTTTCAGACTCCATGGATTACCCACTGATATTGTTTCTGATCGGGGTCCACAATTCATTGCACAATTTTGGAAGTCTTTTTGTGCCTCATTAAAGATGAAATTGTCTTTAACGTCCGGCTACCATCCCCAATCCAACGGGCAGACTGAGCGAGTTAATCAATCATTAAAACAGTATTTGCGTTTGTACTCGGCCAAACTCCAAAATGATTGGTCCGAGTTTCTTCCTTTGGCGGAGTTTGCTTACAACAATGCCTGTCATTCCTCCACCAATGTGTCTCCATTTTTTACAGTTTTCGGTTTTCACCCCAGGGCTAATTCCTTTTTTCAACATTCCTCTGTCTCCTCGCTGACCTTGACCTCTCATCTCAGACTCATTTGGAGAAAAGTGCACCTTGCTCTCAGAAAAGCGGCATTTCGGGAGAAAAAAATTTCTGACAGGCTCCGGCGGCCTTGCACTTTTAAAGTAGGAGATAGGGTATGGTTGTCGACTCGCAACATTAAACTTCGACAAACCTCAGCCAGATTGGGCCCCAAATTTATTGGACCGTTTCATATTATAAAAAAAATCAATCCAGTTGCTTTCCGGTTACGTTTACCAAGAACTCTCCGGATCGGAAATACGTTCCATTGCTCCTTGTTGAAACCATACGTTTCTTCCAGTAGATTTTCTCGAAAGGTCTCTCAGGGGAAATCACCAGTAGATGTACAGGGTCAGCAGGAGTTCTTGGTGGAGAAGGTTCTCGATTCCAAGTTTTCCCGGGGTCGGCTTTATTTTCTGGTACATTGGAGAGGTTATGGTCCAGAAGAAAGGTCTTGGGTCCTGGATAAAGATCTCCATGCCCCGAGGCTCAAGAGGGCATTTTTTCGAGAATTTCCCCATAAACCTGGCTTTAGGGGTTCCTTGACCCCTCCTCAAGGGGGGGGTACTGTTAGGCGCCGAGGGTCCGCTCGTCAGTGCGGCCCGGCGCCTAGCAACTAGGGACGCTGCATGCGGACAGCCGCTGGCTCCCTAGCAACGCTAGACGCCGGGCGCACGGAGCCGCACAGACCCTAGCAACGGGGACGCCACTGTCGGACCGCGTTCCCCGTTGCTAGGTCTAAGTTAATCACCTCACTGGTTCCTGGCCGTGCAGCATGCAGCTGCACGGCATATTGTAATTAGCCCTGTCTGGCTCCTGATTGGAGGGCTCCCATTTAAAAGCACTCTCAGGACTTCTCACAGACGCCGGTTATAGCTTCCTGTTTGCTGTGTCAGTTGCAGAGAGTTTTCCAGTCCTGTTCTATCCGGTCGTTCCTGTCCTCAGTGGTCCAGTACTCGGAAGTTGTCATCTTTTCCTGGAGTCCAGACCGAGCACCTTTAACATCCTGTGGTGTTCGTGAGTCGCGGCGTAGCCGTGTGTTGCGGCTTGACCGCTTACTATTTATTATTTGGTTATATTGTGTTTCTGAGTTTTTGCGGAGGATTCCGCTCCCACAAATCCACTCTGGTATCCAGCGGTGCTGGATAGGAGTTACGGATAGTGGATTTTTGGTTGTCCTTTTCCCTGGCGGTTTGTCCGCACATACTTCTGGTTTAAGTTAGTTAGCTTGTAGCCCCTGGCCTGGTTTCTTAGTCAGAGGGCCCCTTGTTATCACCCTGTCTCGGATTTCCCTTTGTCTCCCATTAAGACCTGAGGGGGCATCGGAGTTGGGCAGACATAATCCGCCCTTCAAACGCGGCTGCCATGGGCTCAAGCAACCATAGTCTTGCAGGGGATCTCTGATAACACGGGCGAGACAACGGAGTTAGGGCGCCAGGGGTTACTAGGCTTTCCTGCTCCCGTAACCAGCATTCCCTTCCAGTACTCTGGCCTCTGTCATAAGATCTCTCTGGTCAGAAGTACTGGAATCATAACACTCCCATATAAAGGTGAGGCCTTATTTGGCGATGGACTGGATGCGTTAGTCTCGGCGGCTACCGCAGGTAAGTCGACATTTTTGCTCTATGCGCCTGCACCGGCAAAAAAAACATATCACCCTCACATGCAGTCCTTTCGGCCCAGTAAATACAAAAGAGCGAGAGGTTCCCCCTTCTTTGCAGGTAGGGGAAGGGGATAGGGAAAGAAGCCCACAGCGGCTCCAGGTTCCCAGGAGCAGAAGTCTACCCCTACTTCTGCCAAATCTACAGCATGACGCTGGGGCTCCCTTGCGGGAGGCCGCTCGGGTGGGGGCACGTCTCAAACTGTTCAGTCAGGGTTGGATTCAATCTGGTCTAGATCCCTGGGTTTTACAAATAGTGTCCCAGGGGTACAAACTGGAGTTTCAAGACGTTCCCCCATGCCGATTTTTCAAATCGACCTTGCCAGCTTCTCTTCCAGAAAGAGAAGCAGTAACGACGGCAATTCAAAAATTATGTCAGGACCAGATTATAGTCCTGGTACCTTTGCCACAACAAGGAGAGGGGTTTTATTCAAGCCTCTTTGTAGTTCCGAAGCCGGACGGCTTGGTCAGACTGATCCTAAACCTAAAAAATCTGAATCTCTACTTGAAACGGTTCAAGTTCAAGATGGAATCACTCAGGCAGTGATTTCCAGTCTGGAGGAGGGGGATTACATGGTGTCGGTGGACATAAATGATGCTTACCTGCATGTTCCAATTAATCCTCTTCACCAGGTTTATCTGAGATTCGGGGTTCATGACTGCCATTACCAGTTCCAGACGTTGTCTTTCGGTCTCTCCACGGCGCCGAGGGTATTCACCAAGGTTATGGCGGAGATGGTGGTCCTCCTTCGTCAAAAAGGAGTCAATATAATTCCTTATCTGGACGATCTCCTGATAAAGGCGAGATCCAGGGAGCAGTTGCTACAGAACATCACACTCTCCCTGTCTACACTCCAACAACATGGTTGGATCATAAATTTTCCAAAATCACAGTTGGATCCGACGACAAGATTGTCTTTTCTCGGGATGATTCTGGACACAGAAGTTCAGAGAGTTTTTCTTCTGGTGGAAAAAGCTCTGGAAAGCCAGAAAATGGCAAAACAGATATTAAAACCATCAAGTGTGTCGATCCATCAGTGCATTCGGTTGTTGGGGAAAATGGTGGCGGCCTACGAGGCCATACCGTTTGGCAGGTTCCATGCCAGAGTATTCCAGTGGGACCTGTTGGACAAGTGGTCGGGATCCCACCTACACATGCACCGGAAGATAGTCCTGTCGTCAAAAGCCAGGATTTCACTCCTGTGGTGGCTACACAGTTCGCACCTACTAGAGGGACGCAGGTTCGGGATTCAGGACTGGGTCCTGGTAACCACGGATGCGAGTCTCCGGGGCTTGGGAGCTGTCACTCAGGGAAAAAGCTTCCAAGGAAAATGGTCAATTCAGGAAGCCTGCCTTCACATAAACGTGCTGGAATTGAGAGTCATTTACAACGGCCTTCAACAAGCGGTACAACTTCTTCAAGATCATCCCGTGCAGATCCAGTCGGACAATGTAACAGCAGTCGCATACATAAACAGGCAGGGGGGAATGAAAAGCAGAGCGGCATTGGCAGAGGTGACAAAGATCCTCCTCTGGGCAGAAAGGCATGTACAAGCTCTGTCTGCAATTTTCATTCCTGGAGTAGACAACTGGGAAGCAGACTTCCTCAGCAGACACGATCTCCATCCAGGAGAGTGGGGCCTCCACCAAGAAGTCTTCGCAGTGGTGACAAGTCTTTGGTGAGTTTCTCAAGTAGACATGGTGGCATCTCGTCTCAACAAGAAGCTTCAGAGATATTGTTCCAGGTCGAGAGACCCTCAAGCAATAGCGGTGGATGCGCTAGTGACCCAGTGGGTATTCCGGTCAGTGTATGTCTTCCCTCCACTTCTGCTGATCCCAAAAGTTCTCAGGAATCATAAGAAAAACAAGGGTTCGAGCAATCTTCATTGCCCCGGACTGGCCATGGAGGGCTTGGTACCCAGATCTTCAGAAGTTGCTCAGAGAAGATCCCCTTCGCGAGGACCTGCTGCAGCAGGAGCCATGCGTATATCAAGACTTACCGCGGCTACGTTTGACGGCATGGCTGTTGAGCGCCGGATCCTAGCCCGAAAGGGTATTCTGAAAGAAGTCATTCCCGCACTTATTTAGGCCAGGAAAGGAGTAACGTCGAAACATTACCACCGTATTTGGAGAAAATATGTGTCTTGGTGTGAATCCAAGAAGGCTCCTACGGAAGAGTTTCACTTGGGACGTTTTCTCCATTTTCTGCAAGCTGCTGTGGAGGCGGGCCTTCGATTGGGGTCAATAAAGGTCCAGATTTCGGCCTTGTCAGTGTTTTTCCAAAACAATTGGCCTCTCTTCCAGAGGTTCAGACCTTCGTGAAAGGGGTTCTGCACATCCAGCCTCCATTTGTGCCTCCAGTGGCACCATGGGACCTTAATGTGGTTGCAGTTCCTTCAGTCGGATTGGTTTGAGCCTCTACGAGAGATAGAGTTGAAGTTTCTCAATTGGAAAGTGGTGATGCTTTTGGCATTGGCATCCGCAAGGCGGGTGTCTGAGTTGGGGGCCTTGTCTCACAAGAGCCCTTACCTGATCTTCCATGAGTTGAGAACTCGCCAACATTTTCTTCCAAAGGTGGTTTCATCTTTCCACATAAACCAACCTATTGTGGTGCCAGTAGTTACTGACACGTTCACTGAATCAAAGTCTCTAGATGGGTTAGAACTTTGAAGATTTATGGCGCTAGAACAGCTCGAATTCGGAAAACAGAGTCTTTGTTTTTCCTGTATGCTCCCAACAAGATTGTGTGTCCTGCTTCCAAGTAGACTATTGCACGTTGGATCAGAGGTACGATTCAGCAGGCTCATACTACAGTTGGATTGCCATTACCGACGTCGGTGAAGGCCCATTCCACTAGGAAGGTGGGCTCATACTGGGCGGCTGCCCGGGGGATCTCGGCTTTACAACTTTGCCGGGCAGCTACTTGGTCGGGGTCAAACAAATGTGCAAAATTCTACAAATTTGACATCTTGGCCGATGAAGACCTCATGTTCGGTCAATCGGTGCTGCAGGGTCATCCGCACTCTCCGGCCCTTACTGGAGCTTTGGTATAAACCCCATGGTCATGAAGTGATCCCCAGCATCCTCTAGAACGTATGAGTAATTAGGATTTTAATACCTACCGGTAAATCCTTTTCTCCTAGTCCGTAGAGGATGCTGGGCGCCTGTCCCAGTGCGTACTTTACCTGCAGTTTAGTTAATTAGAGTTACACATGTTGTGTTATATTAGTTTCAGCATATTGCTGTAATTGGTTCATAAAAAGGGGGGAACCTGGATTGCACATCCTAATACTAAAGACATCAAGAGGTGCTATCATGCTGAGGCTTCTAATACTATGCTGGGGGAAGAGAGATGCAGATGCACACTCTTAGCACTAAGAACACTGATAATAAAAATAATTTAAATAAACCCTCACAATTAACATGGAGTATAATTGAAGTTCTTAGCACACATTTGCGCAAATATGCGGGCCCATGTACCGCGGCCAGGTGACTTCATCACATGGGTCCCTAACATCCCTTATATTATCACATTCTATAAATTTATACAGGACTTACCTCTAAATAGGGCCTTATCAATGTGTGATCTGAAATGCAGGAACCCAGCTAATTAAAACACCTGAGGGTGAATGGGAGGAGTGCCAATCCAGAGGAAGGAAGCCTTGCCTTCCAGTGTACAATATATACACAAATATAGTGGAAAAAAGGGGGGAACCTGGATTGCACATGTAATTGGTTCATGCCTGTTGGCGTGTGATATGTTGAATGCCATGTTGTGCGGCATGGTTGAGGTGTGAGCTGGTATGTATCTCACCACTAGTATTAAAAGTAAATCCTTTCCTCAAAATGTCCGTCTCCCAGGGCACAGTTCCTATAACTGAGGTCTGCAGGAGGGGCATAGAGGGAGGAGCCAGTTCACACCCATTGAAAAGTCTTAAGAGTGCCCATGGCTCCTGCGGAACCGTCTATACCCCATGGTCATGAAGTGGATCCCAGCATCCTCTACGGACTAGGAGAAAAGTATTTACCAGTAGGTATTAAAATCCTGTTTTTGTATGGATGCTGGTCACTGGGGATGTATAGGTGCTGCTCACTAGGGTTGTATGGATGCTGGTCACTAGGGTTGTATGGATGCTGGTCCCTGGGGCTGCACTGTATGGATGGTGGACACTGGAGTTCTAGCAAGACCCCTATACTTGATTTTCAATAGTTCAATTAGATCTGACATGGTACCGAAGGATTGGCATATAGCAGAGGTAGTACCATTATTTAAAAAGGGATCCAAAAATCATCCGGGTAACTACAGGCCGGTTAGTTTGACATCAATAGTGGGGAAAATATTTGAAGGAATTCTAAGGGATAGCATACAGGAGTATCTGCAGACCACTAAGATTATTAGCACGAACCAGCATGGGTTTGTGAGGGACAGATCATGTCAAACTAACTTAGTTAACTTGTACGAGGAAGTGAGCAACAATCTTGACCAAGGAAAAGCAGTGGATGTGGTCTACTTAGATTTTGCAAAAGCCTTCGATACAGTGCCTCAGAGGAGACTAATCATCAAATTAAAAGAGCTTGGCCTAGGAAAAACTGTTTGTACATGGATAAATAACTGGCTGGACAACAGGGTACAGCGAGTAGTGGTCAACGGGAAGTCCTCAAGCTAGACACCAGCAGTCAGCAGAGTACCACAGGGGTCCGTACTCGGGCCACTACTGTTCAACATATTTATCAATAACCTAGAAAAAGGCCTGGAAAGCACAGTGTCAATCTTTGCAGATGATACTAAACTGTGTAGGGTAATTAATTTAGAAATAGATGTGGAGTCTCTGCAGAATGATTTATCTAAACTTGAAATCTGGGCGTCTAAATGGAGAATGAGGTTCAATATAGAAAAATGCAAGATTATGCATTTCGGGACTAAAAACAAACTTGCATCCTACATATTAAACTAGGGGTAACAGTTTTGGAAAAGAATTTGGGGGTACTCATTGATAATAAACTTAATAACCATATACAATGTCAAAGCGCAGTAAAGAAGGCAGGTAAGGTGTTAGCGTGCATAAAACGGGAAATTGAGACAAGGGACGAGGATGTAATTCTGCCGCTGTACAAATCATTGGTACGTCCCCACCTGGAATATTGTGTTCAGTTTCCACTGTATAAAAAAGATATCAGTGAACTCGAAAGGGTTCAAAGGCGAGCTACTAAATTGATTAAAGGGCTAGAGGGACTGGATTATGAGGAAGGCTTACTAGGTTGAACATGTATACACTGGAAAAGAGGCGTCTAAGAGGAGACATTATTAATGTCTTCGAATATGTAAAGAGGCACTACAAAGAGCTATCAGAGGAATTATTTCTTAAAAGAACTCTGTTTAGGACACGTGGGCACTCGCTGAGGCTGGAGGAGAGAAAATTCCGCACGCAACGGAGGAAAGGGTTCTTCACTGTTAGGGCAATAAGGATTTGGAATTCCTTGCCAGGGAAGGTGGTAATGGCGGACTCTGTAAATGCATTTAAAAAGGGATTGGATGAATTTCTGATTGAAAAGGATATCCAAGGTTACAACATTTAAAATATTGACGTTGTTAATCCGGGTGTAACATGATTTGTAGTAGTTAATTAGTCATAAAACATTCTTCAGCAGATACAGTAAAATCAACTCAACTTAATAGAAAATATAGGTTGAACGCGATGGGCATTTTGCCTCTTTTCAACCTCAATTACTATGTTACTATGGATGCAGGGCACTGGGCTTGTAGGGCTGCTGGTCACTGGGGCTGCCCTGTATTTATGCTAGTCACTGTGGTTGTATAGATGCTGGTCACTAGGGTTGTATGGATGCTGATCACTGGGATTGGGTGGATGCTGGTCACTGGGGCTGCCCTGTATTTATGCTAGTCACTGTGGTTGTGTGGATGCTGGTCTCTACAGCTGCACTATATAGATGCTGGACACTGGGGTTGTAGGGATGCTGATCACTGGGGTTGGGTGGATGCTGGTCACTGGGGCTGCACTGTATTTATGCTAGTCACTGTGGTTGTGTGGATGCTGGTCTCTACAGCTGCACTATATAGATGCTGGACACTGGGGTTGTAGGGATGCTGATCACTGGGGTTGGGTGGATGCTGGTCACTGGGGCTGCACTGTATTTATGCTAGTCACTGTAGTTGTGTGGATGCTGGTCTCTACAGCTGCACTATATAGATGCTGGTCACTTGGGTTGTATGGATGCTGGTCACGAGGGCTGAATTATATTGGTGACTTGGTTCTAATGAAGGTGGTCCCTGGGTGTCCAGTTACATTTCTGGTTTTTAGTTAAATAGATCATGTTTCAATAAGAAAAAATAATTATATCCTTTTGTAAAGCATGCTGGTGATGTTAATGATAATAATAGTAATAATTCCTCATAGACTTTTTTAGTTACATGCCCAGTGAAATTATAAAAACAACTGCAAAGACTTACATAATATTGACCCTCATTCCGAGTTGTTCGCTCGCTAGCTGCTTTTAGCAGCATTGCACACACTAGGCCGCCGCCCTCTGGGAGAGTATTTTAGCTTAGCAGAATAGCGAACGAAAGATTAGCAGAACTGCTACTAAATAATTCCTTGAAGTTTCTGAGTAGCTCCAGACCTACTCCTAGACTGCGATCACCTCAGTCCGTTTAGTTCCTGGTTTGACGTCACAAACACGCCCTGCGTTTGGCCAGCCACTCCCCCGTTTCTCCAGCCACTCCTGCGTTTTTTAGCACACTCCCTGAAAACGGCCAGTTTCTGCCCAGAGCCACCCACTTTCTGTCAATCACACTATGATCACTCGAGCGTTGAACAAAACGTCGCTCGAGCTTGTGCAAATCTCCAAAGTTTTGTGTTAAATTACTTAGTGCATGCGCGCTGCGTACCATGCGCATGCGCATCTTCCACCTAATCGCTGCGTTGCGAAAAACGGCAACGAGCGAACAACTCGGAATGACCACCATTGTTCATTCACCTTGTCACAGGGATTCACATTTGGGAAAGCAGGAGAGATTCTCACAAAGAGACTCAGACTGATGACCTTCAAGGCAATGTTAAGACAGGTAGGAATGTATCCGTCCACTTATGTATGATAACATCACATGCATGGAAATTTAGTTACATGTACTATAAGAAAAGAGACAGCATGAAGCGGGACTTTTATAAGACTGCTGATTATTCTGCTGCTTGGATTGACAGGATTCTGTGTACTTTGTATTACAGGTTGAGTATCCATAATCCAAAATGCTTGGGACCAGAGGTATTTTGGATATGGGATTTTTCCGTATTTTGGAATAATTGCATACCATAATGAGATATCATGGTGATGGGACCTAAATTTAAGCACAGAATGAATTTATGTTACATATACACCTTATACACACAGCCTGAAGGCAATTTTATCCAATATTTTTTATAACTTTGTGCATTAAACAAAGTGTGTATACATTCACACAATTCATTTATGTTTCATATACACCTTATACACACAGCCTGAAGGTCATTTAATACAATATTTTTAATAACTTTGTGTATTAAACAAAATTTGTGTACATTGAGTCATCAAAAAACAAAGGTTTCACTATCTCACTCTCATTCAAAAACGTCCGTATTTCGGAATATTCCGTATTTCGGAATATTTGGATATGGGATACTCAACCGGTATATGAATAATTGCTGTGTTCCAGATAGTTATGAAGCTGTTACATATTTGCAGGAAATGGGCTGGTTTGATGACAAGAAGAACAGTACTGGGGCTTTAACCACACGACTGGCTACTGATGCATCACAAGTTCAGGGGGTAGGTATTTTGTTGCCTGCTTCTACCTACACACCTACAGCACTGTCATCGGTTATACACGGGCGGATGCTGTGCTGATTTTGTGCAAGCAGTGTTGCAGATTACACGTTATCACTTCTCTTTTCTAGTATGTAAGGAGTTCTGATACTGATGTGTCCTCATACACCTTTATTCTAGGCACACTAAATAGCCACTGATTTACCAAAATGTCTCATGGCGCTAATATATGTATACAATTTAAGATCTTAATAAAAAATATTTGATTTATAATCAGCTGCTGAGTGTCAATTAAGCCTGTGTAAGCTTAAAAGGAATTGGCTCTCCTGGATAGGAGAGCCAACACTAAATTATAGTATAACACTCTGCACTATTTTAATCTTATCAGGCTTTCAAATAAAGTGAGGTCACATGTACACACAATATTTTCTTTAATAGACCGATCACATTAAACAATAAATAGTACACATACAATCACTGTATTAAAATTTATCAATAAAAAGAACATATATACACAATTTGTGTATTCTAAACAAAATCCAATATTCCCCTATTTCTAAAGCCGGCTCTTTTTTTTTATAAAATAAAGAATACTGATGAATGGAGGAATAGCAGAACGTTTACTAATCTGCATATAAATGTCACATACACCTCACTGCGGTGACCACGGTGTATGCAAACAATAGTCTTTGTTCTCTGAAAAATTAGATGTTTAGGGTTATCTTCAATACATTCTCTTAGCAGGTGCGGAAAGAACAAATATTGCACATAATGATCGCCACTTAGGTCAGTAGTATAATAGTCTCATCAGACTAGTGTGCAAAAATGCAATTGTTTCCGAAGTGCCTGGACCAGCCATTTATAAATAAACCACGCTCACCACCCCCTCCTCCAGCGGTAACTAATGTGGTAATATTGCCATCAGGACTGTGCTATCAGTCCAGATTTTACTTTATTTCATCATCCTTATTCATAGTCCACATAAATTAAGGAACGGACATTGTAATTGAGGCAGCTTCATGGTGATTCTGTTTGTCTTTCCATTATAACAAGTCTTTCTTATTGATACATTGTATGCATTTTTATTAAATAATTGTTATTTTCCACCTTTAATCCATTCATCTCCACGTGTCTTAATCTCCACCACAATCATTAGATTTTATATGTTGATTATTATACCATCAATTGCACAGCGCTAATACCTTGTTTGTTGTTTATTGTACCAACAGGCTAAAAGCTGTGACTGTTCCCAGAATGCATTATGCTGCCTCCTCTATAACCCCGCCTCCGTGCACAGGAGCTCTGTTTTGTAGTTGGTGCCTACAGTATAGGCAGACAACAGGCAGGGCTGCTCCAGCAGCCCTCAGAAGAGCTTTTAGAAGTGAATTTTGAAGACTTCAAGGGCTGCAGCAGAGACACTGAGTGTTAGATGTCAGTCAGACAGCTCCTGCTGCAGCTCCATCACCTCCTCCAGCGGCGCTGTACACTCCCGCTCCCTGGTTGCCGGGTACTTACAGCGGAGGCTCCGGTTTTCATCAGTCAGACACACACACCACCGAAGCTCTCCAGGATCGTGTGGCCACAATTAGGGAGGAGGTAAGATGGTCCCCCAGGCGGGACCCGCTGGAAACCGCAATCCGGTGAGAGGCGGGCCGCACGCGTGGCGTGGACACTGTGGCAGTACAGGGACCCCACTAGACCACCAGAGCAGGGGCACAGGTCGGTTTTACTAAAAAACGTTTGTTATATGGCCCACAGTACCCGGTGGTGAAGTCCAGCAAGGGGATAAGGCTCTGACCTGTAGCTCCTCCCCCAGCCCCAGGGCGCCATTTAGAGTAAATGTTCCCGCCCCGGAGCTGCATCTCTCTCTCTCCTCCACTTCCTGTCAGCGTTTGGGCGCCATTTCCACAAGCTGAGCTGATCCTGGGACTGTTAGGGCAAATCCTCCTCTGTAAAGCCGCCTGCATGTCAGCGCTTTGCATTTTACAGGACACTTAAGTATTCTACATGTCTGCCTACAGAGTTAGCTAAGAAACAGTGCATTTAGTCAGGGTTATATAGTACAAGTACCCTGTGATATACATCCAGTATTTACTGTGCATTGATATATCTATTGATTGTATAGCTGTACTTAGTATTACTTTGTATTGCTAGTCTAGTGCAGTTTTATTGCATGTCATAATTTCCGCATTGTACATGTGACTGTGTGTGCGTGCATATACAGCTGCTGGGTGACTTCCATTTTGTGTGTCTCACTCAGATTGCTATCCCTATAATCTGTACCCTGAGGGGGCTAGGTGCGTCAGGGTTATTGTTTAATACAGTATAGGTGTTTCACAGGATATACTTGTTGAGTATTTTTCAATGTGATTTTCAGTCACCAGATACCTCTTGAATTCTCTGTTTGTTCTAAGACACTGCACAGGGGGTTCTTGTTAAGGTATTAGACTGCTGATATTGTACTGGGTTGGCCGTGTATTGAGCTTACAGGTATGTCAGCTACAAGGGGCGAAGGTGCTGCAGCTGATCCCACAGTGCGTGGTGGTGACACTGCTGACTCGTTAGAGAAAAACATAGCAGCAGAGGGTTCAGGTTCTGGGGGTACCCTGCCCCCCCACCCCCCACCCAGTGGGACCGTAGCAACGGGGGTGCATAACGACCCACCTTGAGCTACTTTCTCCACGTTATTAAGTACGCTGGTAACTAGACTCACGCCCCCTATGGGACCTCAAATGGCGGTACAGCCGCTTATGGTCCCTGCGGTTAATCCACCATGGGCAGATCACCTGTCCACTCAGTTACAGTAATTGAACCGCTCACTGACTAAACACAAATCTAACCCTCGCCCGCCTAAGACCAAGGGGTCCTCTAAGTGGGCCATTTTTTCCTCACAATCCACCCACGTCCCAGACACCTCGTCTGATGAAGAGGGCGTGTATACTGACCCCACAGACACTGATCCAGATACTTCTGATAGGGAATTGGCCTCACAGGTGGATGTTCCTGACTTATTGGAGGCTATCAGGCTAATTCTTCAAATTACTGATGACCCTGAGCCTGATGCTGCCCCTAAGAAACCGGACAGATTTAAATGTCAGAAGGTCGTTAAACAAGTTTTACCTCATTCTGACCATTTAGTTGACATACATCAGGAATCCTGGGAAAATCCAGGAAAGAAATTCACGCCTCACAGGAAGATGCTGGCTCGCTATCCCCTCGCTGCAGAGCTAAGTAAAAATTGGGAAACACCCCCGACAGTGGATTCGCAAGTGGTGCAGCTGGTAGTATCCTCAGCTCTGCCTGTCACTACCGTCACTTCTCTGAAGGAACCGATGGATAAGCATGTGGAGGGTTGTTTAAAGGCGATTTACACCCTCGCTGGATCTGTGCATCGACCCACTATTGCAGCGACATGGGCTGCGGAAGCTATTGAAGCGTGGGCTCAGGAGGTGGAAGCAGAGCTGCCTTCCACCTTTTCTGATAATGCTAGACCACAGGTTCTCAAACTCGGTCCTCAGGACCCCACACAGTGTATGTTTTGCAGGTATCCTCACAGAATCACAAGTAACATAATCAGCTCCACCTGTGGACCTTTTAAAATGTGTCAGTGAGTAATTAATACACCAGTGCACTTACTGGGTTACCTGCAAAACATGCACTGTGTGGGGTCCTGAGGACCGAGTTTGAGAACCACTGTGCTAGACAATGTCTCTCGTATATTGTCACAGCATCTCATTACATTAAGGAGGCGGCTTCTGATGCCGTTATTCTGGCGGCCAAGGCTTCTACTACGTCCATTTTGGCTCGCCGGATTCTGTGGTTACGGTCCTGGTCTGTGGATCTGGATTCTAAGAAAACCCTGGAGGTGCTCCCTTTTAAGGGAGACATTCTTTTTGGAGAGGACCTCAACAAGATAGTGGCTGACTTAGCTTCTGCTAAAACAGCGTGTCTACCTAGTACAGCTCCTTCGATGCCGAAGGTTAAGAGTACTTCCTTTCGTCCTCCAGGTAAAGCAAAAGATCAGGCGTATCCGAAACAGGCTCGCACTTCCAAAGCCACTAAGCCCAAACCTAAATGTGCGTGGGCTGCCCGTCAGCCTGCTTTCAAAACTGACAAGCCTGCTGCATTATGGGGCGGGCCTACCTCTGGGGGATCCCTGGGTGGGGGACCGACTTCTAGGGTTTACCCAGGAATAGTTGAAGACCACTTCCGATGACTGGGTACGGGAAGTCATTAATCGCGGTTACGCCATATCCTTCAAGAATCGTCCCCCTCATCGATTTTGCCTGACAGACGTCCCTTTAGATCTGGTGAAGGCAAAAATTCTTCATTCGGAGGTACAGTCCTTCCTGGACACAGGAGTGGTAGTACAGGTGCCTCTGGTTCAGAGAGGCAAGGGGTATTATTCACCGCTGTTCCTAGTCCCGAAACCGAATAGGTCCTCTCGGCCCATTCTCAACCTCAAGTCCTTGAACAAATTTGTGAGAGTCTCCAAATTTAGTATGAAAATTCTGCGCTTTATTGTTCTGGCCTTGGAGCCCGGGGATTATATGGTCTCCCTGGACATACAGAATGCTTACCTGCATATTCCTATTGCAATGTCGCATCAGCAGTACCTGAGGTTTGCTGTAGGGAACCTCTATTATCAATTTCGGGCTTTACCTTTTGCTTTGACCACGGCCCCGTGAGTCTTCACGAAGGTTATGGCGGTAATGACGGCTGTACTCCGCCATCAAGGGATCCGGATCCTTCCGTATCTGGACGACTTGTTGATCCTGGTGAATTCCCCAGAAATTCTCCTATGTCATCTGGATCTGACGCTCCAGTTTCTGCAAGCCCACGGGTGGCTCATCAACTGGAAGAAATCTTACCTGGTCCCTGCTTCCCTGCTCAGAGCATGGTGCACCTGGGGGCATTGTTGGACTCTCACAACCAGCGGTTGTTCTTTTCTCAGGAGAAGGTCCTGAAACTTCAGGACAGGATTCAATGCTTCCTATCTCGTCCGCAAGTGTCGATACATTCGGCGATGCAAGTGCTAGGTCTCATGGTGTCAGCTTTTGACATTGTGGAGTATGCTCAATTCCATTCACGCTCTCTGCAGAAATTGATTCTTGCAAAGTGGGACGGTCTGCCTCACCGGATCAGGTCTCACATGATCACCTTGTCTACGGAGGTCCATCTGACTGCAGGATCAACGATTGAACAGGGGTCGTCCCTTCTGGATCTCCAAATGGGTCCTTCTGATGACGGATGCCAGTCTAAGAGGTTGGGGCGCGGTGTTGGAGCAACACTCCCTTCAGGGTCGGTGGACCAATGAGGAGTCTCTCCTCCCGATAAACATTCTGGAACTGCGGGCAGTGTTCAATGCACTGAACTTAGCCCAGCATTTAATACAGAACAGACCTGTTCAAGTACAGTCGGACAACGCCACCACGGTGGCGTACATAAATCATCAAGGCGGCACTCAAAGCCGCATGGCAATGAGGGAAGTATCCAGAATTCTTCAGTGGGCAGAACGCCATCTGCCAGCCATATCGGCTGTGTTCATTCCGGGGATCCTAAACTGGGAAGCGGACTTCCTTAGTTGTCAGGATGTACACGCTGGGGAGTGGATCCTCCTTCCAGAAGTATTTCAACTACTAGTGGACAAGTGGGGCCTTTCAGATGTGGACCTGATGGCGTCTCGACACAATCACAAGGTTCCGGTCTTCGGAGCAATGACAAGGGATTCTCAAGCAGCGTTCGTGTACGCACTGGCAATTCCATGGAACTTTCGGCTGCCATATGTGTTCCCTCTGGTGTCACTCCTGCCCAGAGTAATAAGGAAGATTAAGCAAGAAGGAGGAATCCTACTTCTGATCGCTCCAGCGTGGCACAGATGGCATTGGTTCTCAGACCTTCAGGGTCTCTCGTTAGAGTGTCCTCTTCTGCTTCCACAACGACCAGACCTCCTCGTTCAGGGCCCTTGTGTTTACCAGGATTTGGCCCGACTGGCTTTGATGGGGTGGCTCTTCAAGCTTCCGTACTGAGGGCCAAGGGTTTTTCTGAGGCGGTCATTCAGACTATGTTGAAGGCCCGTACGCCGGCTTCTGCTCGGATTTACCGTAGGGTCTGGAATTCTTACTTTGCTTGGTGCGCATCTAACAATCATGACACTTACAAGTTTAGTACGGCCAAACTTTTGGCCTTTCTACAACAGGGCCTGGACTTGGGCCTTCGTCTGGCCTCCATCAATGTTCATATGTCCGCCTTGTCGGTTTAGTTTCAGAGAAAAATTGCCACTCTGCCTGATGTTCATACATTCACTCAGGGTGTGTTACGGATTCAACCTCCTTACGTCCAGCCTGTGGCTCCTTGGGATTTCTCGGTTCTGGAGGCATTACAAGGGTCTCTGTTTGAGCCTCTTGAATCTACAGACCTTAAGTGGCTTTCTCTTAAGGTATTGTTTCTACTGGCTATTGCCTCTGCTAGACGAGTGTCGGATTTGGGTGCCTTGTCTTGTAGGTCACTCTATCTGATTTTTCATCGTGACTGGGCAGTTCTTAGAACACGTCCCGGGTACCTACCTAAGGTGGTGTCTTCTTTCCACCTTAATCAGAAGATTGTGGTTCCGGCCTTTGTCTCTCCTGAATTGTCTTCCATAGAGCGGTCTTTGGATATGGTACGGGCTCTTCGTATTTATGTGAAGAGGACAGCTCCTATCCGGAAGTCTGATTCTCTCTTTGTACTGTTTGGTTTTCACAAACGTGGCTGGCCTGCTCACAAGCAGACCCTGGCCAGATGGATTAGAATCGTGATTGCACATGCTTATGTACAGGCTGGTCTTCCAGCTCCTGCTACTATCAAGGCCCATTCTACTCGGTCTGTTGGACCTTCTTGGGCGGCCCGATGTGGTGCGACCCTTGAACAATTGTGCAAGGTGGCTACGTGGTCCTCAGTGAACACGTTCATTAGGTTCTATGCCTTCGATACTTCCGCCTCCCAGGGTGCTTCCTTTGGACGCCGGGTTCTTGTGCCCGCTGCAGTGCATCCCCTCCAATGAGGAACTGCTTTAGGACATCCCCGATGTTATTCCCGGTGGAACCCAGTGTACCCCGCTGCAGAAAACGAGATTTATGGCAAGAACTTACCGTTGTTAAATCTCTTTCTGCGAGGTACACTGGGGGGCGCCCACCCTGAGGGCGCCCACCCTGACGCACTTAGCTTCTTTGGGTTTGTATGGCATTAGCTGCTGACACCTTCTCCTGTCGTGAGAATGTGGTGTATGTGGCTACTAACGGTTGTTGTCTCTTTTACCTGCTACTGCATTGGACTGGTTAACAAAACTGAGCTCCTGTGCACGGAGGCACGGTTATAGAGGAGGCGGCGCTATGCATTCTGGGAACAGTCAAAGCTTTTAGCCTGTTGGTGCCTCGGATCAAGATCCTACTCTACACCTCGATGTTATTCTCTGTGGAACTCAGTGTACCTCGCAGAAAGAGATTTAACAATGGTAAGTTCTTACCATAAATCTCGTTTTTGTTACAAAGTGCACAAATTGTTTGCCAGAAGCTTGTCAAGATTGGGCAGCTCCACCAAATGTGTAGGGGAGTGCCCAATCCCTGATTCCAACTCCAGCATATAGCAGGTAAGTTCGGGTATATCTGATGAATTTGCATTAGGCATCTATACCAACGGGCTAAAAGTTTGTACTGAGTAGCCAACACCCGGAGGGGGGAGGAGCTAGCAAAGTGTGGTTACAATTACAAGTCCACTGATTCTCAGTCAGGTCCGTATGCAGCTCGCCCTGCCATGCCAAGACGTACGAGGGAAGATCAGTATTCATAGCATGAAGACGTAAACGATACAACTGTGAAATTAAGTGTCTAGGAGAGCGTTCAGCTAAACAGATTCAAATTTAGTAGGGGCCCTTGTCTAATTGTGTGTCCCAAAGGAGTAGATAAAATGCCTGGCTTGAAGCTAAATCCAGAAAGACTGAGACGGAAGATTATACTTCCGCTGAAGCTCCCCAGAGGAGCATACACCAGTGTTAGCAACTAGATGACAAATACGGGATATCCCTAGAGTTGACCAAGAGGACAGTCTGGATGGTTGCATACCCGGAGTGAAGTCAGGATTATTCAACAGAGTTGTAGGCAATAGGATCCCAGAGTTAAAAGCTGAAACATTTCTATATTTCTTCCAACACTGGAGTGTAGGACCCAGAGTGGGGTGAGTAAAGCGAGGGCACTTAGATATCCACAGGAGGACATGTGACATGACAGGTGCTACGTGATTCACAATAAGCGGCCATTTCTTTACAACGGGAGATCTGGTCATCTCAACTAATTCTAGTAAGATGGGTGGCATGGTAATATGCTAGGAAGTACGACAATTGGAGGCCACCTCTGGTGCAACTGCGGATTAAAGTGGCCCGACATATACGGGGCCCAAGTGATCCCTATATAAAGCGACCCACCATACTTTGCAAGTCCTTGAAAAAAGACAAAGGTATTGTAATCGGCAGAGCTTGCGTTAAGTATAAAACCATAGGATTAATGGTCATCTTAATAATGTTCAATCTACCTAGCCAAGACAGCTTCAATGATGACCATTTTTGGAAGTCCGCTTTAAACTGCTTCAGCAGTGGGAGGAAGTTTAGTCTAAACAGATTAACAATATTAGGGGACAGAAGGGTCCCCAAATATTTAAGTTGGGAAGGGTTCCAGAGGAACGGGAACAATCTTTTAAGACCAGTCACCACTGAGTGAGGAGCCGAAACATTAATCGCTACATATTTTGAATATTTTATTTTAAAGTCCTAAATCTATGGAATTCATGCATGAGGGCAGGAAGAGAGGTCACCGGAGCAGTTATAGTGGCAAGAAGATCGTCAACAAATAAAGCCAACTTGTGTTCACAATCACCAAGGTGTAGGCCTTTAATATTACTTTCTCCGGCAGGGTCCACAGGTTTTCCACAGGATAACAATGGGATATGATGGAGCGACAGCGGATTGGCACCAAACGATCAAAATCTTTCCGGCCTCCCAGGATGCAACGGGCCCATCTATATATCCCGCCCACTGGCTCAGGCAAATCAGTTTTTTGTTTGGTGCGGCAGGAGAGAGGGCTGCTGTTCCTTAGCAACCCCAAGCTTTCTTATTTTATTTTTATAGTCTTACTATTTTTGAGTGATCTTTCTAAACACCGTCTTATACGCATATGGGAAAGAGTCGCTCCAACAACTCTCCGCCTGGTCGTGACAACTCTTACCGACGAGTACAGTGCTGTTTCGGCGGGCGTCTGTGTCGGATATACTAGCAGGTCCATCAGACGTTACCAGGCTGTGACCGGAGCATGGCATCGGTTCAGCTTAGTAGATGGAATATGGACACAGCCGCACTGTTTTGTGAGGAGACTACCAAACAGTAGCTGGCGTGCCGCCACCACGGGTGCTCCAGCGCTAGGCCTTAGGGATCAGAGGCTCCAGGAATAGCATGAGCCCGTGATCCCTAGGGTTGATGTCAGCAGTGGGGAGTCAGATGCTATCCTGGTCGCCCCTCCCCCCGGTTCATGACCAGTTTCCACCGAGTCTCCTGCCATGAACTGATTCCTCGCTTCCGTCTCAGACGCTACCAGAGGGGACTTGATCGCAGCATAGGCCGCTGCGTCAGTGTTCACTAAGTGCTACCACGAGAGATCCGGTCGCGGCATAGGTGCTATGTGACCACTGCGTCTGTGTTCACTGAACGTTACCGTGAGGACACTCGGTCGCCGGTGCATCTGTGTTGACTGAGCGTCTGTGTCCGCTATAGGTTCCTGGAGCGACAGTGTACACTAGTAGCGTCTGGATCCACTCAGCATTTGCATACGTATTGATCGATCACTGGAAGCGAGGTGAGTCTCCCTGTATCCCACTGTACTGAGTACGGGCTATACAGCACTACATTTCTATCTACTTTTTTAATATGAATAGTTAAGTGCCTATTGCATATGAGTCCGTGTACATTTACTGTGGTTTTCTTCGCATTGCGTCTGAATACGTTAGATCTGTTTATACAGGATTCAGTAAATGTTCGCCTACATACTTTAAAAAAAGTGTTTGTAGTTGGTGATGTGCTCATATGACTAATATATAACATGTGACTGACTGCTAGTGTGATTGCTGACTTTAATATATGTTTGTCCGTTGTTTCTTCTGATCCTCAATGCTGGTGCATGGGTAGGGTCAGATTGATAGCACTTTAGAGGGTTAAAGTGATTACAGTCACAAATTGTGTAGTACACTGTAAAAGTGCTGATTATTTATCATGTCTAAGAGCGGCAAAGGTGACGAAGGTACACTTACAGCAACACTCATATCATGTTTGCCTTACAAAACTGTATTATCCTCTCAGGATCTGGTCCAGGATAGTTTATGTGCAAATTGTTTTGCTTTTCAGCAAAACACAAGGCAGATCCCTGTACACCATCAGGTGCAGACAGACCTTGTCCAGTATAGCGGAACGGATAATTCCTACAGTTTCTGTACCAGGAATTGGGTATCCATACATGCAGCTCCCTACCTACGGCATACCATTTCCCCCAGCAGCTTCTCAAATGAAACAAGCTGATAAACCGATGGTAAGTAAATCTTCATCTTCACAGGCTACACATGACGATTCATCGGATGATGAAAGCTCTATTTACTCTACTTCAGTATACGAAGAGGAAGAAGAAGGACTCAGCTCAGTAGTATCCAAGGTACAGTCAGGAATTCAGGACTTGTTGCACAGTCAGAGGGTATCCATTCACGCAGCCATGCGAGTGGTGGGGTTGATGGTGTCAACATTAAACATGGTGGAGTATGCACAATTCTACTCGATACCTCTGCAGCGTCTGTTTCTGGTCAGATGGAATGGAGTACATCAGACAATAAAGAAACAGACGATGGTACTTCCAGTAAAGGTAAGAAGGTCATTAGACTGGTGGCTACAGACATCCCATCTAGACAAAGGGAGACCCTTTTGGATGTCAGATTGGGAGATCCTGATAACAGATGCCAGTCTTCAGGGCTGGGGAGCAGTGTCCGGAAAATTATGGTTCCAGGGACAATGGACAAGAGAAGAAAGTTGCCTGACAATAAAGCTGTTAGAACTTCGGGCCATATACATGGCACTGATTCAGGCAAAGGATATTCTTCAGGGAAAAACAGTCCAGATCCACTCGGACAATGCGAAGGTTGTAGCGTACCTCAACCATCAAGGAGGAACTCGCAGCCAAAAAGCAATGAAGGAGGTAAGTCACATACTAAAGTGGGCAGAACTCCATGTTCCAGCCTTGTCCGCAGTGTTCGTTCCGGAAGTCCTAAACTGGGAAGTGGATTTTCTCAGTCGACACACCATTCAAGCAAGTGAATGGGCTCTACATCCAGAGGTCTTTCAGACTCTAGTAGACAAATGGGGGTTGCCAGAGTTAGATCTCTTGGCATCCTGTCTGAACAACAAAGTGCCGGCATACGGGTCAAGAACAAAGGATCCCGGAGCAATCTTTGTGGATGCCTTGTCGGTGAAGTGGGACTTTCATCTGGCTTATCTGTTTCCTCCGATCACCCTGTTACCCAGGGTGGTGAGGAAAATAAAGCAAGCAAAAGGTGCCGTGATTCTAATAGCTCCGGCTTGGCCCAGAAGGCATTGGTTCACAGACCTACAGAGAATGTCGATGGATGCTCCATTTCTGCTCCCTCAAAGTCCAGATCTACTGATGCAGGGTCCCTGTTATCACAGACATCTGGATCGACTGTCTTTGACGGCGTGGCTCTTGAAACCTCTGTCCTAAAGTCAAGAGGATTCTCTAAACAGGTAATTCAAACAATGCTAAGAGCAAGGAAACCTTCCTCAGCTCGTATTTATCACCGAATATGGCAGGCCTATATTCATTGGTGCAGTGAAGGAGGTATGGACCTGAAATCTTTTAGAGTTTCCAGAGTCCTAGCATTCCTTCAGGCAGGAATGGATAAAGGTTTGAAGGTGGCTTCCTTGAGAGTGCAGTTATCGGCATTGACTGTATGGTTCCAAAAGAAAATTGCCAATTTGCAGGATGTGCGCACTTTTTTCCAGGGAATCAGTGGTCGAAGTGGGGCGGTATGGTATACCGCCACTTCTTCCACTGACCTGGAAATGAAAGTGTGCAGCAGGAGGCGAGGGAAGTGGCCATCCTGCTGCACATTGCGCTCCCGTCCCTGCCCAGCGGCTGGCGGCTGTGTTGAGCGCTGTAGTAGCTCACAGCTGCCCGCTGCCAGCCCGGCTCCCGCATGACAACCCACGGCTCACATCCGCCCGCCGCCGCCAGCCCGGCTCCCGCCCCACTGACAGCGCAGCTGCCCAGCTCTGTCTGGAACTGATGGAGGAGAGTGTCAGTGTGGGGACATGTGTGTGTGTGTTTGTGTGTGTGTAAATGTGGCTGCGTGTGTGTGTGACTGTATGTAGATATGTGGCTATGTTTGTGTGGCTATGTGTGTGTATAAGTGGTATATGTGTGTGTGTGTGTGTGTGTGTGTGTGTGTGTGTGTGTGTGTGTGTGTGTGTGTGTGTGTATGGCTGTGTGTAAATGTGGCTGGGTATGTATTTTTATATATGTGTGTGTATGCGTGTATATGTGGCTTTGTGTGTATATCTGAACTGGGCTAAGAGGGGGGCAATATGATCTTTTTTGCCTCCGGGCGTCTGGTATTAACTTACGCCCCTGGCCAGCCACTCACCGCCGCCAGCCGCTCACCGCTGCCAGCCGCCCGCTGTTCACCGCCGCCCGCCGCCAGCCACCAGCCGCTCACCCGCAACAAATGGTGGTCAGAGGGGCCTTACTGCACCAAAGGCCTCCTTATCACTGCCGCTGCCCATTGGTGCCTCCCTCCGACCACAGTCAGGTAATGTTCCCCTGCTGTCACCCTCTCTCCCTGTCGTTACTGTCCCTACTGTCACTCTCTCTCTCCCTGCTGTCACTGTAGTCACACTCTCTCTCCCTGTTGTCACTCTCTCTCTCCCTGTTGTCACTCTCTCTCCCTGTCATCACACTCTCTCTACCTGTCATCACACTCTCTCTACCTGTCGTCACTCTCTCTCCCTGTCGTCACTCTCTCTCTCCCTGACGTTACTCTCTCTCCCTGTCGTCACTCTCTCTCTCCCTGTCCCTGCTGTCACTCTGGCTGTCCCTGCTGTCACAATTTCAGCTCATTGTGCTATAATGTGAATTTCGGCTCATTCAGTGTGCTATAATGTGAATTTTGGCTCGTACCGTGTGCTATAATGTGAATTTCGGCTCATTCAGTGTGCTACAATGTGAATTTCGGCTCATTCAGTGTGCTACAATGTGAATTTCATCTCATTCAGTGTGCTATAATGTGAATTTTGGCTCATTCATTGTGCTACAATGTGAATTTCGGCTCATTCAGTGTGCTATAATGTGAATTTGAGCTCATTCAGTGTGCTATAATGTGAATTTCGGCTCGTACCGTGTGCTATAATGTGAATTTCGGCTCGTATCCGTGTGCTATAAGGTGAAAGGGGCACCAGTACTAGATAGTATAAGGGGTTCTACTACACTGGACATGCCCCCTTTTGGGTGACCCCCCCCCCCCTTTTGGGTGACCACGCCCCCTTTTCTGGAGCATAATTGCATCCTTGACTTTTGCATACCCCCACTTCAAAATTTCCACTTCGACCACTGCAGGGAATGCTGCGCATTCAATCTCCCTTTGTTTCACCTACAGCACCGTGGAACTTAGGTTTAGTCCTGAAAGCCCTTCAAGTTGCCCCATTTGAACCACTTAACAAGGTGGATCTTAAATGGTTGACAGCAAAAGTACTCTTTCTACTGGCTATGGCATCAGCTAGAAGAGTATCAGATTTAGGAGCGCTGTCATGTCGTTCCCCTTTTCTGACTTCTTATCCAGATAAAGCAGTTTTCAGAACTAGGTCTGGGTATCTTCCGAAGGTGGTGTCTAAATTCCACCTTAATGAAAAAATTGTAATCCCGGCTTTTCAGGTATCGGGACTTTCTGTGGGAGATGCGTCGCTGGACGTAGTCTGGGCATTAAGGATCTACGTGGATCATACCAGTGCCATCACAAAGACCGATTCTCTCTTCATTCTCTACGGATTTCACAAGAGAGGCTGGCCTGCTACTAAACAGACGCTGGCAAGATGGCTTCAAATGATGATTCCACAGGGATCCCACCCTGACGCACCTGATTTGAGGATCCTTCTACTAACTAACCTCTTCCTACTTGTACGGAAGGGTGTGCATGTGTGTTTTTCTCACCTGATTGGGGCTATACATGATGCTCCTGCCTTGTGCTTTGGAATACAACTGATTTGCCTGAGCCAGTGGGCGGGATATATGGACGGGCCCGTTGCATCCTGGGAGGCCGGAAAGATTTTGATCATTTGGTGCCAATCCGCTGTCGCTCCATCATATCCCATTGTTATCCTGTGGAACCTGTGGACTTAGGAGAAATACCGTTATCCACGGTAAGTTCTTACCATTACGTATATATTCGATCGGATTGCCCCCACCACTCCCTCCATGCACAAAACAAAAATAAGGGGGGATAGAGGCCATTCCTAATCAAGAAGGGGTCAGACAAGGCTCCACTGACTCTCGCAGAGGGACGGTTGTATAAAGCGAGTATTGCAAACAATGTGGGCTTAGGCCTAGGCAGCGGAGAAGACCCTCCATGAACTGCCAGTTAACCCTACCAAAGGACTTAGCATCTGTAGATAAAAGGATCAGAGCCTTACCATTACACGTGGCATGATGGATGAGATTGATCATTTTTGTGGTATTATCCTTAGCTTCTCTTTCCCTCACAAATCCTATCTGATCTCCGTGTATCATAGTGGGCAGGAACTGATTTACCCTACAGTATTAGCTAGCATTTTAGCATAGAGTTTAGTGTCATTATTCAGTAAAGAGATAGGTCATTAACTGGAGCAGTGAGTAGGGTCCTTTGCCTCCGTAGGAATTATAGAAATATACACCTCTAAAGATTGGGGAGGAAAAGCAGTCTCAACATTAATTGCATTGCACGCTTTTAAAAATAGCGGCATGAGGGACGTCCGAAATGGTTTATAATAACTGACTGGGAAACCGTCTGGACCCGGACTCTTCCCGAGTGGAGACGCTGAAAGGGAAAATTCCAATTCTTCAATAGTGAAAGGCTTCTCAAGGAACTCAACATCCTGCTCTGACAACTGTGGGTAATCCACAGAGGAGAGATAATTATTAACCGCCTCCGAAGACAAAAGGATATCATCTGGAGACTGAGTTTTCCTTAAATGATAGAGATTCATATAATAAGATTGAAATGCCTTCGCTATTTGCAGGAAAGTGTGGACTGCATGCCCTCCGGAGTCTCGGACTGAGTGAGCCAGGTTTATCTTCCCATAGATAGTATTTGTGGCAACTCAACTTTAGTTTTCCCCTGCATAGGTTTTTTACAGGACAGTCTCACGTCCGTCAGATCACGCAGCACCCCCTCATCAAAGGACTGTTTGTGAGACATTTGGGGCTTGCACTTTAAGTTATAAATACATGTAAAAGAGGTTCTGATACGAGCATCTGCAGCTATTCCACCCGGCTCATTCTGTTATTCTGAATCTGCATCTTTGTACACAGGTTGTACCAATTCCTCTGCCACAAAAGTCGCATCTAAGCATTGCTGGTACACTGTGAGCCGGCTATGTAAGCAGTTACGATGCGATTAAGATGCAGTATTTAGTGTAAAAGTACACTGTGCTACCTGCATCGAAGCGTCTCACACCATATGGCATAAAGAGGCTAGGTGTATGAGGACACATCTGTACTTAGTATCTACGAGGGCGGATTGGCCCACCAGGACACCATGACAGATTCCGATGGGCCGGTCCCATATCCCCCTCAGCCAGTCTGAATCACACTCAGGCTGGGCTGGCTCACACTACTGCCAGTACTTGCGGTTCACTGAAACACAATCCAAAAGTTAGGTTAGCGGGTACTTCCGGCTGCCGCTAGCCGTGAGAAGTGGTGAAGCTTTTCTACCATACTATAGGAGGGACCTGAAGAAAGTTAACCAGCCCAGCAGCATCCTATCTCTGGCCCCGGCCAAAGGTCTCTTCAATGAGCCTGGCCTGGGTTCAGCAGCATAGCGATGGTCGGAGCTGGGTTCACTACACCCGCTGCCACCCTAGCTCCCGCACTCTCACTGAACTGGTCAGAGCGGCAACTGAGCACTGAAGGGGACCCCGCAGAGAGGTTATTTTTAATTACATTATTTGTATTATCATGATGGTGTAAGGGTTAGGGCGTCCCCGGTCACAGAGTATGGTTTGGGGACTGGACAGGAGCAGGATGTATCTTGTTCTCAGGATGCCAGCTGATCAGGCTGCACTCAGAGCCAGCCCTGGGACAATCTCTAATGCAAAGTCCTTCAGCCCTATAGCTGCCCAATGTCTGTCCATGATGATGGGCTTATGTATGTAATGCGGTGGCTACGTATGTAATGCGGTGGCTGTGTATGTAATGTGGTGCTATTTGTGTAATGAGGTGCTATACGTGTAATGTGGTGCTATACATGTAGTGCGGTGCTATACCTGTAATGTGCTATTTTTGTTATGTGGTGCTATTTGTGTATGCTGTGCTATATGTGTAATGCGGTGCTATACGTGTAAGGCAGTGCTATACCTGTAATGTGGTGCTATAATTGTAGTGCGGTGCTATACGTGTAATGCAGTGCTATATGTGTAATGCGGTGCTATACATGTAGGGGGTAATTCTGAGTTGATCATAGCAGGAACTTTGTTGGGCAAAACCATGTGCACTGCAGGGGTGGCAGATATAACATTTGCAGAGAGAGTTAGATTTGGGTGGGTTATTTTGTTTCTGTGCAGGGTAAATACTGGCTGCTTTATTTTTACACTGCAATTTAGATTTCAGTTTGAATACACCCCACCCAAATCTAACTCTCTCTGCACATGTTATATCTGGCCGCCCTGCAATGCACATGGTTTTGCCCAACTACTAACAAATTTGCTGCTGCGATCAACTCAGAATTAGGCCCGTAATGCGGTGCTATACGTGTAATGTGGTGCTATTTGTGTAATGTGGTGCTATACGTGTAGTGCAGTGCTATACATGTAATGCAGTGCTATATGTGTAATGCGGTGCTAAACGTGTAATGCGGTGCTAAACATGTAATGCTGTGCTATATGTGTAATGCAATGCTATAAGCGTAATGTGGTGCTATACGTGTAATGTGGTGTTATTCATTTAATAATGTGGTGGCTATGTATGTAATCAGGGGCGGATTGGCCACTGGGACAGATTCCACTACGCTGGTCCCCTGTGTCTGTGTTTCAATACTTGTGTGGTCCTCCTCCCTGTACTGTGCTGTATGTAGTGTGTGCTCCCTCCCTGTAGTGTGCTGTGTGTAGTGTGTGCTCCCTCCCTGTATTGTGCTGCATGTAGTGTGTGCTCCCTCCCTGTACTGTGCTGTATGTAGTCTGTGCTCCCTTCCTGTACTGTGCTGTATGTAGTGTGTGCTCCCTCCCTGTACTGTGCTGTGTGTAGTGTGTGCTCCCTCCCTGTACTGTGCTGTATGTAGTGTGTGCTCCCTCCCTGTACTGTGCTGTATGTAGTGTGTATGTAGTGTGTGCTCCCTCCCTGTACTGTGCTGTATGTAGTGTGTGCTCCCTCCCTGTACTGTGCTGTATGTAGTGTGTGCTCCCTCCCTGTACTGTGCTGTATGTAGTGTGTGCTCCCTCCCTGTACTGTGCTGTATGTAGTGTGTGCTCCCTCCCTGTACTGTGCTGTATGTAGTGTGTGCTCCCTTCCTGTACTGTACTGTGCTGTATGTAGTGTGTGCTCCCTCCCTGTACTGTGCTGTATGTAGTGTGTGCCCCCTCCCTGTGCTGTGCTGTATGTAGTGTGTGCTCCCCCTCCCTGTACTGTGCTGTATGTAGTGTGTGCTCCCCCTCCCTGTACTGTGCTGTATGTAGTGTGTGCTCCCTCCCTGTACTGTGCTGTATGTAGTGTGTGCTCCCGCCCTGTACTGTGCTGTATGTAGTGTGTGCTCCCTCCCTGTATTATGCTGTATGTAGTGTGTGTGCTCCCTCCCTGTACTCAGGGCCGGATTAACAATGGGGCGGATGGAGCTACAGCTCCAGGCCCCCCATCAAATTAGGCTCAAAGAACCTGCTCTGCTGCTGCTGTATACAGGAAAACATGTTTTCCTGCTACAGCAGCCATCCAAAGTGTGTCCAAAGCCCCGCCCTCCCGGCCGCGACCCCCCCCCCCCCACCCTTCACCTCCGCCAGCGGCACTTTCGGCAAAAACTGTGTACTTATGGCGGCGCAATGGGAGGCTGCTTCACAAGCCCTATCCTCATTGCGCCGCATACAGTGACGTCAGCACATGTGACATTGCCGCCCCAGGCACGCACGCTCTGAAGGAAGCTTCAGCATGGACTGAGCAGCACACTGAAACAGCAGCTGAACAGGGTGTGCAGCTCCGTGAAGGCGGCCTGAACCCGACAGACAGAGTAATTGACCATCATGAGGTGAGGTGCTGGCTGTCAGCCTGGCTCCTACACTGATGGTAATATAAGTATAACTTAGACTTTGACTTGAATATATGGCTATGGATAGATATATATATATATATATATATATATATATCTATATCTATCACACACACACATACTGTAGGGAGAGATTTATATATATATATATATATATATATATATAAAACACGTATTTAAAACATACTGTGTGTGTGTGTATATATATATATATATATAGTCCTCCTGAAACTCTCCTGGCAGAGAGAGTGATGCGCGGCACTGCAGGATTTTGAAAAGCTTGAATTTAAATTCAAGCTTTTCAAAATCCTGCAGTGCCGCGCATCACTCTCTCTGCCAGGAGAGTTTCAGGAGGAATATTGATTTTTACGAAGGCACGCAGGTACTACATTTACCATTATGTAGAGTGCCGATTCAGCTGCATACATATATATATATATATATGTGTGTGTATACTGTGCATATACATGTATATATACAGTATACATAGATATAAAAACATGTATGTGTAGTGTGTGTGTGTGTGTGTGTGTGTGTATATATATATATATATATGTGTGTAATGTGAATATATGTACATGTGTACTATATATGTGTGTGTATGTATATATATATATATATATATTATACATATGTGTACATTTACCTGTATGTACGTGTCTATTTGTGTGTGTGTATATGTATATATATATATATATATACATACATACATACATACACTAGATACATACATACTAGATACATAGAGGTACATATATACACACACACATACATAGACACACATACATACATACATACATACATACATACATACATACGTACGTACATACACTAGATACATAGAGGTAAATGTACATACATATATATATATATATATATATATATATATATATATATATTTTGTTATTTTTTTTATTTTATTTTTTTTTATTTTTTTCCATATGTCGAAGTGGGCCGGTATGCAGCGGTATGGCATACCGGCACTTCGTCACTGACTTGGATGTGTTTTTGTTTTTTGTTTTTTTTACGAATAGTAGTGTGCAGAGCCATTGACACTATACAGGCAGTACTGTACAGCAGGTGGCCGGCCTGCTGCACTGTTTACAAGCGAGGATTCCTATGTGTCCACGTGGGGTTTACATGGTTCCCGCACCCACTGCCACTGGAACCTGCAGGGCACCCATGTGGAGTGCACTGCACACAGTTCCCATAGCCACCGCCACTGGAGCCCACCAGATGCCCATGTGTGGTGTACCCAGTTCCCGAACCCGCCACCGATGGAGCCTGCGGGGTGCCCACGTGTGATGCACCCGGTTAATATAGCCGCCACCACTGGCGCCGACGTGGGGCGTGCCTGGTTCCCGCACTTGCCGCTGCTAGAGCCTACTGGGCACCCACGTGGGATTCGCCAGGTTCCCGAAAATGCAGCCTCTGGAGCATGCAGTCCTCTACCTGTCTCTTGAAAATGGCCTCATTTTAATGGCATCAGCAGAGTGGCCTGCGGTAAGTATTTTGGGGCTAAACCCACCTTCAGATACATCTGACTATAAAAATTATTATTATTATTATTTTTTTTGTATGTTCATCACTTTCCAGTGTACCTACTTAGGGCATATTCCTCCACTTCTTCTTTATTAGTCCCTTAATGTTTACTGTGGAGCATAAAATGGTGTCGGGGGCATAACTGTATGTGGCGCAGGGACTTGCAGTGAGCTAAATGGATTTAAATCCAATATATGAGCCATAGGGTACATCTGGACATTATACACAGGTGCAGCAGTATAAACTTCTGGAAATCTGGTGAGTTTTGATCTGAGAAGTACGGAAAAGGTCAGACTGCCTCACCTGCCATAGACTTTTTACTCCTGAGTTTTGGCTATAAAAATTATTAGAATAATGCAAAGAAGATATTTGAAACATAATCTTTGTATTTTTCATATACTTTATACAATCAAAACTCTGCTACAAATGTTAATATGACAGGAAGGGCTCTGCTTCACCTGCCTCACCCCACCGCATGTCACTTATGTGGCATAATGTGTGATGGGCATTACAGTGTCTGGCATAACGTGTAATAGGCATTATGATGTATGGCATAATGTGGAATGGGCATTATGATGTGTGGCATAATGTTTAATAGGTGTTATGGTGTTTGGCTTAATGTGGAATGGGCATTATGATGTGTGGCATAACGTGTAATAAGCGTTACGGTGTGTGGAATAATGTGTAATAGGCATTATGATGTGTGGCATAATGTGGAATGGGCATTAAGGTGTGTTGTGCTTGGACCTTTTGGACCTTATGTTAATATTGTTGCTTCAGTATAGGACAGTGGTTCTCAAATTATGGGGAAGATGTACTAAGCAGTGATAAGAGCGGGGAAGTGAGCCAGTGGAGAAGTTGCCCATGGTAACCAATCAGTTGCTCTGTATATATTTATAGTATGCAAATTCTAAATGTTACATCAATGCTGATTGGTTGCCATGGGCAACTTGTCCAGTGGCTCACTTTTCCACTATTTTCACTGCTTAGTATATCTGTCCTTGTGTGCCGTGGCACCATGGGGTTCCTTGTGACTCTTGCAGGGGTACCTTGGATTGGTGGTCCAGGACCAATTCAAATTATTTATGTTCAACGTTATAAGCAAAACCAGTGCTGGTGGCTGTCAATCATAAAATATTTGGATAAACACAAGTGAATCTTGTCCCTCACCTCATAATTGAACCTAAGGATGACATATAAACACAATTTACTTAATATATTTCTTTCTAAATTTCTCAACGAGAAACTGTTGGCCTAGGGGTGCCGTGGAAAAATATTCTGATGCTATAGTACGCCTTGATTTCAAAAACTTTGGGAACCACTGGTAGAGGAACTGATATCTCTTCAGGGGAGGCCAGGTTTTCCAAGTTGGAACACATGTAGTTTGGAGCCTTTTTACACATGGTTTTGATCAGGGGTTCTCAAACTCGGTCCTCAGGGGCGCACACAGTGCATGTTTTGCAGGTCTCCTCACAGAATCACAAGTGAAATAATTAGCTCCACCTGTGGACCTTTTAAAATGTGTCTGTGAGTAATTAATACACCTGTGCACTTGCTGGGTTACCTGCAAAACATGCACTGTGTGCGCCCCTGAGGACCGAGTTTGAGAACCCCTAGTTTTGATGGTATGTGTAGAAAGGCCTGTGAGACAGTGCTGTAATATCTGCCTGATCTGCTGCACTTGTGCTTTGATGCAGCCCCAAATGTTTGGAGGAATCAAAATGCTGACTCTGACTTTTTGCTATGGGTTTTGGTGAGTGCCCTCTCCTCCATCTAATGGAATAAAAGCTTGTATAGAGCATGTGTTGGCGCTGTTGGAAATAATTGATCATTTAAATGCTGAGAGTTTTCTATTTTTCAAACGCATACATGCATACATTCACTCATACACACATAATAAAAAATTATATATATACTGCAACAATGGCTTGGCACTCTGGACAATGTGGAAATAAATGTGGTGCCCTCCCCACATGCACTATTTTACACGTTTGTAACCACGTCCTGACGAAAAGGCCAGAGGGCCTTGAAACGTTGACGACGATTTAATATGGAGTTTCACTAAAGGAATTTATATTGAAGAATTTGGAGTGCCGCCCTTTATTCTTATTCATAAGAATTAAGTAACTATATAATTTTTTTTTTTTTTACAGCAGTCATCACGTCCCCATATCAGTAGCCACACCCCCTGCAGTGGCACATAATAGGCCCTTCAGAAAGTTCAGCTCCAGGCCCATTAGGACCTTAATCTGGCACTGCCTGTACTGTACTGTATGTAGTGTGTGCTCCCTTCCTGTACTGTGCTGTGTGTAGTGTGTGCTCCCTCCCTGTACTGTGCTGTGTGTAGTGTGTGCTCCCTCCCTGTACTGTGCTGTGTGTAGTCTGTGCTCCCTTCCTGTACTGTGCTGTATGTATTGTGTGCTCCCTCCCTTTGCTGTGCTGTGCTGTATGTAGTGTGTGCTCCCTCCCTGTACTGTGCTGTATGTAGTGTGTGCTCCCCCTCCCTGTACTGTGCTGTTTGTAGTGTGTGTGCTCGCTCCCTGTGCTGTGCTGTATGTAGTGTGTGCTCCCTCCCTGTACTGTGCTGTATGTAGTGTGTGCTCCCTCCCTGTACTGTGCTGTATGTAGTGTGTGCTCGCCCTCCCTGTACAGTGCTGTATGTAGTGTGTGCTCGCCCTCCCTGTACTGTATGTAGTGTGTGTGTGCTCCCTCCCTGTACTGTGCTGTATGTAGTGTGTGGTCCCCCTCCCTGTACTGTGCTGTATGTAGTGTGTGCTCCCTCCCTGTACTGTGCTGTATGTAGTGTGTGCTCCCTCCCTGTACTGTGCTGTATGTAGTGTGTGCTCCCTCCCTGTACTGTGCTGTATGTAGTGTGTGCTCGCCCTCCCTGTACAGTGCTGTATGTAGTGTGTGCTTCCTCCCTGTACTGTGCTGTATGTAGTGTGTGCTCGCCCTCCCTGTACCGCGCTATATGTAGTGTGTGCTCCCTCCCTGTACTGTGCTGTATGTAGTGTGTGCTCGCCCTCCCTGTACAGTGCTGTATGTAGTGTGTGCTCGCCCTCCCTGTACTGTATGTAGTGTGTGTGTGCTCCCTCCCTGTACTGTGCTGTATGTAGTGTGTGGTCCCCCTCCCTGTACTGTGCTGTATGTAGTGTGTGGTCCCCCTCCCTGTACTGTGCTGTATGTAGTGTGTGCTCCCTCCCTGTATTATGCTGTATGTAGTATCATACCTCCCAACTTTGACATCTGTGGAGAAGGGACCCCATCGCGCACATCTGATTTTAGGGGGTGTGGCCTAATGAAAAGGAGGCGTGACCTTGCGGCAAGTGCCTCTATCGCAAGCCATGCCCCTGTTTTCAGCATTATGGGGGCATGAACAGCGCTGTGAGAGCTGCTGGTCATGCCCCCTTTCCCTCTCTTCCGTGAATAGACGCTGTGCGTATGCGCACAGCATCTATTCACCACTGCACTCCTCAGAGCAGTGACAGGGGGGATCTCCCAACTGCCCCCGCACCCGCGGGACATGCGACCCGCGGGTGGGACAGCGGGACAGACCGTGAAAAACGGGACAGTTGGGAGGTATGTAGTGTGTGCTCCCTCCCTGTACTGTGCTGTATGTAGTGTGTGCTCCCTTCCTGTACTGTGCTGTATGTAGTGTGTGCTCCCTCCCTGTACTGTGCTAAATGTAGTTTGTGCTTCCTTCCTGTACTGTGCTGTGTGTAGTGTGTGCTCCCTCCCTGTACTGTGCTGCATGTAGTGTGTGCTCCCTCCCTGTACTGTGCTGTATGTAGTGTGTGCTCCCTCCCTGTACTGTGCTGTATGTAGTGTGTGCTCCCTCCCTGTACTGTGCTGTATGTAGTGTGTGCTCTCTCCCTGTACTGTGCTGTATGTAGTGTGTGCTCCCTCCCTGTACTGTGCTGTATGTAGTGTGTGCTCTCTCCCTGTACTGTGCTGTATGTAGTGTGTGCTCTCTCCCTGTACTGTGCTGTGTGTAGCGTGTGCTCCCTCCCTGTACTGTGATGTATGTAGTGTGTGCTCCCTCCCTGTACTGTGCTGTATGTAGTGTGGGCTTCCTCCCTGTACTGTGCTGTGTGTAGCGTGTGGTCCCTCCCTGTACTGTGCTGTGTGTAGTGTGTGGTCCCTCCCTGTACTGTGCTGTGTGTAACATAGTAACATAGTATCTGAGGTTGAAAAAAGACAATTGTCCATCGAGTTCAACCTATTTGTGGTGTCCTATGCATGATGATTTGACTAAAATTTCTGACTGATGCTGCTGTCAGCCATTGCATTTTATCCCTATTTATAGTAACTATAATGCATGACTATGCACCATACCCCTGGATATCCTTATCCAATAGGAATTTATCTAACCCATTCTTAAAGGTGTTGACAGATTCCGCCATTACAACTCCCTCGGGCAGGGAATTCCAAACACGTATTGTCCTTACCGATAAAAAGCCTTTACGCCGTATTGTGCGGAATCTCCTTTCCTCTAACCTGAGCGAGTGTCCACGAGTCCTCTGTGTTGATCTAACCAAAAACAGGTCCCGCGTAAGCTCTGTGTATTGTCCCCTTATATATTTGTAGATGTTGATCATATCCCCTCTTAGTCTCCGCTTTTCCAATGTAAACATGCCGAGTCTTTCAAGCCTTTCCTTGTATTCCATCGTCTCCATGCCCTTAATTAGTTTGGTCGCCCTCCTCTGTACCTTTTCAAGCTCCAGGATATCCTTTTTGTAGTACGGTGCCCAGAACTGTACACAGTATTCAAGGTGTGACCTCACTAGTGATTTATATAACGGGAGTATAATACTCTCGTCTCTAGCATCAATACCCCGTTTTATGCATGCTAATATCTTATTAGCCTTCTTTGCTGCAGTCCTACTTTGGGTACTACTGCTTAGCTTGCTATCTATGAGGACACCTAAGTCCTTTTCCAGTACAGAATCCCCTAATTTTACCCCATTTAGTAGGTAGGTGTAATTTTTGTTCTTGTTACCACAGTGCATTACCTTACACTTGTCTGTGTTTAAGCGCATTCTCCATTTGGCTGCCCATGCTTCTAATTTAACTAAGTCGTTCTGAAGAGACTCGGCATCCTCCTCTGTATTTATAGCCTTACACAATTTGGTATCATCTGCAAAAATTGACACCATGCTCTCTAGACCTTCTGTTAGGTCGTTAATGAAAATATTGAACAATAGCGGTCCTAATACTGAGCCTTGCGGCACACCACTTAGCACTTCAGTCCAAGTTGAAAAAGATCCATTAACCACAACGCGCTGCTTCCTATTATCTAACCAGTTTTTGACCCAAGTGCATATTGTGCTTCCTAGCCCTGATTCTTGTAGCTTGTATATAAGTCTCATGTGTGGTACAGTATCGAACGCTTTGGCAAAGTCTAAAAAGATTACATCCACGTCTTTACCCTGATATAGGTTTGCGCTTACTGTTTCATAAATGCCAAGTAAGTTGGTTTGACAGGATCTGTCCTTCATAAACCCATGTTGATTCCTTTTAATGACCTTATTGATTTCAAGGAACTTCTGAATACTATCTCTTAGAATACCTTCCAATACTTTCCCCACTATAGATGTAAGACGAACTGGTCTATAATTACCTGGTTCAGCTTTACTTCCCTTTTTGAATATCGGCACTACTTCCGCTATACGCCAGTCTTTGGGAACCATACCTGATATAACTGAATCCTCAAAGATCAAAGATAGCGGTTTTGCCAGTTCAGAGTGAAGCTCCATTAGAACCCTTGGATGAATACCATCGGGCCCTGGTGATTTATTAATCTTTAAATGTTTTAATCGGTCACAGACTACTTCCTCGCTTAAATAAGTACCTATCAGTGTGATATTGTCATTATTGAGATTGTGTGTCAGTCCCTGAATTGGGTCCTCTCTAGTGAATACTGTTGAAAAAAACTCATTTAGTGTGTCCGCTATGTCATTATCATTTTTGCTCTAGACTCCCAACTTGTCTTTCAAAGGGCCTATACTCTCCTTTTTTTAATCTCTTGCTATTAATGTATTTAAAGAATTTTTTGGGATTCGCTTTGCTTTCCTTTGCTACTAGTTTTTCAGTTTCTACTTTAGCTGCTCTTATTTCCTTTTTGCAATTTTTGATACATTCCTTATAATGCTGAAATGACTCTGCTTCCCCGTAAGATTTGTATTTTTTAAATGCTCGCCTTTTCTTGCCCATAAGTTCCTTAATCTTTTTGTTAAGCCACATCGGTTTATGATTTTTATTCCCTTTTTTGCTACTCATAGGAATATATTTGAGTGTATTTTTAGCTAGCAGGAATTTTAGTACCTCCCATTTCTCCGTAGTATTTTTTCCTAAAAACAAACCTTCCCATTCAATATCCCTGAAAAATACCCTCATCTTTTCAAAATTTGCTTTGCTAAAGTTTAAAGTCCTAGTTGAGCCAGTATAGGGCTGTTTGTAGAAATTGATATTGAATGTGACCATATTGTGGTCGCTGTTTCCTATGGGTTCCCCTACTATAATACCCGATACCAAATCCTGATTGTTTGTTAATACCAGGTCTAAGATTGCATTGTACCTAGTTGGTTCCTCAATTAGTTGGACTAGGTAGTTATAATTTAGTGTGTTTAAAAACATACTGCCCCTAGCAGTATCACATGAATCGTTTTTCCAGTTTATCTCTGGATAGTTAAAATCTCCCATCACTACTATGTCTCCTACTCCTGCTGCTTTTTAAATTTTCTTTAGTAACAATTCATCATCAGATGCGTTGATACCAGGCGGCCTATAGCATACACCCAATACTAACTTTTTTGTTCCTTTTTCCCCGCATGCAATTTCTACCCATAATGTCTCTACAGTGTCTACAGTCCCCTCCTGAATATCTTCCCATATATTAGGTTTTAAAAACGGCTTTACGTACAGACACACCCCTCCACCCTTTTTATTTAGTCTGTCTCTCCTAAACAGTGTATAGCCCTCTAGATTGACTGTCCAATCATGAGATTCATCCACCAAGTTTCAGTAATGCCTATAATATCATACTGTTTGCTTGCTGCAAGTATTTCTTTTTACCAGTAATGCTTCTGGCGTTTACATACATACAACTAAGATAAGTATTTTCCCTTGCGTTAGGGACATCTTTCACCTTATGTGGCAAGGATGACCTGTAATCATCATTGGTTAGTGCTTTGGTAAAATCCCTTTTAGTACCCATGTTAGTAACCTTACTGCCTGCTCTTACCCTCCCCCCAACTTCTCCCCCATTTCGTTTACTACCGCCATCCCCACTATTCTCACTGCATGACCCGTAGTTTCTAGCTAAACCCTCCCCCCAGGCTCCTAGTTTAAAATCTCCTCCAACCTTCTAACCATCCTTCCCCCCAGCACCGCTGCCCCCTCCTCAGTCAGGTGCAATCCGTCACGACAAAAGAGATGGCGCCTGACTGAGAAGTCCGCCCAGTGTTCCAGGAACACAAACCCCTCTTTCCTGCACCAATCCCTAAGCCACACATTTACCTCCCTAATCTCCCTCTGCCTCCCTGGACTAGCGCGTGGCACGGGTAATAATTCCGAGAATATAACCTTAGATGTCCTTGCCTTCAGTTTCTTTCCTAAGTCCCTATAGTCTTTCTTAAGGACATCCCACCTTCTGCTAACTTTGTCATTGGTGCCAACGTGTAAGCGATATTTACCATGTGTTCAAACTTGCGCTATTCTGCTTAAACATGTGTACAATATATACCACAAAGGTGCAAGTAAAGGACAGATAATCATGCAACATGAATAGTGTACATGCAGAGCACCACATCCAAATAAAATGAAAAAGTTACTGAGCTTTTATAAATGGAAATAAATCACACGCTTCTATGAGCAGCTTCTTAATATATGTAGGAGACAGGATCATCCAAGAGTTTCTGAAATCAGAAGAAAGTGCTTCCCTCTAATGGGTATAACCCTTGTCAGGGGGGATCAGCACAGGGAATAAATCATAGTGCAGTATTTTGTATAAAATCAAAAGGGTTTTAATACAAATTGCACTTACAACACTTAAAGATAAAAATCACATGTAAAAACTCCTTGTCTGACAGCAGCATTTGAACATTATGAACATATCACCCGAACTCCTATTGATGTTCTCAGGATGGGGTTCGGCACACACAGCTCCGGAATCTGTGGGAGCCTCTCCAAGGTGACAGTGCAGAATAGATAAATGTCCAAGCAGGCAGGAGTTACAGGAACCACACACTTAACGCGTTTCGGACCTCGCTGGGTCCTTCATCAGAAGTGTGGTTACAGTCACAAAATAAACCTTTTAAAGGGCTTACTGATTGTACAATTAGAAACAGCGGTGCGGGATCTTCGTTTCCTGTTCCCGACCGGAAGTGATGTCATCCGCTTTAAGAACGTCACATTTTACCGGGAAGCAGGAAGTCCTTCTCTACTAGCGTCAGCGCTGCGTTCCACGCTGCGTTCCACTGCGGATGCAGGAAATCCTTCTCTAATGGCGTCAGCGTTGCGTTCCACGCTGCGTTCCACTGCGGATCGTAACGTTCATACAGTCACTAGTATGAATATTCGTTCGGGTCCATACTTAACACATATAAACAGTAGATGTAATGACATTTTTTATCCAGAGAGATATTCCAACAGACCCTGCCGAGAATGTAAAATACATGGTGATACATACATTCATAATTTTCATAAATTCTTGATATTAACCGTCACCATACTGATATCTATAAAGTGACAGTGCTTGTTGCAGAATGTGTAGGAAAGGGTATACCATTCATATTGATTAAATTAAGAAAACTCTATTCGAAATATCCCGACATCTATAAAGTGACAGTGCTTGTTGCAGAATATGCAAGAAAGAATAATCCATATATATTAATTAAGTTAAGAAACATCCTAATTCAAATTCATTATTCAGACCATTGGGAATGAGAGTTTTTAATAGGAAAATCCACCGCATCTCTGCTTTGGATAACCTTTTTTCTACATCCCTAGTTCTCAACTTTGGCAGAATTAATTCTATACCACAAAACATTTTTAGATGGCATTTCTTTTTCTCATGGTATTTTTTAAAATGTGCCGGCACAGTGTGTGTGTCCAGACCTTTCCTAATGTTGTATATGTGCTCGGCCAGCCTAGTTTTTAAAGCTCTAGTGGTCCTGCCTACATAGTACAGGCCACAGCTACAACTGAACACATATACAACATTACGAGAATTGCACGTAATGAATTGATTAATAGTGTAAGTCTTATCCTTAATGGTTAATTCCTTGATTTTACTGGTGTCACTTTTGACTGTTCGACACATAAGGCAGCATCCACACCGGTGGAAGCCCTTAGTTCGAACACTCTGACGCCACTCCACATCTAAGCTACTTCTCACGAGTTTGTCCTTTAGGGCCGGAGCCTTCCTATAGATAAAGGACGGTACTGTAGGTAGACTCTCTGAGAGGGCTTGATCCTGCAATAAAAGCTTCCAATTTCTTCTAAAAATGTTTTCAATACTTTTAAAATTGGTACTATACTGACTAATAAAAGCCCATTCATACTTACCATTTTTCTTTTTATCACCATCTTTAATCTTTAATAAATCATCTCTTTCTATGTTATTTATTCTTGCTCTTGCTTTCTCAATTGTACCTGATGCATATCCCTTCTGTTTAAAACGCTCTGAGATCTCATTCAGCTGTATATCACAGATCTCTTTATCTGTACAATTGCGTTTAACTCTTGAAAACTGATTGAAAGGTATCCCCTCCAGCCAGTTATCATGGTGCAGACTTGATCTCTCAATAAAACTATTGGTATCAGTGGGTTTTCTATAATTTTTAGTTTTTATGCATCCCTTATCAACATAAATGCACAGGTCCAAGAAATGAATCTCCTTTTTACTCAATGAGAATGTGAGTTTTATCTCCATATTGTTCTCATTAAGTAGGTTGCAAAACATGGTTAGTGATTCCTCATCACCTTTCCACACAAACAGGATATCATCTATGTACCTCTGCCAGGACACCAGGTTCGCCACCAGACCGCCATCCGGCCATATCTGGCGGTCCTCCCAGTACGCCATAAATAAATTGGCGTAGCTAGGGGCGAACCTGGTGCCCATGGCAGTGCCCACAACTTGTAGGTAGAAATCACCGTCAAAAATAAAATAATTATTGTCAAGTATGAACTCTATCCCTTCCAAAATAAATCTTTTTGTTGGTAGATTCAAATCACTTTTTTTTAAGAAATAAGAGACTGCTGTTAGACCCCTTTCCTTCTTAATAATGGTATATAGCGTGGTGACATCAGCACTACATAAAAAAAGATCAGGTTCCCAATCCTGATCTTTCAATTTTCTGAGTACATCCACTGTGTCCTTCAAATAAGCTTTTGTTGATGTTACTAAAGGTTGTAGGTAATAGTCAATTACTGCAGAGAGGTTTGAAGTAATGCTATTACAACCCGAGATTATAGGGCGACCAGGCGGGTTATTACAATCCTTATGGACTTTTGGAAGGGTATAAATAGTTGGAATAGTGGGATTCTTTATCATAATGAAATCTACTTCATTTTGCGTTAATACCCCATCATCCATAGCTTTTTGTACGAGTACTTCTAGTGCTTTCTCAATTTTCAAAGTAGGGTCACTTTTTAGTTTCTTATAAGTAATTCCATTATTAAGTTGTTTGTGAATGTCTTCCATATATTTACTTTTGTCCATGAGGACTACTCCCCCGCCTTTATCGGCGGGTTTTATTATAAAGTTCGGGGTCCTCCTTTAAAGATTTAATAGCTTTAAATTCGTTTTTAGTGAGATTTAAGCTTCTATTTTGACCATTTTTATTTTTATTGGACAACATGGCATCGATTTCGCTGCAGACAACTTTGTTAAAGCAGTCAACACAGCTTCCCCTACAATGGGTGGGGTAAAAATTGGACGGGGGTTTAAATTTAGACTTCTTATTTATGTCTGTTGTACCTATGTTTGGTGCTTCTCTCTCCTTATTCAGGAAGAAACGTTTCACTGCCAGTTTCCTGACGAACTTCTGTACATCCACATAAATTTCAAAGGGATTAGATTGATGAGAGGGAGCAAACTTAAGTCCCTTCTTGAGGACTCTCTCTTCATTAGTATCTAAAACTCTTGAACTTAAATTGAAGATCTTAATTTCCTCACTAGTTTTTTCCATTTTATTTTCAATGTCGGGAGTATTTCTCTTTCTTTTTTGTTTATTGGGTATGGATTTTATTCCTGCTCTTTTTCCCCTATGTCCCTTCTTTTTTTTTACTATTTTTTACACTTTGGGTCTCCTTGGGGTTCTGGGGTCCCAGTTTAAACGAGGCGAATATGAGGTCGATGGATTTTCATCCTGCATCTCTTGAAAGACCGAAAACCTATTGGTAGTATTATAGGAGTTATAGTTCCTAGGTACCCTCTCGAAAGGGGCCTTCCGTGTATCCAATCTATAAGGGTCATCACCTTCCTGATTGTATCTCTGTCTGTGGTTATAATTCCTATTTTTAAACTTTGATGCTCGTCTATTATAGAATGGTTCAAATGATTCATTATGTTGGTATGAATCATTTCTCCACTGTACATTATTTTGAGTCCTAAAGTTTCTTACATTATTCTTCCTCCAAGTAGGTGTATTATTTGGAGGTTTTTCGGGAGTGGCGTCAGAGTGTTCGAACTAAGGGCTTCCACCGGTGTGGATGCTGCCTTATGTGTCGAACAGTCAAAAGTGACACCAGTAAAATCAAGGAATTAACCATTAAGGATAAGACTTACACCATTAATCAATTCATTACGTGCAATTCTCGTAATGTTGTATATGTGTTCGGTTGTAGCTGTGGCCTGTACTATGTAGGCAGGACCACTAGAGCTTTAAAATCTAGGCTGGCCGAGCACATATACAACATTAGGAAAGGTCTGGACACACACACTGTGCCGGCACATTTTAAAAAATACCATGAGAAAAAGGAATGCCATCTAAAAATGTTTTGTGGTATAGAATTAATTCTGCCAAAGTTGAGAACTAGGGATGTAGAAAAAAGGTTATCCAAAGCAGAGATGCGGTGGATTTTCCTATTAAAAACTCTCATTCCCAATGGTCTGAATAATGAATTTGAATTAGGATGTTTTTTAACTTAATTAATATATATGGATTATTCTTTCTTGCATATTCTGCAACAAGCACTGTCACTTTATAGATGTCGGGATATTTCGAATAGAGTTTTCTTAATTTAATCAATATGAATGGTATACCCTTTCCTACACATTCTGCAACAAGCACTGTCACTTTATAGATATCAGTATGGTGACGGTTAATATCAAGAATTTATGAAAATTATGAATGTATGTATCACCATGTATTTTACATTCTCGGCAGGGTCTGTTGGAATATCTCTCTGGATAAAAAATGTCATTACATCTACTGTTTATATGTGTTAAGTATGGACCCGAACGAATATTCATACTAGTGACTGTATGAACGTTACGATCCGCAGTGGAACGCAGCGTGGAACGCAACGCTGACGCCACTAGAGAAGGATTTCCTGCATCCGCAGTGGAACGCAGCGTGGAACGCAGCGCTGACGCTAGTAGAGAAGGACTTCCTGCTTCCCGGTAAAATGTGACGTTCTTAAAGCGGATGACATCACTTCCGGTTGGGGAACAGGAAACGAAGATCCCGCACCGCTGTTTCTAATTGTACAATCAGTAAGCCCTTTAAAAGGTTTATTTTGTGACTGTAACCACACTTCTGATGAAGGACCCAGCGAGGTCCGAAACGCGTTAAGTGTGTGGTTCCTGTAACTCCTGCCTGCTTGGACATTTATCTATTCTGCACTGTCACCTTGGAGAGGCTCCCACAGATTCCGGAGCTGTGTGTGCCGAACCCCATCCTAAGAACATCAATAGGAGTTCGGGTGATATGTTCATAATGTTCAAATGCTGCTGTCAGACAAGGAGTTTTTACATGTGATTTTTATCTTTAAGTGTTGTAAGTGCAATTTGTATTAAAACCCTTTTGATTTTATACAAAATACTGCACTATGATTTATTCCCTGTGCTGATCCCCCCCTGACAAGGGTTATACCCATTAGAGGGAAGCACTTTCTTCTGATTTCAGAAACTCTTGGATGATCCTGTCTCCTACATATATTAAGAAGCTGCTCATAGAAGCGTGTGATTTATTTCCATTTACAAAAGCTCAGTAACTTTTTCATTTTATTTGGATGTGGTGCTCTGCATGTACACTATTCATGTTGCATGATTATCTGTCCTTTACTTGCACCTTTGTGGTATATATTGTACACATGTTTAAGCAGAATAGCGCAAGTTTGAACACATGGTAAATATCGCTTACATTCAGTTTCTTTGAGTGTTTGGATGAATACTCTATTCATGTGTACTTCTGCTGCATGATTCTGGTTTTAACTGCGCATATCTGTTACACCCATATATAACTTTTAATTGGTGCCAACGTGCACCAAGACCGCCGGGTCTTTGCCAGCCCCTCCCAACAATCTATCTACCCGGTCCGCGATGTGCCGTACCCGAGCACCCGGGAGACAACAGACTGTACGGCGATCACGGTCCCGGTAGCAGATTGCCCTATCTGCCTTCCTGATGATAGAATCCCCTACCACCACCATCTGACAAGGTACCTCTCTATCTTTTATCCCAACCGCGCCAGAGGGACCGCACCTCTGGATGCTACAGGGAGCAGTCTCCTCCGGCACCGTCATTTCTTCACTATCATCCTCCGATTCCTCGTCCAATTGGGCAAATTTGTTCGGGTTTGATAGTTCGGAGATGTCGTGCCTCCCCCTCTTTTTCTTACTTCTAACTGTGACCCAACTGGCTACCTGATCATCATCCTCTTCTACCAGTGACCCCTCCCACAACTCCTCCACCGTTCTGTCTAAACTACGCTCGAGATTGTGAATCTCCCTCAGTCGCGTAACGGTTTGCTCTAGATCAGTTACCTGGGCTTCCAGGGCAACCGTTCGCACACACCTCGTGCAGATGTATTCACACTGGGCCGGTAGCTCCAGGTGTGCATACATCTTGCATGACATGCACTGAGTGAGGTCCCCAATCACAGCCCCTCCCATATTGTTTGCAAGGTCTAACTCCCTGTTACACTCAAAGAAAAAGCAGCAAAAATAAAAAATAGAAGACAAGCAATATCACTTATACAATAATTAAGCTGGCTTATACTTATCTATCTTTGTGCGGTTCTTGGTCCTTCACTTTTATGCTGCCGTAGTACTCTCTCCTGCGGCACCTATACTCCACTTAGCAGTTGCAGTTGTTCCAGCTCACTGCTCCTCCTTTTCACTCGGCTTCCAGCTCCTTTTTACTGTTTCCAACTCACACTTCGAAATCCCAGCAGCACTTGGAAGAGACCAGCCCCACAGAGCGAAAACATGCTTACATGGGATTCAAACCAATGACAGTTTTAATTTGATAGTGCAAACCAAACACCTTACCAACTGTGCTAACCAGTCTGTGCAGTGTGTGGTCCCTCCCTGTACTGTGCTGTATGTAGTGTGTGCTCCCTCCCTGTACTGTGCTGTGTGTAGTGTGTGCTCCCTCCCTGTACTGTGCTGTATGTAGTGTGTGCTGTATGTAGTGTGTGCTCCCTCCCTGTACTGTGCTGTATGTAGTGTGTGCTCGGCCTCCCTGTACAGTGCTGTATGTAGTGTGTGCTCCCTCCCTGTACTGTGCTGTATGTAGTGTGTGCTCCCTTCCTGTACTGTGCTGTATGTAGTGTATGCTCCCTTCCTGTACTGTTCTGTATGTAGTGTGTGCTCCCTTCCTGTACTGTGCTGTATGTAGTGTATGCTCCCTCCCTGTACTGTGCTGTATGTAGGGTGTGCTCCCTCCCTGTACTGTATGTAGTGTGTGCTCCCTCCCTGTACTGTGCTGTATGTAGTGTGTGCTCCCTTCCTGTACTGTGCTGTATGTAGTGTGTGCTCCCTCCCTGTACTGTATGTAGTGTGTGCTCCCTCCCTGTACTGTGCTGTATGTAGTGTGTGCTCCCTCCCTGTACTGTATGTAGTGTGTGCTCCCTCCCTGTACTGTGCTGTATGTAGTGTGTGCTCCCTTCCTGTAGTGTGCTGTATGTAGTGTGTGCTTCCTCCCTGTACCGTGCTGTATGTAGTGCGTGCTCCCCCTCCCTGTACTGTGCTGTATGTAGTGTGTGCTCCCCCTCCCTGTACTGTATGTAGTGTGTGCTCCCTTCCTGTACTGTGCTGTATGTATAGTGTGTGCTCCCTCCCTGTACTGTGCTGTATGTAGTGTGTGCTCCCTCCCTGTACTGTGCTGTATGTAGTGTATGCTCCCTCCCTGTACTGTGCTGTATGTAGTGTGTGCTCCCACTCCCTGTACTGTGCTGTATGTAGTGTGTGCTCCCTCCCTGTACTGTGCTGTATGTAGTGTGTGCTCCCCCTCCCTGTACTGTGCTGTATGTAGTGTGTGCTCCCTCCCTGTACTGTGCTGTATGTAGTGTGTGCTCCCTCCCTGTACTGTGCTGTATGTAGTGTGTGCTGTATGTAGTGTGTGCTCCCTCCCTGTACTGTGCTGTATGTAGTGTGTGCTGTATGTAGTGTGTGCTCCCCCTCCCTGTGCTGTGCTGTATGTAGTGTGTGCTCCCTCCCTGTACTGTGCTGTATGTAGTGTGTGCTTCCTCCCTGTGCTGTGCTGTATGTAGTGTGTGCTCCCTCCCTGTACTGTGCTGTATGTAGTGTGTGCTCCCTCCCTGTACTGTGCTGTATGTAGTGTGTGCTCCCTCCCTGTACTGTGCTGTATGTAGTGTGTGCTCCCTCTCTGTACTGTATGTAGTGTGTGCTCCCTCCCTGTACTGTACTGTATGTAGTGTGTGCTCCCTCCCTGTACTGTGCTGTATGTAGTGTGTGCTTCCTCCCTGTGCTGTGCTGTATGTAGTGTGTGCTCCCTCCCTGTACTGTGCTGTATGTAGTGTATGCTCCCTCCCTGTACTGTGCTGTATGTAGTGTGTGCTCCCTCCCTGTACTGTGCTGTATGTAGTGTGTGCTCCCTCCCTGTACTGTATGTAGTGTGTGCTCCCTCCCTGTACTGTACTGTATGTAGTGTGTGCTCCCTCCCTGTACTGTGCTGTATGTAGTGTGTGCTTCCTCCCTGTGCTGTGCTGTATGTAGTGTGTGCTCCCTCCCTGTACTGTGCTGTATGTAGTGTATGCTCCCTCCCTGTACTGTGCTGTATGTAGTGTGTGCTCCCTCCCTGTACTGTGCTGTATGTAGTGTGTGCTCCCTCCCTGTACTGTATGTAGTGTGTGCTTCCTCTCTGTGCTGTGCTGTATGTAGTGTGTGCTCCCTCCCTGTACTGTGTTGTATGTAGTGTATGCTCCCTCCCTGTACTGTGCTGTATGTAGTGTATGCTCCCTCCCTGTACTGTGCTGTATGTAGTGTGTGCTCCCTCCCTGTACTGTGCTGTATGTAGTGTGTGCTCCCTCCCTGTACTGTGCTGTATGTAGTGTGTGCTCCCTCCCTGTACTGTGCTGTATGTAGTGTGTGCTCCCTCCCTGTACTTTGAAACATATAAGGTTAAAAAAAGGGGTTTGTAGAATGAAAAATCAGTAAAATCAGAAGTAGAATAAAGGCATGACTGCAGTGTCAGTAGACACTGAAACTGGGCATATCAGTCCTTGTATACTCAGACATACAGATGTACATCAGAGAAGGGTATTGTAGCAGGATATGCATAAAGTCGCAGCTAAACATTAGCATAACGTAAAGCAAAGGAAGCCCCAACTGTGTCTATCTCAGAATCAGGACCTCTGAGGAGTGACCACGCCCTCTTGACAGGCCCCTCCCCCTCAACAGACTCCACCCCAATTAGGGCTGCTTCCATAAATTCCCCGGGCTGGTGTTCGATCCCAATCCGCCCCTGGTATCTACTATAGTAGAGGGAAGCAATGAGCTGTGTTGAGCTAACCAGCATTCGTTGACTGGGGGTCTGTCAGTAACATTACAGAGTGTCCTATCGGTCTCACCTAATGCTCCCTCTTATATAGTCAATGCTTAGTAAATAATGACTGTGTAATGGGCCCTACACACGTAGCGATTACACTGAAAGATGTGAATCATTTATATCTTTCAGTGTGTAGGCACGAACGATGCGCGGCCCCACGCTCGTTCATCGTTGGTGCCGGCTCGATTATGCCTGCAAGGCAACATGGACAATCTCGTCCATATTAGCATGCAGGGCCCTGGGGCCGGGATACAGGGGGAGTGAAGAAACTTTACTCACCACGTCAAAGCCCCCATCCCCCCGCCGCTGGATCACCCGTTGGCCGTAAAGGCCGTCAGGCACCTCGGCAAAAAATGCCCAGTGTGTAGGGCCCTTAAGTTGTATCAAATGAGGGACTGGTAGCAAACGGCCTCTGTTTGTTCTTCCATGGTAAATAAAAACGCATCTCATGTCCCCTTTGCATGATACATCCAGAGACTCAGCAGTAACAGCGTAGCGCGTTTCGCTAGTATGGCTGCAGAATTTATGGGGTAAGAGCCCTAAACTGCTGCTGTCTTTGCCTAATGGTAAATTCAAATGTAATGTGGCAGTATGGATAGCATTTATAACACATAATGGATTATTTACTAAATAAGTAATGTGGTTCAAACTATTTTTACCTGCTTATCTCTTACAGGCCACTGGGTCCAGGCTGGCGTTGCTTTCTCAGAACATTGCAAACTTGGGCACTGCAACTATAATATCTTTTATTTATGGATGGCAATTAACCCTGCTCCTCTTGGTTATTGTGCCAGTTGTTGCTATCTCTTCTCTGCTACAAATAAAGACATTTGCCGGGCATGCACAGAAAGACAAGCAGGAACTAGAAGTGGCTGGAAAAGTGAGTTACATTTGCTAGAAAATGGGCCTTAATGGGTGAATATGCTCTACAACCTACTCAGGCAAGAATTTCCAGATACCTAGTTCACAGGGACGGATCTAGACCTCGTGGCGGCCAGGGCGAAAAATAGGGGCGTGGCTTCATGGAGAAGGGGCGTGGTCAGTTATGCCCCCTGTAGCTGTGCCCTCAGTAGCTGTGCCCACAGTAGTATTTCCCCGAGTAGTGTGCCCCCTGTACAGTTATGCCCCTGTGCCCCCAGTACTGTGCCCCCTGTAGAGTTGTGCCCCCTAGTTGCGCCACTTCCGAAAAAAATAAATGAATACTTACAATCCCCGCTCCTACTTCCCGACTGCTGTTGCCCTCCGTCTTCATCACGCACAGCACCGGCACCAGTAGCAGATCTTGCCACGGCGGCGGCACCCTCTGGAAGGCGGCGCCACGGGCAAAAATCCTGCTTGCCCGTAGCAAGATCCGCTACTGTCAGTTCATCACAAGAGTGGCAGCAGGCATTAAATGTGACCTTGATACATTGCAACATCCTGTGTTGGACTGTTAGTATACTGAAATGGGTGTGATACATTATACTGGCGGTCAGGAATGCCGGGCGGTCACATTACCGACAATGAGAATGCCGAAGGGGACAGGGTAATTATTTTACCCCTCCTCTGTCCCCTACCCTAACCTGTCTGGTGTGGCGGCTAGAGCTAAGATTCGTGGGGTGCCGGCTAGGGCAAAAATTTGTCCCACCGAATAAATCTACCCCTTTGTGTCTGATTCATATGGAAGCCTAAATTCATATGGAAAGCAATCGCAGACTGAGTATGGGCATGTAGGCAAACTTTGGTGCTTGATTGGGAAGAGCGGATAGAGATGGGACTCCTGTTTTTGGCCTGTCTTTTCCACCCAGCATGGGGCGGATGTATGTCCCTATACTAATAAAGATGGATGTGGCAGTGATGAAACAGTGGGTGGCCCAGCCTTGCCCATGAAGATGGACAGAAACTAACCATAGACAAGTGGACAATCGCACTAGCTAACAAACAGGCTGCTGTGGCCAGGCAGACAAGTAGTCATAGATGTCTCTAACCCAGAATCAGGCCTCATTAGTACATGCAAATACTGCAGACACAGAAATAGGTTGTTGGAAAAGGAATTTGTCATACCGTACCATTGTACATATGAAGGATAAATCATTGCCTCCTGATGGGAAATGTTGTGCAATGTGCTACTGTGAGCAGAACACAGTTTCATGCGATTAGCGAATTAACAGCAAAGTCATTGTTCTGTACTTCCACCCAGTAAACACCCGCACCCCACCCAAGCCAGAACCACTGGGCTGCTCCTTGTAGCCTCTTTACCTGGCTCTTAACCGAATGGGTGATACAGGGTGTCAGTAATTAATGGTCACCTATTCCAAGCATCCTACAGCAAACACTACTTGTCAGAATGTCGCCAAATGTTCAGTATGTCTTAATGAGTCCATGGTAAGGAAATTCCCGGGGGATGGGGGAATGAGTTTAAAAAAATCACCACCAGGGGGCGTTTTTCTGCTTGTAAGGTATCAGATATGCAAATTTCCTTTAGCAATTATCCCTCTGATAACTATTTACAGTAATATTATAGAGAAAAGAGAATGGGGTTGTACTAATAAGGTGCACAGAGAGAAATTGAAATTTAAAATATAACTTTTATTATCACATAAAAGGCCGTAAATCGGTCAGCGTAGCGAAATATATGGTTAAAATGACAGATAGAATTTAGAAAGATCAAGTGCTCTAAGATAGAAAAGTGATAAGATTTAAAATATATCCGCTCTGATGGATACAAAAACTACCAGTAAAGATTATTTAAATATTAGCCCATTAGTTGGATGAAGCCACGATTGGTGGCTGCTACATACTTTCAGCTCACAGTGTCCTCTATAATATAAGTGTCATAATAAACTCTTGATCTGAGTCAAATACTCTACCCTGAACAACCTATATATATTAAGTGAATTGGATGTTATGTGAGATTTGATAATAAAAACCAATTTTGGTGTCCTCAATTATTTATCCAGTTTCACCTGGGTATTCACTCCCAGGGGTACATTTACTAAGCTCCCGATTTTGACCGAGATGCCGTTTTTTCATCAAAGTGTCATCTCGGTAATTTACTAAACACTAATCACGGCAGAGATGAGGTCATTCGGAATTTTTCGCAAGTCCAAGTAAAAAATTACGAATGAATACACCATCGGTCAAAACGCGGCTGTTTAAGTATGAATCTCGGTCATTTACTAAGAAGTGCAAAGCAAAAAAAAACAAAACACTGCCGTGAAAAATTACAACTCGTAAAAAAGTGCTAAAAAAAAACAGACCTGCTTTTTTTTTTCGTGATTGGATAGACATGCACGGATCCATGAGATCCGTGCATGTATATCAGTGGGAAGGGGTGGGAAAGTGCTTATTTTTAAAAAAAAAATTGCGTGGGGTCCCCCCTCCTAAGCATAACCAGCCTCGGGCTCTTTGAGCCGATCCTGGTTGCAGAAATATGGGGAAAAAAATGACAGGGGTTCCCCCATATTTAAGCAACCAGCATCGGGCTCTGCGCCTGGTCCTGGTCCCAAAAATACGGGGGACAAAAAGAGTAGGGGTCCCCCGTATTTTTAAAACCAGCACCGGGCTCCACTAGCTGGACAGATAATGCCACAGCCGGGGGTCACTTTTATATAGTGCCCTGCGGCCGTGGCATCAAAAATCCAACTAGTCACCCCTGGCCGGGGTACCCTGGGGGAGTGGGGACCCCTTCAATCAAGGGGTCGTCCCCCCCAGCCACCCAAGGGCCAGGGGTGAAGCCCGAGGCTGTCCCCCCCCATCCAATGGGCTGCGGATGGGGGGGCTGATAGCCTTTGTTGTCAAAGAAAAGATATTGTTTTTAGTAGCAGTACTACAAGTCCCAGCAAGCCTCCTCCGCATGCTGGTACTTGGAGAACCACAAGTACCAGCATGCGGCGGAAAAACGGGCCCGCTGGTACCTGTAGTACTACTACTAAAAAAATACCCAAAAAAAGACAAGACACACACACCGTGAAAGTATAATTTTATTACATACATACACACATACATACATACTTACCTTATGTTCCCACGCAGGTCGGTCCTCTTCTCCAGTAGAATCCAAGGGGTACCTGTTGAAGAAATTATACTCACGATATCCAGGGGCCCAGGGTCCTCGGAGAAATCCTTTGTAATCCACGTACTTGTTAAAAATAACAAAACGCTTACCCGAACCACGCACTAAAAGGGGACCCATGTTTTCACATGGATCCCCTTTCCCCGAATGCCAGAAACCCACTTTGACTTCTGTCTAAGTGGGTTTCTTCAGCCAATCAGGGAGCGCCACGTTGTAGCACTCTCCTGATCGGCTGTGTGCTCCTGTCCTCACTGACAGGCAGCACGCGGCACTGTTACAATGTAGCGCCTATGCGCTACATTGTAACCAATGCTGGGAACTTTCTGCTCAGCGGTGACGTCACTTTAGGTCAACCGCAGGGCAGAAAGTTCCCAGCATTGGTTACAATGTAGCGCATAGGCGCTACATTGTAACAGTGCCGCGTGCTGCCTGTCAGTGAGGACAGCAGCACACAGCTGATCAGGAGAGTGCTACAACGTGGCGCTCCCTGATTGGCTGAACAAACCCACTTAGACAGAAGTCAAAGTGGGTTTCTGGCATTCGTGGAAAGGTGACCCATGTGCAAACATGGGTCCCCTTTCAGTTCGTGGTCGGGACACCGTTTTGTTATTTTTTTCAAGTACGTGGATTACCCCTGGATTTCCCGAGGAGCCTGGACCCCTGGATCTCGTGAGTATAATTTCTTCAACAGGTACCCCTTGGATTCTACTGGAGAAGAGGACCGACCTGCGTGGGAACTTAAGGTAAGTATGTATGTATGTGTGTATGTATGTAATAAAATTATACTTTCACGGTGTGTGTGTCTTGTCTTTTTTTGGGTATTTTTTTAGTAGTAGTACTACAGGTACCAGCGGGCCAGTTTTTCCGCCGCATGCTGGTACTTGTGGTTCTCCAAGTACCAGCATGCGGGGGAGGCTTGCTGGGACTTGTAGTACTGCTACTAAAAACAATATCTTTTCTTTTACAACAAAGGCTATCAGCCCCCCCATCCGCAGCCCATTGGATGGGGGGGGACAGCCTCGGGCTTCACCCCTGGCCCTTGGGTGGCTGGGGGGGGGGGACCCCTTGATTGAAGGGGTCCCCACTCCCCCAGGGTACCCCGGCCAGGGGTGACTAGTTGGATTTTTGATGCCACGGCCGCAGGGCACTATATAAAAGTGACCCCCGGCTGTGGCATTATCTGTCCAGCTAGTGGAGCCCGGTGCTGGTTTTAAAAATACGGGGGACCCCTACTCTTTTTGTCCCCCGTATTTTTGGGACCAGGACCAGGCGCAGAGCCCGATGCTGGTTGCTTAAATATGGGGGAACCCCTGTCATTTTTTTCCCCATATTTTTGCAACCAGGATCGGCTCAAAGAGCCCGAGGCTGGTTATGCTTAGGAGGGGGGACCCCACGCATTTTTTTTTTGATTTTACATTGTTTAATTAAAAAAAAAAAAAAAATGAACCCCAGCACGGATCACACAGATCCGGCCGAGATTGATTGTAAAAAAAGTCGGCAGTGTTTTGCTAATCACTGCCGTAAAAAAATAAAAAAAAACACGAATGACATCGACATCGGAAGAAAAGAAAAACCCGAATACGACAGCTTAGTAAATCCATCGTAACAAATTCAAAAAGTTGCAGTTTTACACTTTCGATGTCATTCGTGATTGAACTTTGACCTTTTTTCGGAAATTACGAATCTTAGTAAATGTACCCCCCAGTGTCTTCACAGCTGTATCAACATCCACATGCAGTCACCTAAAGTGTATTATTGGATAGGTGATATTTGAATATGTGTCATGAGATCTATACAGACGACTCTATTGAGAATACCTATTATTGCAAGTGTATCATTGTATTTCAAAAATGCTGTACACGCAGCAGTTGCTGCCACTGCCCCATCTTTCCAGAAATCAGTTATATCTGTATGGGATTAGTTGTACCTGTGTAGTGATTGTAAATATAAGTACCAGAGTTGGCACCTTGATTCGTATCTATAATGGAATGATTTCTATTCCTAATACAGGTTAATAGTGTCTATTGTGCCTAGCCTTAAAAACGCACTAGGATCACCTAGCACACTTACTGTATATAATGGCAACGTGTCCACTGGGATTCACTAATGTGATCCGATCAATTAATGAACAACGTGGATGGTGCCGGATACCACTATCTGTGAGGAGAGTGCTTAGTATAGATAGACTTATTGTGCAGCTTCAATAGACGCCATGATTTTACCATACATCAGACTCCCATGAATATAAATTAATAGGTAGGTATAACAGGGGAGCCCCTCGGGATCTCAGAACAACATGTATTGATTTAATCTTGATCTAATTATCAAGTGTTTCATCACTAGGTTGTAATACTATCACTTGATGTCATGCATACAGGATTAGTTAGGTGACTAAAAAGGTATTTACGAGTTTATGAAAGGTAAATTTGATGGTACACCTTTAAATGGCCTTTATATGTTTATTAGAAAGTATAAGGTTGTGAAACACCAAGCTAAGTATACTATAGCGACATATATTCAGTCAGTATGCTATTAATTCGGGCATTCCCATATTTGCCGCATAGTACATTGTCAGCCTCCTGTGCATATGCTGAAGAGGAAATAATTAATCTTCTAAATATGGGGCTATTGCCTTTAAGCCTCGACAAAGCTATATGCGAAATGCGCGCATCGGCATCTCCCCCCGCTCTGATGTGTTTGCATTAACTACCCCACTTCGTTATAACTGCGGAGGTTGGACTGCTGCACGGCAAACGGGAATGCCCGAAAATGTGCCCGAAAGAGCCGGTCACAGCTAGGGGAGCTCTACTGAGCTTTTCTAGTTAAAGTTAGTTTAGAGTTTATTTTTTTACAGGAGGCTGTTGGCAACAGCCTGCCTGCAGCATGGGTCTAAAGGGGAGAGCAGTGTCCGCCCTGCAGGGTCTGAGCCACTGATTCCGCTGACTGGACACTGAGCTCCAGAGGGGGACACTGTGTCATATGCTGCAGAGGATTTATCCTCCCAGGATGATCTCATTCCATGTAATCAGGGTAGCACTGGTTTAGCACAGATACCAGCAAGGAAACCAGAGTGGTTTTCCTCTATCAAATCTTGGATTTCTCAGATTTCTGACAGGGTTGCGAGAAAATAAATCTGCAACCCAGGTATTACAGAGCTCTATGGCAGTATGGCCGGTTTCTGGTACCTCAGGACGCCCCACTATATATACCCCCATAAACATGCGCTTGTGCATTTCACACAAGACGACATGGATACCGATTCTGACACTACAGATGGTGATGGTGATGGATTGCGGGGGTCCGCATCTCTTGCAAAGGGGGTGCAATTGTTAATAGAGGCTATCAGGGATGTGTTAAATGTTAATGATACCACACCTGAGCAGATTGAGGAGGCTTTTGTCACTGAAAATAAAAAGGACTCGCTAACCTTCCCTGCGTCAAAGGAATTGAATGCTATTTTTGAAAACGCATGGGAAAACCCAGAGAAAAAATTCCAGATCCTTAAAAGGGTCCAGGTGGCATTTCCTTTCCCTGAGGAGGATAGGGAAAAAATGGGAAAACCCGCTGATTGATGACGTCTCTGTGTCCAGACTCTCAAAGAAGGTGGTTTTACCTGTTCCAGGATCTACCGCCTTAAAGGAGCGGGCTTATAGGAAAATTGTTAACACGCATAAATCAATGTATACTGCTTCAGGGGCCATATTACGTCCCACTATTGATACTGCATGGATTGCAAAGGCAATAGTAAAGTGGTCGGCTACCTTACTTGAGGATTTGGATACTATGGATAGGGATGACGTTGCATTATATTTACGCAACATACATGATTCTGCAGGTTTTATGGTAGAATCCATGAAAGACCTGGGTTCCATGGCTGCGGGAATTTCTTCCATGTCTGTTTCAGCTCGTCGGGGACTGTGGCTGCGCCAGTGGTCGGCCGACGTGGAATCCAGGAGTGTGGATTTCCTACCCTATACAGGTCACGCTCTCTTTGGGGAAGCTCTATACGCGTGGATATCCACCGCTACAGCGGGTAAGTCTCCGTTTCTTCCCTCAGCAGCACCTGCTTCGAATAAATCTTTCTCTTCAGCTGCAATGCAGTCCTTTCGGCCTAACAAGCCTAGAAAGGCCAGAACATCCAATACCTTCTTTAGGGGAGGTCGGGTTAAGTCCAAGAATCCTGCCGCTGCAGGTTCCCAGGAACAAAAGCCTACTTCGGGTACGCCAAAGTCCTCCGCATGACGGTGGACTGCACGCCCCGGTGGTGGGGCCAGTGGGAGCGAGACTCAGGCACTTCAGTCATGTCTGGGTATCATCCGGCCTGTATCCCTGGGTGATAGATATTGTGTCTCATGGATACAGGCTGAAATTTCAAAGCACTGTACTACAAGACTCTGTCCAAAAGCTGGTGGAGGCACAGGTCATTGTGCCAGTGCCACCTCACATGCTGACCAAAGGTTACGATTCGAACCTTTTCATGGTACCGAAGCCGGATGGTTCGCTCAGTCTCATTCTGAACCTAAAATCATTGAACTTCTTTCTAAAGGAGTTCAAGTTCAAGATTAAGTCTCTCAGGGCAGTGATATCAGGTCTGGAAGAAGGGGAATTCCTTTTATCCCTGGATATCAAGGATGCATACCTCCACATTCCAATCTGGCTGCCACATCAGGCTTATCTCTGCTTCGCATTGCTGTACTGTCATTTCCAGTTCCAGGCCCTGCCATTCGGCCTATCCACAGCACCGAGGGTGTTTACCAAGGTGATGGCAGAGATGATGGTTCTCCTCCGCAAGCATGGGGTGAACATCATTCCATATCTGGACGATCTGCTGATAAAGGCATCGTCCAAGGAGAAGCTGCTGCAGTCCATTGTTCTCACAACACGCCTCCTCAAGAGTCATGGTTGGATTCTAAACCTTCCAAAGTCACATTTGGAACCAACCTAGAGGTTGTCATTTCTGGGAATGATCCTGGATACGGAAGTGCAGAGGGTGTTACTTCCACAGGAAAAGGCATTGGTGATACAAGCTATGGTCCGGGATGTCCTGAAGCCACCCCTGGTGTCGGTTCATCAATGCATTCGCCTATTGGGAAAGATGGTGGCCTATTACGAGCTCTCCAGTAAGGGAGGTTCCACGCTCGGACCTTCCAACTGGATCTCCTGGACAAGTGGTCGGGATCTCACCTCCACATGCACCAGAGAATTTGTCTGTCGCCAAAGGCAAGGATTTCACTCCTCTGGTGGCTCCAATTGCCTCACCTTCTGGAGAGCCGCAGGTTCGGGATTCAGGACTGGGTCCTTCTAACCATGGATGTGTGCCTCGGAGTATGGGGAGCAGTCACTCAAGGAGTAACCTTCCAAGGACGGTGGTCAAGCCTGGAAGCCTGCCTGCCCATCAACATCCTGGAACTAAGATCCGTCTACAACGGTCTTCTTCAGGCTTTCTTCTGAGAAATTGGGCCATTCAAGTGCAGTCGGACAACGTAACAACAGTGGCTTACATAAACCGACAAGGCGGAACGAAGAGCAGAACGGCAATGTCAGAGGTGACAAGAATACTCCTCTGGACAGAAAATCACGCGCTGGCGCTGTCAGCCATCTTCATTCCGGGAGTAGACAACTGGGAAGCAGACTTCCTCAGCAGACACAATCTCCATCCAGGAGAGTGGGGAGTCCATCCGGAGGTGTTCAAGGAAATAACAGATCTTTGGGGCTTACCCCAAATAGACATGATGGCCTCTCGTCTCAACAGGAAGCTTCGGAGTTATTGTTCCAGGTCGAGGGACCCACAGGCAGTGGCAGTGGACGCCCTGGTGTCTCCGTGGGTGTTCCAGTCAGTGTACGTGTTTCCACAACTCCCACTCATCCCAAAAATCCTAAAGCTCATAAGGAGAACAAGGGTTCAAGCGATCCTCATTGCCCCAGACTGACCAAGAAGTGCTTGGTATGCGGACCTTCTGAATCTACTACAAGAAGAACCGAGGCCTCTGCCTCTTCAGGAGGACCTGCTGCAGCAGGGGCCGTTCACCTATCAAAACTTACCATAGCTACGTTTGAGGGCATGGAAGTTGAGCGCCTGATTCTTGCTCGGAAGGGTATTCCGAAGAAGGTTATTCCTACCCTCATACAGGCTAGGAAAGGGGTAACATCTAAACATTACCATCGTATTTGGAAGAAATATATCTCTTGGTGTGAGTCCAAGAAGTTTCCTATGGTGGAGTTTCAACTGGGACGTTTCCTCCTCTTCCTGCAAGCAGGAGTGGATATGGGTCTGCGGTTGGGATCTGTGATGGTCCAGATCTCAGCCCTATCCATTTTCTTTCAGAAACAATTGGCTGCCCTCCCTGAGGTTCAGACCTTTTTGAAGGGAGTTTTGCATATCCAACCTCCCTTTGTACCGCCTACGGTGCCTTGGGACCTTAACGTGGTGTTGCAGTTCCTCCAGTCGGATTGGTTTGAACCTCTACAGGAGGTTGAGGTCAAATTTCTTACATGGAAGGCGGTCACTTTGTTGGCCTTAGCTTCTGCTAGACGTGTGTCCGAGCTGGGGGCTTTATCCTGTAAAAGCCCTTACTTGATCTTCCACGAAGATAGAGCTGAGCTCCGCACTCGTTAGCAGTTTCTTCCAAAGGTTATGTTGGCATTTCATATCAACCAACCTATTGTGGTGCCAGTGGCTACTGACTCCTCAATTACTTCAAAGTCCTTGGATGTCGTAAGGAAGCTATATGTGAAGAGAATTTCTCGTCACAGAAAATTGGACTCTCTGTTTGTCCTATATGATCCCAAGAAAATTGGGTGTCCTGCTTCTAAGCAGACGATCTCTCGCTGGATCAGGTTCACTATCCAGCACGCTTATTCTACGGCAGGACTGCCGTGTCCAAAATCTGTTAAGGTCCACTCTACTCGTAAGGTGGGGTCTTCCTGGGCGGCTGCCCGGGGTGTCTCAGCAGTACAACTTTGCCGAGCTGCTACTTGGTCTGGGTCGAACACGTTTGCAAAGTTTTACAAGTACGATACTTTGGCTTCTGTTGATCTGAAGTTCAGTAAATCAGTTCTGCAGGAGCCTCCGCACTCTCCCTCCCATTCTGGGAGCTTTGGTACATCCCCATGGTACTAATGTGGACCCCAGCATCCTCTAGGACGTAAGAGAAAATAGGATTTTGGTAACTACCAGTAAACCTTTTCTCGTAGTCTGTAGAGGATGCTGGGCGCCCGCCCAGCGCTTCGTTTTCCTGCAAATGTTATTGGTTTCAGTACAACTTCGTTTTAGTTGAGTACTGCATTGTTACTTGGTAAGTAATGTTTCAGCTGTTGCTGAGTAGTTCAAGCTAGTTGGCTTGACGTGCCTTGTATGTGTGAGCAGGTATGAATCTCATCACTATCTGTGTATAATCCTTCTCTCAAAGTATGTCGTCTCCTCGGGCACAGTTTCTAGACTGAGTCAGGTAGAAAGGGCATAGAGGGAGGAGCCAGCCCACACTCTCAAACTCTTAAAGTGCCAATGGCTCCTGGTGGACCCGTCTATACCCCATGATACTAATGTGGGCCCCAGCATCCTCTACGGACTATGAGAAAAGGATTTACCGGTAGGTACCAAAATCCTATTTTGATTCTCATCTGGTTTTAAATTTAAAATGATGTTAAATTTACGAGAATGTGTGTTAGTGGTGAAATTTGTTTTACCAAATTGTGAATTCAGCGCCAGAAGCTTCATGGAAATTTAGGTTGTTAAAAGATCTTTAGAATGGTCCAATTAGTTTGCTGTAACTTTCCTTCCCATGGCCTCATTAAGACATATTGACAATTTGGTGACATTATGATTTCATACTGCCGCCACTAAAATGTTTTATTGATAATTGTTTCTTCCTTTACAGATTGCCACCGATGCTGTGGAAAACATCCGCACTGTTGTCTCTCTAACACGAGAGAGGAAGTTTGAGGCCATGTATGATGAAAAATTAGTATTGCCCTACAAGTAAGACAGCCTATCACCTGTGCTGTGTACCTATGTTCTTACTGTATCTGTGAAGAGATGCATCAATGAAAGTATTACCATAGGGAACAGGTCTTTTACCAAACATCAAAGTGCTATATAACATAGCTGGAAAGTAAATATATTTCTCTGATGTCCTAGTGGATGCTGGGAACTCCGTAAGGACCATGGGGAATAGCGGCTCCGCAGGAGTCTGGGCACAACTAAAAGAAAGCTTTTAGACTACCTGGTGTGCACTGGCTCCTCCCACTATGACCCTCCTCCAAGCCTCAGTTAGATTTTTGTGCCCGGCCGAGCTGGATGCACACTAGGGGCTCTCCTGAGCTCTTAGAAAGAAAGTATAATTTAGGTTTTTTATTTTACAGTGAGACCTGCTGGCAACAGGTTCACTGCAACGAGGGACTAAGGGGAGAAAAAGCGAACCTACCTGCTTGCAGCTAGCTTGGGCTTCTTAGGCTACTGGACACCATTAGCTCCAGAGGGATCGACCGCATGGAACTGGCCTTGGTGTTCGGTCCCGGAGCCGCGCCGCCGTCCCCCTTACAGAGCCAGAAGCAAGAAGAAGTCCGGAAAATCGGCGGCATGAAGACTTCTGTCTTCACCAAGGTAGCGCACAGCACTGCAGCTGTGCGCCATTGCTCCTCATACACACTTCACACTCCGGTCACTGAGGGTGCAGGGCGCTGGGGGGGGGGCACCCTGAGCAGCAATAAAAACACCTTGGCTGGCAAAACAATCACAATATATAGCCCCAGAGGCTATATATGTGATAATTACCCCTGCCAGAATCCTTAAAAAAGCGGGAGAAAAGTCAGCGAAAAAGGGGCGGAGCTATCTCTCAGCACACTGGCGCCATTTCTCCCTCACAGTTCCGCTGGAAGGAAGCTCCCTGGCTCTCCCCTGCAGTCTACACTACAGAAAAGGGTAAAAAAGAGAGGGGGGGCACTAAATTTAGGCGCAGTAAATATTATAGCACCTATAGGGGACATAATTCAGTTAGTCCCTGCATTTTATAGCGCTCTGGTGTGTGCTGGCATACTCTCTCTCTGTCTCCCCAAAGGGCTTCTGTGGGGTCCTGTCCTCTATTAGAGCATTCCCGGTGTGTGTGCGGTGTGTCGGTACGGCTGTGTCGACATGTTTGATGAGGAAAATTATGTGGAGGCGGAGCAGATGCCCATAGAAGTGATGTCACCCCCTGCGGGGCAGACACCTGAGTGGATGGTTTTATGGAAGGAATTACGTGCAAGTGTCGACTCCTTACACAAAAAAATTGACGACATGCCAAATGCGGGACAGCCGGCTTCTCAGCTCGTGCCTGCCCAGGTGTCTCAAAGGCCATCAGGGACTCTAAAACGCCCGCTACCTCAGATGGCAGACGCAGATGTCGACACGGATACTGATACCAGTGTCGACGACGATGAGTCAAATCTAATGTCCACTAGAGCCATTCGTTGCATGATTGAGGCAATGAAGGAGGTATTACACATTTCGGATATAAACCCAGGTACCACTAAAAAGGGTATTATGTTTGGGGAGAAAAAACTACCCGTAGTTTTTCCCCCATCTGAAGAATTAAATGAAGTGTGTGAAGAAGCGTGGGCTTTCCCCGATAAAAGATTGGTAATCCCTAAAAAATTACTAATGGCGTTCCCTTTCCCGCCAGAGGATAGGGCATGTTGGGAAACACCTCCTAGGGAGGATAAAGCGCTCACACGTTTGTCTAAAAAGGTGGCATTTCCGTCTCCGGATACGGCCGCCCTAAAGGAGCCTGCGGATAGAAAGCAGGAGGCGATCCTGAAGTCTGTATATACACACTCAGGCATTATACTTAGACCATCTATTGCGTCAGCATGGATGTGCAGTGCTGCCGCTGCATGGTCAGATTCCCTGTCAGAAAATATTGACACCCTAGACAGGGACACTATTCTCCTAACCATAGAGCATATAAAAGACTCAGTCTTATACATGAGAGATGCACAGAGGGAGATCTGCCGGCTGGCATCTAAAATAAGTGCATTGTCCATTTCTGCTAGGAGAGGCTTATGGACTCGGCAGTGGACAGGGGATGCAGATTCCAAAAGGCACATGGAAGTTTTGCCTTATAAGGGTGAGGAGTTATTCGGGGATGGTCTCTCAGACCTGGTTTCCACAGCGACAGCTGGGAAATCAGCATTTTTACCCCAGGTTCCCTCACAGCCTAAAAAAGCGCCGTTTTATCAAGTACAGTCCTTTCGGACCCAGAGAAACAGGCGAGGAAAAGGCGGGTCCTTTCTGTCCAGAGGCAGAGGTAGGGGAAAAAGGCTGCAACAAACAGCAGGTTCCCAGGAGCAAAAGTCCTCCCCCGCTTCTTCCAAGTCCACCGCATGACGGTGGGGATCCACAGGCGGAGCCAGGTACGGTGGGCGGCCGCCTCAAAAATTTCAGCGATCAGTGGGCTCGCTCACAGGTGGATCCCTGGATCTTGCAAATAGTATCTCAGGGGTACAAACTGGAATTCGAGGCGTCTCCCCCCCGCCGTTTCCTCAAATCTGCCTTGCCAACGACTCCCTCAGGCAGGGAGGCTGTGCTAGAGGCAATTCACAAGCTGTATTCCCAGCAGGTGATAGTCAAGGTGCCCCTACTTCAACAAGGACGGGGTTACTATTCCACACTGTTTGTGGTACCGAAACTGGACGGTTCGGTGAGACCCATTTTAAATTTGAAATCCTTGAACACATACATAAAAAAGTTCAAGTTCAAGATGGAATCGCTCAGGGCGGTTATTGCAAGCCTGGACGAGGGGGATTACATGGTATCCCTGGACATCAAGGATGCTTACCTGCATGTCCCCATTTATCATCCTCACCAGGAATACCTCAGATTTGTGGTACAAAATTGCCATTACCAATTCCAGACGCTGCCGTTTGGACTGTCCACGGCACCGAGGGTGTTTACCAAGGTAATGGCGGAAATGATGATACTCCTTCGAAAAAAGGGAGTTTTAATTATCCCGTACTTGGACGATCTCCTAATAAAGGCGAGATCCAGGGAGCAGTTGTTGGTAGGAGTAGCACTATCTCAGGAGGTGCTACACCAGCACGGTTGGATTCTGAATATTCCAAAGTCACAGCTGGTTTCGACGACACGTCTACTGTTCCTGGGAATGATTTTGGACACAGTCCAGAAAAAAGTGTTTCTCCCGGAGGAGAAAGCCAAGGAGCTGTCATCTCTAGTCAGAGACCTCCTGAAACCAAAACAGGTGTCGGTGCATCACTGCACGCGAGTCCTGGGAAAGATGGTGGCTTCTTACGAAGCAATTCCTTTTGGCAGGTTCCATGCCAGAATCTTTCAGTGGGACCTGTTGGACCAATGGTCCGGATCGCATCTTCAGATGCATCGGCTAATAACCCTGTCTCCAAGAACCAGGGTGTCTCTGCTGTGGTGGCTGCAGAGTGCTCATCTCCTAGAGGGCCTCAGATTCGGCATACAGGACTGGGTCCTGGTGACCACGGATGCCAGCCTTCGAGGCTGGGGGGCAGTCACTCAGGGAAGAAACTTCCAAGGACTATGGTCGAGTCAGGAAACTTCCTTGCAAATAAATATTCTAGAACTAAGGGCTATTTACAATGCCCTAAGTCAGGCAAAACCCCTGCTTCAAAACCAGCCGGTACTGATCCAGTCAGACAACATCACGGCGGTCGCCCATGTAAACCGACAGGGCGGCACAAGAAGCAGGACGGCAATGGCAGAAGCCACAAGGATTCTCCGATGGGCGGAAAATCACGTGCTAGCACTGTCAGCAGTGTTCATTCCGGGAGTGGACAACTGGGAAGCAGACTTCCTCAGCAGGCACGACCTCCACCCGGGAGAGTGGGGACTTCATCCAGAAGTCTTCACACTGATTGTAAATCGTTGGGAACGGCCACAGGTGGACATGATGGCGTCCCGCCTAAACAAAAAACTGGAGAGATATTGCGCCAGGTCAAGGGACCCTCAGGCGATAGCGGTGGACGCTCTACTGACACCGTGGGTGTACCAGTCGGTTTATGTGTTCCCTCCTCTGCCTCTCATACCAAAGGTACTGAGAATAATAAGAAAACGAGGAGTAAGGACAATACTCGTGGTTCCGGATTGGCCAAGAAGAGCTTGGTACCCGGAACTTTAAGAGATGATCTCAGAGGACCCATGGCCTCTGCCGCTCAGACAGGACCTGCTGCAGCAGGGGCCCTGTCTGTTCCAAGACTTACCGCAGCTGCGTTTGACGGCATGGCGGTTGAACGCCGGATCCTAAAGGAAAAGGGCATTCCGGAGGATGTCATTCCTACGCTGATTAAAGCCAGGAAAGATGTAACGGTTAAACATTATCACCGCATATGGCGGAAATATGTTGCTTGGTGTGAGGCCAATAAGGCCCCAACAGAGGAATTTCAGCTGGGTCGATTTCTGCACTTCCTACAGGCAGGAGTGACTATGGGCCTAAAATTAGGCTCCATTAAGGTACAGATATCGGCTCTGTCGATTTTTTTCCAAAAAGAACTAGCTTCACTACCTGAAGTTCAGACATTTGTAAAAGGAGTGCTGCATATTCAGCCCCCCTTTGTGCCTCCAGTGGCACCCTGGGATCTCAACGTGGTGTTGAATTTCCTAAAATCACATTGGTTTGAGCCACTAAAGACCATGGATCTAAAATATCTCACGTGGAAAGTGGTCATGTTATTGGCCTTGGCTTCGGCCAGGCGTGTATCAGAATTGGCGGCTTTGTCATTTAAAAGTCCTTATCTGATTTTCCATATGGATAGGGCAGAATTGAGGACTCGTCCCCAGTTTCTCCCTAAGGTGGTATCTGCTTTTCACTTGAACCAACCTATTGTAGTGCCTGCGGCTACTAGCGACTTGGAGGATTCCAAGTTAATGGACGTAGTCAGGGCCTTGAAAATTTATGTTTCCAGGACGGCTGGAGTCAGGAAAACTGACTCGCTATTTATCCTGTATGCACCCAACAAACTGGGTACTCCTGCTTCTAAGCAGACTATTGCTCGCTGGATTTGTAGCACAATTCAGCTGGCGCATTCTGCGGCTGGACTGCTGCATCCTAAATCAGTAAAAGCCCATTCTACAAGGAAGGTGGGCTCATCTTGGGCGGCTGCCCGAGGGGTCTCGGCTTTACAACTTTGCCGAGCTGCTACTTGGTCAGGGGCAAACACGTTTGCAAAATTCTACAAATTTGATACCCTGGCTGAGAAGGACCTTGAGTTCTCTCATTCGGTGCTGCAGAGTCATCCGCACTCTCCCGCCCGTTTGGGAGCTTTGGTATAATCCCCATGGTCCTTACGGAGTTCCCAGCATCCACTAGGACGTCAGAGAAAATAAGAATTTACTCACCGGTAATTCTATTTCTCGTAGTCCGTAGTGGATGCTGGGCGCCCGTCCCAAGTGCGGATTGTCTGCAATACTTGTACATAGTTGTTGTTCACAAAAGGGTTATTGTTATGAGCCATCTGTTGAGAGGCTCAGTTAAATTTCATACTGTTAACTGGTTATGGTATCACGAGTTATACGGTGTGATTGGTGTGGCTGGTATGAGTCTTACCCGGGATTCAAAATCCTTCCTTATTGTGTCAGCTCTTCTGGGCACAGTATCCTAACTGAGGCTTGGAGGAGGGTCATAGTGGGAGGAGCCAGTGCACACCAGGTAGTCTAAAAGCTTTCTTTTAGTTGTGCCCAGACTCCTGCGGAGCCGCTATTCCCCATGGTCCTTACGGAGTTCCCAGCATCCACTACGGACTACGAGAAATAGAATTACCGGTGAGTAAATTCTTATTATTTATTTTTATCTCTAGGAATGCCATTAAAAAAGCGCACATCCATGGGCTGACCTTCGGGGTGTCTCAGGCCATCATGTACTTCTCCTATGCGGCGTGTTTCCGCTTCGGTGCGTGGCTGGTAGTAAATGGACATATGACTATGGAGAATGTATTCCTGTAAGTGAGCGTGAATATCCAATATACAGTAATAACTGTTGTATACTGTATATGCAGACTGCTTTATAGTTCCGCCTTGGTAGACGTCAGGACTGTGTTCTAATAAATGTATTTTTGTCATGTACCCAACTGTCATTTTTTTGTATTGCGTTATAAAGCTCGGGAGTAAACTGTTCCGCAGTGGTTGTTTCTCACATTCCCAAGTGGCCAGTGTTTTTATTCCAAACTAAATGCAGCCCATTGTACGGCTCATTCACATGTATACTGTAGCATGTGTCTTTTGCAATGTATTTTACTATAAATATTAATTAAATGCATGGTATGCTGGTCTGCTGGTAACAGAGTAATAGAGTTTTTACATCAGTTTCCCATAAATAACAATTACAGACTATAGATAACTTTAAATGTATAATATAGATATGACACCCTAGTTGTGGGTGTTTGTGTGAAGTTTGGATCGTACCCCGTCTCTGGGGGATATCCAGTTATCCCCGGTAAAACATTGGGTCCGAAAAACGGGCGTTTTTGTCCGTTTTTCAGACTTTTTTCCGATGTTAAACGGATTTTTTTTTTTACAGGCTATACAGATTGATCGCCTGTAAAAAAAAACAAAAAACCCTTTCTCCCGAAAACACACAGGTTCAGTGAAACCTGTGTGTTTTCGTGTAAAACAGCCACGTATTCGGACGAAAACGGGGCTGTTTCCAGGGATTCTGCTTCGCCTGCCGGAGGCAGGTGAAACAAAATCCCTGATAAGCTGCGGCAAGCTCCGGCTTATCGGGGTTAATTAGATAGCCCCCCGGCGGGACAATTAGCCCCGGTAAATTACTGGGGCTAATTGGATATCCCCCTGTAGGTTCTTCTTAATGTCACCGCACAGCAGAGGAGCAGAGACCCCCCTAAATTCCAAATACAAGGGCGAAACCTAAAGTAAAGTGACGTTTGAATTTATTGATCTGGAACGCTTCTTCACTATGAATTTGTTTAAATGTTTAAGGATCAGTAACGTGAACTATAAAATTAGTACTCTGAACATTGGCCGTTTCTATAGGCAACACTATCAGGCCTTACATTAGTTAAACTGTGCAATCTCAATAATACCACTTGTAAAACTTAAAATTTTATTAAATAAGCTTAGTACTGTTATACTTAATTGTTATGTAAGTTGTCACGTGACCAGAGGCCCAACAGTAAAATACACTGTGGCGGTAATACACAAAAGTGGTTATATGGGCAATCATATCAAATACCTGAGAGTTTAATCATTTAAATACATTCACAAAACATCATAATTAGCATTCACAGAAACTAATGCAATGCAAGACAAACAATGGCCCTCATTCCGAGTTGTTCACTCGTTATTTTTCATCGCATCGCAGTGAAATTTCGCTTAGTGCGCATGCGCAATATTCGCACTGCGACTGCGCCAAGTAACTTTGCTATGAAGATAGTATTTTTACTCACGGCTTTTTCTTCGCTCCGGCGATCGTAGTGTGATTGACAGGAAATGGGTGTTACTGGGCGGAAACACTGCGTTTTATGGGCGTGTGGATGAAAACGCTACCGTTTCCGGAAAAAACGCAGGAGTGGCCGGAGAAACGGGGGAGTGTCTGAGCGAACGCTGGGTGTGTTTGTGACGTCAAACCAGGAACGACAAGCACTGAACTGATCGCACAGGCAGAGTAAGTGTGGAGCTACTCTAAAACTGCTAAGTAGTTTGTGATCGCAATAATGCGAATACATCGGTCGCAATTTTAGGATGCTAAGATACACTCCCAGTAGGCGTAGGCTTAGCGTGTGTAACTCTGCTAAATTCGCCTTGCGAACGATCAACTCGGAATGAGGGCCAATATGCGCAATATATCTGCACGTGCAGTAAGTCCCATAAGGGTATCTAACATTTGCAAAATAAGTCCTGGAATAGAACAGGTTAAGCTTATGGTCTTCACTGGCCAGCTCTTGTGTCGGTGCACATAAAAGTGGGGTTAGGAGGCACTTGTAACATATGAAGCTCAATGTTGACTGAATGTCTCTATAACTGATTACAAAGGAAGTCCCGTAACTCTGACATAGGGTTCAAGAGATAGCAGGTCACTGTCCTAGATAAAATAGCAATGCTGTTGATTGACGATGCTGCCGACGTGTTACTTTGACACAATCTCTGTAGACTAAAGGGGATAATGCTGGTGCTGTTCCTTTACTTGCACACACAGATGTACATGTGTCGTATATCAAATGAATCAACATAGTCTCCTGCAGGGTTGGACTGGCCCACTGGGGTACAGGGGAAACCACCGGTGGGCCCTACTGCCTGGGGGCCCACCCCCTGCTCTAGAGATCAGGTTCCAGACTGTGCTGTTACTAATCTAGTACATTACCTTGCATGCTCTACAGTATTTACTGTATATATTTATCTAGGGGACCAACACTTGCAAAATGGCTAGGTAAACCAATGTGGTGGCTTGGCATACCCCCTCCAGAGACTGGCCACACCCCTAAACATGGGCCCTACCACTGCATTCCCCCGGTGGGCCCTAAATGCCCCAGTCCGGCACTGGTCTCCTGGTGCTTCCTAGTTGCATTGCGTTGCGACTAAGATGCATTTTCGGTAAAAAAAAACACCTGGCACTAGAAGATTCTAATGCGACATGGTGTGCCAAAAGGGGCTGGCGTCAGTGCAGCAAAAGTGAACGAGGACACATCTGTATGTACTTTGGTTACTAGCAAAATGTATCTTCTTAGAAGTGGGTCACAGTCTCTATGTGCAGGGTTAAAGTGGTGCAGGTAAAGTCACTTAAGTATGTCTCTGACTTGGGGACTTAATGAGCACATGTGTGGGGTAGCTGCACAGTACACTGTTAGATTGTCCCTCTTCTGCCAGTTCCCTCTCTCAGTATCGCCTTCCCTGCAGCCGATGATCAGCCTCTCCTTGTAGCCTTTGATCAACCTGTCACCCTGCAGCACCATCCCTTACTTCCAAAGCTCCTTCAGCAGCAGCACACATGTGGCTCTGTGGAGATGATAACAGGACAGGAAAGCACTGTCCAGGGGAGGAGATACTGTAACTGACGTTACCATATCTTCCACATTTGCAAGAGACATCCTTAATCATCCCCTGCACATGTGCTGAAGCACTGCGGAATATATGTGGGCAATATAAATAACAATGAATAAATAAAATGTGCCTGCCTGCAAAACCCCCTCACTCCAGGGGACAGGAGGAAGAGCAGTGTCTCTTACCTGCTTTTCTCCCATGCAGGCATACATATAGAACTCCATCCAAAGATGGCGTCTTGTTTATTTCGAGAGAAGCTTCACTTCTCCCAGGTAGTGTATATATATTTTGTGCGCTGCTCCCATTAAACCTATGGGGGCTGCAGGACTATGATAAAATAAATGCCAAGAAATTAGTGATTTCTCCGCATTTTTCTCCCTATTAAATATTGAGAAATTATGTATTAAGCTTTGTCCAGCTAATATGCTGGAGAAAAGCCTTCTGTAAGGTTACCAAATAGACCCCAAAACCCACCTGATAGTATGAAAAGATATGCTACAGTCTTCAGGGAGGGTCTGTTGTCTACCCATAGCGGTCCCAAATGTAAGCAAGCAGAGGCTAATGTGTATCAGTGCTTATGGAGGTGTTCTCTAGCTTTATATTCTGGTGCACGGTGAGACATTATGCAGAGCACAGGCTGATAAACTAAGTGCACATGCCACTGACCCCTGAATGGGCGGCTTTAGGGACGCTTCTGGCTGGCCTGATAGTGATAAAGGGGTGCATGAAATAGTTACAGGCAGTCAGTGCTACAGGTAGGAAAATTATCTTACAGAAGTGGGCGGGAGCTGGACCCCCAGAGATTTCCCTTTTATTTAGGATGGATTGGATGGAGACACTGCTAAATATAGAATCACATGCTGACCGTTTCTCCGTATGGGCGAGTTACATAGATACCCTTCCCGTGTCCACCAAGACCCAAATTCAAACTGTCTCTGGTATACCACGTGGGCATATGGGCGTAGAGTGGTGGCAGAATATTCACCCATTAAACACATTATCTCACTCAATTTTGAAGGTGTCCAATAGAATTTTTTTATTTAAACCGTTTTATCCCTTGACTGAAAGTCTCTCTTCCCGTGGGCATGATAACTTATTTTATTTTATGTCTGTTCCTGATTTTTAATGGTTACATTGACCTTTGCTGTTACAGTCTATAATAATGTTCCTTATATCTTTCCATGTTATACTGTACATTTTTATCGCATTTATATATGGGCTTTCCCTCATATGCTATAGTTTCTTTCTTTGGACTTTACTAACGTCAGTACATTCAGTGTCGCAGTCCACTGCAGTTATTGTTTTGTTTATTTCTATGTTGCTGAGGTTTGATAGTAACATAACGATTGTGATATCTGACATTTAAGAAAATCTGTTACCTCCTCAGAGTGTTCTCAGCCATTGTATTCGGGGCTATGGCTTTGGGTGAGGCCAGTTCATTCACTCCAGACTACGCTAAAGCAAAGATGTCAGCGGCTCATATATTCCACCTGCTGGAGAAGGAGCCCCTCATAGACAGTTACAGCACCGATGGACAGAGGCCTGTAAGTAGACACTGTAAAGAGTGTGACAAATGCAGTACAATAAGCCCCATAGTGCACTGGGCACAATAACTGAGTTTGATTCTATAAACCAATATTGCTATTATTGCACTCTTATTAAACACCAGGGCAGATGTATTAAGCCTGGAAAAGTAGCAGTGATAAGTGGAAGGTGATAACGCACCAGCCAATCATTATGGTTTTGAAAAATGACAGAAGTTGATTGGCTGGTGCGTTATCACCTTCCACTTATCACTTCTCCAGGCTTAATACATCTGCCCCACCCCTTGTTACTTATAAAGAACATTCACTTCCACATCATCATCATCATCATCATCATCATCATCACCATTGTTTATTTATAAGTTGGCAATAAACTCCAGTGGCAGAAAGTCAGTAATTAGCTATCACATCAATTGTCAGCGTGCAATATCATATCAGTTTTAGTGGTCTATTTACTAAGCCTTGGATGGAGATAAAGTCAACGGAGATAAAGTACCAGCCAATCAGCTCCTAACTGTCATGTAACAGGCTGTGTTTAAAAAAAATGACAGTTAGGAGCCGATTGGCTGGTACTTTATCACCGTCCATTTTATCTCCTTCCAAGGGTTAGTGAAGGTGTCGGCTTTCTTATTTATGTTGAGTGATGATGATAATGATCCTCTAACAAACGTGCTCTTTTTCTTATATTTCAGGTTTTGCAAAATGATTACTTAATGCTAAAATAATTGCTAATCATATATTGTCAGGCATTCACTGGCAGACAGTGGAGAAGACCATGGGGATATACCTGTTGTCCAGGAAGCCTGGGCACTTTAAGAACTCAGGATTCTCCCCATCTTCACCCCCTAATGCTGCCTTGGAGCCTGAGTTTTGATCAGGGGTGTACAAACTTTTCTAGTCCTGGGGTTGTATCGGGAGATCACACTCATTGAAAAGGGCCACAATAAACTTTACTTCTATAAACATACACAATACATACAAATTACTAGAGATGTGCGGCGGGCACTTTTCATGTTTTGGTTTTTGATCTGGATCCTCGCTCGTGTTTTGGATCTGGATTGGTTTTGCCAAAACAACCCTTTCGGGTTTTGGTTTTGGTTTTGGCCCATCTAGGAGTGGCACTGCAGTGTCAGACAGGATGGCAGATTTAAAAAAACTAGGCCCCAAATAGCATATCATACAAAGAAGAACAAGAGGTGCAATGAGGTAGCTGGATGGCTAAGCTAAGCTAAGCGACCCAAGTGGGCGGCACAAACACCTGGCCCATCTAGGAGTTGCAGCCAGGATGGCACTTTTAAAAACTAGGCCCCAAAGAGCACATGATGCAAAGAAGAAAAAGAGGTGCAATGAGGTAGCTGTATGACTAAGCTAAGTGACACAAGTGTGAGGCACAAACACCTGGCCCATCTAGGAGTGGCACTGCAATGGCAGACAGGATGGCAGATTTTAAAAAATAGGCCTCAAACATCACGCAAAGAAGAAAAAGAGGTGCAATGGGGTAGCCGTAAGACTAAGCTAAGTGACACAAGTGTGCGGCACAAACACCTGGCCCATCTAGGTGTGGCACATAGTGGCTGTCGAGAGTGGGCCGCAATTTTTCGGACCACCAACAGCATCTCCTGCAAGCCCCTGTCATTTTAAAAAAAATTCTGTACCACCAAATTAATCGTACAGTATGTGCAAAACATGGGATGTGCTGGAATTTGCCCAGATGTAATGCACGCACAATATTGGTGGAGTTGTCTGATATCACAAATCCCCAGGAGAGTCTGGTAAGCCATTGTGCGATGATGTCCCTCAGTTTCCGTAAGAGGCTGTCAGTGGTGTGCCTCTTATGGAAACCGGTGATGCACAGCGTAGCCTGCCTAGGAACGAGCTGACGTTTGTGAGATGCTACTACTGGTAACGCTGCTGTTGTTGCTACAGGAGGCAATACATCTACCCAGTGGGCTGTCACAGTTATATAGTCCTTAGTTTGCCTTGATCCACTTGTCCACATGTCTGTGGTCAAGTGGACAGTGGGTACAACTGCATTTTTCAGGACATTGAGGACACTTTTCTTAATGTCCCTGTACAGTCCGGGAATCGCTTTCCTATTAAAGTGGGATCTAGATGGGATTTGGTACCGGGGACAGACTACCTCCATCAATTGTCTAAATCCCACTGCACTAATGGCGCATACTGGACGTACGTCTAACACCAACATAGCTGTCAAGGCCTCAGTTATCCGCTTTGCAACAGGATGACTACTGTCATATTTCATCTTCCTCGCAAAGGACTGTTGGACAGTCAATTGCTTACTGGAAGTAGTACAAGTGGTCTTCCGACTTCCCCTCTGGGATGCCGATCGACTCCCAGCAGCAACAACAGCAGCGGCAGCAGCAGCAGTAGAAGGAAGTGGTTCTTGATCTTTCCCTATTTATCCTCCAAATTTCTCTTACGTCCTAGAGGATGCTGGGGACTCCGTAAGGACCATGGGGTATAGACGACTCCGCAGGAGACATGGGCACTGTAAATTAACTCCCTCTATGCCCCTCCTCCAGACCTCAGTTAATTCCTGTGCCCAGTGAAGACTGGATGCACTGCAGGGGAGCTCTCCTGAGTTTCTCTGAAAAGACTTTTGTTAGGTTTTTTATTTTCAGGGAGCACTGCTGGCAACAGGCTCCCTGCATCGTGGGACTGAGGGGAGAGAAGCAGACCTACTTAAATGTTAGGCTCTGCTTCTTAGGCTACTGGACAGACACCATTAGCTCCAGAGGGTCGGAACGCAGGTCTCACCCTCGCCGTTCGTCCCGGAGCCGCGCCGCCATCCTCCTCACGGAGCCGGAAGATAGAAGCCGGGTGAGTATAAGAAGAAAGGACTTCAAAGGCAGCAGAAGACTTCAGATCTTCACTGAGGTAACGCGCAGCGGTAACGCTGCGTGCCATTGCTCCCACATACACACACAGGCACAGCATGGGTGCAGGGCGCAGGGGGGGCGCCCTGGGCAGCAATAAACACCTCAATTTAATCTGGCAGCAAGTTTAGATGCTGCAGGGGCAGTATGTTATAAAACCCCCGCCAGCATAAAGATATGAGCGGGACCGAAGCCCGCCGTCGAGGGGGCGGGGCTTGATCCTCCAGCACTAACCGGCGCCATTTTCTCCACAGCATGCTGCAGAGAATCTGCTCCCGGACTCTCCCCTGCTGCACACAGTAACAGGGGGCAAAAATGAGGGGGGGGGGGGGGGGACGACACATTATTTGGTGCAAATATTATATGTTATAAGCGCTATTTAGACTGGGAATTTTGTTTTCAGTATATTGTGGCGCTGGGTGTGTGCTGGCATACTCTCTCTCTGTCTCTCCAAAGGGCCTTATTGTGGGTCAGTCCCCATATTTCAGTTATCCCAGTGTGTGTGGGGGTGTCAGTACGTGTGTGTCGACATGTCTGAGGCGGAAGGCTTGTTTAGGGAGGATGCAGAGCAGATGGTGATCGCGTCTCCGTCGGCACAGCCGGCACCGGATTGGGTGGACATGTGGAATGTTTTAAATGCTAATGTGAATTTATTACATAAGAGATTGGGCGAAGCAGTGTCCAGGGATAGAGCAGGGAGTCAATCCATGGCTTTGACTGTGTCACAAGACCCATCAGGGTCACATAAACGTCCCCTTTCCCAGATAGCAGACACTGATACCGACACGGATTCCGACTCCAGTGTCGACTATGATGGTGCACGGTTGCACCCAAGAGTGGCCAAGAGTATTCAATGTATGATTATTGCAATAAAAGATGTTTTGCATATCACGGAGGACCCCTCTGTCCCAGACACAAGGGTCTGCATGTTTAAGGAAAAGAAACCTGAGGTAACGTTTCCCCCATCTCATGAGCTGAACGCTTTATTTGAAAAGGTTTGGGAAACTCCTGACAAGAGACTGCAGGTTCCCAAGTGAATTATTATAGCGTATCCTTTCTCCGCGACGGACAGGTTACGGTGGAAATCCTTGCTCACGGTGTACAAGACCTTGACGCGCTTGTCCAAGAAGGTTGCATTGCCGTCCCCAGACGCGGCAGCCCTCAAGGATCCTGCGGTTCGCAGACAGGAAACTACCTTAAAATCAATTTATGCGACTACGGGTGCCCTGCTCTGACCGGCAGGGGCATCGGCATGGGTGGGTACCGCTATTGCAGCGGGGGCAGATAACTTGTCATCTGACAGACACCCTAGATAAAGATAGTATTTTGTTGACCTTGGGTCACATTGAGGACACAGCCTTATATATGAGAGAGGCTGCGAGAGATATTGGGCTGTGGGGTTCAAGAGCCAATGCCATGGCAGTTTCTGCTAGAAGGTCCCTGTGGACCCGTCAATGGACAGGTGATGCGGATGCAAAGAGACATATGGAGGCTTTGCCTTACAAAGGTGAAGTTTATTTGGGGACGGCCTCGCGGATCTGGTTTCCACGGCTACCGCGGGTAAGTTCTTTTTTGGCTTAAGTTCCCCCACTGCAAAAGAAAACACCTCAATACCAGATGCAGTTCTTTCGGGCGCATAAGTTCAAAAAGGGTCGGAGCTTTTCCTTCCTCGCCAGAGGTAGAGATAGAGGGAAAAGAACTCCAGCTACGGCTAGTTCCCAGGAACAAAAGTCCTCCCCGGCCTCTACAAAATCCATTGCATGACGCTAGGGCTCCGCTGCGGGAGTCCGCACCGGTGGGAGCACGTCTTCGGCTCTTCAGCCAAGTCTGGGTTCAGTCGGACTTGGATCCTTGGGTGGTCGATATAGTATCCCAAGGCTACAAACTGGAGTTCAAAGATGTGCCTCCACGCCGATTTTTCAAATCGGCCTGGCCAGCTTCCCCCCCAGAGAGGGAAATAGTTTCAGCTGCCATACAAAAGCTGTGTCAACAGCAGGTGATTATCAAGGTTCCCCTAGTGCAACAGGGGAAAGGGTTTTATTCAACCCTATTTGTGGTTCCGAAGCCGGATGGTTCGGTCAGACCAATTCTGGATCTAAAATCCCTGGACCTATATTGGGAAAGGTTAAAATTCAAGATGGAATCTCTCCGGGCAGTGATCTCCGGCCTGGAAGGGGGGGATTTTATGGTGTCACTGGACATAAAGGATACATACCTTCATGTCCCCATATATCCGCCTCATCAGGCGTACCTGAGATTCGCTGTACAGGATTGTCATTACCAAGTTTAGACGTGCCGTTTGGGCTTTCCACGGCCCCGAGAATTTTCACCAAGGTAATGGCGGAAATGTTGGTGCTCCTGCGCAAGCAAGGAGTCACAATTATTCCATACTTGGACGGTCTCCTGATAAAGGCAAGATCAAGAGATCAGTTGCTAAAAAGCATGGCTCTCTCCCTGAGAGTAATACAACAACACGGCTGGATTCTAAATCTACCAAAGTCGCTGTTGGTTCCGACAACTCGGCTGTCATTTTTGGCCATGGTTCTGGACACGGAAAAAAAGAGGGTTTTTCTCCCAGTGGAAAAAGCCCAGGAGCTCCAGAACATGGTCAAGGACCTGCTTAAACCAAAAAGAGTGTCAGTTCATCAATGCACTCGAGTATTGGGAAAGATGGTTGCGGCCTACGAGGCCGTTCCGTTCCGCAGGTTTCATGCGAGAACTTTTCAGTGGGACCTTCTGGACAAGTGGTCAGGGTCCCATCTACAAATGCATCGGAGGATAAGCCTGTCCCCCAGGGCCAGGGTATCTCTCTTGTGGTGGCTCCAGATCAATGTGCTGGAGTTAAGGGCCATATACAAAGGCCTACTACTAGCGGGGAATCTTCTTCGTAACCTACCCATTCTGATTCAGTTAGACAACGTCACAGCCGTGGCGCATGTAAACCGCCAGGGCGGGACAAGGTGCAGAGCAGCAATGGCAGAAGCCATCAGGATTCTTTGCTGGGCGGAAAATCATGTAAGTGCTCTGTCAGTAGTCTTCTTTCCAGGAGTAGACAACTGGGAAGCAGACTTCCTCAGCAGACATGATCTCCATCCAGGAGAGTGGGGGCTTCATCAAGAGGTCTTTCCAGAGGTAACAAGTCGTTGGGGACTTCCTCAAATAGACATGATGGCGTCACGCCTCAACAAGAAGCTTCGGACATATTGTTCCAGGTCGAGAGACCTTCAGGCAGTGGCGGTGGACGCCCTAGTGACACAGACGGTGTTTCAGTCGGTCTATGTGTTTCCTCCACTTCCACTCATCTCAAAAATATTGAGAATCATGAGAAAAACAAGAATGCAGACAATTCTCATTGTCCCAGTTTGGCCTCGAAGGGCCTGGTATTCAGATCTTCAGGAAATGCTCAGGAGATCCGTGGCCTCTTCCTCCCAGGGAGGACCTGTTACTACAGGGGCCCTGTGTGTTCCAAGACTTACCGTGGTTGAGTTTGACGGCATAACGGTTGAACACCAAATCCTAGCTAGGAAAGGTATTCCGGGAGAAGTCATCCCTACTCTGATCAAGGCTAGGAAGGAAGTAACGGTGAAGCATTAACACCGTATCTGGGGAAAATATGTATATTGGTGTGAAGCCAAGAATGCTCCTACGGAGGATTTTCAGCTGGGTCGTTTTCTCCACTTCCTGCAGACAGGAGTGGATATGGGCCTCAAGTTAGGCTCCATCAAGGTGCAGATTTTGGCCTTATCTATTTTCTTTCAGAAGGAATTGGCTTCTCTCCCAGAAGTCCAGACTTTTGTAAAGGGAGTGCTGCACATCCAGCCACCTTTTGTGCCCCCAGTGGCACTGTGGGACCTTAACGTGGTGTTACAGTTCCTTAAATCACACTGGTTTGAACCTCTTCAAACGGTTGACTTAAATTTTCTCACTTGGAAAGTAGTCATGTTGTTGACCTTGACATCTGCAAGGCTGGTGTCCGAATTGGCGGCTTTGTCTCACAAGAGCCCCTATCTGATTTTCCATGTGGATCGGGCGGAGTTAAGAACTCGCCCTCAGTTTCTACCTTAGGTGGTTTCGTCGTTTCATATGAACCAACCTATTGTGGTGCCTGGGGCTACGGGTGACTTGGAGGATTCCAAGTCCCTTGAGGTAGTCAGGGCCTTAAAAATGTATGTAGCCAGGACGGCTAGAGTTAGGAAAACAGAGGCACTGTTTGTCCTGTAGGCAGCCAACGAGGTTGGCGGTCCTGCTTCAAGGCAGACTATTGCTCGCTGGATCTGTAATACGATTCAGCAGGCTCATGCTACGGCTGGATTGCCATTACCGAATTCGAAAAAGGCCCATTCCACTAGGAAGGTGGACTCTTCTTGGGCAGCTGCCCGAGGTGTCTCGGCAGTACAGCTTTGCCGAGCAGCTACTTGGTCGGGTTCAAACACTTTTGCAAAATTCTACAAGTTTGATACCCTGGCTGATGAGGACCTCCTGTTTGCTCAATCGGTGCTGCAGAGTCATCCGCACTCTCCCGCCCGGTTTGGAGCTTTGGTATAATCCCCATGGTCCTTATGGAGTCCCCAGCATCCTCTAGGACGTAAGAGAAAATAAGATTTTAAACCTACCGGTAAATCTTTGTCTCCTAGTCCGTAGATGATGCCGGGCGCCCGTCCCGGTGCGGACAAATTCCGCAAGGCTTGTATATAGTTGTTGCTGACATAAGGGTTATGTTGCAGTTGAGATCAGTCTTTGGCTGATGCTGTTTGGTTCATACTGTTAACTGGTTTGGTTCATTCCATGTTGTACGGTATGTATGGTGTGGGCTGGTATATATCTTGCCCTTAGATTAACAAAAATCCTTTCCTCGTACTGTCAGTCTCCTCTGGGCACAGTCCTAACTGAGGTCTGGAGGAGGAGCATAGAGGGAGGAGCCAGTGCACACCCATTCTAAAGTCTTTACAGTGCCCATGTCTCCTGCGGAGCCATCTATACCCCATGGTCCTTACGGAGTCCCCAGCATCCTCTACGGACTAGCAGAAAAAGATTTACCGGTAGGTTTAAAATTTTATTTTTTGTTCTCCATTATTTTTCTAGAGTTATATAACAATATGCAGCACAGGAGAGCATACCCCCACACCACACAGGGCAAACCATGAAAAATTATATGGGTTAAATAATATACAGCACAGGACAACACCACTGAATTTATGCAGCAGCACCACTGGACTGGACTTATACAGCAGTACCACTGGTCTTATACGGCAGTATCACTGGACTTATACGGCAATATCACTGAACTTTTACGGTAGTACCACTGGACTTGACTTATACGGCAGTACCAGTGGACTTATACGGCAGTACCACTGAACTTATACGGCAATATCACTGGGCTTATACGGCAATACCACTGGACTTATACGGCAGTACCACTGGACTGGATTAATATGGCAGTACCACTGGACTTGACTTATACAGCAGCTCCACTGGACTTATACAGCAGTATCACTGCCCTTATACGGCAGTACCACTGGACTTACACAGCAATATCACTGGACTTATTCAGCAGTATCACTGGACTTATACGGCAGCACCACTGGACTTATACGGCAGCACCACTGGACTTATACGCCAGTATCACTGGACTTATACGCCAGTATCACTGGACTTATACGCCAGTATCACTGGACTTATACTGCAGTATCACTGGACTTATACGGCAGTACCACTGGACTTATACGGCAGTATCACTGGACTTATACGGCAGTATCACTGGACTTATACGGCAGTACCACTGGACTTATACTGCAGTATCACTGGACTTATACGGCAGTATCACTGGACTTATACTGCAGTATCACTGGACTTATACGGCAGTACCACTGGACTTATACGGCAGTACCACTGGACTTATACGGCAGTATCACTGGACTTATACGGCAGTACCACTGGACTTATACAGCAGCACCACTGATCTTGACTTATACGGCAGTACCACTGGATTTATACGGCAGTACCATTGGACTTATACGGCGGCAGCACCACTGGACTTATACGGCAGTACCACTGGACTTATATGGCAGTACCACTGGACTGGACTTATACGGCAGTACCACTGGATTTATACGGCAGTACCACTTGACTTATACGGCAGTACCACTAGACTTATATGGCAGTACCACTGGACTGGACTTATACAGCAGTACCACTGGACTTATACAGCAGTACCACTGGACTTATACAGCAGTACCACTGGACTTATACGACAGTATCACTGGACTTACACGGCAGTATCACTGGACTTACACGGCAGTACCACTGGACTTACACGGCAGTACCACTGGACTTATACGGCAGAAATACTGGACTTACACAGCAGTACCACTGGGCTTATACGGCAGTACCACTGGACTTGACTTATACAGCAGTACCACTGGATTTATACGGCAGTACCACTGGATTTATACGGCAGTACCACTGGACTTATACGGCAGTACCACTGGACTTATACGGCAGTACCACTGGACTTATACGGCAGTACCACTGGACTTATACGGCAGTACCACTGGACTTACACGGCGGTACCACTGGACTTATATGGCAGTACCACTGGACTTGACTTATACGGCAGCACCACTGGACTTATGGCAGCACAGGGACACCACCACTGCGCTGATGCAGGACAACACAACACCACTGCAATGGACTGGACTTATACAGCAGCACTGGACAGATGGCAGCAGAGGATACCACCACTGTGACTGGACTGATGCAGCACAAGACACCAACACTGGACTGATGCAGCACAACACAGCATCACTGGACTGGACTTATACAGCAGCACTGGACATATAGCAGCAGAGGACACCACCACTGTGACTGGACTGATGCAACACAAGACACCACCACTGTACTGATGCAGCACAACACAGCACCACTGGACTGGACTTATACAGCAGCACTGGACATATAGCAGCAGAGGACACCACCACTGTGACTTGGCTGATGCAGCACAAGACACCACCACTGGACTGATGCAGCACAAGACAGCACTGGAATGACACATAAGACAGAGCAGGTTGCCACACCACTTTCCCGCACAGACAGAGACTGTGCTACACTCTCCAGGACTGGAGTGAAAATGGCGGCAGCGCGCGGCTCCTTATATGGAATACAAAACCACACGAGCATCCGACAGCGGGATGATGATGTTCTGGTTTCTGAGTCTGGCAGGAAGTCCCGAGCCGGACTCAGATCCGGGCTCGGGACGTGAAGTTCGGGGGGTTTCGGTTCTCAGAGAACCGAACCCGCTCATCTCTACAAATTACTTGTGTAAAAAAACCTTCTATAGGGACAGAAGTGTATGTGTATGTATGCAATGCCACAAAGCAGGATACGCCACCACAAGGGTTGAGGACATCCCATGTGACAACACATTCCCCTTTCCCTCTTGTAGCAGTACAGTTCCTCACCTCTGCAGCAACACCATCACATGATCCCCATAGCAACACTTCCTGGGTTTGAATCTTGAGTATGACAGTATTTTGAAATGTGTGCTTTAAATAAAGGAGGATGTGATGTGACTGAAGGTTCTGGGTATGACGTCCAAGAAATGTGTGATTTAAAATAAAGAATAATGTAACTACAGTAAATGACAAAGAGCTCTAAAATTACGTGCATAAATGAATGTATTGGGATTGTTCTGTTAGTATAGGTGTCCTCTGGTCCCTAGGGTTACTAAAGGGTGGTTTGACTGGCATTCCGGCAGTCTGTTTGTGGTTATGAAACAGCCGGATTTACTAAAGCCAAAACTGCTGAAAAGATGCCTATAATACACATCACCATAGTGGTTTTCCATTTTTATAGTATAGAAGTCACTGGATTTATCAAGCAGCGGTTTTGAGAAAGCCACTGAAAAAAACGCTGGAATAACCCGCCATATAATACAAGAGTTTGTGCCTGGTGAAATACTGTATGCTGGTTTAGGGTGAGGACTCCCAAGACAGTTTTAGCAAGAGGAAAATAACATTAATAATACCCTTATAGGGTAATATTACTTTATTAATATATTTAGGTGTAACAATGTTTAAATTGATTACAAGAGTAACAGTATGTATTAATTATATGAAAGGGTTAATATTAATTCTTAATTAATGTTAAAAACTGTTTCTCTTTCTAGACTTTATAAACAGGGAATGTTCATTACAAATGTTGAAACATTTGTCAAGATGGCCAACTGCGCCAAAGTCTTCCCCATCTGGTCAGTCCTACTCTATCACACAGAATTCAAAACAATTTTATATATATATATATATATATATATATATGAAACAAGATTTATGGTAAGAACTTACCATTGTTAAATCTCTTTCTGCGCGGTACACTGGGCTCCACAAGGATTCACATCGGGGTGCAGAGTAGCGTCTTGATCCGAGGCACCAACAGGCTCAAAGCTTTTGACTGTTCCGAAGATGCACAGCGCCGCCTCCTCTATAACCCCGCCTCCATGCACAGGAGCTCAGTTTCGTTAACCAGCCCAATGCAGTAGCAGGTATCAGAGACGACAATCGCTCGTAGCCAATTACACCACACACTCACCAGAGGAGAGGGTGTCAGTGGCTATGCCAATACCAACCCAAAGAAGCTAAGTGCATCAGGGTTGCGCCTTGTGGAGCCCAGTGTACCTCGCAGAAAGAGATTTAACAACGGTAAGTTCTTACCATAAATCTCGTTTTCTGCTGCGGGGTACAATGGGCTCCACAAGGATTCACATCGGGGATGTCCTAAAGCAGTTCCTTATGGGAGGGGACGCACTGTAGCGGGCATGAGAACCCGGCGTCCAAAGGAAGCATCCTGGGAAGTGGCGGTATCGAAGGCATAGAACCTTACAAAAGTGTTCCCTGAGGACCACGTTGCTGCCTTGCACAATTGTTCAAGGGTCGCACCACGGTGGACCGCCCAAGAAGGTCCAACCGACCGAGTAGAATGGGCTTTAATGGTAGCAGGAACTGGACAACCAGCCTGTACATAAGCATGTGCAATCACCATTCTAATCCATCTGGCCAAAGTCTGCTTGGAAGCAGGCCAGCCACGTTTGTGTAAACCAAACAATACAAAAAGAGAATCAGATTTCCTAATGGAGGAAGTTCTCTTCACATAGATACTGAGAGCCCGTACTACATCCAAAGACCGCTCTTTGGAAGACAACTCAGGAGACTTAAAGGATGGAACCACAATCTCCTGGTTAAGGTGGAAGATAGACACCACCTTAGGTAAATAACCTGGCCGCGTTCTAAGAACCGCCCGGTCACGGTGAAAAATCAAATAGGGAGACTTACAGGATAAGGCACTCAAGTCCGATACCCTTCTAGCTGAAGCAATTGCCAGCAAGAAAAGGACCTTAAGGGAAAGCCACTTAAGGTCAGCAGAGGCAAGAGGCATAAACGGAGACTCTTGCAAGGCCTCCAAAACCACAAGTCCCAAGGGGCCACAGGTGGCACATAAGGAGGCTGAATCCGCAACACACCCTGAGTGAATGTATGGACATCAGGTAGGGTAGTAATTTTCCTCTGAAACCAAACCGACAAGGCCGAGATGTAAACCTTGAGGGAGGCCAGACGCAGGCCTAAGTCCAGGCCCTGTTATAGAAAGGCCAATAGTTTGGCTGTACTAAACTTGAAAACGTCATGATTGTGAGACACACACCAAGTAAAGTAAGCATTCCAGACCCTATGGTAGATCCGAGCAGAAGCCGGCTTACGGGCCTTCAACATAGTTTGAACGATCGCCTCAGAAAAACCCTTGGCCCTCAGGACGGAAGCTTCAAGAGCCATGCCATCAAAGCCAGACGGGCCAAATCCTGGTAAACACAAGGGCCCTGAACGAGGAGGTCTGGTCGTTGTGGAAGTAGAAGGGGACGCTCTAACAAAAGACCCAGGAGATCGGAGAACCAGTGCCGTCTGGGCCACGCTGGAGCGACCAGAAGCAGGTTTCCTCCTTCTTGCTTGAACTTCCGTATTACTCTGGGCAGGAGTGACACCGGAGGGAACACATACGGTTGCTGAAAGTTCCATGGAATTGCCAGAGCATCCACGAACGCAGCTTGAGGATCCCTTGTCCTTGATCCGAAGACCGGAACCTTGTGATTGTGTCGAGACGCCATCAGATCCACATCTGGAAGACCCCACGTGTCCACGAGATGTTGAAACACCTCCGGGTGGAGGCTCCACTCTCCGGCGTGTACATCCTGACGACTGAGATAGTCCACTTCCCAGTTCAGGATGCCCGGAATGAACACTGCGGATATGGCCGGCAGATGGCGCTCCGCCCACTGAAGAATCCATGATACTTCCCTCATTGCCATGCGGCTTCGAGTGCCACCTTGATGATTTATGTATGCCACCGTGGTGGCGTTGTCCGACTGTACTTGAACAGGTCTGTTCTGTATTAGGTGCTGTGCCATTGTCAATGCATTGAACACTGCCCGCAGTTCCAGAATATTGATCGGGAGCAGGGACTCCTTGGTCCACCGACCCTGAAGAGAGTGTTGTTCCAACACCGCGCCCCAACCTCTCAGACAGGCTTCCGTCGTCAGAAGGACCCAGTTGGATATCCAGAAGGGACGGCCCCTGCTCAATCGTTGGTCCTGAAGCCACCAACTCAGTGACAGGCGGACTTCCGGAGACAATGAGATCATGTGAGATCTGATCTGGTGAGGCAGGCCGTCCCACTTGGTCAGAATTAACTTCTGCAGAGGGCGAGTGTGGAATTGAGCATACTCCACCATGTCGAAAGCCGACACCATGAGACCCAGCGCTTGCATTGCCGAATGTATCGACACTTGCGGACGAGATAGGAAGCATCGAATTTTGTCCTGAAGCTTCAGGACTTTCTCCTGAGACCGGAACAACCGTTGGTTGTGAGTGTCCAATAACGCTCCCAGATGTAACAAGCTCCGAGCAGGAAGCAGGGAGGATTTCTTCCAGTTGATCAGCCACCCATGGGCTTTCATGCACCGGACCGTCAGATCGAGATGACACAGGAGAAGTTCTGGGGAATTTGCCAGGATCAACAAATTGTCCAAGTACGGCAGGATCCTGACCCCTTGACGGCGGAGTGTAGCCGTCAAGACCGCCATAACTTTGGTGAAAACTCGGGGAGCCGTTGTCAAACCAAAGGGTAACGCCTGAAATTGGTAATGAAGGTTGGTCACCGCAAACCTCAGGTACTGCTGATGAGATACCGCAATAGGAATATGTAGGTAGGCATCCTGTATGTCCAGAGAGACCATAAAGTCCCCAGGCTCCTAGGCCAGAACAATAGAGTGCAGCGTCTCCATACGAAACTTGGAGACCCGCACATGCTTGTTCAAGGACTTCAGATTGCGAATGGGCCGCGAGGACCTGTTCGGTTTCGGGACTAGGAACAGCCGTGAATAGTACCCCTTGCCTCTCTGAGCCAGAGGCACCTGTACTACCACTCCTATGGTCAGGAGGGAATGTACCACCAAGTGCAAAGTGTTTACTTTTCCCGGATCCAGAGGCACATCTGTCAGTCAAAATCGATGAGTAGGACGATTCTTGAAGGGTATGGCATAACCTTGAGCGACGACTTCCCTCACCCAGGTATCTGAGGTGGTCTTCAACCATTCCTGGGTAAAACCTAGAAGTCAGCCCCCCACCCTGGGATCCCCCAGAGGGAGGCCCGCCCCGTCATTAGGCAGGCTTGTCAGTTTTGGAAGCTGGCTGACGGGCAGCCCAGGCACGCTTCGGTCTGGGCTTGGCAGGTCTGGAAGCATGACCTTTTTTTGGTACGCCTGACCTTTTGCTTTTCCTGGAGGACGAAAGGGCCGAGGGAAAGTACTTTTAGCCTTCTGTGCGGAAGGAGCCGTACTAGGTAGGCAAGCTGTTTTAGCAGTAGCCAGATCAGCCACAATCTTATTGAGGTCTTCTCCAAAGAGAATGTCTCCCTTGAAAGGAAGCACCTCCAGGGTTTTCTTGGAATCCATATCCACCGACCAGGATCTCAACCAAAGGACACGTCTGGCCAAGACGGACGTAGTAGCAGCCCTGGCCGCGAGCACCCCGGCATCGGAGTCCGCCTCCTTAAGGTACAGAGAAGCCATGACAATATACGAGAGACATTGTCGAGCATGCTCATATGCGTTGGAAGGCAGTTCCGCCTCAAGCTCCTGAGCCCATGCCTCAACAGCTTCAGCAGCCCAAGTTGCTGCAATGGTTGGCCTATGCACAGCCCCCGTTAGGGTAGAAATCGCTTTTAAACAACCCTCCACCCGTCTATCCGTTGGTTCCTTCAGAGTGGTGACGGTAGTTACTGGCAGAGCAGAGGAAACCACAATACGCACCACATGAGAATCAACGGGCGGAGGGGTTTCCCAATTCTTACATACCTCCGCAGAGAGAGGATAGCGAGCCAACAGTCTCTTATTCGGTGTGAATTTTGTCCCCAGATTTTCCCAAGATTCCTGACGTATGTCAGCCAGATGTTCAGAATGGGGTAAAACTTGCTTAACCACCTTCTTACGTTTAAACCTATCCAGTTTCTTAGAGACAGCCTCAGGCTCAGGATCATCAGACACCTGAAGAATGAGCCTAATCGCTTCAGTCAAATCCGGGACATCCACTAAAGACTTCTCTTCCCCATCAGAAACATCTGTATCAGTGTCTGTGGTATCAGCATATGCACCATCCTCATCAGAGGTTGTGTCTGGGATAGCAGTGGATTGGGAGGAGGTAATGGCCAGTTTAGAAGACGATTTAGTCTTAGGCGGGCGAGAGTGACACTTAGATTTAGTCAGTGACCGGTTCAAATGCTGTAACTGAGTGGAGATTTGATCAGCCCATGGCGGATTAATAGCAGGGACCATAAACTGCTGCAGTGGCACATGTGGTCCCACAGGTGGGCGCCAATTTAGTTACAAGCATGTTTAATAGCGTGGAAAATGTAGCCCAAGGTGGGTCCTGTGAAGCCCCCGGTGCTACAGACCCACTGGGGGGTAAGGAACCCCTGAACCTGAACTCTCAGCTGCCATATTATCCTCCATCACGTCCGCTGCCTCACTACCACGCAATGTGGGAGAAGCCCCAGCGTCGTTGGCACGTGTAGCAGACATAATGTGCACAATATCGGGCAACCTGGTACAAGGTGTAGCAGCAATATACCTAGCAAGAGCACCCGTGAAGTGCAACTATGACAGCACAACCCGGGAGTTCAAGAGATATAAACATATATGGTGACAATAAATCACAAGTAAAAATACACAGCAGGTATATCTTGTGATACAACCTATATTAAACAAAAAGAGACCTGATACACTTAGCCCCCTCAGGTATAGCAATATAGGAGTAGCACGCTGAGGGAAATACCCTGTAATGAGGCAACCACTCAGCAGCTACATGCACACACACATCTATAGTCACAAGCGTACCATGCAGAAATCATGCACCATAAAACTGCACTGGACTAGCAATACAAAGTAATACTCAGTATGGCTATATGTGTAAACAATAGATATAACAAACACAGTAAAGACTGGATGTATATCACAGGGTGTTTGTACCACACAACCCTGAAGGTATGCACTCTTTCTTAACTAACACTGTCCGAGTGACAGGTAGAATACATAAGTGTCCTGTAGGAAGCACAGCAATGGCAGTCAGGCGGTTCTACAGAGGATGATTTGCCCCAGCAGTCCGAGGAACAACTCAGCTCAAACTGTGATGGCTGCTGGTCGGGAGTGATGGAGAGGAAAGCAGCTCCATGGCGGGAACATTCATAGAAATGGCGCCCTGGGGCTGAGTTGAGGGGCCACAGGTCCGACCTGCTCCCCCTGATGACATACCCACCAGGCGCTGCGGGCAGCTTAAAACGGGTTATTTGTACAATAAAATCCCCCCAGACCTGTGCCCCTGAGGTGTCCCTGGTGGCTAGTTGAGCGGCTGCCCAGTAATCCGTGTCCACGCCAGCGTGCGCGCGGCCCGCCTCCTGTGGCCGCGCTGGATCGCGGTAAAGTGCGGGCACAGAAACCCCTTACCTCCCCCGTAGCTGCGGCCCCACGATCCGGGAGGATGGCGGAGTGTGTGTGACTCACGTTTAGAAGGAACCGGCGCCTCCGCTGCAGTGACCCGGCAACCAGGGCGCGGGAGTATACTGCGCCGCTGGGGGTGAGGGAGCTGCAAACAGAAAAGTCCGTGAGACTTTGCCTGCTGCAGCCCATGAAGTCTTTTGCAGAAAAATCTTCTTCTTTCTGTCATTTAATCTATCAATGGACTGCCTCAGTTAGCCCTCCTGTTAAGTGCCTGCTTACTGCATGGCACCAACTTACAAACTGAGCTCCTGTGCATGGAGGCGGGGTTATAGAGGAGTCAGTGCTGTGCATCTTGGGAACAGTCAAAAGCTTTGAGCCTGTTGGTGCCTCGGATCAAGATCCTACTCTACACCCCGATGTGAATCCTTGTGGAGCCCAGTGTATCCCGCAGAAAGAGATTTAACAATAGTAAGTTCTTACCATAAATCTTGTTTCATATATATATATATATATATATATATATATAGAATTGTATGCATATATATATATATATATATGATAGATATTGATATTAATAATTAATTACTATTGACACTTTTAAATAATTAATACATAATATTACTCTCAATTAAACATTATTTTTAACCCTGTCAAATCAATAAAATAATAATGCCCCTATAACAGTATTATTAGGGGTCAATTAATGTTACCACAAACAGGGAGCGTTGCCGACACCACAACTTATCCTGTCTGGTGGTGCTGTAAATTTACTTGCACCGCGACTGGACTTGCACTTAATTGGATTGACCCCTTAATGTTACTGTTCTCAATACCCCTTGCCTTCATTAAAAGTGTGTTAGGAGTCCTCACCTTTTGATCGGTCACATAGGCTTTGTGGTTTTGCACCGGGTTTTACCGACTGTTTGAAGCAAACCTCTGGTGGTTTGGACATTTTAAACCCACCGTCGCCAAACCACCCCCTTTTTGTAAACCTACATTCCAGTCTGGCACTATGGAACCCACAAGTGGCAACATTGCTACCCAGTTTCCCTTCATGGAACCTGTTGACCTTTTTGCCCATTAGAACAGTCAGTGCAAGGTATACTGCAAGTGTCCTCTTTAGAAGGTGTATTGCCTGAAAAAGTGATATACTGTACAATATGTGGCCCATTGTCTTTGAGATGTGTCATATATGTATGTATTGCGACAAGGTGAGCTCTGTCAGCAACAGGAATGCACTAACTGTTTTTATTGGCTGCAGCCACAGTGTGATGGGAACGTCACGTTCCGGGGGGTCCAGTTTAATTATCCGTCAAGACCAGATGTGCAGGTGCTGCAGGGTCTGGACATCAGTGTGAAGAAAGGGGAAACCCTGGCGCTAGTGGGCAGCAGCGGGTGTGGGAAAAGTACCACTGTCCAACTGCTGGAGAGATTCTACGACCCACAAATCGGAGAAGTGGTAAATATATATATCTCATCATGTGTAATAAATACTAACCCAGGTACAGCTATATGTAGATACTAGAAAGTCTAGACACTACTGGGCCTTGTATGCATGGTTTTTGGGGTGCATAGAACTCACAGACCACTCCCCGCTTATACTACATGTGATATTTTTAATACTGTATCCTGCTGTAGTGTAACCTAATGCCATACACAGGAGCGCAACACACTGATTGTGTAATTTCCAGATGTGTTACCCTCTCATATTAAGGTCTATTCATGAAGCAGTAAAAAGAGTGGAGAAGTGAGCCAGTGGAGAAGTTGCCCATGGCAACCAATAAACATTGAAGTAACATTTATAATTTGCATACCATAAAATTATACAGAGCAGTTGACTGGTTGCCATGGGCAACTTCTCCACACTTTTTACTGCTTCATTAATAGATACCATTATCTTATTAATAGTTTCCCAAATTAATAACTAGACAATCTGAAGATTATAGTTTTCCTTTCCTCATGTTGTAATGGGGGAACTGAGAAAATACCCATCTTGTTTGTAGCCTGTGTGAGCTGCAGGTTTCAGACATACATATACGTTCAGTTTGCAAACATTGGCACTGATTCAGAGTTGCACGTTTCTTTGCCACAATCGTACGTGCATTAAAACTAAATGCGAATAGTCACCTGTATTCCAAGTTGTGCGTGTATATGCGACCGCACCGACCACGTGTCTCTTGAAATAGCCATCATCATTATCAGGGCTCACTTGATCCAACCCTTTCCTTTGGGTAAGAGATGCGCCTGACATCAGTCAGAGTATTCTCCCAGCTGCCAGGTGGTATCATAGGGGAACTGAGCATCACTCAGCTGCCCGGCAAACTTTCCTTAGTTATCAGTAAGATTTTCTGATGCAACGGGCCTAATTCAGTTGTGGACGCAGAGGTAGAAACGGCGCTACAAAGCCCACCACTGGTGTACATGCATATGAATGTGCAAGGACTGAGACGGCCACTTTGAGTGTCTGTAGATACTGTAACACTACCTGGTGCATCTTTAGCTGAACCAGGTAATTATAGACCAGTTAGTCTTACATCTATAGTGGGGAAAGTATTGGAAGGTATTCTAAGGGACAGTATTCAAAAGTTCCTTGAAGCAAATAAGGTCATTTAAAAGGAACCAACATGGATTTGTGAAGGACAGATCACGTCAGACCAACTTACTTGGCTTTTATGAAACAGTAAGTGCGAACCTGGATCAGGGTAAGGAGGTGGATATAATCTTTTTAGACTTTGCCAAAGATTTCGAGACTGTGCCACACATGCGTCTTATCTACAAGCTACAAGAAATAGGGCTAGGGAGCACAATATGCACTTGGGTCAGTAATTCGTTAGATAATAGGGAGCAGCGCATTGTGGTCAATGGGTCATTTTCAAATTGGACTAAAGTACTAAGTGGTGTGCCACAAGGGTCTGTACTTGGACCACTTTTGTTCAACATATTCATTAACGACCTACAGTAACAGTAGGTCTAGAGAGCATGTTATCAATTTTCGCAGACGATACCAAATTGTGTAAGGTTATAAATACGGAGGGGGATGCTGAGTCGCTTCAGAACGACTTAACTAAACTGGAAGCATGGGCAGCAAAATGGAGAATGAGATTCAACACAGACAAGTGTAAGGTAATGCACTGTGGGGGCAAGACCAAAAATAACACCTACATACTAAATGGCGTAATATTAGGGGATTCTGTACTGGAAAAAGACTTAGGGGTTCACATAGATAACAAATTAAGCAGCAGTACCCAAAGTAGGAGTGCAGTAAAGAAGGCTAATAAGATATTAGCATGCATAAAACGGGGAATTGATGCAAAGGACGAGAGTATTATACTCCAATTATATAAATCACTAGTGAGGCCTCATCTTGAATACTGTGTGCAATTTTGGGCACCATATTACAAAAAGGATATCCTGGAGCTAGAAAAGGTTCAAAGGCGGGCGACCAAACTAATCAAGGGCATGGAGACGCTGGAATACGAGGAAAGGCTTGCAAGGCTAGGCATGTTTACATTGGAAAAGAGGAGACTAAGAGGGGACATGATCAACATCTACAAATATATAAGGGGTCAATACACAGACCTTGGGAGGGACCTGTTTTCTATAAGATCAGCACAGAGGACACGTAGTCACTCGCTTAGGTTAGAGGAGAGGAGTTTCCGCACATTGAGGCGAAAAGATTTTTTCACAGTAAGGACAATACGTGTTTGGAATTCCCTGCCTGAGAGAGTAGAAACTGCGGACTCAGTCAACACCTTTAAGAATGGATAAAGATATTCAGGGTTATGGTGCGTAGGCACGCATTATAGTTAATATAACTAGCCCTAACATAAAAATAACTAGTCCTATAATAAGACTGCATAGGAGACCACACATAGGTTGAACTCGATGGACAATTGTCTTTTTTCAACCTTAGTTACTATGTTACTATGTTTACCACATACACAGGGCCAGCAGATGGAGACGTGTCCCACTAATAGTATCCTGATTATAGCAATCTGCCCCTAGCTTGCCCCATGCTTATGGTAGTTACAGATTTTCTCTCTGAGTATGGCCTCCAGTGTGATCCATTGTGCATCGGTGTATGCAGACACTTCAGTGACTTGACCGTAAGACAGACCATCTCTGTGCGTGTTTAACCCCCTCCCAGTCCCGCTCAGGAGCCCGCAGCACTTTTACAAGACACTTCTGATACCATGTACTCTGTGCTGTAACACATTGGCCGTGGGAGTTTTTACAGGTTTCAGCACACGTGCAGTAGCAAAGAAATCACTCAGGTATGTGAACATATATAATGTATGCTGCTTAGGAGTATATTTACTATAGTGCAGGTTTATAGAAGTGAAGATGTTGCTCATAGCAACCAATCAGATTCTATCTATGATCTTCTAGAACGTGCTAGATTAATGATAAGTACAATTTGATTGGTTGCTATGAGCAACATCTCCACTTTTATAACTCCACACTTTAGTAAATATACCCCTTAGAATCAGGCTCAGTGCCTCTCTTGTACTCAAAGGGTCTCACAGCCAGGAAGCCATGTTTGATGCAGAAACTCCAGGGGGCATATAGGCCTCTGTTGAGAACATACTGTATATTACCATTGTATTGCCTTTATTAAACCCGAGTGGAAACACATCAGGGATGCCCATGAGGGAGATGTCCCATAGAGGGAGAGGAAAGACAGATGTTCCTAAAATTCAGTCTACAGAAATCCCAGATTTGACATGAAGAACTGTTGCCGGGAGCTGTTTTTTCCATGGCTGAAATACTAATCATAATTTTAATCTGACTTTTTCATATACAGCCTGTTAGGATCTTAATGGTCTCTATTACTTGCGCTGGTCCTACCACCTTTTTAGGTGTGTCCTCTTGCATCTTTGCACTGAGCGCGACTTTCGAGCCTCCCAGTCTTGGCATGAAGTGGCGTGGCGTCCCAGTCCTGGCAGATCATGGCGTGGCCTCGCTACGTCACACCACAATAGAATCGACGCCATGCAATATATAGTTTCACTGCTGGGTGGCGAATGCTCCACAGACAAAAACTACAGTGCTGAAACAATATTGTGTCAGTGGCTGGTGATCCCTGATAAGCCGGCCAACCACATTCAGGCATTGCAAATAGTCATTGTGCTTGGCACCTCCTCCATGGTGTATCTGTAGATGTGAATAGTGAGAAGGTGAGAAGCGATATGCCAAAAATAATTGGAGTCTTACAGATTTATCAGGATACAGGGATCAATTTTCCATTTGGGATATAGCAGAGAATGTGCCCTGGATCCACTGCTTAGAATTGGGCAGGACTTACTATAAGTGTTTTAGGTTAACTACGGTTCTTGAATTGCTTTAGCCAAGAAAAATTACCACAATTTCCAAACAGTTGTATGCAACAGTGTTATTATTATTATTATTATTATTATTATGTTTAGCCTTAGTGTATCTGTCTCCTAGAGTGTAGACGGCTGTGATGTGAGGAGAGTGAACATCCAGTGGCTCCGAGCCCAGATGGGCATCGTGTCCCAGGAGCCCATATTGTTTGACTGTAGCATAGCGGAGAACATTGCCTATGGAGATAACAGCAGGACGGTGCCACAAGAAGAGATTGAACGAGCAGCCATAGGTGCCAATATCCAGAGCTTCATTGAAGCCCTCCCAAATGTGAGTCTCTGCTCTGTCCCTGTGATGTCTCATCGTGCTGGTAGAATACATGTCCTCTGTAATGATTGGATGCTACTTGCTTGTATGGGGTTATTTAAAACCTGGAGGGGGCCTAAGTCCAAAAGATATCATATGTCCAAATATGCCAATGGAATAATGACATTGGACTGGTAGGAGGTAAATAAGTGAAATTGGTGCAGGGTGTATGATGTAGGTGCTCCTGGACCCTGGGGCCCAAGTGCACCCCTCACCCTGCACCCTGCATAGATATGCCATTGGTGACAATATTACACAACATTCTTATCCCTGAAGACTTGTGTCTCTAGCCAATTTGGATCTGCAAATTCCAACATGACCTGCCAACCTCAGGAAGCTAACCCTCTCTGCACATGTTACATCTGCCCCACCTGCAGTGCACATGGTTTTGTCTAATTGTGTGCTTATTTGCTTTGCTAACAAACCTGAATCAGGCCCAGAGTTCCTCATATGGATTCTGATGCTAAACCTAAAACTTATTAGTACGTATCCCTGGTATCTGCAGATTGATATGTTAAACTAGAGTTTCCAAAAGTCCGTCATTCCAGTCCAGGTTTTATAGATATACACGCTTGAGTCCAGATGGTTATATCAAATTGACTGAGGTACTAATTAAGACACCTGTGCTCAAGCATTGATATCCTTAGAACCTGGACTGTAATGGTAGAGTTTGGGAAACTCTAGTTTACCTGTAACAAGTCATCAGGACGGGATGTAGTTATGTGACCGGCTACTTGTGAAATGTGGGGTTGAATGTGGGAGGTGTCACAATTGTGTCATCATGACTCCACCTCTGCGGTTAAATACTGTGATTTGCGCCTTTTTACAATGGGGGGCGGGGCTGCGATGATGCAATTCAGTGCAAATGACATCACTAAACCAACCGGTCACATTACCTCCCCCTTCATCCCACAACCTTACAATCCCGACGGTCGGTATGCCATAGAGTGGGAATAGAACCTGTGGTGCCACCGAGCCCGCAAGGGGCTTGTTGCATTCGCCCCCACCTGCATTTCGCTGCTGGCATGCTGGCGTCGGTATGCTGACTGGCGATCTTCTGACCACCGGTCACGCAGTACACACCCATCAGGACATCCATTGCTGGGAGAGAAGAGATTCTCCTGTGTCCCAGCAGTGCAGGGATGAGAATAAGACTGCACCCTGTAATGCCAACATATCATGTCACTGTACTGTAGATTAATGCAGAGAATCCCTTCAGCGAGCAGTGTGTTACTGTATTTATATGTGTTCAGTGGCTATACAATGTATTCAGTGCACAGTGTATTTATCCCTCACTACAATACATTGCCTCTCTGATAGAAATATAACACGTCTGTTGGAGATAAGGGCACCCAACTCTCCGGGGGTCAGAAGCAGCGGATCGCCATTGCCCGAGCTCTTGTGCGTCAACCCAAAATCCTACTTCTGGATGAAGCCACATCTGCTCTGGATACAGAGAGCGAAAAGGTGGGATAGAGAGTTCCAGTTATTCCATTTTTTTTTATTGTACTCAAACAGAACTCAGACAGGTGCTACAGCGGATAATTCCAACTTTACCAGGATAATTCTAACTTTACCAGTGCAGTGCAGGGATAACTTGCTACTATCAAGAACACGGCTCACAGTTACTATGGGCTTTTCTAGAGTTGGATGTATGTTTGTTTTCTTATTGCATGACATACACCTGTTTGTGGCAGACATGTGCACACAGAATGCATATATACATTTATGTATTATTGACTTGTATCATATGCCTGGACATGCAGATTGAGGACCGGAGGGGTAGGAAAGGGAAATCTGAGTACAGTAAAGGTGGGGACATGCTGACATGTCTCAGTTGTGGGCTTGAATGTGGGAGGTGTCACAATTGTGTCATCATGACTCCACCTCTGCTGTTCAATACTGTGATTTGCGCCTTTTTACAGTGGGGGCGGGTCTGCGATGATGCAATACAGTGTGAATGACATCACTAAACCAACGGGCCATCCATCTCACTCTCCCAGACATCCGGGATAGCTGACAAGCATGTATTAGAAGCACTGCTTATTGGCTACTTGTGAAATGACCTCTCCATCTGATCTCATCTAAATCATTAGCATTGCAGTTACAGTGTATTATATGAAGTCCCGACTGTCTCTGATTACCTAATTGATGTTTCCCATTGGACTACTGTCAGAAAGGTTCCCAAACAGCAGAATTTGTATTAAAGCTTTTTTAATTTGATTCATTTGTAATTATTTTTTATTTAATTACATAGGATAAAGCAAAAAAAAAAAAAAAAGCGTTGAATGTGGAACAAACCATGTTGCAGTATAAGGGGTGCAGATACATGTATTGTAAAACTGTAATAAGTGTTTGCTCTGTACCCCTACAGGTTGTACAAGAAGCGCTGGACAAAGCGCGGGAGGGCCGCACGTGTATTGTGATTGCCCACCGCCTGTCCACCATCCAGAATGCAGATAAAATAGCTGTGATCCAGAATGGGAGAGTCGTGGAACAGGGGACACATCAACAGCTGCTGCAGCAGAAAGGGGTCTATCACTCGCTGGTCACAATACAGCTGGGACCCGCATGAGGTGGAAGCATGGCCAGACGTTATACTACCTGACTTATCAGAGGATGGGTTACCTTTACTGATTCAGATTATTTAATTTTGAATCTAAAGGCCAGTTATTTGGACAATATTTGTGTATCAGGGACAATTAGGACCAAAGCAAAGTACATATACAGTGTCTATTCCTCCAACACCTGACAGCAAAATGCATCATTATGACCAAAGAGATGTATCAGCCATAAGAGTAAATTGGTTATGTGAGTGCTTACTTCTCTGGGGCACATATGTTGCTCTCTAATCTGGATATTGTTGATGGCATCTGATCTCCTGTAGAGAGAGAGAGAAAGACTCTCCAGCCCTGACTCAGGGGTCTATTCATGAAGCAGTGAAAAGTGTGGAGAAGTGAGCCAGTGGAGAAGTGGTCCATCGCAACCAATCAGCATTGAATTAACATTTATAATTTGCATACTATAAAATTGTACGGAGCAGCTGATTGGTTGCCATGGGCAACTTCTCCACTGGCTCACTTCTGCTCACTTTTCGCTGCTTCATGAATAGACTCCTTAGAAAGGTGAGACCCGTCCTGTAATGGTATACGGTCAGCATCCCAGCAGTTGTGATGCCAGAATAACGACACCACTCAGAAACCCGGTGACATCTCAAGGGTAAGTATCTGGGTGCCGGTTAGGGTTAGGCACTAGAGGGGAATTAGCTCTAGCTGCCACCCCCTTAGTCTTATCCCTAGCCGCCACTCCCACTGTCTTAGCCCTAACCTTCACCCCAGGTGACTTAGGGTTAGGGTAGAGGACAGGGGAGGTTAAAATAATTACCCCGTCCCCTGTCGGCATTTGAAGTGTTGGGATGCTGGTGTCGGTCATGTCACCCCCAGCATCTCGACTGCCGGCCTTCTATATCACACCCCTCCAAATAAGCCCAATTTAGGACATTCTCTATTTCGGCGTAACAAAGAAATGGGCTGGTAAAGGTGAACATTGCGGTATACAAAGTTAAACTTGTAGTAATTAATCTCTTTACATTTCAGGCTGTAAGTAGTTATAATCTAAGTAATAAGTCTATAGTACTGTGTTAAGCTCGTTTAACTTACAGGAAAAGAGCAATACCTTAAATACACCACTGTCCAGGCCGCTGCGACCGTTAAGCGCGTGTGTGTGTGTGTGTGTGTGTGAAACCCCTATCAAATGCGTACACGTTGCGTAAGCACGCCGTCACGCTGTAAGCACAAAGTAGCTATACATGCGGCAGAATACACTTTATAACCTTTAACAGGAAAGGAATGCGACACTAATTGTATATGTAATGTTGAGGACGAACCCAGCAACAAATATTTACTCAAAAAGGGGTACAACAGAAATACAATCACATAAGAGAAAAGGCTACAATCAATGATACATACGTTTGTTCGCCAGCGCCTCCCGTTTCCGGTCCTCAGTCAATCTGGATAGATGACCTTCAGAGAATGTCTCTGAACGGCCAGGAGGCTTGGCTTTTATACAATTGTCCAAATCATGAAACAAAGGAAACTGTAATCTCTTCACCCATAGGTCAAAGGGCTGGTCATTTACAGTACAGGAGGGGTCATAGGTCGGTTTGAATAGGTGGGTGTTGCCTGGTCCAGGTGCACTTGCAGATGTTCTCCACTGGGTTCCCGCCGAATATCAAGAGTACAGTAAATACAGTGTAATATTAATATTCTGTTCCTGTGCATATCTATGCGCAGGAGCGTGCTACATTCTGCAAACTGCCATCGGAATATTACCCTTGAAATACTGTACAGCTGGATACCAAACACCACCTCCTAACCTAATTCTGTCCCCTCATATCCTGTAAAGTCAAATCCCTCTGTTGTTATACCTCTGAAGCAAATGTAACTTGCTGGTGTGGTGCGTGTAGGCTATGTGTAAATTATGTACTATGTGAATTAAATATGAGATATGTCTTTGTGGCTTTTCCATGCGAATGCGTTTGCTACCGTATTTACTCATACCACGCGCTAATACGCAGGACTTCGTGAGCCAATATACGCAACGTGCAGTTAAATAACTGCCACACATTACTAATAAAACTGAAAATATTACATATACATTATATACAAAGTTCGGGTGACCGGGGTAGAGTTGTAAGTGGGAAATGTATAGCCTAGTGGGATAGGAAAAGCATGTATGTATGAATTAATGTCTGAGGGGCATGTATCATCATGCCGTATATGTTCTAAATAAGCTTCGACGTATTGCGAAGTATACATTAAATACTTCTCATCCTGTATTAAGGGTGTGTACATGGGCAAACAAACACTACCGAGCTCTTTCTAGGCAAAGGCCATTAGTCCTCGCCGTTCCGGCTTCTTATACCAACAAATGGGGAGCACATTTATTTGATGATACATGGAGGGGAAACGTATGTGTGTGCCACTATATGTGGATAACATTTATCGACTATGTGTGCTATTAACTGGAGATTGCAGAGATGAAGGTAAGACACAAAAAAAATAATACATCCGGTTGGATGTTTCTGGGTAGAGGTGAAAACAGAAATGGTGAAAGAAACAGGCCTTGAAATTCATTTGCAATCCTTATCATAACACTGTTTCTACGGATGGGTCATAAATCAAATCTGCCGCTGTTACAACGCCCTCGCTCCTTAGACTAGAATATCAAACCAATAATTATGACGACACCCAGGATACAAAGGAGAAACTTTCCTACACTCGCAATTACATTTTGCGTCCACTCTCCTAACCCAGAGAACCATTTGAGTGGTTTCAAGCATGAGGCCCAGCCGGTCAGTTAATTACCCACAGCCGTCAAGGTAAGGTTGTGTTTCCTTCTGAACTCCCACTTTAACTGCAAGATCTCGTCCATCTTTTGGTCGATGATCTCCGTTGGGTCTTCAGTGCTATTTGTAATATACGTACAGCACTTCACGCCATATTGAGTTGCCAGAGTAACACAGTACCCACCTGTCACAGACGTGACATAATTCAGGACCATCCTGTGCTGGACCAGCTCCTTCTTGTAGGCTTGTAGCTCCCTACCCGTATACCTGAAGGTGTCATCATACATCTCGGTGATATTCTCTATCAAGTTCGCTAGCGCATGGATGTACCTATAATTTATAGTTCCTCTGGCAGTACGGGTGATATCTAATGCGAGAAGGAACTGAATCCCGGTGGATTCATGGATCAAATCAGAGGCTGCGTGCTCTGTCCTATCTATGAGGTGTCTCCTGATTATGTGTTCATAATGTGTATGAGTATTAGTGATGAGCGAGGTTCGGTTTTACTCGGTTTTACTCGGTTCTCAAAACGGCATCTTATTGGCTATCCAAAACACGTGACATCCGTGAGCCAATAAGATGCCGTTTTGAGAACCGAGTAAAACCGAGTAAAACCGAGTAAAACCGAATCCGCTCATCACTAATGAGTATAAGGAGTCTGAGCGTTGCGGTGAATGTCTTTCATTTTGTCGCGTGCTATGGTCATAACCTCTGGTAGTACTCTGCCAATATAACACAACCCTTCGGAGCTCGGAGTAAGCCACTTTGTCCGCTTTCCTTCCACATATGAAGTAGGCATCATCTGGGAGAACATAAGGGACAAAATGCAACAGCACCATATCACATATCTTCCTTATAAAGAAACCGGTCCCCAGTTCTCTCATTTGCATAGTACAAGTATCAGGCTGGATGATGTGGGCACAATACCCCTGTGATACTTTTCTAGCCCACATGGTTTTTATCCCACGTGTATACCTATACCGAAAATACTTCCCACTTGTGGCTATCTTACGTACAAGTCGATAGGTACTTTATCAGCTCTATGTGAAAAGGTCATTGTCTGGTTATTCCATCTCACTTCCCAATTTCCTGGTTTCTGGAAATTGGACACTTTAAAACACAATAGTGACATATCTATGTGGTACTGGTGGAGCTTCAAGCTAGGGGGCCTAGTTATATATAATTTCTTCAGTTGAAAAAGAGAGACAAGACAAAAAACCCTTGTTTGGGAGCACTCATTTGTATTAAATTATATAATATAAATAGAGTAAATGATGAGAAAAATAAAACTTAACCTTTAATTGTTTCTCAAAGGAGAGGGGCTCTCGTGACCAAGCCAACTAGGTGAAACGTACGTCGAGAATCGCCAACAGTGACGTCATCGCGGCGACGCCCAATCCGGAAGCGGGCGGCCGCGCTCATCACTAACCGCGGGACCAGCAGGACTTCGAACAGGGGAGATCAACAGAACATTCGCCGCAGATCGTGCGGCCTGGGTAACTAGCACTAGACCACCAGGGTCTCAAGCGCACCACTATATATCAGTGCAGCACGGGAATCTTTCCCCTGCCCAACACTGACCATACATTGCATTGTCTCTTGCGCCTGCCCTGTGTTTCCTCTTTGCAACGACTTACACTGGGTAATCCTACTAGACCACCAGGGTTTATAATCATGTCTATACTTACCACAAGTCTGTAAAGAGCTGTCAGTCTACCCAAAGATAGTGGTAACGGTTATCAGACCACTGTATACCACCATATTTACCTCTGTCACAGAAATCGCTGTTGTTGTACTACCCAATACGGACTGCACTTTGGATCTTTTCAATGATAACAAATCTATCACTACATTTTCTGTTTTATAACAGTTTTCTATTTTCAGTGATAATTTGCAGTACTCAGTCCTTACACCCGCCCATGCCTCCAAGGTTCTTCTATTAGTTACAGATACCTAACTGTGATTTATACACACAAGTGTACTTATTGTAACATTTTATGTGATTCCAACATGCATGTGTTTCATGGTAGCATTTTTTATACTTTATCATTAATCAATTGACACTTGATATGAGATTTTGGTATTTAACCCTTCCTACTCAGGAATTAAGGTTAAGAATGTCATTTGGGAGCCAGCCTTGAGTTCCCTCCCAATACATGACCACTTATCTGTTTTTTCCCCCCAAGGGACTAACATATATTGTGTGATTTGTCATTAAATCAGAGTGATCTTTCAGCTTCATTCTACCTCTTGATACATCTCTTTCCACAAGCTTTTCACCAATCATCATGACATATACACACACACACCTTATATTACACTCATAAATTTCCCCCAACCACAATATATCTCTATTAATCCCAGACACTACAAATCATCTTGATACTGTCTGGAAATACTATTTCGAGACCATCAGTGGTCGTGGTTGAGTGTGAAGTACACAAAGCAGTGCATTCTCCCTTTCCACTCAATATTTTCCTCACACTGGCCCACGGCCATACTACCCTGAATACGCCCGATCCTGTCCAATCTCGGAAGCTAAGCAGGTGTGGCCTGGCCAGTACTAGGAAGGAAAACCTCCTGAGAATACCAGGTGCGGTGGGCCCCCTTTTTTAATTCTCCAAAACTGACTATACCTCCATGTCTGTTTCTGGAAAAACACTCCCGGACCACATATGGTTGATTTGTATACATTACGGACAATAGAATCATTTCCCATCCTCTTTCATCTCTTTCTCACCTCAGGCCCACGGCCATACTACCCTGAATGCGCCCGATCTTGTCCGATCTCGGAAGCTAAGCAGGTATGGCCTGGTCAGTATCAGGATGGGAAACCCCCTGAGAATACCAGGTGCAGTGGGCCCCCCCTCTCTCCATCTCTCTTAAAAGATCAATTTCAGTTTACTCAACTTTGCTACCATATCACTTTCTATTTGGAAACCTTTGTTTTGAGGCATGTACAGTGACTGTCCTGGATACATTCATCTGATCAGAACACACTTACATCCATCCAATATATTACTTCTGATATTTTCACCTTCTCCTAGTAACTTGTACCTCATTTGCTAAAAGGTCAAACAAGTTTCTTTTTGCTGAAACACCAGACACGAGTCTCATAATTGTCTTACTATCCCCCTTTTTTTCCTTTTATTTGAGAAACAATTAAAGGTTAAGTTTTATTTTTCTCATCATTTACTCTATTTATATTATATAATTTAATACAAATGAGTGCTCCCAAACAAGGGTTTTTTGTCTTGTCTCTCTTTTTCAACTGTAGTCTAATCTACAAAATTCCTGGGAGCACCGCCAATCATTAGCAGTTCATAATCACATTTTTTCCAACTGCATATATATTGGTTTTCCTATGCCATTTATACATTTTGCTTAGATTGTTAATACTGGTGCGGTTCCAAATTTACTTTGTATATATAATTTGTTGCCCACCGGTCTCCCACCCCGTAATTTGAGTACCTCATCTATCGTTAAAGGGTATGGCACTAATCCCGACTTACTCTGTCTTTGAGGTACCTGTGAGCACACCCAGCATTCTGTTTGGTTTTAGACCGTACCCACTAATGAGTGGTAATCACTCAAAGGATTCCTGCCAGTGTTGATATTACTGTTTGACATCTCTGGATGCACCCATCTTCGACTATATTTTCGCAATGCTTACATATGCAGTATTCATTAGACAATAACCCTTCACATTGCCCCCGAGCTCCGTGACTACCAAATCTCTTACTGATACCAGCCTTGGCCAAAGTGATACGCTGATCCTGGGGTCCTATGAATCCTTACTCTCCATCAGAACCTATTCCAGATTGTTGCTCGACGTCTCGGGGCCCTCACAAAAACAGATTGCCCTGATCAAAAACAGAGTCACAAGAAAAAGCCGGAACACAGTCTCTTGGTGTGGATCCATTTAGTTAAGGAACAAAAATAGGAAGAGAGAAAAATAAAAAATGCAGTGGGTGGGTGAAAAAAAAGAAAAATGATACGACAACCGTCCTCGATTTTTCTGCTCTCCTTGCTCAGGTGCCGTCCAACAGTCCTGCCTCTCAGCTTTCCCGGAACAAATTCTCTAGTGATACGAGGTTCTCTTCACCTTTCTCTGAGTTTTCTCCGGGTCAGCGACCTTCTTGCAGTGGGACGAGTGGACCCAAGTCTCTCTCTCGGCAACCTTTAGTGCTGTCGTGCTGGTCAACAAAACTTGATACGGTCCATCCCACCTGTCAATGAGGCAACCTGAGCGTAGAAAATTTTGAATCATCACATAATCCCCAGGTTCAATGTCATGACAATTACTGTTCAGTGGGTCAGGAATCGCCAGTTTTAGATTCTGTTGCTGGTTTCTCAGTTGCTGGCTCATCCTAACCAAATATTGCACAGTTATTTCATTATTGCACTTCAAATCATCCTGGGGGTCTATCATTACATGGGGTTGTCGCCCAAAAAGAACTTCGAAGGGTGATAAGTTAAGCGGCGACCTGGAGTGGTTCTGATGCTGTACAACACTAGTGGCAATGCCTCTGGCCACAACATTCCAGTTTCAGCCATCACTTTGCTCAGCTTGTTCTTAATAGTGCTGTTCATTCTCTCCACCTTCGCACTTGCCTGTGGCCGGTATGGAGTATGCAGCTTACTATTAATACCCATTAGTTTGCACATGACCTGAAAGACTTCACCTGTAAAATGGGTACCCCTATCACTTTCAATCATTCTAGGGATACCATATCTGCACACAAATTCCTGCATGATTTTCTTTGTAGTGAACACGCCAGTATTTGTGGCAGAAGGGAATGATTCTACCCAGTTTGAAAATACATCGGTACAAACTAACACATACTTTAAATTCCTACAGGGAATGAATGAATGTATGAAGTCGATTTGTATTACCTGAATATGTCTGTCTGTAGGAGGGATATGGGATGGCTCCGTTGGTATTGTCTTACCAATATTCCTCAAGCAAGTAAGACATGTCATTGTTTTCTTACCTGCATGAGAAGAGAACCCTGGTGCACTCCAGTAGGCTCTTACCAATTTGCACATACCTTCCTTGCCCAGATGAGTCAGACCGTGTGCCGCCTCAGCTAGGCTTGGGAGATATGCCCGGGGGGCCACTGGCTTACCGTGTCCATCTGTCCAAAGTCCTGAGGACTCCTGACCATATCCCTTCGCCTTCCAGACCGCCTTCTCCTGTAGGGAACACAAATTTTGCATTTCGATTAACTGTTGCATGTTTACCGTGTTAAATGTCATCAGTTGTGTGATGTTGGTTTGTGTGATGGTGCTTGCTGCTGATTTTGCAGCTTCGTCTGCCCGGCTGTTACCAAGTGAAATTGGGTCTTGGTTGTAAGTGTGTGCTTTACACTTGATAACAGCCACTCTGTCCGGTTCCTGTATGGCTGTCAGAAGCCTCTTGATGTATGACACGTGCTACAGGTGTGCCAGAAATTTCTGAGGCGCCACAGGGCCCCAAAATCATGCACCACTCCAAAGGCGTACCTAGAGTCCGTGTATATATTAGCTGACTTACCCTTTGCTAACTCACATGCTCTGGTCAGTGCTACCAGCTCAGTGACATATGCTGAGTGAGGTGGACCAAGGGGTTCCGCTTCTATGATACCTTTGTCATCTACAACTGCGTATCCGTTGCACAGGTCTCCCGATTCTGTCTGTCTGTGGCAACTACCATCAGTGTAGAAGGTAAAGTCTACTCCTTCCAGTGGGTTGTCACTGATGTCAGGTCCCGCAGAGAATGTCTGGTTCAGGTATTCCATGCAATCATGCGTATCAGTGTCCACACTAAATCCTCCTTCATCATTCTCATCCTCCACCCTTTGTGAATGACCAGGCACACTCGAGAAATAAGTTGCAGGATTTAATGTGCTGCACCTCTTTATGGTGATGTTTACAGGGGCCATCAGTGATAGTTCCCACTTTGTAAACCGAGCGAATGAGATATGTCTGGTTTGGGCGGAGTTTAGCAAGGCTGATACTGCATGTGGTGTATGGATGGTCAAGTCGTGTCCTAACACTACGTCCTTGCTTTTACTTACCAACAAAGCTATGGCAGCAACACTTCGCAGGCAAGTGGGGAGAGAACGTGCTACAGTGTCCAGCTGTGCACTGTAGTAGGCTACCAGTCTGCTGGCATCACCATGTTTCTGTGTTAAGACTCCTGCCGCGCACCCAGCGCTTTCAGTACCGTACAATTCAAAGGGCTTCTCGTAATCTGGCATACCCAATGCTGGTGCTTGCGACAAGCACTGTTTTAGTCTCTCAAATGCCAGTTCGGACTCTTCTGTATGAGATACTCATTCTGGTTTATTCGAGTAGACCATTTCTTGCAAAGGTAGTGCCAGAATAGAGAACCCCAAAATCCAATTTCGACAGTACCCACACATTCCGAGGAAAGTGTGGATCTGTTTCTGAGTTTGCGGCAGAGTCATGTCACGGATGGCCTGTATTCTATCAGTGGTCAGGTGCCTAAGTCCTTGCGTCATGCAGTGACCCAAGTATTTAACTCTAGTCCGGCACAACTGCAACTTATCCTTTGAAACCTTGTGTCCTGTCTGGGAGAGATGAAACAGAAGCTGTTTAGTGTCTGCCAGGGACGACTCGAATGAGTCAGAGCACAACAACAAGTCATCGACATATTGTATTAGCACCGACCCACTCTCCGGTTGAAAAGATTGCAAACAGTCATGTAAGGCCTGAGAGAAAATACTCGGGCTGTCAATAAAACCTTGGGCAAGACGAGTCCAAGTGTACTGTACTCCCCTGTAGGTGAAAGCAAAGAGGTATTGGCTGTCAGGGTGGAGAAGGACAGAAAATAATGCGGAACAGAGATCAATGACAGTAAAGAACTTGGAGGTTGAGGGAATCTGCATGAGGATGACAGCTGGATTGGGCACTATGGGGAATTGACTCTCAACTATCTTGTTTATCCCCCTTAGATCCTGCACTAGCCTGTAACCCCTCCCCCCACTCTTTTTCACAGGGAAGATTGGACTATTGGCTGTGCTGGACGTCCTGACTAGGATGCCCTGCTGTAGCAGCCGTTCTATGATGGGGTATACTTCTAATTCCACCTCTGATTTCAGAGGGTACTGACGGATTTTTGGAGTTATCCTGCCATCTTTTAGTTGTACTACTACTGGGGCTACATTCGCCATCAATCCAGTGTCCTGTCCATCTTTGGTCCAAAGGGAACCCGGTATTTGCGAGATAATTTCCTCTACCTGCGATGGACATGTGTCTGTAATGGTAGAGTGTAACATTAGCCTTTGAGGGGTGTCTAATATATCTTGTACCTCCTGTGCATGGTTCTCAGGGATATCTAAGAACACACCCTCAGGGGTACAGTATATGACACACCGCATTTTACACAACAAATCTCTGCCAAGTAGATTAGTCGGAGCCGATGCAGCCAACAGGAAAAAATGTTTGGTTTGCAAGGGCCCTATCGTAATCTCTGCAGGTCTACTCAAAGGGTATTGCTGCACCTTTCCCGTTACTCCCATTGCCGAAATTGTTTTTCCCGTGGTTGTTACACCTGTGGTGGAGTTTAACACTGATCTGGCCGCCCGTGTATCTACAAGAAAAGGTAGTGGTACACCATCTACATCAACCATGACCTCAGGTTCACTACCAAGGCCAGCAATCAATTTCACTGGCTGCAGACTACAGGTATGGCCTAACCTCTATTGTGTAGTGGGACCCTCCCGCAGGGCATTGGCAGCTACCATATGTGCGGGGGATAACTTTGGGTTTTCGGGGGTCTGCCAGTCCCTCCTCGGTGGGTACCTCCTTGTTTCCCCTCTATGCGACTCATAATCCCTTCTATGTGTTCCTTGATCCCAACTATGTGTCTGGTAACGTGATTTGTATTCAGGTCTAGGGGTCTATATACATTATGTGTCCCGTTACTTCTACAATCCCTTGCAAAATGCCCTTCTCTCTTGCAAAAGAAACATATTATTGACCGTTGCTTACCATCAGGGGTCTGGGGTTTGGGTTGATGGGACTTTCCTGTAAGAACCTGTATACTTACCGTCATCAGCTTATCCCCTTGCGACTCCCTGTGTTTAGTGATGTTGTGATCATGCTCGATGGCAGACTCTGTTAGTGCAGCTACCGTGATACCTCTCCAATTTGGCAGAGAGGTCTGTACCCTGGTCCTCAATGTCTCCTTCAGTCCATCCATTAGTACAGAGACAGCTACCTCCCTGTGGTTGGCATTTTCCTTTATATCCGCTATCCCTGTGTAGCTAGCCATTTCCTGCAGTGCTCTATGGAAATACTCGGATGCCAATTCACTGTCCTTCTGTCTTATGGAGAAAATTTTGTTCCACTTAACAACAGTAGGGAAATACAATCCTAATTGTATGTTAATTTGCCTTACATTCTCCTGGTTGTACTCATCAGTGAGAGGCAATTCTACATCTAATTTACAATCAGTTATGAATTTTGGGATGTCAATATTTGAGGGTAAACTCGCTCGTAGCACTGTCCGCCAATCTTTGTTTGTGGGCTCATTGGCATTACCCAATTCTCTAATAAATTTCTGGCATCCGACTACATCTTTTCTGAGATCGGGGAATTCTGACATAATTGATCTCAGTTCTGATCGGGACCAAGGACAATGCATTGCAATGTTCCTGATGGGAGTTACTACCTGATTATCAGTCTTCCTATTGGGGACTGCAATCACCCTGACTGGGTTTAACTCAACCACTTCATTTCTGTTTGTCTCTATAATACGGGGAGCTATTGTCTCTGCATAATGTATGGTGCCATACTTACCGGTGGACACGACCTCACTCACCCCTCCACTGGGGGGCATCGCCACTGTTCTCACCGGTTGGGCCGTGCCCACCTGAGTGTCCTGTATGCTAACTGCTAAAGAGAGTGCCGATATCGTGCTAGGCTCGTCATCTTCCTCACAACCTTGGGTAAAATTAAAAACCGGATACAACTGGCAAGGGTTAGGGTTAACACATTGATTATGCATTTTGCTATCTTTTACCGATGCACCATTGGTTGTAGCCAATTTCTCCCCATCGACATATGGCGCTGGTTGTCCGCTAAATTTAGCACATCTACTATCAAATCTGAATTACCCCCCTGGAACATTATATGAGCCAAGCCTTATCACCCAGCATCAGTTGTCAACCTCACTAATGGTTCATGGATAAACTGATGCATTTTTCAAAATGTAGCAAAGCACCTTCCAAGAAGGGTGGCAGATGTTATAGCAGCAAGGGGGAGCAACTCCATATTAGAGTCCATGGTCTTAGAATGAGATGTTCAAAAATGATATTTGGGTCTGATGTTCAGATGTCCAAATACTTTTTCCATAAAGTGTACAGTAGGTCTAAAAGGGGTAATGGGCCTTTGAATTAGGTTTTAACTTTTATTTATTACTGTTGTCTGTCTTTGGTTTTGTTTTAAAAGTTGCCTGAATGTTTAGAAACAAGAATGTTTTGCTGTCCTTCACCTGGCCATGAAGTCTGTGGTTTTGTTCCACTTTTTGTTGAGGATGTTTGTCTGGACACTGTGTTGGCTATTCCGTGATATGAAGCCCAACTCCTCGTTCTTTCCTCAAAGTCAGTTCTGACATAGCCTGGAGATATGTTTTGAATCATTATCTTTCTGCAGAATGAATCATTGACCAACTAGGTGTAGACCAGAGGGTACATTGCATGGTGCTATAAAATGCTGTAGTAGCTCTTGTGGTTCAGGGTGTCAGTCACTCTGGAAAAGTTGCTTATTAGGGATCTAGCAAAAAAGGCCCAATCCATTTCACTTCCTGCTCCATGTTTGACAGTTGGTGTTACACACTGAAGATCTGTCCTTTCGCCTACTCCAGGGCTTACAGAAACCAAAGATTTCACATTTTTATTAATCTTTTTATAAGACCTTCTTCCAGTCTTCAGTAGTCTACAATGAAGTAATGCTTCATTGGCCAGACAAGCCTCTTTTTCTACTTTGCCATCTGCGTAATGGCTTTCTTACTGCCACACTTTCAGACTCGCTGCTTGAAGTCTTCTCTTTACATAAGACTTGCTTACTTTAACCAGTGATAAGTTGTCCTTGAAGTTGTTCTTGTATGAGCTACCAGCTGGTGCCTCAGAAACTTGTCTTCTGATTCTGTCCTGGCTTTAGGTCAGCCAAACCTCATCCTGCCAGTATATTTTCCAGTTCCTAAATGCTGCAGAAAACTGTACTCACGGACGCCTTGGCTTTCTTGGCATTTTGTTAAGACTTACATTTTTATGTGTTATAAAGGTCTGTCTGTCTTCCTTTGGTAATTGCCTTAATCTTCCCATTGTGATAGCAGTATAATGTTTTTTGTAGTGCAGAATTAGCCAAATAAGGATGTAATACAGTCTGTTCCATCACAGACAGAGGGGTCAATTTACTAAAGCTTCTAAGACAGAGAATTGGTGATGTTGTTTATAACAACCAGTCAGATGCTATCATTTTCTAAAAGGCAATAGAGAAATTATAGACCGCATTTCATTGGTTGCTATGGAGAACATCACCAATTCTCTGTTTTAGAACCTTTAGTAAATTTACCCGATAGGGTTTGTAATCAAGTGATCAACAGAAGTTGGGACACCTGTAGGAATTGTTTGCATCATCTTTCAAGGATTACTTCCATTGTTGCAGAACAGCCGTAAGTTCTTAACCCATAACTTGTTGCTTGAAAAAGGGTTTTTATACTGTAACTCTGAAATTTATATTATTTTTTTAAGTTTCCATAACCTAAACTTTTATTAACCTCTATCAGTTTACCATTTACCTTTGTACTATTTCAGGTTATTAGCTAGACTTGAATTGTTTACATTTCAATGAAAACTGCAGTAAATTCTGGTGTTCTAAAACTGTTGACCAGTAGTTTAAGCAGGAAACATTAACCGTGGTCACTTGATGGCTTGTAGCTCCAGTCCTTCCTGTAGTCCAGATTTCAATCCACTTGTTAAAATACAGCAGCTGTCATCATTATCCGCGCACATTTGCAGCAGCCCTGTCCATGGTAAAAGAGATCTGGTATCAGACATCTGCAGGGAGTGCTATAGAAGATCTACAATGTCTAGGTCAACAGTTATTAGGTTGACCCCACATGGTCGAAATGCATTAGGTCGACACTGGCAAAAGGTTGAAATGCATTAGGTCAACACTGGCAAAAGGTTGACATGTATTAGGTCGACACTGACAAAAGGTCTACACAGGAAAGGTCAACATGGGAAATGGCTTACAAAAAAACTTTTTTAGGTTTTGTTTCACCGCCAGAGCACAGAGAATGCTGTGGGCAAGATGCCTCGCTCCTCTACCGCTGCACTCTGCACAGGTTACTATTCCCAATCGTAGTCCACGTGGATGGTTAAATATGAAAAAGGTGTAAAAAAGGCAAAAACCCTTAAAAAGTTTATCGACATGTGTCGAGCATTGCAATGTCGACCATTTGAATCTGTCGACCTTTTGTAACTGTCAACCTTTTCCAGTGTTGGATTCTTGGCAGAGTCGACCTACAGTAATGCATGTCAACCTTTTTTCAGGGTCGACCATATGGGGTTGGTCAAACTAGACATCGTCTGTCTATACATAGGAACCCACATCTGCACAGTGCAAAACATTGCAAGATCTATGCACCAGCATGTAAATTTCAAATTATTTTTAATAAATATTTAAAATGCCAGTGTTAATATATGCTGCGGACGCAAGGCGCATCTTATTACCATATACAATAAAAGTGCACTGTACGTCGCAAACACTACATCCCTTAAGAGAAAACAAGCACTCGCACACATTGTAGGCTGAGGTCCAACACTCAGAGATATATATATTTGATATTAAAAGGGTATGCATACAATGTAACATATGTACAATATATCATTGTTATAACACATATATATGGTTACAGAGTTACAATTACATAAGAAGCAGTTGTAGTTACATAAGGATCCGTTACAGCCAGCATACTTCACCCAATTTGCTCAATGCACAGTCTTCTCCATCTTTGAATCTGCACCAACAGCAACAAAAAAATAGAACTTTTTGTGTAAGGGGAAATACCTATATACTGTGTATAGGGGGAGGTACATGTCTGGGACTGAGTCTTCTGTTATTGGTCCAGGGGAGGGAGATCTCTCATTCATGATGTGTTATTGGTCAGTTCATATGCAAGCAACGTCTAGTTTGAAGAGGGGTTAGCCATTGGTTTCTTTCTGCACACATGCTGTCTTTAGGAAATTCTTTTGTTCACTTTAGAATGTGGCTTCATATTCATACATTTAATCATAACTAATCGGTGCTACAATCTAACCATAGCTATCAAATTTACACACACATTCTCCTGATCATTTTGACACTAAGCATGATATGTTTAACTTGTTCCGTTCCAATAATACATATATATATATGATGTTATAACTCTCTTAAATAAATACATTATAATTTCTGGTGCTTGACATGTTTAATTTATGTGTTGCATGAAATATGTGTTGAATATATCTTTGTGGCTTGTCTGTGTGAATGCGTAGGCTAACCATATATCGCTGTGCACGCTGCGTGTATGCACACGCACAGCAACCCATCTGTTTGGAGTTTGTATGTGGTGTGTATGTAATATTTTTGACTTCGACAGTCCACCCTTTGTCAGTAGACAATAACTCATAACTGACACACTAAACATAATTACAAAAAAAAAAATCAAACACATAATCGGTGACCTAGACACACATATGTATTCATTTCGCAAATCAGACATTGGGGGAAATTTACTAAGCTCCCGACTTTGACCGAGATGCCGTTTTTTCATCAAAGTGTCATCTCGGTAATTTACTAAGCACTAATCACGGCAGTGATGAGGGCATTCGTAATTTTTTACAAGTCCAAGAAAAAAATTACGAATGAATACACCATCGGTCAAAACGCGGCTGTTTAAGTATGAATCTCGGTCATTTACTAAGAAGTGCAAAGCAAAAAAATACAAAACACTGCCGTGAAAAATTACAACTCGTAAAAAAGTGCTAAAAAAAAACAGACCTGATTTTTTTTTTCGTGATTTGATAGGCATGCACGGATCCATGAGATCCGTGCATGTATATCAGTTGGAAGGGGTGGGAAAGTGTTTTTTTTTTTTTTTTTTAAATGCGTGGGGTCCCCCCTCCTAAGCATAACCAGCCTCGGGCTCTTTGAGCCGATCCTGGTTGCAAAAATATGGGGGGAAAAATGACAGGGGTTCCCCCATATTTAAGCAACCAGCATCGGGCTCTGCGCCTGGTCCTGGTCCCAAAAATACGGGGGACAAAAAGAGTAGGGGTCCCCCGTATTTTTAAAACCAGCACCGGGCTCCACTAGCTGGACAGATAATGCCACAGCCGGGGGTCACTTTTATATAGTGCCCTGCGGCCGTGGCATCAAAAATCCAACTAGTCACCCCTGGCCGGGGTACCCTGGGGGAGTGGGGACCCCTTCAATCAAGGGGCCCCCCCCCCCAGCCACCCAAGGGCCAGGGGTGAAGCCCGAGGCTGTCCCCCCCCCATCCAATGGGCTGCGGATGGGAGGGCTGATAGCCTTTGTTGTGAAAGAAAAGATATTGTTTTTAGTAGCAGTACTACAAGTCCCAGCAAGCCTCCCCCGCATGCTGGTACTTGGAGAACCACAAGTACCAGCATGCGGCGGAAAAACTGGCCCGCTGGTACCTGTAGTACTATTACTAAAAAAATACCCAAAAAAAGACAAGACACACACACCGTGAAAGTATAATTTTATTACATACATACACACATACATACATACTTACCTTAAGTTCCCACGCAGGTCGGTCCTCTTCTCCAGTAGAATCCAAGGGGTACCTGTTGAAGAAATTATACTCACGAGATCCAGGGGTCCAGGCTCCTCGGGAAATCCAGGGTTAATCCACGTACTTGAAAAAAAAAAAAAAAACGGTGTCCCGACCACGAACTGAAAGGGGACCCATGTTTGCACATGGGTCACCTTTCCACGAATGCCAGAAACCCACTTTGACTTCTGTCTAAGTGGGTTTCTTCAGCCAATCAGGGAGCGCCACGTTGTAGCACTCTCCTGATCAGCTGTGTGCTGCTGTCCTCACTGACAGGCAGCACACGGCAGTGTTACAATGTTGCGCCTATGCGCTACATTGTAACCAATGATGGGAACTTTCTGCTCAGCGGTGACGTCACTTTAGGTCAACCGCAGGGCAGAAAGTTCCCATCATTGGTTACAATGTAGCGCATAGGCGCTACATTGTAACACTGCCGTGTGCCGCCTGTCAGTGAGGACAGCAGCACACAGCTGATCAGGAGAGTGCTACAACGTGGCGCTCCCTGATTGGCTGAAGAAACCCACTTAGACAGAAGTCAAAGTGGGTTTCTGGCATTCGTGGAAAGGTGACCCATGTGCAAACATGGGTCCCCTTTCAGTTCGTGGTCGGGACACCGTTTTTTTTTTTTTTTTCAAGTACGTGGATTAACCCTGGATTTCCCGAGGAGCCTGGACCCCTGGATCTCGTGAGTATAATTTCTTCAACAGGTACCCCTTGGATTCTACTGGAGAAGAGGACCGACCTGCGTGGGAACTTAAGGTAAGTATGTGTGTATGTATGTAATAAAATTATACTTTCTCTTACGTCCTAGTGGATGCTGGGGACTCCGTCAGGACCATGGGGAATAGCGGCTCCGCAGGAGACAGGGCACAAAAGCAAGCTTTTAGGATCACATGGTGTGTACTGGCTCCTCCCCCTATGACCCTCCTCCAAGCCTCAGTTAGGTTTTTGTGCCCGTCCGAGTAGGGTGCAATCTAGGTGGCTCTCTTAAAGAGTTACTTAGAAAAAGTTTTTAGGTTCTTTATTTTCAGTGAGTACTGCTGGCAACAGGCTCACTGCATCGAGGGACTTAGGGGAGAGATTTTCAACTCACCTGCGTGCAGGATGGATTGGATTCTTAGGCTACTGGACACCATTAGCTCCAGAGGGAGTCGGGACACAGGGCTCGCCCTGGGGTTCGTCCCGGAGCCGCGCCGCCGACCCCCCTTGCAGATGCTGAAGATGAAGAGGTCCGGAACCAGGCGGCAGAAGACTTTCAGTCTTCATCAGGTAGCGCACAGCACTGCAGCTGTGCGCCATTGTTGTCAGCACACTTCTCACAGCAGTCACGGAGGGTGCAGGGCGCTGGGGGGGGGGCGCCCTGGGCAGCAATGTATAATACCTGTATGGCGAAAAATACATCACATATAGCCCTTGAGGCTATATGGATGTATTTAACCCCTGCCAGATATCAAAAACTCCGGAGAAGAAGCCCGCCGAAAAGGGGGCGGGGCCTATTCTCCTAAGCACACAGCGCCATTTTCCCTCACAGAAATGCTGGTGGGAAGGCTCCCAGGCTCTCCCCTGCACTGCACTACAGAAACAGGGTTAAAACAGAGAGGGGGGGCACTGATTTGGCGATATGTACATATATTAAAATGCTATAAGGGAGGAACACTTATATAAAGGTTGTCCCTGGATAATTATAGCGTTTTGGTGTGTGCTGGCAAACTCTCCCTCTGTCTCCCCAAAGGGCTAGTGGGTCCTGTCCTCTATCAGAGCATTCCCTATGTGTGTGCTGTATGTCGGTACGTGTGTGTCGACATGTATGAGGTAAATGTTGGTGAGGAGGCGGAGCAAATTGCCTGTAATGGTGATGTCACTCTCTAGGGAGTCGACACCGGAATGGATGGCTTATTTATGGAATTACGTGATAATGTCAACACGCTGTAAGCCGGTTGACGACATGAGAGGGCCGGCGAACAAATTAGTATCTGTCCAGGCGTCTCAAACACCGTCAGGGGCTGTAAAATGCCCATTTACCTCAGTCGGTCGACACAGACCCAGACAAGGACACTGATTTCAGTGTCGACGGTGAAGAAACAAACGTATTTTCCTTTAGGGCCACACGTTAAGGGCAATGAAGGAGGTGTTACATATTTCTGATACTCCAAGTACCACAAAAAAGGGTATTATGTGTGAGGTGAAAAAACTACCTGTAGTTTTTCCTGAATCAGATAAATTATATGAAGTGTGTGATGATGCGTGGGTTTCCCCCGATAGAAAATTATTGGCGGTATACCTTTTCCCGCCAGAAGTTAAGGCGCGTTGGGAAACACCCCTCAGGGTGGATAAGGCGCTCACACGCTTATCAGAACAAGTGGCGGTACCATCTACAGATAGGACCGTACTTAAGGAGCCAGCTAATATGAGGCTGAAAAATATCCTAAAAAGTATACACACACATGCTGGTGTTATACTGTGACCAGCGATCGCCTCAGCCTGGATGTGCAGACCTGAGGTGGCTTGGTCGGATTCCCTGACTAAAAATATTGATACCCTTGACAGGGACAGTATTTTATTGACTATAGAGCATTTAAAGGATGCATTTCTATATATGCGAGATGCGCAGAGGGATATTGCACTCTGGCATCAAGAGTAAATGCGATGTCCATATCTGCAAGAAGATGTTTATGGACACGACAGTGGTCGGGTGATGCAGATTCCAAACGGCACAAAGATGTATTGCCGTATAAAGGGGAGGAGTTATTTGGGGTCGGTCCATGGGACCTGGTGGCCACGGCAACTGCTGGAAAATCCACCGTTATTTACCCTAAGTCACATCTCTGCAGAAAAAGACACCGTCTTTTCAGCCTCAGTCTTTTCGTCCCTATAAGAGTCATATCTGCCCAGGGATAGAGAAAAGGGAAGAAGACTGCAGCAGGCATCCCATTCCCAGGAACAGAAGCCCTTCGCCGCTTCGACTAAGTTCTCAGCATGACGCTGGGACCGTACAGGACCCCTGGATCCTACAAGTAGTATCCAAGGGGTACAGATTGGAATGTCGAGGCGTTTCCCCCCTCGCAGGTTCCTGTAGTCTGCTGTACCAATGTCTCCCTCCGACAGGGAGGCAGTATTGAAAATAATTCACAAGCTGTATTCCCAGCAGGTGATAATAAAAATACCCCTCCTACAACAAGGAAAGGGGTATTGTTCCACACTATATGGTGGTACTGAAGCCAGAAGGCTAGGTGAGACCGATTCTAAATCGAAAAATTTTTTTGAACACTTACAAAGGTTCAAATTCAGATGGAGTCACTCAGAGCAGTGATAGCAAACAAGGGGACTATATAGTGTCCCGGGACATCAGGGATGCTTACCTCCATGTCCCAAAAATTTGCTTTTCTCACCAAGGGTACCTCAGGTTCGTGGTACAGAACTGTCACTATCAGTTTCAGACGATGCCGTTGGATTGTCCAAGGCACCCCGGGTCCTTACCAAGGTAATGACCGAAATGAGGATTCGTCGTCAAAGAGAATGGACGACCTCCTGATAAGAACAAGGTCCAGAGAACAGTTGGAGGTCGGAGTAGCACTATCTCAAGTAGTTCTACGACAGCACGGGTGGATTCTAAATATTCCATAACCGCAGTTGTTCCGACGACACGTCTGCTGGTCCTAGGGATGATTCTGGACACAGTCCAGGAAAAGGTGTTTCTCCCAGAGGAGAAAGCCAGGGAGTTATCCGAGCTAATCGGGATCCTCCTAAAACCAGGAAAAGTGTCAGTGCATCATTGCACAAGAGTCCTGGTAAAAATGGTGGCTTATTACGAAGCGCTTCCATTCGGCAGATTTCACACAAGAACTCTTCAGTGGGATCTGCTGGACAAATGGTCCGGATCGCATCTTCAGATGCATCAGCGGATAACCCTATATCCAAGGACAAGGGTGTCTCTCCTGTGGTGATTACAGAGTGCTCATCTTCTAGAGGGCCGCAGATTCGGCATTCAGGATTGGATGCTGGTAACCACGGAGGCCAGCCTGAGAGGCTGGGGAGCAGTCACACAGGGAAAAAATTTCCAGGGAGTGTGATCAAGTCTGGAGAATTCTCTCCACATAAATATACTGGAGCTAAGAGCAAATTTATAATGCTCTAAGTTTAGCAAGGCCTCTGCTTCAAGGTCAGCCGGTATTGATCCAGTGGGATAACATCACGGCAGTCGCCCACGTAAACAGAAAGGGCGGCACAAGAAGCAGGAGGGCAGTGGTCAAAACTGCAAGGATTTTTCGCTAGGCGGAAAATCATGTGTTAGCACTGTCAGCAGTGTTCATTCCGGGAGTGGACGACTGGGAAGCAGACTTCCTCAGCAGGCACGACCTCCACCCGGGAGAGTGGGAACTTCATCGGGAAGTTTTCCGCATGATTGTGAACCGTTGGGAAAGACCAAAGGTGGACATGATGGCGTCCCGCCCGAACAAAAAACGGGACAGGTATTGCGCCAGGTCACGAGACCTTCAGGCGATAGCTGTGGACGTCCTGGTAACACCGTGGGTGTAACAGTCGGTGTATGTGTTCCCTCCTCTGTTTCTCATAACCAAGGTATTGAGAATTATAAGACGTAGAGGAGTAAGAACTATACTCGTGGCTCCGGATTGGCCAAGAGGGACTTGGTACCCGGAACTTCAAGAGATGCTCACAGAGGACTAATGGCCTCGGGAGCTAAGATGGGATTTGCTTTCAGCAAGAACCATGTCTGTTCCAAGAGGAACCGTGGCATCTGCCTCTAAGAAAGGACCTGCTCCAGCAGGGACCTTGTCTGTTCCAAGACTTACCGCGACTGCGTTTGACGGCATGGCGGTTGAACGCCGGATCCTAAGGGAAAAGGCATTCCGGAAGAAGTCATACCTACCCTGGTCAAAGCCAGGAAGGAGGTGACCGTACAACGTTATCACCACATGTGGTGAAAATATGTTGCGTGGGTGAGGCCAGGAAGGCCCCACGAAAAAATTTCGACTAGGTCGATTTCTGCACTTCCTGAAAACAGGAGTGTCTATGAGCCTCAAATTGGGGTCCATTAAGGTTCAAGTTTCGGCCCTGTAGATTTTCTTCCAGAAAAAAATTGGCTTCAATTCCTGAAGTCCAGACGTTTGTCAAGGGAGTATTGCATATACAGCCCCTTGTGTGCCTCCAGTGGCACCGTGGGATCTCAACGTAGTGTTGGGATTCCTAAAATCATATTGGTTTGAACCGCTCAAATCTGTGGATTTGAAATATCTCACATGGAAAGTGACCATGTTGTGGCCCTGGCCTCGGCCAGACGATTGTCAGAATTGGGGGCTTTGTCTTAAAAAAGCCCATATTTGTTTTTCCAGTCGGACAAGGCAGAACTGCGGACTCGTCCCCAGTTTCTTCCTAAGGTGGTGTCAGCGTTTCACCTGAAACAACATATTGTGGTGCCTGCGGCTACTAGGGACTTGGAGGACTCCAAGTTGCTAGACGTTGTCGGGGCCCTAAAAATATATAGATATATATATATATATATATTTCCAGGACGGCTGGAGTCAGAAAGTCTGACTTGCTGTTTATATTGTATGCACCCAAAAAGCTGGGTGCTCCTGCTTCTAAGCAGACTATTGCTTGTTGGATTTGTAGTACAATTCAGCTTGCACATTCTGTGGCAGGCCTGCCACAGCCAAAATCTGTAAGTGCCCATTCCACAAGGAAGGTGGGCTCATCTTGGGCGGATGCCCGAGGGGGTCTCGGCTTTAAAATTTTGCCGAGCAGTTACGTGGTCAGGGGGGAACACGTTTGTAAAATTCTACAAATTTGATACCCTGGCTGAGGAGGACCTGGAGTTCTCTCATTCGGTGCTGCAGAGTCATCCGCACTCTCCCGCCCGTTTGGGAGCTTTGGTATAATCCCCATGGTCCTGACGGAGTCCCCAGCATCCACTAGGACGTTAGAGAAAATAAGATTTTACTTACCGATAAATCTATTTCTCGTAGTCCGTAGTGGATGCTGGGCGCCCATCCCAAGTGCGGATTGTCTGCATTACTTGTACATAGTTATTGTTACAAAAATCGGGTTATTATTGTTGTGAGCCATCTTTTTTAGAGGCTACTTCATTGTTATCATACTGTTAACTGGGTTCAGATCACAAGTTGTACGGTGTGATTGGTGTGGCTGGTATGAGTCTTACCCGGGATTCAAGATCCTTCCTTATTGTGTACGCTCGTCCGGGCACAGTACCTAACTGAGGCTTGGAGGAGGGTCATAGGGGGAGGAGCCAGTACACACCATGTGATCCTAAAAGCTTGCTTTTGTGCCCTGTCTCCTGCGGAGCCGCTATTCCCCATGGTCCTGACGGAGTCCCCAGCATCCACTACGGACTACGAGAAATAGATTTATCGGAAAGTAAAATCTTATTTTCACGGTGTGTGTGTCTTGTCTTTTTTTGGGTATTTTTTTAGTAGTAGTACTACAGGTACCAGCGGGCCCGTTTTTCCGCCGCATGCTGGTACTTGTGGTTCTCCAAGTACCAGCATGCGGGGGAGGCTTGCTGGGACTTGTAGTACTGCTACTAAAAACAATATCTTTTCTTTGACAACAAAGGCTATCAGCCCCCCCATCCGCAGCCCATTGGATGGGGGGGGACAGCCTCGGGCTTCACCCCTGGCCCTTGGGTGGCTGGGGGGGGGACCCCTTGATTGAAGGGGTCCCCACTCCCCCAGGGTACCCCGGCCAGGGGTGACTAGTTGGATTTTTGATGCCACGGCCGCAGGGCACTATATAAAAGTGACCCCCGGCTGTGGCATTATCTGTCCAGCTAGTGGAGCCCGGTGCTGGTTTTAAAAATACGGGGGACCCCTACTCTTTTTGTCCCCCGTATTTTTGGAACCAGGACCAGGCGCAGAGCCCGATGCTGGTTGCTTAAATATGGGGGAACCCCTGTCATTTTTTTCCCCATATTTTTGCAACCAGGATCGGATCAAAGAGCCCGAGGCTGGTTATGCTTAGGAGGGGGGACCCCACGCATTTTTTTTTTAGAATTTACAGTATTTAATAAAAAAAAAAAAAAAAATGAACCCCAGCACGGATCACACAGATCCGGCCGAGATTGATTGTAAAAAAAGTCGGCAGTGTTTTGCTAATCACTGCCGTAAAAAACTAAAAAAAAACACGAATGACATCGACATCGGAAGAAAAGAAAAACCCGAATACGACAGCTTAGTAAATTAGTCGTAATCAATTCAAAAAGTTGCAATTTTACACTGTCGATGTCATTCGTGATTGAACTTGGACATGATTCTGGAAAATACGAATCTTAGTAAATGTACCCCATTGACTATATTTGGGGAAGACGGGGAGGAGGACGGGACATCCTCTATATGCACTCGGCGGTCACGGGACCACTGGTTGGGTGTGGGATGACATTCAATCTATAGAGTATGCTGGAACAGTGCTATGGCCTATGATGTCTGATTTGAACGAAAGTTGCACACATACATGCACCTATGTCTTTGCACACTGATGTTCGGATTCGATAGAGGTTTTGCTGGGTAGAGGGAGAAAACAAATTGTGAAAGAGATATATAAAATTTTCATGGTATATATTCCTATCACTCCCTGAATATTGTTTCCATTTCTGGATCGTATGCTAGGTCTGTTTCATCATTGAACAAGGGTTATTCAGGTAGTGTCCTTCCCAGATAACATAAACCTTCGGAGTTCGGGGACAGCCACTCATAAACTTTTCTTCCACATATATTAATGAGCTTTCTCTAACGTCCTAAGTGGATGCTGGGGACTCCGTAAGGGCCATGGGGAATAGCGGCTCCGCAGGAGACTGGGCACAAAAGTAAAGCTTTAGAACTACCTGGTGTGCACTGGCTCCTCCCCCTATGACCCTCCTCCAAGCCTCAGTTAGATTTTTGTGCCCGAACGAGAAGGGTGCACACTAGGTGGCTCTCCTGAGCTGCTTAGTGAAAAGTTTAGTTTTAGGTTTTTTATTTTCAGTGAGACCTGCTGGCAACAGGCTCACTGCATCGAGGGACTAAGGGGAGAAGAAGCGAACTCACCTGCGTGCAGAGTGGATTGGGCTTCTTAGGATACTGGACATTAGCTCCAGAGGGACGATCACTGGCCCAGCCATGGATGGGTCCCAGAGCCGCGCCGCCGGCCCCCTTACAGAGCCAGAAGACTGAAGAGGTTCGGGAAATCGGCGGCAGAAGACGTCCTGTCTTCAAAGGTAGCGCACAGCACCGCAGCTGTGCGCCATTGCTCTCAGCACACTTCACACTCCGGTCACTGAGGGTGCAGGGCGCTGGGTGGGGGCGCCCTGAGACGCAATAAAAATACCTTAGATGGCTAAAAAATACATCACATATAGCTCCTGGGCTATATGGATGCATTTAACCCCTGCCAAAATACACAGAAAAACGGGAGATAAGGCCGCCGAGAAGGGGGCGGAGCCTATCTCCTCAGCACACTGGCGCCATTTTCCCTCACAGCTCCGTTGGAGGGAAGCTCCCTGGCTCTCCCCTGCAGTCACTACACTACAGAAAGGGTTAAAAAAGAGAGGGGGGCACTAATTAGGCGCAGTATAAACAATACAGCAGCTATAAGGGGAAAAACACTTATATAAGGTTATCCCTGTATATATATATAGCGCTCTGGTGTGTGCTGGCAAACTCTCCCTCTGTCTCCCCAAAGGGCTAGTGGGGTCCTGTCCTCTATCAGAGCATTCCCTGTGTGTGTGCTGTGTGTCGGTACGTTTGTGTCGACATGTATGAGGAGAAAAATGATGTGGAGACGGAGCAGATTGCCTGTAATAGCGATGTCACCCCCTAGGGGGTCGACACCTGAGTGGATGAACTGTTGGAAGGAATTACGTGACAGTGTCAGCTCTGTATAAATGACAGTGGTTGACATGAGACAGCCGGCTACTCAGCTTGTGCCTGTCCAGACGTCTCATAGGCCGTCAGGGGCTTTAAAGCGCCCGTTACCTCAGATGGCAGATATAGACGCCGACACGGATACTGACTCCAGTGTCGACGGTGAAGAGACAAATGTGACTTCCAGTAGGGCCACACGTTACATGATTGAGGCAATGAAAAATGTTTTACACATTTCTGATAATACGAGTACCACCAAAAAGGGGTATTATGTTCGGTGAGGAAAAACTACCTGTAGTTTTCCGGAATCTGAGAAATTAAATGAGGTGTGTGATGATGCGTGGGTTTCCCCCGATAACAACTGATAATCTCTAAAATGTTATTGGCATTATATCCTTTCCCGCCAGAGGTTAGGGTGCGTTGGGAAACACCCCCTAGGGTGGATAAAGCGCTCACACGCTGGTAAGAGCAAGGGCTCTACCCTCTCCTGAGATGGCCGCCCTTAAGGATCCTGCTACTAGAAAGCAGGAGGGTATCCTAAAATGTATTACACACATACTGGTGTTATACTGCGACCAGCAATCGCCTCAGCCTGGATGTGCAGTGCTGGGTTGGCGTGGTCGGATTCCCTGACTGAAAATATTGATACCCTAGATAGGGACAGTATATTATTGCCTATAGAGCATTTAAAAGATGCATTTCTATATATGCGTGATGCACAGCGGAATATTTGCCGACTGGCATCAAGTCTAAGTGCGTTGTCCATTTCTACCAGTAGAGGGTTATGGACACGACAGTGGTCAGGTGATGCGGATTCCAAACGGCATTTGGAAGTATTGCCTTATTAAGGGGAGGAGTTATTTGGGGTCAGTCTTTCAGACCTGGTAGCCACGGCAACAGCTGGGAAATCCACGTTTGTACCCCAGGTCGCCTCTCAACATGAGAAGACGCCGTATTATCAGGCGCAGTCTTTTCGTGGACAAGCGGGCAAAAGGTTCCTCATTTCTGCCTCGTGACAGAGGGAGAGGAAAAAGGCTGCAGAAATCAGCCAGTTCCCAGGAACAGAAACCCTCTCCCGCCTCTGCCAAGCCCTCAGTATGACGCTGGGGCTTTACAAGCAGAATCAGGCACGGTGGGAGGCCCGTCTCAATGAATTTCAGCGCGCAGTGGGCTCACTCGCAAGTAGACCCCTGGATCCTTCAGGTGATATCTCAGGGGTACAAATTGGAATTCGAGACGTCTCCCCCTCGCCGTTTCGTTTCCTAAAGTCGGCTTTACCGATGTTTCCTTCTGACAGGGAGACAGTTTTGGAAGCCATTCACAAGCTGTATTCCCAGCAGGTGATAATCAAGGTACCCCTCCTGCAACAGGGAACGGGGTATTATTCCACACTGTTGTGGTACCGAAGCCGGACGGCTCGGTGAGACCGATTCTAAATCTAAAATCTTTGAACACTTACATACAGAGGTTCAAATTCAAGATTGAGTCACTCAGAGCAGTGATTGCGAACCTGGAAGAAGGGGACTACATGATGTCTCGGGACATCAAGGATGCTTACCTTCATGTCCAAATTTACCCTTCTCACCAAGGGTACCTCAGGTTTATGGTACAGAACTGTCACTATCAGTTCAGACGCTGCCGTATGGATGGTCCACGGCACCCCGGGTCTTTACCAAGGTAATGGCCGAAATGATGATATTCCTTCGAAGGAAGGGAATTTTAGTTATCCCTTACTTGGACGATTCCCTGATAAGGGTAAGATCCGGGGAACAGTTGGAGGTCGGTGTAGCACTATCTCAGGTAGTGTTGCGGCAGCATGATTGGATTCTCAATATTCCAAAATCGCAGCTGGTTCCGACGACTCGTCTTCTGTTCCTAGGGATGATCCTGGACACAGTCCAGAAAAAGGTGTTTCTCCCGGAGGAGAAAGCCAGGGAGTTATCCGAGCTAGTCAGGAACCTCCTAAAACCGAGCCAAGTCTACGAAGCAATCCCATTCGGCAGATTCCACGCAAGAACTTTCCAGTGGGACTTGCTGGACAAATGGTCCGGGTCGCATCTTCAGATGCATCAGCGGATAACCCTGTCACCAAGGACAAGGGTGTCCCTCCTGTGGTGGTTGCAGAGTGCTCATCTTCTAGAGGGCCACAGATTCGGCATTCAGGACTGGGTCCTGGTGACCACGGATGCCAGCCTGCGAGGCTGGGGAGCAGTCACACAGGGAAGGAATTTCCAGGGCTTATGGTCAAGCCTGGAGACATCACTTCACATAAATATCCTGAAGCTAAGGGCCATTTACAATGCTCTAAGCTTAGCAAGACCTCTGCTTCAAGGTCAGCCGGTGTTGATCCAGTCGGACAACATCACGGCAGTCACCCACGTAAACAGACAGGGTGGCACAAGAAGCAGGAGGGCAATGGCAGAAGCTGCCAGGATTCTTCGCTGGGCGGAAAATCATGTGATAGCACTGTCAGCAATTCCGGAAGTGGACAACTGGGAAGCAGACTTCCTCAGCAGACACGACCTCCACCCGGGAGAGTGGGGACTTCACCCAGAAGTCTTCCACAGGATTATAAACCGTTGGGAAAAACTCGACAGGTATTGCGCCAGGTCAAGGGGCCCTCAGGCAATAGCTGTAGACGCTCTGGTAACACCGTGGGTGTACCAGTCAGTGTATGTGTTCCCTTCTCTGCCTCTCATACCCAAGGTACTGAGATTGATAAGATGGAGAGGAGTAAGCACTATTCGTGGCTCCGGATTGGCCAAGAAGGATTTGGTAACCGGAACTTCAAGAGATGCTCACGGAGGATCCGTAGCCTCTACCTCTAAGAAGGGACCTGCTCCAGCAAGGACCCTGTCTGTTCCAAGACTTACCACGGCTGCGTTTGACGGCATGGCGGTTGAACGCCGGATCCTGAAGGAAAAAATGCATTCCGGATGAAGTCATCCCTATCCTGATCAAAGCCAGGAAGGATGTAACCGAAAAACATTATCACCGCATTGGCGAAAATATGTTGCGTGGTGCGAGGCCAGTAAGGCCCGACGGAGGAAATTCAACTGGGTCGATTCCTACATTTCCTGCAAACAGGAGTGTCTATGGGCCTGAAATTGGGGTCCATTAAGGTTCAAATTTCGGCCCTGTCAATTTTCTTCCAAAAAGAACTAGCTTCAGTCCCTGAAGTTCAGACGTTTGTAAAAGGGGTACTGCATATACAGCCTCCTTTTGTGCCTCCAGTGGCACCTTGGGATCTCAATGTAGTTTTTGGGTTCCAAAAGTCACATTGGTTTGAACCACTTAAATCTGTGGAGTTAAAATATCTCACATGGAAAGTGGTCATGCTGTTGGCCCTGGCCTGGGCCAGGCGCGTGTCAGAATTGGCGGCTTTATCCTGTAAAAGCCCTTATCTGATTTCCCATTCGGACAGGGCGGAATTGAGGACTCGTCCTCAGTTTCTCCCTAAGGTGGTTTCAGCGTTTCACCTGAACCAACCTATTGTGGTGCCTGCGGCTACTAGGGACTTGGAGGACTCCAAGTTGCTAGACGTTGTCAGGGCCCTGAAAATATATGTTTCCAGGACGGCTGGAGTCAGAAAATCTGACTCGCTGTTTATCCTGTATGCACCCAACAAGCTGGGTGCTCCTGCTTCTAAGCAGACTATTGCTCGTTGGATTTGTAGTACAATTCAGCTTGCACATTCTGTGGCAGGCCTGCCACAGCCAAAAATCTGTAAATGCCCACTCCACAAGGAAGATGGGCTCATCTTGGGCGGCTGCCCGAGGGGTCTCGGCTTTACAACTTTGCCGAGCAGCTACTTGGTCAGGAGCAAATACGTTTGTAAAATTCTACAAAATTGATACCCTGGCTGAAGAGGACCTGGAGTTCTCTCATTTGGTGCTACAGAGTCATCCGCACTCTCCCGCCCGTTTGGGAGCTTTGGTATAATCCCCATGGTCCTTACGGAGTCCCCAGCATCCACTTAGGACGTTAGAGAAAATAAGAATTTACTTACCGATAATTCTATTTCTCGTAGTCCGTAGTGGATGCTGGGCGCCCATCCCAAGTGCGGATTGTCTGCAATACTGGTACATAGTTATTGTTACCAAAAAATCGGGTTATTGCTGTAGTGAGCCATCTTTTCTAGAGGCTCCTCTGTTATCATGCTGTTAACTGGGTTTAGATCACGAGTTATACGGTGTGATTGGTGTGGCTGGTATGAGTCTTACCCGGGATTCAAAATCCTTCCTTATTGTGTACGCTCGTCCGGGCACAGTATCCTAACTTAGGCTTGGAGGAGGGTCATAGGGGGGGGAGCCAGTGCACACCAGGTAGTTCTAAAGCTTTACTTTTGTGCCCAGTCTCCTGCGGAGCCGCTATTCCCCATGGTCCTTACGGAGTCCCCAGCATCCACTACGGACTACGAGAAATAGAATTATCGGTAAGTAAATTCTTATTTTTTATCTGCTATGTGTGAATAGCCATTGTCTGATTGTTCCTGATTACCTCCCAATTTCCTGATTTCCTGAAATTGGTGAGATTTAAACATACCAGGGATTTATCTATGGTACTGGTGAATCTTAAGACTAGGGAGTCTAGTTATATTATATTCCTTGTCCACCGGTTCCCCCCCCCCCCCCCTTCCGTATAATTCAAGTACCTCACCTAGCTCTAAGGAGGGTGGCACTAGTCCTGCATTATTTTGTCGTAGAGGTACCTGTGAGCACATCCAACATTCCATTTGGTTTAAGACCTTACCCACTAGTGAGTGGTAATCACTCAAGGGATCTCTGTAAAACGCTGCCTTATTGCTAGACTGACATCTCTGGATGCACTCATCTTCAATTATAGGGTCACAATAACTACAAAATACAGTATTCCTCAGACAATAGCCTATCACGTTACCTCCGAACTCCGTAACTACTAGACCTTTGATTTTCTCAGGCTTTAACAAAGTGATAGGCTTACCCTGGGATCCTATAAAGACATCATTCCTTTCTACAGAACCAGTTCCAGTCCCACACTCTTCATGAAAACCTCACAAAAATAGAATGTCCTGAAAAAAAATGTTAGTCAATGGGAAAAAGAAAGATAAAACAAAACAAATCTTGCTTATAGCAAATCCGTTACTACGACTGGTCTTTCTGTAATCCTTTAGTACGCTCAGGTAGTGTTCAACAGTGCTGCCTCATAGTCTTCACGGAACAGAGTCTCGGGTGATACTTCTGCAATCTCACTCCCTTTACGAGTTCCTTCCGGACTACCGACTTTCCTGTGATGGGAATTCGTGGACACAAGTCTCTCTCTCGGCTACTTTCACTGGGATCGTGTTGTCAACAAAACTTGGTACGGTCCTTCCCACCTGTCTATTAGGCAAGCTGAGCGTAAGAACAATCACACAGTCTCTTGGTTCACAATCAAGACAGTAGCTGGCATACCAGGAATCAACAGTTTCAAGTTCTTTTGTTCAGTTCTCAAATGCTGGCTCATCTCGATAAGGTACTGTACTGTCACCTCATTGGTGTATTTCTGACCATGACATGATCAATCATGACATGAGGTTGTCTTCCAAAACCCAAAAAAATTAAACATTTCAAAGAGGGTGATTCGTTAAGTGGGGATCTGGGAGTGGTTCCGATGCTACGTAACACTAGTGGCAGTGTCTATGACCACAATAGTCCACTTTCAAGCTATCACTTTGTTCCTACTCCTAAGGATAACATATCTGCACTCAAATTTCTGCACAGTTTTCTTTGCAGCAATCAGCAGTATTTGTGGCGGCAGGAAATGCCTGTACCCAGTTTGAGAAAACATCGGTGCCCATCAATACATATTTCAAATTCCTATGGGGTGTTAACTGTACAAAGTCGATTTGTATTTCCTGAAAAAGGTCCGTCTGCAGGAGGAGTATGGGATGGCTCTGTCAGTGCTACCTTACCAATATTCTTTCTTAAGCAAGTTAGACAGGTCATTGCTTTCCTGCTTGCCTGAGAAGAGAACCCTGGTACATTCCAGTAAGCTCTTACCCATTTGCACATACCTTCCTTACCCTAGCTGAGTCAGACCATGTGCCGCCTCAGCTAGGCTTGGGAGATACGTCCTGGGTGCCACTGGCTTACCTTGTCCATCTCTCCAGAGTCCTGAGGACTCCTGACCATACCCCTTCACCTTCCAGACCTCCTTTTCCTGTAGGGAACACAAATTTGCATCTCAATTTAATAGTTGTGTGTTTGCAAATGTAGAGCACCATAAGCATCACTCAAAAAAAGAAAAAAAACATCTCTAGAGGGAAAAAGAAAGAAAAAAATGTATCAGGTCTGCATTTACCAACGGGATGTCACTTATGTCTGGTCTCGTAGTAAAGGTCTGATTAAGATATTCCACACCATCATGCATATCAGTGTCTATACAAAATTTTCCTTCACCAGTATTCTCATCCTTCACCCTTTGGTGGTCATTCCGAGTTGTTCGCTCGCAAGCTGCTTTTAGCAGCTTTGCACACGCTAAGCCGCCGCCTACTGGGAGTGAATCTTAGCATAGTAGATTTGCAAACGAAAGATTAGCAGATTTGCGAATAGACAGTTCTTAGCAGTTTCTGAGTAGCTCGAGACTTACTCTGCCACTGCGATCAGTTCAGTCAGTTTCGTTCCTGGTTTGACGTCACAAACACACCCAGCGTTCGCCCAGACACTCCCCCCATTTCTCCAGCCACTCCCGCGTTTTTCCCAGAAACGGCAGCGTTTTTTCAAACACTCCCATAAAACGGCCAGTTTCCGCCCAGAAACACCCACTTCCTGTCAATCACACTACGATCACCAGAACGAAGAAAAAACCTTGTAATGCCGTGAGTAAAATACCAAACTTAATAGCAAATTTACTTGGCGCAGTCGCACTGCGGACATTGCGCATGCGCATTAGCGACTAATCGCTCCGCTGCGAAAAAAAAAATAAAGAGCGATCAACTCGGAATGACCACCTTTGTGCATTACAAGGCACACTGCAGTAATATACTGGTGCCATCATGCTGGTGAGACATACCGGGTTCGGGCAGAACTTTGAAGGACCAATACAGCATGTGGTGTATGAACTGTCAAATCATGTACCAATACTACGTCCCAGGTATTTGACCCTTGTCCTACACAACTGTAGTTTATCCCTTGAGATAATGAGTGTCCTGTCTGGAAGAGACAAAACAGAAACTGCTTTGTATCTGCCAGGGACGACTCAAATGAATCAGTGCACAACAAGAAGTCATCAACATATTGTATCAGCACTGACCCATTCTCAGGCTGAAAGGACTGTAAACAGTCATATAGGGCTTGGGAGAAAATACTCATGATGTCACTTGAAACCTTGGGAGAATCGGGTCCATATATTGTACCCCCTTTGTGAACACAAAAGATGAAGAGGAAACTGTGAAGAAAAACAGAATAGAGGTTGGTGACAGATAAGTTTGTAGAGGTGGAGAGGATTTTATTAAAATGACAGCTGGTTTGGGCACTACGGGGAATTGATTAATTACTTGGTCTACCCCCCTTAAAGCGGGTGCTTGCTGTGTCACTACTGGGACTACCACAGCCATCAATCCAGTGTCCCGTCCATCCTAAATTCATAGGTAACCCGGTATCTGTGAGATAATTTCCTCTACCTGTGATGGACATGGATCTAGAACAGTGGTTTGCCACACTAGTTTTTGAGAAGTATCTAACATACTGTACCTTGTACTTCCTAAGCGGGAGTACAATATATGTATTTCACATTTCAATTGACATAACAAAATCTCTGTTGATTAAGTTAGTCAGGGGCCACTGCTGCTGGGAGAAAAAGAAAAAGGGTTTAGCATCATAGAGGCCCAATCGTAACTTCTGCAGGTTTTGTCAAAGGGTAATGTTGCACTTCTCTCATTCCTCCCATTTTATCGAATTAGTGTTTACCAGTGATCTTATCCTGACAGAGAATTTTCTAGTACTGCAAAAAAAAAAAAAAAACAAGCTTCTAGGTCATGTGAAGTATTCATTCAATCCTTCTCATCCCGTATTTAGGGTCTGTACATGGTCCAACAAACATTTCCGAGCTTATCTAGACAAGGACATTCCTAGAAATTAATACTTCTTATGTGGTAACTAAAAGAAATACCCGGGGGGTTACCCTATCTCTGTCCGCTTTCCTACTGGGAAATACTAATGTGCGGACAGGATATTCACCATTTATGACATTACTTTATTGATTTTGATTTTATTTTTGGCTATATATGTACTTGAATTGCTCCATACTTACCAGCTCCACTGGTCTCAGCCACTGGTCTCAGCTCCTCCTCTTTTACCGGTTGGATACTACTCCTCTGAGTGCGTGAGAAATGGCTGAACCCATTCAGGTCACCTTCTCCTCCTAAATAAAACTTTGACATTCATTAATACATATATAGGTTACATTCATATTTTAATTATTTTCTATAGTTTGCATGCTGGCTGTAACTGCTTCCATATCCACATATGGCGGTGTACTTGCTTTCTCTTTTTTTCTCCTTATTTATTGTTGCTACAAGTTCAAACAGTTAATGTTATCGTTCTTGTCTTATGACTTTGGTTAAACATACTACCTGTAATACCACCAAAACCACCAATCACTGCAAATTATATTTTACCATTCATACGTACTCAATCATTACAAAAAGCCTCCGTGTGTAAGGACCATACTTCTTACACCTAATATACTGAGCGGACCCTTTCGGCCTCTGCTCCTCAGCCTGAACCCTGGCTCCTGAACGCCTCTCGCGTGCGCATCTGGCTCCCATTGTGGGCCTTTTAACACGATCACCAAATGGCCAACACGAGACAACGGTGAAAAGTTCCTTAGAGCGCTTTTCACCCACTCCTCCGCTGGCCAGTACCACGGTCCACTCCATTAGTGACTCCCGCGTACCCAGTGAGGATCCCTACCAGACCCCTCAGCACTGGAAGTATGAAGTATTAACAGCAATAAATCAATACCCCACCTTTTTCAGTGGAGGTTACAGGCTTGCTACTTTTGGGTTTCTATCCACTGGAATTTTGTTGGATGAGAAACAACTTATCGATCACCCTTTCCAATGAATGTCCACCAGGAAGATTTCCTAAGCGAGAGAGAGTCAGCGAAAAATTCCTTTACTTTACACAAATCACGTCTGCGTATGCTAACACAGCACGTATGATGATGCAATTTGTGTGAAATTACGCAAATGGGATCACGTTGCACCACGTATCACACACACGTGCGGTCTAATCGCACAGCTTATAGATACTAGTTATCTATACGCCCTACGATCACGGGAGTCGAATTCACAAGCTGCGCTCCACAGCTGGAGCGTAACACCAAATCACGCTCCTCCGCGTCAATCTCAATACGTAAAGTCGCTAGCCTTCACGCCGCCAAGCCTCTGCTAACTTAGCATCTTTCTACGGGAACCTGAATTCCGGGGTTCAATACAATCATACCTACTTTCAACCCACACTAATACACAATATTTTCTGTACAGAAAAAAAAGTAGTTTACCAGTGATTGATAACATCCCCTTAAACGTATTACACTTTAAACAAAGTGTTATAGTAATGTGCTTTAAAATCGGATAGTTACCTGTTAAAATGTGTTTTATCCCACCTTAACAATCAATTTCTAGTATGCGGCTAACTTCCGCTTGCATAAATACGCACTCACGTTTCCCGCCTGTGCGCCCATGTGTGTACCCGTGCGTCGCTATATACGTGTCCACGTACTATTGTACTGTCTATGACACGTGTATACTTGCGTATGCAACTGTGTATCGCTGCATACCTTGGCACACACACTCTGTTACCCAACTCTAGTAATACAATAAAAATTTTATAAAAACACTATTTGTATTGTATTGTAGTAGTTAGATCACCGGAAGTCCCCTGCCGGAAAGCTTTTAGGCAGGAACAGAGCTTCACTTATGAAATGCAAATATTTTGCATATTTTCGTTAACAATAACACTTTAACAATCAATTTTAAAACACTTCAATATAATATGGCTATTGACTATAATTTAAATGCTATGATTCAGATTGGATAGCTATCTTGCAGAACATACACTGATACAAATACCCATATAATAATAATACTTTTTATATATATATATATATATATATATACACACACACACACATACATACATATATATATATATATATATATATATATACACATGCATACATACATATAATATATATATATATATATATATACACACATTATTTATTACACTTCTATGAAACGGAAACCCTCACACAGCATATGTATTCATACACACATACTGAATGAATGTAGTTTCTACAGAGCCTCTAATTTACATATCAACAGATGTTCACATGCTTGCTGTTCCAGGGTGGTTGAACAGATTCATTAACATATCAATTGCCTATAGCAAGCAGAGGGTTAACAAACCCTGGAGAGAAAAACTAAAACTCTTCATCTGTGTGTAATTCTTACATCAAGTATTTATTTATCTCACTATTTCTCTCTCTAGGCCCAATTGAAACACTATTTATAATTGACTATGGCATGTGTTAGTTAAATTCATTGGTAGCTTTTAAATGGTGATGAATTTGTACATATATTTGTTTATATTGTGACAAAGACTACAGATTGTTTAAACAAACTGAAAGTCAGCTGTTAGCTAAGTGGCTAGAGATTGACCTTACATACATAAAATGGCCACTGCTCCTCCCCCTTCCCAAACCATGTGCATGGACAAAATGGTGATCACACCATGCACTTTTGTCATAAATAAATCACAAATTATACAAGCACCAGAAGTTTGTACCTTCAGGCCTGAGTTAGCATTAGGGAATAGGCCTCAGCAGGCTAACACAGCTATATCATACCTATGCACCAACTTTTAAATGCTCTTTAAGTTTACTTAACAGATAAACAATCCAATCTGAATCAAACACAATATGACTTATTGAACATCGTTTAGCAACAATAAAAATACACTGTAGCACTTGCATAAGAAGCAGTTGTTACATAAGGATCCGTTACAGCCAGCATACTTCACCCAATTTGCTCAATGCACAGTCTTCTCCATCTTTGAATCTGCACCAACAGCAACAAAAAACAGAACTTCTTGGGTGAGGGGAAATACCTATGTACTGTGTATTGGTACATGTCTGGGACTGAGTCTTCTGTTATTGGTCCAGGGGAGGGAGATCTCTCATTCATGATGTGTTATTGGTCAATTCATATCCAAGCAACATCTAGTTTGAAGAGGGGTTAGCCACTGGTTTCTTTCTGCACACATGCTGTCTTTAGGAAGTTCTTTTGTTCACTTTAGAATGTGGCTTCATATTCATACATTTAATCATAACTAATCGTTGCAATGTGCTACAATCTAACCATAGCTATCAAATTAACACACACATTCTCCTGATCATTTTGACACTAAGCATAATATGGTTAACCTGTTCCGTTCCAATAATACATATATATATATATATATATATATGATGTTATAACTCTCTTAAATAAATACATTATTTCTCTCTTCTCTCTTACATTAATACAAATACATAATGGTCGACCTAAACATGGTCGACCATTTATACTGGAACCAACTGAAACATTCTCTACAAAAACAAATAAAAAATAGTGCGATTGTGATAAGTTTGGTTCAAATCCGAGTGTTAATATACTGTAAATTCCATAGTTAGATTATGTGATGGCCTCATAGGCACAAAACTATTTAAGAGTCTTATATTTTTGTGATGGGTTAAGTTTAGGTCAGTTGGTTTCTAGGCCGATCAATTTTTGCTAATTTTTGGTGGTTAGCTAAGTTTAGCCTATCAGGGAGTATAGGGGCGGTTTCTTTGTTAGGGTATATAAAGAGAATTTGAATACTAGTATTCCGCTTCTTCGATTTGGAAGCCCACCCACCCACTTGGAAGACCACCCACCCACCCAAACATTGTTTAACTTTATACCATTCGGCTTGCTAATTTCTTCAGAATCCATTCAAATACAGTGGGCGGGAAGGTGCTACTGGCCAGCGGTTACGTGTGGCATAAGTGCTCGTTGTGGTGCACTTACACTTTTGAAGGACAGCGGGTGTATCCTGCCCTTGCGGGAGAACAATGGGCACTTCTCTGCGGGTGCGTCCGCACTGTGCCATAGTAAAGGGTGGCGAGGCCCTTCCAGTGCAGGTTATGCTTATTTATATATTATATGGGGCATTTAAGTTGCTGCCGTTTTCCAGCTGGGGCGTTTCAGTCGCTGACATTTCCTAAGACCTAATTGACTGGAGCTGGTTAATGTAGCGCCTTCTTTGCTATCCCTTACGAATAGGGTCATTCCAATGAATAAATATTAATGTCTTTTTAATCCAATGCAGTTGTGCCCGTGTCGTTATTCTTAGTTGATAAACTAGTTTAAAGTGTTGTTAAGGTACAATCGCAATAAAGTAATAAACGCCTTAAGGAAGATGCTCTTTTTAGATTCCTGCAATTTCTGAAGTCACACCATGCAGGAGGAGGTTTCTTTTGTATAAATACCATCACTCAATTTTAGTAGAAATTTGGGTCTCTCAGATATAGTTCCATTCTCCTCCAAATTATAGATCTCACATGTAGTTGCCTCTTTCTTCCATTTTTTTAGTTGTACAGTATTAAACCCCTTAACGGCTGAGGGCCATCCAGTTAAACTTATCTAGTGACATACACTTATACTTAACATCTAAAATAAAGACTCAGAGACTTGAGTTTGGCAGAAAAACTTGATGGCTATTTATTTGTAAGTAGATAAACTAATGAAGAGTATGGTGGCAAGAAAGAACGTCAGTAACAGCCCACACCAAATGCTCTATACCAACCCAGCCAAGTAACATCACTAAAACACCAAACAAGATATCCACTCAACCTCCACTTGGCTGCCCCCATTAAGGTGGTCCAGCAGATGTTATAACAGTCATCGAAGGTGAGTGCACCCAAACCAATTAGCAAACTCAACCAACAACAGGTAATAATCTGTTCTTTCCTGCCAACAAGCGAGGTTCTGACAACAGAAACCATGCACTGCCACCATAGCTCTAAACCAAAACCGCAACCACCGAAAACATATCCTAACATAACAGGTAAAAATACCTAAACCTGTTCCTGGAATGCCGAACAACGAACCCACCATTGGCTATCACCACCTTGAACACAGCTGAATTCAGCTTCTTTCTAGCCTTATCTAAAGCCTTGCAATCTTCCACTCCACGGCAAAACAATCGTGGCACGATCTCAGACCAAACCACTGTACAGAACAGCCATGCCTTCATAATACGCAGTATGTCATGTAAGATGTCAAAGCGCAGCTGCAAAGTGGACACCTTCCTTAAATCATTACCCCCTAGTTGAATTACCAAAATCCTATGTAACCCAAAAAGTCGCACCTCACCAAGCAGCTTGGGCTTCAGATCCTGCCACAACATACCCCGCACCCCAATCCAACGGACACCTGCGTGACCAACCAAAGACGGAGCCCCGTCTGAAAGCATCAATTCAGTTGCCCAATACACAAAGGAGTTTCCGACCACCCAGAACTCCAAACCATCAGCTACCACACCTATAATTAAGGGGAAAATAAAACAAAAGTTAAAATTTGGGGGTACAAATATGGTTCCAAGCCTAGGCAACGGAAAGGCATGCCAAAAAGAAAAATAGTTGAGATGGAAATTTTCCATAAAAGACCAGCTTCAGGCCAAACGAAGCGACAAAAAGAAACAGGAGGAAGAGCCATAACAAAATAAAAGGGGGGAAGGGGAGGCGGGAGAGGGAGGATGGGAAAAAACAGGTGGACTCGGCTGGAGGAGAAACTTAAAAACCTGCTGAGGAACTTATAATTGAAAAGCCAATTAGTCGAATTAAAATTGAGAAGACCAGATTCAGTTCGTCTGTACAGGTAAAAAAATTGTTAAAGAATTCCAGACCCACACTGCCAACAGCGGTGAGTAGCTAGCCCCCGAGTAGGGAGGACAGGGGGAGACTAACAAGACGTAAACACCACAGACAAAAACAGGCCAAACCAAGTAAAGAAACATTAACCAGAAAGAGCAAAAACAGCACAACTATAGAGGGAGTGGCCGAATTTAACGCTTATATCTGGCCGATCGTCATCGGCCCAAAGCCTTCATTTCATCCACATAGCGGCCCGCAAATGCAACAGAGGTGGAAGCCCTAATCCTAAATGAGTGCATGCCGAAGTCCCCAGGAGAAACTCCTAAATCAACCGGACAGCGCCGGAGTATCCAGCCAAACTGATATTTAGTCAGTGGCAAATCATCCACATGTAGAAGCCATGACCCCCCAGAAGATGGCCGTACTTCCACATACATATTGGACAAAGACACCGGACATACCCATTCATCCCCCGAGGGCATCATCGTGACCCATCGACCTTGACCCAATTGGTCCGTTTTGGACCGGCGCAGTCTGCATACCAAGGACCTCTCTCCCATGACAACATCCACACGTAACATAGTCGCATTCATCCGTTTGGATGAGGCCACCAATTCCGACACCCGAAGCTCTCGATGATATGCCATGGAAAAGGCCAAGCTAAATAAAAGTGCCTCAAAACTGGACACTATCACATCTGCGACCGCTCCCAAAATTGAAAATAGCATAGAGCTATCAATGGGGCGCCTTTTATCAGGAGGAGCTGGCGCCAGCCCCGCCCAGCCCCAGCACGGCCTTAGTTATAAGGAAACCCTAAGTGTATTCCGGAATACCTCTCAATTTGGAGAAAAAATAAATCCCCGCAAGGTAACGAGAAACCATTACTCTTGACCGACCCTCCACAAAGTGTTTCCAAACAAATGACAACAAAAGCAAACAACCGGTCCCACCTCGAGACCCTTGGTCATGGGAAAACTCTTCCCACTCTGTCCAGGCCCATTGGTACATCTGCAAAGAGGCAGGGGCAAGCGAATGTGCAGCTAACCCTTGTAATCCGGCTCGATAACCTGCCAAACAGAAGAGGGGCATGGCAAACCAACCGAACCAGCCTCCAGAGCCAGCCTAAAAAAACAATCCTATTGACCCCCTGGATAAGGCGTCAGCAATCGCGTTATCGACACCAGGAACGTGCCGAGCCTGAAAACAACATATTGCGCCGCATGCAAATCAGCACCACTCGCACAAGTACCCGCAGCACTGGCAGTTCCTTAGCTCGCTGATTATTAATGGCATGCACCACGCCCAGGTTGTCGCACCTGAACATGATGCTGCGATCGCTAAGCTGCTTGCCTCACGTTTCCAAAGCCACTAAGATAGGAAACAACTCAAGCAGCAAGAGGTCCTTCGTGAGACCCCTCCGCTGCTAACTTGCAGACCAAGGCACCACACACAAGGAACCGTTCAGGTAACATCTGAAACCCGAAGATCCCACTGCATCAGTGAAAAGCTTGCAGCTCGTAGTTGTCGACGGACAGGGCCAACCATATCCTAACATCATTAAAATCCGCTAAAAATTAAACCCAAACAGACAGGTCTCTCCAATCCTTAGAAGAAAGGCGGACAAAATGATGCGGCTTGGCAACCCATGCTGTGGCTTGCTCGAGCTTGCGGCAATACACCCTCCCCATGGGAATAACGTGACAGGCAAAGTTCAACAAGCTCAACAGAGATTGGGCCTGCTGAAGCGTCACCTTCAACCTACCGTCGCAAAGCTTCGTCACCTTGTCCCGTGGCAAACGACAAGCTCCTGCAACAGTATCGATCTCGATACCCAAAAAAGACAGGCACATATCCGGCCCTTCGGTCTTGTCCTTTGCCACCGGTACCCCGAAATGCCAGAAGAGAGCACGCAAGGAAAACAACAAGCTGCTGCAACGCATAGAACCCGCAAGGCCCACACAAAGAAAATCATCGAGATAGTGAACTATAACTTGACCCCCGCAGGAAAACTCTACACCCCAGTGCAGGAAAGTGATGAAATGCTAAAAAAACGCACAGGAAACGGAGCATCCCATTGGCAAGCATGTGTCCATTTGGAAACCAAGGTACCGAAATGAATCCAGGTGTAAGGGGAGTAAGCGGTAAGCAGACTCCACATCTATCTTAACCATGAGGGCCCCGGGGTCATGTGCCCGCACCAAGCAAAGCGCCTCAAAAACGACTGCTACCCCACCGAGCAATACCCAGGAGGTATCGCATCATTAACAGGTGACCCAAATGGGTAAGACAGGTGCTGAATCAGCCGAAACAGGAGCTTTCTTGGGAACAACCCCCATGGTGGAGACAATCAAGTTCTCCAAAGGAGCTCATGACCTAACCTCCTAGCCTAACCTCCCGCTCAACTTTTTCCTGAAGAACCTCAGGAAACATTCGCGCTGACTGCAAATTTTTTGGGCAACTAACAACCACCTCCCTTTCATCTGGCAGGCAAAAACCAAAACGAAAACCAGAAAGCAAGAAATCAACATCAACCCGGTTCGGATACCACCCTAACCATTTGGCCATGGCTGCCCCGCTGGCATTGCTTGAACCACCTGCAACAGATAAGAAAAACCATGCCTGAAGCACCGCTCACAGAAAACAAGGGGTTAGACAAAGCAGCAGGACCCTCAACAACCGGAGCAGCCGAGGGTGCCCGAAATCAATCATCGATGCAGCAGCACCGATGTCCTGACAGGCCCTCAGCAACTGAGCCACAGCCTCACCAGAAGTACCGGTCCGAGAGGCCGAGCCACTGGAGCCGGCTGAAGCAGGTGTACCACCCTGAGCCATGGCCACCACTATTGGCGACAAAACGGAGGCCATCGCCACCATGGCCTACGCAGAGGGGTCAATGCCAGGGACTGATGGAATCACAGCGGCTCCCGGCGCAACTCCCCCCCAGAGTTGTCAGTAACGCCAGCCTGCAACTCTTATGCCTGCACGGCGGCCCCCCAATTGGCCCAGCATCAGTCTGCCCCCTAGGGTGACTATCAGCAGGCCTGTGCCTAGTACCCCACCTCACAACAGCAGGTTCAGTCTCCCAAGCCCCAGCAGCCTGGCCTGAGTAACCAGCAGGAGCTCTCCCTGCTAAGTGCCACCTGCTCTTCCCATGTGACCCCTCGCTGGCGACCGGGTGGCCAACAAGACCCACCGCACATGTCCCCACCTCAGAAAAAGGAGCGACGCCACCCGCCACAATGGCAGCAGCATTCGCCCTACTGCTATCAGCAGCAGAGTGCACCAGCCAGACGGGGACAGCACGCGCACCGGCTCAAAAGAGCGAGGGAGACTCATGCGAGCGGCCGCCAGAGAGGACTGAACGCAATCGGTCCTTGGACCTGCTGCGACAGATCCCAGCCGCCGTGTACTATCTGGGTGGAGAGGGGAGACGTCCGCGTCGGCGAGGGAGCAACAGCAGCGGGAACCCGCTGTGCAGCGATTCTCCGCCGCCCACCACCGCAGCCCTGAGGTAAGAGAACTGCAGCCAGCTCCTCAGTACCCAGAGCACTGGCCGCATCAGCCCGATAATGGTCTGGGATCTAGGGGGAACGCTGCGGGCGGGGCATGCTGGTTACCACAGGAGTGAGCAGAAAAGCTGAAGTGCAATGAGTAATGAATGTAAACTAATACAGTATATCTACTAAAACGGGTGGTCTTCAGTATGCCGGCTGTCGGGATCCTGGCGCACAGTATACCGGCGCCGGAATCCCGACAGCCGGCATACCGACACTTATTCTCCCCCCTGGAGGAAGAATAAAATAGCGTGGCACGCCACCGCGCCCGCAGTGTGGCGAGCGCAGCGAGCCCGCAAGGGGCTCATTTGCGCTCGCCACACTGTCGGTAAGCCGGCGGTCGGGCTCCCGGCGCCGGTATGCTGGTCACCGGGAGCCCGACCGCCAGCATACCATACCACGCCCACTAAAACAGAAGTGTAATGAAGTGTAATGAGCTGAAGAATGAGTTCAATGGAATTAACCAAAGCAGGCAGAATTAACCCCAACAGATAATGCTCCTACCTGGTCAATAGCTTCTAGAAAAGAGGTTGACCTAATTGCAAGCTCCCTAATACAAATCAAGGACAACCCCTACCCTCTGCACCCATAGGCCACTAAAACACTGTTTTTTCCCAGGTCTGCCCCCAGCCTGAGGGGTTTAACCCTCTCCTGTCCTATTTAGTCCTTTCGCTCTACATCTCACCATAGAACTTCCAGTTCCAAAGGTTATAATGAAAAGAAATTGGTTGTATCTAGTGAAGTTCCACCACGTAAGTGTTAAAATCTATATTTAATAGTAAGCACTTACTGTATACTTACAAAGGGCATACCAAAACAGCATTAAATGGGATTGGGTATGTGTTACCGGCGGTCTGGATCCCGGATGCATAATGCGACGGGGGGGGGGGAGGAGTTTAACGAGGCCCCTTGCAGGCTTGCTGCCCTCTTCGCGCTGCGGGCTCGGTGGCGAGTGTAGGTTCTATTCCCACTTTTTGGGTGTTGTGGAGTGGGAATACTGTAGTCCCTTTTAGTCAGCATGCCGACTGTTGGGTTTGTCAGTGTTTGGGATGCAGGGGGAGGTACTGTGACCGTCAGTCTCCTGACCGCCGGTCACATAACTACTTCCCGATTAAATACATACCAGCAACTGGATCATTAGGGTACATCAAGAAAGTATGTGTAGGTGCCAGATCTCTAACAGGAGATGAAGGGGGGGATTTATCAACAAGTTTTATCATATGCAACAAGTTTTAAAACTCATTATGTATGATAAATGTTGTTCCAGTCAATCAGCTCTCAATTGTCATTTTTCAAACATGACAGGAGCTGATTGGCTGGGGCACCTTGTATCATACGCAAAGAGTTTAATAAAACTCTGCGTATGATAAAACTTGTTGATAAATGAGCCCCAAAGTTAGCAAGTATGCATTGTATGCTTCCTACCAATCCAGAAAATTGGGGAAGACCTGGTTCCTGATGATGGATTTCAACTATTTTGGGTGGCAGCTTGATACTTATCATACAGGCTTAACCCGGATTAATTGTAACGTTGTGCAGCCTCTCACGCTTAAGTTGAAATTCCATTGTGAACCTCCATGTGGCATAATTCTCTGAGCCTTTAAGTTTACTAAAGCCCATCATGGATGCAGCTACTGTATATATGTATTGAGACACACTGCAGCTTCATTGATTAACTTGTCTGCTAAGCAGCATTCTATGGCGTCCGCCTCCTACTCTGTATGTGACACCTCTGCCACCTCCTCTATATATGACACCTCTGCGTCCTTCTCTGTATATGACACCTCTGCGTCCTTCTCTGTATATGACACCTCTGCCTGCTTCTCTGTATAACACCTATGCCATCTCTGTATATGACACCTCTGCCACCTCCTCTGTATATGACAACTCTGCCTCCTTCTCTGTATATAACGCCTCTCATCTCTGTATATGACACCTTTACCTCCTTCTCTGTATATAACACCTCTGCCATCTCTGTATATGACACTTCTGCCTCCTCTGTATATAACACCTCTGCCATCTCTGTATATGACACCTATGCTACCTCCTCTGTATATGACACCTCTGCCTCTTTCTCTGTATATGATACCTCTGCCAACTCCTCTGTATATGACACCTCTGCCTCCTTCTCTGTATATAACACCTCTGCCATCTCTGTATATGACACCTCTGCCACCTCCTCTGTATATGATACCTCTGCCTCCTCTGTATATGACATTTCCGCCACCTCCTCTGTATATGACACCTCCTCTGTATATGACACCTCTGCCTTCTCCTCTGTATATGACACCTCCTTTGCCACCTCTCCTATATATGACAGCTACGCCACCTCCTCTGTATATGACACCTCTGCCTCCTTCTCTGTATATGACACTTCCGCCACCTCCTCTGTATATGACACCTCATCTGTATATGACACCTCTGCCTTCTCCTCTGTATATGACACCTCCTTTGCCACCTCCCCTATATATGACAGCTCCGCCACCTCCTCTGTATATGTACCTCTGCCACCTCATCTGTATATGACACCTCTGCCTCCTCTCTATATGACACTTCTACCTCCTCCTCTGTATCTTACACCTCCATCACCTCCTCTGTATATATCTCCACCATCTCCTTTATATATGAAATCTCAGCCAGTTCCTCTGTATATGAACACCACTGCCTCCTTCTCTGTATATGACACCTCTGCCTCTTTCTCTGTATATGACACCTCTGCCTCCTTCTCTGTATATGTCACCTCTGCCACCTCCTCTGTATATGGCAACTCTTCCTTCTCTGTATATAACACCTCTGCCATTTCTGTATATGACACCTCTATATGTATATGACACCTCTATATGTATATAACAACTCTGCCTTCTTCTCTATATATGACACCTCTGCCACCTCCTCTGTATATGACAACTCTGCCTCCTTCTCTGTATATAACACCTCTGCCATCTCTGTATATGACACCTCTATATGTATATGACAACTCTGCCTCCTTCTCTGTATATAACACCTCTGCCATATTTGTATATGACACCTCTGCCTCCTTCTCTGTATATACAGTAACACCTCTACCATCTCTGTATATGACACCTCTATATGTATATGACAACTCTGCCTCCTTCTCTGTATATAACACCTCTGCCATCTCTGTATATGACACCTCTGCCTCCTACTCTGTACATAACACCTCTGCCATCTCTGTATATGACACCTCTACCGCCTCCTCTGTATATGACACCTCTGTCTCCTCTGTATATAACACTTCTGACCTCTCTGTATATGACACCTCTGCCACCTCCTCTGTATATGACACCTCTGCCTCCTTCTCTGTATATGACACCTCTGCCTCCTTCTCTGTATATGACACCTCTGCCTCCTTCTCTGTACATGACACCTCTGCCTCCTTCTCTGTACATGACACCTCTGCCTCTTTCTCTGTATATGACACCTCTGCCTCCTTCTCTGTATATGACACCTCTGCCTCCTTCTCTGTATATGACACTACTGCCTCCTCTGTATATGACACCTCCGCCACCTCCTCTGTATATGACACCTCTGCCCTCTCTGTATATGACACCTCCTTTGCCACCTCCCCTATATATGACACCTCTGCCACCTCCTCTGTATATGACACCTCTGCCTCCTCTCTATATGGCACTTCTACCTCCTCCTCTGTATCTTACACCTCCACCTCCTCCTCTGCATGTGACACCTCTGCCATGTACTTTGTATCTTACACCTCCATCATCTCCTCTGTATATATCTCCATCTCCTTTATATATGAAATCTCAGCCAGTTCCTCTGTATATGACACCTCTGCCTCCTTCTCTGTATTTGACACCTCTGCCATCTCTGTACATGACACCTCCTTCTCTGTATATAACGCCTCTGCCTCCTTCTCTGTATAGGACTCCTCTGCCACCTCCTCTGTATATGACAACTCTGCATCCTTCTCTGTATATAACACCTCTGTCATCTCTGTATATGACACCTCTGCCTCCTTCTCTGTATATAACACCTCTGACATCTCTTTATATGACACTTCTGCCATCTCCTCTGTATATGACACCTCTGCCTCCTTCTCTGTATATGACACCTGTGCCACCTCCTCTGTATATAACACCTCTGCCTCCTTCTCTGTATATAACACCTCTGCCATCTCTGTATATGACACCTCTGCCACCTCCTTTGTATATGACAACTCTGCCTCCTTCTCTGTATATGACACTTCCACTAGCTCCTCTGTATTTGACACCTCTGTATATGACACCTCTACATTCTCCTCTGTATATGACACCTCCTTTGCCACCTCCCATATATATGACACCTCCGCCACCTCCTCTGTATATTACACCTCCGCCACCTCCTCTGCATGTGACACCTCTGCCACGTCCTCTGTATCTTACCTCCTCTGTATATATCTCCACCATCTCCTTTATATATGAAATCTCAGCCAGTTTCTCTGTATATGACACCTCTGCCTCCTCCTCCTCTATATATAACACCTCTGCCACTTTCTCTGTATTTGACACCACTGCTACCCCTTCTGTGTATGACACCTACTCTCTATATGACGCCTCAGCCTCCTCCTCTGTGTATGACACCTCAGCCTCCTTCTCTGTATATGACACCTCTGCCTCCTTCTCTGTATATAACACCTCTGCCTCTTTCTCTGTATATGACACCTCTGCCTCCTTCTCTGTATATGACACCTCTGCCTCCTTCTCTGTATATGTCACCTCTGCCACCTCCTCTGTATATGGCAACTCTTCCTTCTCTGTATATAACACCTCTGCCATTTCTGTATATGACACCTCTATATGTATATGACACCTCTATATGTATATAACAACTCTGCCTTCTCTATATATGACACCTCTGCCACCTTCTCTGTATATGACAACTCTGCCTCCTTCTCTGTATATAACACATCTGCCATCTCTGTATATGACACCTCTATATGTATATGACAACTCTGCCTCCTTCTCTGTATATAACACCTCTGCCATATTTGTATATGACACCTCTGCCTCCTTCTCTGTATATACAGTAACACCTCTACCATCTCTGTATATGACACCTCTATATGTATGTGAGAGGTGCGGTGCGTGTGGTGGTGCCTGCTGCCGTGCAGGTGTAGACGCGGTACTCACCAGGCGCCGCTCTCTCTCACCTTCAGGTACTGGAACCTTCAACGGACCTGGAATTCTTCAGTCGGATCCGGACACGGCGATTCCCTCTCGGAGCTGACCGACGACCTAGCTGAGGAGAGAAGGGTTTACATTAAAGGGGTATCGACCCTGCTTCCGGTGGAACAGGGGATACCCCAGGGGTGGCTGCGACCTTCACCGGCTGGGTGAATGGTCATCACCGGCACAAAGCCTCAGCTACCCAGCTTTCACACACTCGCGCTTTCGCACGTAGTGTGATGAAAGGGATTCTCACGTCCGTGAGCAATCCTGATTCCGGCGCTCGGGGACAAACAAGGGACAGACGTACACGGATGCTACTCACCGTCACAAGTCTTGCACTCCGATCTTCTCCACTTACAGGTCCCTGTAAGGAGGCAAAGAGAAACAGCCGTGCAGGGCCTAACTCTACCCTAGTGTCACACCCTACACTAAATACAACAGCCGAGCCCTCAAACTAGCTCTGTGGGTGTGGTGCAACACAACTAGGCACAACTTACACAACACATACACTTTGCCCTGCACGGTAACATATATCACACTATCGGAGTTACAACATAAAACGGTGCTGTCCCTTTATCTACCCGACCCAGAACACCCAGTAGTGGGGACCGCACAGCTCACCCACCTACCGTACTCTCAGGGTGGCCTGAGCCTAGCGCCCAGCGCCACCTTTACTCACCTCAGGGAAACACTGCTTCGCTGGGCCTAGCGCCCCCTAACTGCCCACAGGCCGGAGGCCTGACTTTGCCCACGGGCCTAGCGCCCGCCTACTTGCCGCCCGCTGGGTGACCTGGGCCTTGTGCCCAGGGTCACCTTATCGTATCCCTAATGGCCAAAAACACGCTAGGGCCTAATGCCCTCTAATGCCCACAGGCCTAGTGCCTGGATTGTCCCCCCGGGCCTAGTGCCCGCCTAACTGGTGCCACCGGAGGAGGGTGGCTTGGGCCTAATGCCCAAACCACCTAATATAATAGGGACTCCAAACTCCTATCTGCGCCCAGGCCTAGCGCCTGAATTGTGTCCTCGGGCCTAATGCCCGTCCCTGGTGGTCGAGGGAGGAAAAGGGGAGGGGGGAATGATGCCTCACTGAGGCCTTACCTAACCCGGGGGCCTCCGGCACCATCTTCTGCCGCTGACCCGTCCTGGCCAGCGGCGTCGTCTCCGCTGGTCCGCGTCCAGCCGCCGCTGGACATCTTCTTCCTGGCGCCCGACCGCTGGCCTTCTTCTCTTCTCCCCGTCTTCTTTCTTCCGCGCGCGCGCTGTCCTCTTCGGCTCCCGCCCGCGACGTCTTCTCTCTTCGCCGCTCTTCGGCGCGGCCTCCTCCGCTCCGTCCCGCCCGGCGTCTGACGTCAGACGCCGGGGGCGGGGCCTATGACGCGGCGAGCGCCGATTGGCTCGCCGCGTCTTCCCCTGATTGGCCGCCGCTCCGGGAGCCGCGATTGGCTCCCGGAGGGCGCCAACATTCAAACCCCTCCGCAGCCTCTGGTCCGGTGCAGGGAAAAGGGTAATCCCTGCACCGGACACCCGCCACGCACCCCGCGCTGATGTGCCCACAGGGCACATCCTTACATTTCCCCCCCCTTTTTCCTTTGTAGTCCCTACAAAGATCTCCACGACGTCCATCGTCCGCGGGTCAGGGAATTCCAAGGTCCTTCCGGCGAAGGTGTTTTCGGGGGCCCAACCTGGACCAGCTGTGACCCCACATCCCTCCTCCTCCAGCTCCGGGTTCCTCTTACGTCCTAACCTCCATCGGCGGGTCCTCTGGGGGAGTGGCATCTCCTCACGGTCGCTTGACGTTGGCCACCAAGGGGAATCTTCCTCCACGGGGACAACAGTCACCCACTCTTGGCCTCCGATACCGTCTGTGGCTTCGTCCCTGTCGTCCGGGTATGGTATCGACCACCACCCAACAGCGGAATCCTCCGGGGCATCCGTTTCCTCCCGGGCAACAGCCACCACCTGTCGCATTTCCTCGTGGGGCATCTCCAAAGGTCCTATCTCTTCCTCTGGAACGGGTCCTCCCACGGCATCGCAGTCCTGTCCCCGTACGTCGGTCCATTTCGGCACTCCTGGCAGGTATTCTTGCTCCAGGACTATCTCCTCCTCTTCACGGAGGGCATTCAACTGGGAGCATGACTCCACCCGATCCTGCCAGTCACTCTCGTCGGCGCTTCCGATGCCAGAGTCGTCCTCCATCTGTTCTGGGAGGGATTCGTCGGCGGACAGCTCACCGTAGTCCGAGTCCTCCTCCGATATCTGGACTGGGGCATTACTTTCCTCCTCAGCGTACTTCTTCGCTTCCGCTGGCACCTCTGCTTCCTCAGCGTACTCTTGCGCTTCCGCTGGCATCGTTACTTCCTCAGCGTACTCCTTCGCTTCCGCTGGCATCTCTTGGTACCCAGGACACTCCTGTTCCGCACGTCCTGGTCGTGGACGGTTCCATCGCGGGGAGATTCCGGACGTCTCAGTCACTGGGTCTTCACGCTTTTCTTCGCAGCGTGGTCTCTTCACCTCCCAGTCGTCCACCTCCGCCTCATGCGGGAAAGGATTCTGCCTTACTGGGGTCACTTTCTTGGGACAGAGTAGGTCCTCGGCATCTTCCCAAGGGCACTCACTGGCCGCATGTCCTGGTCGCCGACACTTCCAACAAGGGAGGGCCACTGCCACCTTCTCCAAGACGGGTTCCTGGTCCACCTCCTTCACTGGGGAATCTTCACCCGTTGGTTCCGGCTCAGAGGAAATGGGCACCTGCGAATTAACTTCAAGCAAGGCCTTCCGCTCCATTTCCCTGGTTTCCTCCTCCCATCTCTGGGCGCGACCATCCGCAATCATCCGGTCTTCATTCCACGGACAATCGGGAAGCGCATGTCCTCTCGCCTCGCAGAGCGCACACACAGGCTCTGCAGCCACCCGGTCCCAAAGCTACTGACGAGATTCCGTCAGCTGCTTCACCGTGGCCTCGTAGTCCGTCCTGTCTTCCGTCCATGGACATTCCAGGAGCCGATGTCGGGGATCTCCACAGCTTTCACACCGGGAATCAACCTCGTCTTCGCTCAACTCTTCGTCCCAAGGACAACTGTTGTGCTCATGCACGTAGTTTCCGCAGAGCAAACACCAGGACTCGTTCTTCGCTTGGCCCTTCTGACGTCTTCGGTCCGCTTCCTGGACCACCTTCTTTGGGGACGTCTCTCGCCAAGTACACTCGTCGGTAAAGTGACCTGTTTGCCGACATTTCTTGCAGGGCGTCACAGCGGCCTTCTTGCGCCCCTTCTCCTGGCGCTCTTCTTTTTCACGCTGGACCGACCGCTGCACCATCTTCAGGATGTCTGCCCCAGACACCGTCACCCAGTCGCTCTGGTCCGCACACATCCGGGGGTGAGTCTTCTCCGGAGCCGTCCGCAGGGAGGTCTTCTTGGTGGCGTTCCACATCGTGTCCGTGATCCGGTCTCTTTTATCCTGCCGACTACGCCAAGTGTGAGAGGTGCGGTGCGTGTGGTGGTGCCTGCTGCCGTGCAGGTGTAGACGCGGTACTCACCAGGCGCCGCTCTCTCTCACCTTCAGGTACCGGAACCTTCAACGGACCTGGAATTCTTCAGTCGGATCCGGACACGGCGATTCCCTCTCGGAGCTGACCGACGACCTAGCTGAGGAGAGAAGGGTTTACATTAAAGGGGTATCGACCCTGCTTCCGGTGGAACAGGGGATACCCCAGGGGTGGCTGCGACCTTCACCGGCTGGGTGAATGGTCATCACCGGCACAAAGCCTCAGCTACCCAGCTTTCACACACTCGCGCTTTCGCACGTAGTGTGATGAAAGGGATTCTCACGTCCGTGAGCAATCCTGATTCCGGCGCTCGGGGACAAACAAGGGACAGACGTACACGGATGCTACTCACCGTCACAAGTCTTGCACTCCGATCTTCTCCACTTACAGGTCCCTGTAAGGAGGCAAAGAGAAACAGCCGTGCAGGGCCTAACTCTACCCTAGTGTCACACCCTACACTAAATACAACAGCCGAGCCCTCAAACTAGCTCTGTGGGTGTGGTGCAACACAACTAGGCACAACTTACACAACACATACACTTTGCCCTGCACGGTAACATATATCACACTATCGGAGTTACAACATAAAACGGTGCTGTCCCTTTATCTACCCGACCCAGAACACCCAGTAGTGGGGACCGCACAGCTCACCCACCTACCGTACTCTCAGGGTGGCCTGAGCCTAGCGCCCAGTGCCACCTTTACTCACCTCAGGGAAACACTGCTTCGCTGGGCCTAGCGCCCCCTAACTGCCCACAGGCCGGAGGCCTGACTTTGCCCACGGGCCTAGCGCCCGCCTACTTGCCGCCCGCTGGGTGACCTGGGCCTTGTGCCCAGGGTCACCTTATCGTATCCCTAATGGCCAAAAACACGCTAGGGCCTAATGCCCTCTAATGCCCACAGGCCTAGTGCCTGGATTGTCCCCCCGGGCCTAGTGCCCGCCTAACTGGTGCCACCGGAGGAGGGTGGCTTGGGCCTAATGCCCAAACCACCTAATATAATAGGGACTCCAAACTCCTATCTGCGCCCAGGCCTAGCGCCTGAATTGTGTCCTCGGGCCTAATGCCCGTCCCTGGTGGTCGAGGGAGGAAAAGGGGAGGGGGGAATGATGCCTCACTGAGGCCTTACCTAACCCGGGGGCCTCCGGCACCGTCTTCTGCCGCTGACCCGTCCTGGCCAGCGGCGGCGTCTCCGCTGGTCCGCGTCCAGCCGCCGCTGGACATCTTCCTGGCGCCCGACCGCTGGCCTTCTTCTCTTCTCCCCATCTTCTTTCTTCCGCGCGCGCGCTGTCCTCTTCGGCTCCCGCCCGCGACGTCTTCTCTCTTCGCCGCTCTTCGGCGCGGCCTCCTCCGCTCCGTCCCGCCCGGCGTCTGACGTCAGACGCCGGGGGCGGGGCCTATGACGCGGCGAGCGCCGATTGGCTCGCCGCGTCTTCCCCTGATTGGCCGCCGCTCCGGGAGCCGCGATTGGCTCCCGGAGGGCGCCAACATTCAAACCCCTCCGCAGCCTCTGGTCCGGTGCAGGGAAAAGGGTAATCCCTGCACCGGACACCCGCCACGCACCCCGCGCTGATGTGCCCACAGGGCACATCCTTACATGTATATGACAACTCTGCCTCCTTCTCTGTATATAACACCTCTGCCATCTCTGTATATGACACCTCTGCCTCCTACTCTGTACATAACACCTCTGCCATCTCTGTATATGACACCTCTACCGCCTCCTCTGTATATGACACCTCTGCCTCCTCTGTATATAACACTTCTGACCTCTCTGTATATGACACCTCTGCCACCTCCTCTGTATTTGACACCTCTGCCTCCTTCTCTGTATATGACACCTCTGCCTCCTTCTCTGTATATGACACCTCTGCCTCCTTCTCTGTATATGACACTTCCACCACTTCCTCTGCATATGACACCTCTGCCCTCTCCTCTGTACATGACACCTCTGCCTCCTTCTCTGTATATGACACCTCTGCCTCCTTCTCTGTATATGACACCTCTGCCTCTTTCTCTGTATATGACACTACTGCCTCCTCTGTATATGACACCTCCGCCACCTCCTCTGTATATGACACCTCTGCCCTCTCTGTATATGACACCTCCTTTGCCACCTCCCCTATATATGACATCTTTGCCACCTCCTCTGTATATGACACCTCTGCCACCTCCTCTGTATATGACACCTCTGCCTCCTCTCTATATGACACTTCTACCTCCTCCTCTGTATCTTACACCTCCACCACCTCCTCTGCATGTGACACCCCTGCCATGTACTTTGTATCTTACACCTCCATCACCTCCTCTGTATATATCTCCATCTCCTTTATATATGAAATCTCAGCCAGTTCCTCTGTATATGACACCTCTGCCTCCTTCTCTGTATATGACACCTCTGCCATCTCTGTACATGACACCTCCTTCTCTGTATATAACGCCTCTGCCTCCTTCTCTGTATAGGACTCCTCTGCCACCTCCTCTGTATATGACAACTCTGCATCCTTCTCTGTATATAACACCTCTGTCATCTCTGTATATGACACCTCTGCCTCCTTCTCTGTATATAACACCTCTGACATCTCTTTATATGACACTTCTGCCATCTCCTCTGTATATGACACCTCTGCCTCCTTCTCTGTATATGACACCTGTGCCACCTCCTCTGTATATAACACCTCTGCCTCCTTCTCTGTATATAACACCTCTGCCATCTCTGTATATAACACCTCTGCCTCCTTCTCTGTATATAACACCTCTGCCATCTCTGTATATGACAACTCTGCCTCCTTCTCTGTATATGACACTTCCACTAGCTCCTCTGTATTTGACACCTCCTCTGTATATGACACCTCTGCATTCTCCTCTGTATATTACACCTCCGCCACCTCCTCTGCATGTGACACCTCTGCCACGTCCTCTGTATCTTACCTCCTCTGTATATATCTCCACCATCTCCTTTATATATGAAATCTCAGCCAGTTTCTCTGTATATGACACCTCTGCCTCCTCCTCCTCTATATATAACACCTCTGCCACTTTCTCTGTATTTGACACCACTGCTACCCCTTCTGTGTATGACACCTACTCTCTATATGACGCCTCAGCCTCCTCCTCTGTGTATGACACCTCAGCCTCCTTCTCTGTATATGACACCTCTGCCTCCTTCTCTGTATATAACACCTCTGCCTCTTTCTCTGTATATGACAACTCTGCATCCTTCTATGTATATAACACCTCTGCCATCTCCTCTGTGTATGACACCTCAGCCTCCTTCTCTGTATATGACACCTCTGCCTCCTTCTCTGTATATAACACCTCTGCCTCTTTCTCTGTATATGACACCTCTGCCTCCTTCTCTGTATATAACACCTCTGCCTCTTTCTCTGTATATGACAACTCTGCATCCTTCTATGTATATAACACCTCTGCCATCTCCTCTGTGTATGACACCTCAGCCTCCTTCTCTGTATATGACACCTCTGCCTCCTTCTCTGTATATAACACCTCTGCCTCTTTCTCTGTATATGACACCTCTGCCTCCTTCTCTGTATATGACACCTCCTTTGCCACCTCCCATATATATGACACCTCTGCCACCTCCTCTGTATATTACACCTCCGCCACCTCCTCTGTATATTACACCTCCGCCACGTCCTCTGTATCTTACCTCCTCTGTATATATCTCCACCATCTCCTTTATATATGAAATCTCAGCCAGTTTCTCTGTACATGACACCTCTGCCTCCTCCTCCTCTATATATAACACCTCTGCCACTTTCTCTGTATTTGACACCACTGCTACCCCTTCTGTGTATGACACCTACTCTCTATATGACGCCTCAGCCTCCTCCTCTGTGTATGACACCTCAGCCTCCTTCTCTGTATATGACACCTCTGCCTCCTTCTCTGTATATAACACCTCTGCCTCTTTCTCTGTATATGACACCTCTGCCTCCTTCTCTGTATATGACACCTCCGCCACCTCCTCTGTATATGACACCTCTGCCATCTCCTCTGTATATGATACCTCCTTTGCCACCTCCCCTATATATGACAGCTTTGCCACATCCTCTGTATATGACACCTCTGCCACCTCCTCTGTATATGACACCTCTGCCTCCTCTCTATATGACACTTCTACCTCCTCCTCTGTATCTTACACCTCCACCACCTCCTCTGCATGTGACACCCCTGCCATGTACTTTGTATCTTACACCTCCATCACCTCCTCTGTATATATCTCCATCTCCTTTATATATGAAATCTCAGCCAGTTCCTCTGTATATGACACCTCTGCCTCCTTCTCTGTATATGACACCTCTGCCTCCTTCTCTGTATATGACACCTCTGCCATCTCTGTACATGGCACCTCCTTCTCTGTATATAACGCCTTCTTCTCTGTATATGTACTTTGATTTGCTAACACACTGCCATATCTTTGCACACGGTGTACTTTGATTGGCTAACATACTGCCATACCTTTATTCCTTTGTTTATTTGTGTATAAATAAAGGCTCTTAGAGCAAACGAGTCAGATCAGAAATGACTTGCTGAGCTTCTACATATCTCCTGTGTGTTGTCTCATTATTTCTGGTCTCCAGCCGGCTGCTAAGTACAGAACCATTGACTGATGTTCAGGGATATTAAACAGACGACCGAAGGATGTTGTTATACGGAGTCTATCTCTAACAGTTACATTGGGGCTCGTGTCCCGGATCACTAACGCTCCTGCCAGCAGATGACGATGCGGCTGATGCTCGTATACTACCATTAACAAAACCTCGGGTGATTTTCAACTTGATTACTCTTTCAGTGTTTGTATACTATCTACCAGTCTGTTCATCTATGTACAGGTAGTTTACGTGATATAGAACCCATTTGTTTAAAAAGTGCACAATTTTGTTGTTTTTCTGTGTTCTCTGATAAAGTACATACATAAGTTTTCAGTTTTTACATGTACAAAAAAAAAATGTTTTTCTCTTTCTCAAATGACATGTCAGTATTGTAAATGTTCATTATTATTATTATTATGGTATAATCTTAAACCTGAACCAGAATATTGTGAAGTTAAGGGAATATTGCCACAAAGTGATTTCAGTTTTGTAGGGAACCACTGTCTAGATTGTCGTACACACATTATAATATACCGTATATACTCGAGTATAAGCCGACTTTTTCAGCACAGTTTTCTATGCTGAAAAAGCCCCCCTCGGCTTATACTCGAGTCAACGGCTGCAGCAGACGCCGTGGGCTGTGTGGGCGTCCGCTGCAGCCGGCTCCAGGGACAGACACTAGAGGTCATTATTGACCTCTAGTGTCTGTGCGGCGTTGCTATGGGAGAGACGTCATGACGTCTCTCCCATAGAGATGATCGGGTGCCGGGAAGCGGGCGCCGGCGCGGGCGGCCAGACGGAGCGGGGATCCAGATGGAGCGGCGGCCAGACGGAGCGGGGATCCAGATGGAGCGGCGGCCAGACGGAGCGGGTGAACAGATGGAGCGGCGGCCAGACGGAGCGGGTGGACAGACGGAGCGGAGCAGCGCAGCAGCAGAAGAAGCGGTCTGGAAGCAGGAGCGGGGCAGTGGTAAGTATTGTTTTAGTGTGTGTTTATGTTTGTAAGCTGCAACGGGGGCACAGTAACAGGGGGCAAAGAAAGGGGGCACAACAACTACTGGGGGCAAAGAAAGGGGGCACAACAACTACTGGGGGCAAAGAAAGGGGGCACAACAACTACTGGGGGCAAAGAAAGGGGGCACCACAACTACTGGGGCAAAGGAAGAGGGGGCACAAATACTGGGGGCAATGAAAGAGGGGGCACAAATACTGGGGGCAAAGAAGGGGCATAACTACTGGGGGCAAAGCAACGGGGGCATGTTTTTATCTGTCACTGGGGGTATATGTGGCACTGGGGGCACAAACCTAGAAACAAACATTACCCCCTGGCAACAAGCATAACACCTACCGCATAAAATCCCTGGCAACGAGCATGACACCCTGAGCATGAAAACCCCTGGCACCGTGCATTTCCCACCCTAGGCTTATACTAGAGTCAGTAATTTTTCCCAGTTTTTTGTGGTAAAATTAGGTGCCTCGGCTTATATTCGGGTCGACTTATACTCGAGTATATACGGTATATAGTATATTGTAATTCAGACTTAAGGGTAAGATGGACTCAATAGAAAGGGAGTTCGGGTATCATTGCCCTAAATGCATCCTGGAGTCACTAGAAGGAGGCTCAGGTATGATTGCCCAGGTTGTATGATAGTGATACACATAATTTTTCAAACTCAAGGGGACCGTATTCCAAGAATAGTAGGGGGTATTCCAAGAATACCAGGGGCAACAGAATACATGATACAGGGAGGAATTTATGAAGGACGAGGTACAGATCCCTGAAGTAATTTAACAATAATCATAGGGACTCACCGCAGCAGTCCAGAAGTAGTCTATTATACAGGGCTCACTTGGGGTGCATTGGTGATTGATTTTCCACCATCTCAAGGAGGAACAGGCAATGCCACAACACCAGTCATCTGTCCACAGATGGATTTAAGAAACTCTTTGGCCACAAGGATAGAGGGGTTTATTCTGAGTCGCCTCCTGGACGATATATATATGCAATTAGAGACAGATATAAGAGAGGTATAACTCAGTGGTTGAGCAAGTCTTTGTGGACTAGGTAAAGTCCAGTCAGTAATATCAAAGTTTTATTGTGTCAGAGATTAAGATCCAAATAGTTTGCTTCATTTGACCTTTTTATTGTTGGTTTGATTTACTTTCCCATAAAGGTATATCCCATATAAAGATAAACTTTTGTTTTTGAGTACTACGCAGTGCAAGCAACGGTTGCAGCCCATAAGGATATCGCAAGGTGAACTAATCATTTATGCGGTGGGTGCACATGGTAGGACCACCAGGGAGAGGCCTCCCCTGGGGATTGTCAGTTATTGGGAGGGGAAAAGGGCACTTAATGGTATTGGTGCGGTTTTTAGAAGGGCAAACTTTCCAGAGGAAGGGACACTGGCTCCTGACCAATGGAGAAGATTTGAAGCAAATAACTAATAATGGATTGAAAAGGGTTTTTCTGACACTGTAAAAATTTGGCAAACTGTCTCAGGAAATTGAGGTTCAATACATCACCCGTATATATGAGAAATAATAATGCCCCTAGAAGAAAACAGACTTAGCACATGCATTGATTTATTAGAGAAATATGTCTAACCCTCTGTTATTATTTTTTTTATATTACATGCACACCGCTGTAGATTACAGGGAAACAGCAATGTGTACATGTAGTGGGAATTGCAGTTTTGCTGCCCCCTCGTTTATAAGCTGAAAGGTTTTAATGTGGCTCAGGAAACAGTTAAAGAAACAGTATGTAGAAATAATGCTTCTGCATAAAAAAAGCATACTGTAATATATACACACATACGGAAGTAAAATGTTTATGACTGCAAATTATATTAATGGGTAATCACGTATACTTATGTAAATATATATATATATATATATATAAATATATATATTCCCATGAGTCATTTTGCATATAAGCAATGTGTATTTTAGTTTTGGTTCAAGAAAAAAAAAGTTCTCAGCTGTTAGGTATTTGGAGACAGTAGTATAGTGACTCATGACTACTGTACTTTGGCCCTCATTCCGAGTTGTTCGCTCGCAAGCTGCTTTTAGCAGAGTTGCTCACGCTAAGCCGCCGCCTACTGGGAGTGAATCTTAGCTTCTTAAAATTGCGAACGACGTATTCGCAATATTGCGATTACACCTCTCTTAGCAGTTTCTGAGTAGCTCCAGACTTACTCGGCATCTGCGATCAGTTCAGTGCTTGTCGTTCCTGGTTTGACGTCACAAACACACCCAGCGTTCGCCCAGACACTCCCCCATTTCTCCAGCCACTCCCGCGTTTTTCCCAGACACGGTAGCGTTTTTCCGCACACATCCATAAAACGGCCAGTTTCCGCCCAGTAACACCCATTTCCTGTCAATCACATTACGATCACCAGAACGATGAAAAAGCCGTGAGTAAAATTCCTAACTGCATAGCAAATTTACTTGGCGCAGTCGCAGTGCGGACATTGCGCATGCGCATTAAGCGGAAAATCGCTGCAATGCGATAAAAAATACCGAGCGAACAACTCGGAATGAGGGCCTTTGTTATTATCTGAAATACTAGAAGTTTCTGTAATGAAGTTTTAATGCAGGGGAAAATGAATCGGACATTACAACCCCAGACATAATGATCAGGAACATTACACACCGTGGTTTCCATCTGATATGTTAAGAATTGTAAATGAATTACCAGATATAAGGAAAAATCCTGCTGAATTTTTATATTTTATTTTAAGCAATTGTCACAAATATGTGACAAATACAGACCTTGCTGGATAGATTTAGAGCAAATTATTAGAACAGCAGTAGGCACTGGAAAAATATTCCCTTATGGAACAAATGACTGCCCGAGATGCAGCAGACGGTAGAAAAAGAAAACTGCGGACAGGCCAGCAGCGGACAAAAGATATACTAGAACAAGTGGAACGAATCTCTTAGCAAGAGTACATTACAGATGTTTCCAAATACAGGAAACCGTACCCGTGACACCAGATATTGTACAGAAAATAGACATTGTACGTGTTTCCAAATGCAGGAAACCGCACCCGCGACACCAGATATTGTACAGAAATTAGACATTGTACGCCAGTACTATGATAAACTTGTGGTTAGACAAGAGGATGAAGGATATCCAGTATGTGACGTTGCCGGAGCAAGAATGTTAAAGATAAAGTTTTTAATTGAGAATGTGGAAAAGGAAAAGGACAAACGCATATCTACAACTCCTGCAGTGACTTTTCACCTGATACAGGGTCCTTAGAAGACATGGACACCCAGACCCAGGAGTGGACAAGAAGGAAAGCCACACCAAACAAGGAAACAAATGGATGCACAAGATAATGACATGACTGGCAAATGTTTTTGGTATAAGCTCCCAGGACATCAGAAGGATTGCAGAATATATCTTAGATTCATGAAAAGACAACAGCAAACTTCAGACCAGCCATATGTAAACCAACATGCACAAGACGACAACATGAAGGTGCGCAACCCCTGTGTCAGCGACAGTATCTGTGTATCTTGCGGCGACTAACATTTCAACAATATGTACCATTTCATCGACTTTACCCACAGGACAAGAACCTGATTGTTTAATAGACACAGGGGCTTCAAGAACTGTTTTTGTGCATGACCAGATTCCTCCACATTTACTTACAGATCAGGCCATCGAAGCAACTGGATTAAGAGTTCAAGCCCTACCCCTGCAAGATAGTAAGATGATGCCCTTACTCACCAATAATGAAGCCACACCTGTCCCAGCGGCATTCCTGACCTCACCCACCTGTCCAGTCAACCTTTTGGCAGTGGACATCCTAGCAGGGACGTGCAGTCAGGGGAGGCAGGGGAGGCTGTGCCTCCCCTGTCATTACTGATTAAAATAATACAAAGATGATACTTATGACACATATTCTGTGTCATAAGTATCTTCCTAATATTAATATAATCGTTGTTATCCATTAAATTAGTTTGGGAGGCACTGATTGCAGTGCCTCCCGTAGACAATGGGAACGGGACAGAGTCGGGGGGTGGGGCCAAGCACTGAGCTGTAAAAGCCCATTGAAAAAAGGGAAGAAAGCGGCACTTATACAAGTGCCCCTTTGACAGGAACGGGCTTTCAGCACACATCAAAGCCCGCCCCTGCCAGCGGACAGATATGATTGGACAGTGGATCCAGTGCTGGATCCGCTGGTCCAATCACCCATAAGCAGCGGCGGGACAAGGCACTCGGATCAGTCCCGTCTACTTATTCCCCTGATCTGCTGCTGATGGGAGCTTTCCTTTTCCTTCGTTACCAGAGCCGGATTGAGGGGGGGGGACATCCATAGGACAGGGCTACACAGAAGCGGGGGTTTCGAACACTGGACCGGACCAGATTCCGGAACCGCAGACGGGACCTGCTCCCTGCAGCGACCCCTGCGCTGAGGAGCTTTGTATGCACGTTCCCGTCTGGGGGGGGCGTGTCACTAACAGGCTGTCAGCGGGCACCGGGGAGACGGAGAGCGAGAGTGTTTAGAGACGGCTGGGCTGCTGCTCCCTGGAGACTGTCAGCCCTGCACACACAGCGGACGGGCGGACGGGTCCGTGCGCTGCTGTGTGTGGGGAGATATGACAGCCTCCTATCCCGCTGCTGCTGTGCCCGTACAGAGGTAGGGAGGGAGGGGGGAGCAGCACAGGGAGATGCTGGTGCTGTGCTGCATACAGATCATATGTATAGCCACTTGCTGCATACGGGGAGGGGGGGACTATACAGTGTTATATATAACAACAGTACAACAGAACAAAAAACATTTGTGTGCAAAGGAGGGATCAATTAATATTTTTTATTTGAGATTAAATTTAACAATAAAATCAGACCTTGGCAATACCATATAACATCAATATATATATATAATGAACCTTATAGTGACCACACTTTTAAAAAATGGTGACAGCCAATTGTGATATTTTTTAAAAGTGTGGGCACTATGAGGTTCATTATATATATATATTGATATTATATGGTATTACCAAGGTCTGATTTTATTGTTAAATTTAATCTCAAATAAAAAATATAAAATAAACTCTCGCTCTCCGTCTCCCCAGTCCCCATTAACAGCCTGTTAGTGACACGCCCCCCCCCCCCCGGATGGGAACACGCATACAAAGCTCCTCAGCGGCAGGGGTCGCTGCAGGGAGCAGGTCTAGTCCAGGGTTCCAGAATCTGGTCCGGTCCAGTTTTCACCGAATCCCCAGAAGCGGCGGCTGCAGCACAAAGCGCCCCCTCGATACACAGAAGCAGCCGGTAGCAACATACAGTGCTCTCGACACCCCCACCTCCCCCACCCTACCCCACCCCCCCGGAGTATCCAGCCTACAGCCATTCAACGGGAGGTGAGGAGGATAAAGATACTCATCTTGGACAGGTAAGCACTGGAGCAGTGCTGTTGCTCACGCGCACGCAGGGGGTGGGGGGGGGGTTCTGAGAACATAGAAACCTCCCCATGGCCGCCACTCAATCGAAGCTGCTGAACGATTCTTATTACTTTTAATGTGAAGGACAGAGCCACAGGCAGTAGAGAGTCTATCTGCAAGTAAGGAGAAGCCGCAGCAGTAGCGCGCGGCTCCTCCAAGACACTTCTCTTGTGAAGCTGTGGGAATTATTCGGGTCGGGTAAGGCGCGGGATAGTGGTGAAGTGGATGCTGAACCAGTGAGGCAGTGACTGTCTCCAGCACGTTGCCTCCCACTGACTCTGCAGCAGTGTGTGTGTGTATACATCAGTATGTACTGTATGTATTGTGTGTGTGTGTTGTAAGTATTCTTTTTGTATACGCTACTACTGTGTAGAATAATGTCTATGTACAGTATCAGTGTGGATTTCCCTGGAAAGGCCAATTAATCTATGTATGTACTGTATGTATGTATATGTGTGTGTATGTATATATATATATATATACACATACATACATACATACACATACACACCTCCTTCACTCACCCATACTCCCGGGCTGTCGGACACCAGCTGCCGGATTAGCTCCACCGCTACCTCCCTGGTATCTTCTGACAGCTGTGGCCACCTTCTGTCTCCGGCGGCCCACTCTCCTCTATCTCCCACAGTTCCCCCTCTCAGAGCGGTGTATGCGGGCCAGGGAAAGCGATTGAGGAACAGCGGAGGCATCTCTGGGAGATGCTGGGCGGGAATGAAGGCTCTGGCAGAGTACGTTATGGGTGAGTGTGTCGCCTTGTCTTCTTTAATGACAGTGCCCTTCGCTGGTGGCAAGTCGTGGCGTTCTTTTACTGGTGGAGGGGCCGAGGTACAGTAAGCTCCAGCTTGGGCTCTTACTTGGACTCACATACAGTACATGCTGCACAGGTGCCATGCCAGTAGCAGCTACTATCAATTACTGTACTGCGCATATCTCTCCGGCACCCCTGATGAATGGCATCCTTCCAAAGAGTAGATACACCCCTGCTACCCTGTAATCATGGTATATACACAGTGGATGCAGTACCAGCCCACCCCCCAGGTACTCTAACATATCTGATGTTCCCAAAAAGTGAGCTGAAGTTTGTGTTCTTGTGATCCTGGGGATGTACTGGAGAAGTCAGTGCCTCCCCAGCCATTGACCGCACGCCACTGCATCCTAGTCCTAATGCAAGCAACAATCCAGTATGCCCCAAAAGGCATTAAGTATACCAGTAACATTCCAGCAAGAATATAACCTGAAATACAAGCTGCTATAAAAGTCTACCTCTTACAGAAAAAGAAAGATGAAGAGGAACAACAACTCCCAGCATGGACATCACCAGTACCTGACAGATTATGGTCCAAAGAAAAAACAGATGTAGGACTCCTTAAATGACAGCCAGTACAACTGCAACTAAAGAAAGGAACAGTACCAGTGTCCATCAAACAGTACCCCCTTACCCCCAGCACAGGATTCTCGCTTTCACACATAAGGGGAAGCAGTACTGCTGGACAAGACTGCTACAAGGAGGGGTCACCTCACCAAGTGACTTCACTGAAGCCATGTCTACAACATTAGAAGCATGGAGACCCCTCTATCCAGAAAACATACAGCTGATACAGTATGTGGATGACCTGCTGATTGCCACCACTACTAAAAGAAGTACCAAGAAGGGGGGGCGTGGCCTAGGGGGACATGGAGTAGCAGCTCGGCGTGAGTGCTCTCCACTCCCCAACATCCGAAACACATATCCTGCGGGGACCCCCCGAGCCCAAATTACCCCAGCTGGTGGATGAGAGATCCGGGCAGCTTTTGAGCCGTGGAGGACTGCTGAACGAGTGCGGGCTGCAAGGAATCCGAGCGCCGAAGCTTCTCTCCCCTGACTTGTCTTCTCACCTAAGATGGCGCCTAACTTCCAGTCCCGGCTCTCTGGCGCGGCTTCACTGTGTGCACGCTGAGCGGGAGCCGCTCACACGGGGGACGGTTGCCTGACACTGCCGGAGCCTGCAGATCGTCCTCTCGGGTCTGCTGGCGGCTGTTGTGCGCTGTGACACCCGCGCACCCCCCCTTCCCCCCCTCTCCTGGAGAAATATTGTGTTGCTGGAGCTGGTGCACTACCCTGTGCTGCTATGAACTGAGGTACTCGTGCCCCCCCCCCCCCCCCCCTTCTACTTATCTGTGCTGACGGGGAGTGAGTGGCCTGGGGATACTGGGGAGGTCCACACTGACTGGGATTCGGGTTCCTACTTAACACATTGATCCTGCTAAGCTCCTGTGCACTGGACAGCTATACGTAGTTACATGGGGTGCTGTGCCTGTGCTCTACTGCTTTAAGGGTGTGCACACACCACTGCTCTGGGCTATACGCCCTCTGTGTTGCTGATTGATATTAGTTGAGCCACAAATCCTGCACTGCTATAAGATTTCTACAAAAATGGTGAGGAATCATCATAAATCTGCTGCAACCAGACTTGCTCAATACTCGCATACCCCTGGGGGGCGCGCAGCGGCGCCAAATGGGGATGGGAATACCCCTCCACCGGGGTCCCCCAGTCAATCATCCTCTTCGGGTGACGCCTCCGATGATGTGCTACAAAAAGTGTTGGAAGCCCTGGCGGCTAGCGAATCACGTCTTTCTGACAAGATAGGCCAGGTACAGGCTGACCTGATTATAATCCATCACGATATCCAAAAGGTTAGAGAACGGGTCGGGGAAGTCGAGACACGAACATCCACGTTGGAGGATAAGATTTCTCCACTCAGCACCCGTGTCAATGCCATTGATGGCCAGCTGTCTGATATAAAAGGCAAGATGCTGGATATGGAAGGCAGACTGCGAAGGAACAATATCCGCTTTGTGGGGCTCCCGGAGAAGGAGGAGGGCACTACCCCGGAACAGTTTGTGGAATCTTGGCTGAAAATTTTTTTGGGGGCTGACTCTTTCACACCTTTCTTCACGGTTGAACGGGCCCACAGAATCCCCTTCAGGCCGCTGCCGCCGGGTGCGCCGCCGCGCACACTCATAGCAAAATTTCTCCACTATAGAGATCGGGACGCTGTTCTATCTCTGGCCCGCACCAAGGGGCCCCTGTTGTGGAATGGTTCCAAGGTTTCTGTGTTTCCTGACTTCGCGCTGGAGGTGCAAAAGGATCGAGCACAATTTGTTCCGATTAAAAGATGCCTCAGGGAACTTAATCTACAGTATGCAATGCTTTTTCCTTCTAGGCTGAGGGTGGTAGCGGACGGAGGATCAAAATTCTTTGCTACTTCCCGGGGCGCTGCCCTGTGGCTGGATCGATGGGCCCCGGCTAGACGGGCGCTTGCTCCTGATCCTTAATGTCTGATATGTTGTTATGTCTAGGCTGATATTACTAGCGGATATCCATGTCGCAGGGAGTTACTCGTTTAATACTGCAATACCACTGCTAATGTTATCATTATTATTTTTTGACGCTACTGATGTTTATGTTTAGGGCTTGGGGTGGGATTTCCTCACCTTTCTTAGATGCAGGAGGGAGACCAACGTTTTATGTTATTTGGGTCACTCTATTCTTTGCCCTTTTATGTTGGTATAGTTTGAGTTTTCTTTGCTAAAGGGGAACGGTTTTTGGGGAAAGGTATGCCTCAGTTCGGGCCGGTATACAGGGAGGGGGGACAGGATGGGAGGGATTGTATTTTGTTGTTTGTTTTCTTTTTTTCTTTTTTTGTATGTTTTTTGATTCTTACAACAGCATCTAGTTTTGCGGTTAGTGGCCTGGTGGGGCTACGCGGGACCGACCAAATATTTTGTTGTGTCTTGACTTATGGCCTCTAATCAACTTAAATTTCTATCCTGGAACGTCCGGGGGCTGAACGACAAAGTCAAATGTTCACTAGTGCTTCGGCACTTTAAACAATATGACGCGGATGTTATTTGTCTCATGGAGACCCATCTAGTTGGGGCAAAGGTCCTGGCCCTTAAGAAACCATGGGTGGGATGGGCTTACCACTCCACCCATACGTCGCACTCGCGGGGTGTATCCATTCTAGTTAGAAGGTCGGTCCCGTTTGTCCTTGATCAGGTCAAGTTGGACCAATGGGGCAGATATGTTTTTCTAAAGTGTCAAGTCTATAATATGTCTTTGCTTATTCTGGCTGTTTATATACCAACCCCCTACTGCCCGGAGGTTCTCAGAAAGGCAGCCGAGTTTATCACGATGTATCCAAATGTTGCTATAGTTTGCCTTGGTGACTTCAATAACGTCATCGACCATGCTTTAGATAGAACTAGACGGACCACCGATGCTCCTGTGGCAAGGGGGAGGGACTTTGCGCTGTTGGTGGACAGCCTGGGCTTGGTCGATGCATGGAGGGTCCGCCATCCTGGCATACGACAGTATACATGCTTTTCTCCTACCTACTTATCCTTCTCTAGAATAGACCTGGCCCTAACCTCTAGAGGATTGTTGCCACAGGTAGTTGAAATTCAGCATGCTACTAGGGGCATTTCAGACCACTCCCCGGTAATCCTCTGTCTAGACATGGGAGATGTTAGGGGGGCACGATTTTGGAGATTTAACTCCTTCTGGCTGACTCAGATGGGCACTGGTGCGGAGTTGGTGGAGATGTGGGAGGCTTTTTTGATGGAAAACCAGGGCTCGGTGTCTGACACAGTTTTATGGGATGCCTTTAAGGCATATATCCGTGGTACCCTGATCAAAAGAGTGGCGGTTTTGAAATCTGGCTATGCCAGGAGTGAGCGAGGTCTGGAGGCGGGATGTAGGAGGCTGAAGCTAAAGTATTTGGCCGATGGTCTCGATACTACGAGGGAGAGGTGGTTGCTTGCGCAGGCTGAATGGCGTGATTGCTTGGCCGATAAGGCTAAATACTTTATGCTCAACACATGTACTATGCAACAGGTGATAGGCCTGGTAGCTTTATGGCAACGTTAGCGGGTGCGGATAGGGCATCTAATACGGTGCCTGCAATTTGCACCAATGATAATATTACCCATTTTAATACGCCGGATATTGTGGGGGATTTTGTAGATTACTATAGACGACTGTATAGTTCTAAGCTTACCCACTCTGGGAAGGATATAGAGGAGTACTTAGCTGATATTCCATTGCCCACGCTGTCCCAGGACGCTAAAATTGTTCTGGACTCCCCATTGACACTGACTGAGGTGGAATCCGCTGTTAATTCATCTCCTGGAGGGAAGACCCCGGGTCTTGATGGAGTCCCCCTGGAACTCTATAAAAAGCACTTAACTTTTTACGGCCCTAAACTTCTTGCTATATACAATACCCTGTTCGCGCAGGGTGGGTTGCCTGACTCTATGGCTGAGGCCCTGATTATAGTCCTCCTCAAGCCGGATAAAGACCCAACACGGGTCGAATCTTACCGTCCGATCTCCTTGTTGACAACAGACGTTAAGATTTTGGCTAAAATACTGGCGACTAGGCTTAGCGCTGTGATTCTCCAGTTGATACATGAGGACCAATCGGGGTTCATGCCAGGCCGGTCCACTTTACCTAATATACGTAGGCTTTATACGCATCTCCAGGCCCCTCGTGGGGAGTCCTGCTCCTCAGCTATAGTTTCTCTGGATGCAGCTAAGGCATTTGATTCTGTGGAGTGGGGCTTCCTGTGGGGGACTATGGACCGATTTGGTATTGGACCTATTTTTAAAAAGTGGGTCCAGCTGCTTTATTCTGCTCACCAGGCTAGGGTTTCGGTTAATGGCCATATATCCTCCACTTTCTCTTTACAGAGAGGGACGAGACAGGGTTGTCCTTTGTCTCCGATCTTATTTGCTTTGGCCATAGAGCCTCTGGCCTGTATTGTTAGATCCTCCCCGCGGGCGGCGGGCATCCGTTTGGGTGGCAGGACGGACAAAATTGCTCTATATGCAGACGATATTCTGCTGTTTATATCTGATTACCCGGCCACTATGCCTCATATACTGGAAGTAATTGACACCTATGGGGGATTCTCTGGTTTGTCCATCAATTGGGACAAGTCCTGTGTCCTTCCGCTTAGAGGCCTCTGTCCTGCCTGCCCTCCCAGGGGCCTGCCGCTGCGCTGGGTGGATTCTTTTAAATACCTGGGGGTGTGGGTTACTAACCGGTCCTCACAATTTATAGATCTGAATATACGTCCACAATTGGACTATCTACGGTCTCGTGTCAGGGTGTGGAGTAAACTGCCACTTACTGTCACGGGTAGGATAAACCTAATTAAAATGGTTGTATTACCTAAAATGCTGTATATCCTCCAGCATTCCCCAGTATATCTCCCTCAGAGCTTGTTTGGTATCATAGATGGTATCTTGTCCTCATTGGTATGGTCCAACCGCAGGGCTCGGATTAAACTAGATACCTTATCTAGGCCTCGAGACGCAGGTGGTCTGGCTCTCCCCAAACTTAGATTTTACTACTTAGCAGCTCAGTTATTCCATCTAACTCCTTGGGTCTCTTTCTAATATCCTACTGGCATTTAACATCGATTTGTCACCCCTCCAACTCCCGCTTAGTGATAATGTTGCACTCATTAGAATGCCGCTGGTTAGACAAGCGATTATGGTATGGAGACAGATACATTCTATGTTGGGGGGGGAGGGATGGGACCCTGCCACCCCATTGATGCACACCCGGGCTTTTACTCATTTTGCATCCTTGCATATGGGATTAGTGTGGGGACGCTGGGGCGTATGTTCCCTCCATCAATTATATTCCTCGGGCACATTTATTTCTTTTGAACAAATGCAGACTGAGTTTAATATACCCGTATCCTACTATTTTAGATATATCCAGCTGCGCCACGCGTGCGCATCTCAGTTTAGTGCTGCTCCGCCTCTCCTTCGGAAGTCTCCGGTTCACCTGCTCTTGACTGATACTCTGGGCTCGGGGTCTGTCTCTGCTCTCTACTCCGCTCTGCTTGGTGCCCATCATTCTGACAGTCTCTCACACCTCAGGGCTAAATGGGAGGCTGATTTGGGACCAATGCCCCCAGATATGTGGGAGGAGGCTTTGGGGGTTTCACGTACAGCTACTACATCGGTACGTTTTCAACAAATACACTTGTTTATACTACACAGAGTATACATCACTCCCACACGTCTTGTCAACATAGGGGGGAGGAGCGACTCTAGGTGTCCGAAGTGTGCCTCTCTTGACGGTACCTTCTGGCATCTATTGTGGGCCTGTCCGGTGGTACAGGCTTTTTGGCAGGCGGTGATACGGAAGGTGGTCACTACGGGAATACCCTTTGACGTGTTTACCCCCCTTGTATGTATCCTTGGGGTCATAGACGAGGAGATATTGGATGCTCATTCTAGGAAATACATTCTTAACTTATGCGCCTTGGCCAAGGTAATGATAGCACGCTCATGGATGGCACCTGCTGGCCCAGATATTAATAAATGGGCGCCGCTGGTGAACTCGGTTGTGTCCCATGAAAAGTTTGTTTATATTTCTAGGAAAGCCCCGGATAAATTTTACAAAATTTGGGATAGATGGTTATCGTCCCCGATGTACCGCTACACCCATGAATCTGCCTAATTTTGCTGTTCTTGTTTATGTATGTTTTTCTTATTTGGTCACCTCTGGCAATGACACTATATGTACTAAGGTAAAGAAATGTGATGCTTGATTTACATAATATATGGCTGTTTGCAACTCTATATATGCTGTTAGGTTGGCGCATACAACATGTGTCGACCAGATTTGTATCCATATGGCGCATTCTTTGGATTTTTTCTTTTATTTTAATTGATGTTAAGGTTTGTATGTTTGTCTGAAAAACAATAAAAAAAGTATTGAATTTAAAAAAAAGAAGTACCAAGAAGAGACTGTGTCCTTATTGAAGTTTCTGGAAGGACAAGACTGCAGAGCCTCAGAAGGTGAAACTGCAGCTAGCCAAGCAAGAGGTAATCTTCATAGGACACTCAAGGTACCTGACATCTAACAAAAGTGAGAAGGAAAAAATTCATACTGCAAGCTAAGATGCCAACTAGTGTCAAGCAAGTCAGATGATCATTCCTGGGCCTAGTAGGATACTGCAGAAAATGGATACCTCTAGCATCAGTCTACATGCAAGCATTGTATGACAACACTGAAAGGGAGGAGGGTCCGCATCCTACACACAGCAACAGATGGATGAAGCAATTGAACAATTGGAAACTGCAGTTGCCTCATCTCAAGCACCAGAACTACGTGACTATTGGAGAAGGAGGCCATACATAGAAGTCCTTATGCAAAATTATGGACTGAGGCAAAGACCAGTGGCCTACCACTCAAGCAAGCTTGACAGCAGTACTCAATGAGCACCTACCGGCATCAGAGCAGTGGCAGCAGCAACAGTCCTAGACGTGGACAAGAGCACAGACACAGTGCTGAATTAGCAGTCCTAGAAGAGGACAAGAGCACAGGCATGGTGCTGAATCATAAGTTTATAATCCAGGTACCACATGCAGGTACAGAGAAGCTTCGACAAGCAAGAACCAAAACACCTGTCAGCAGTGAGGCTGACGAAGTATGAAGTAGCACTGCTAAGTGCAACAAATGTGACCACCAGAAGATGTACTACCCTCAACCCAGCAACCCTTTTACCAGCATTAATAAATAAAGGTGTTGAATCTCAAGATTCAGAAGGAGGGAGAAACAGATTATCTTCCCTATGGATGGATCAGCAAGAAGATGACGATGAGGACCAGGAATGTGGTCCAGAAGAAGTAGAAGATAGAGACAGATCATCATGGACGCAGGACCAGAGGGATGGTCCAGAAGAGGAAGATAATAATTCTAATAATCAAAATGTTTCTTCTTCTCATCATTGTGTGGCTTTAATGGAAGAAGAAACTCAACTTTTGCCACATGTTACAGATACAGCCCTACTCAATGCTCACCATGAGCTATATGTGGATGGTTCAAGATACTATGAGGATGGGATTCCTTATACAGGATATGCAGTAACCACTGAACATGAAGTTGTGGACTCAGGATCCTTACCATCCCAGCACAGGATTGTGGGCCAGATATGGAAAAGCAGAGGCTTCAAGACGGCAAGTGGTGAATACATACAACATGCTTCACCGATCAAACACCGGTTCAGAGCTCTGCAAGGGCCACAAAAATGTTGCAACGATGAAGATCCAGGCACACACAAGAAACGACACTCCTGAAACAAGAGGCAATAATCTGGCAAGATAGTAAAGCCAAGAGGGCAACAAAATCCCCCACGCAGAAAAGGCAAGCCTATACAGTAAAGTAACCATTCCAACGCCAGACCAAAATGCCTGATTATGCTACACTGATTGAGCTTCAGAACAAAGCAGGAGAGAATGAGAAAGTAGCCTGTGGATAAAGGCCCTCATTCCGAGTTGATCGGTCGCAAGGCGAATTTAGCAGAGTTACACACGCTAAGCCGCCGCCTACTGGGAGTGAATCTTAGCTTCTTAAAATTGCGACCGATGTATTCGCAATATTGCGATTACTAACTACTTAGCAGTTTCAGAGTAGCTCCAGACTTACTCTGCCTGTGCGATCATTTCAGTGCTTGTCGTTCCTGGTTGACGTCACAAACACACCCAGCGTTCGCCCAGGCACTCCCACCGTTTCCCCGGCCACTCCTGCGTTTTTTCCGGAAACGGTAGCGTTTTCAGCCACACGCCCCTGAAACGCCGTGTTTCCGCCCAGTAACACCCATTTCCTGTCAATCACACTACGATCGCCGGAGCGAAGAAAAAGCCGTGAGTAAAAATACTTTCTTCATAGTAAAGTTACTTGGCGCAGTCGCAGTGCGAACATTGCGCATGCGTACTAAGCGGATTTTCACTGCGATGCGATGAAAAATACCGAGCGAACAACTCGGAATGAGGGCCAAAGAACGCAACCAAACAACCAGTGAAGGTAGCAATCTACACTACACAGACAGAAGAAACAAAGCCTCAAATGCTTGATCTACAGGATTTGAAAAAATTTCAGGAACAAGCAGGTCCTGAAGAAAAAGCAGCATGGCAGAGAAGAGGAGCCAGACAAGAAGAAGAAACTGGCTTATGGAAAATAGAAGAGAAGTTATGCTTACCCAGAGGCTTATATCCACTTATGTGTTAAGTCAGCCATGGACTCACACACCTGGGAAAAGATCAGATGGGAAACTTAGTCACAGAAAGATAGATAGCTCCAGAATTTTATCCAGATGCAACCAAGTTTGTACAAGCCTGCTGGATATGTGGAAATGTCCAATCGAAGACAGACGGTCAAGACAACCCTTGGAGCAAACCCCAAAAGTTATTTACCATTTAGAAGACTGCAAAATGACTATAACTGCCAAAGATGTGTTGGTAGTCACAGATATTTTCAGTTATTGGTCAATGGCAAAAGCTACAACAAGATCAATAGCTAGAAAATGAAGTTCAGAAGATATTTGCAGATAAGGAGTACCAGAAGTTACAGTATCAGATTAGTGAGTGTGTCACAGAAACCAGAAAGGGATGCTAAAGTGTTTATTTTTAGTACTGGTTAATAGTAGAACCATACTCCATAAAACCCCAGGTTATTCACCTTGTGAAATATTGTTTGATAGCATACCTGAGATAAGATGTTATTATCCACAAGAGTTACAGCATAAATATGGTAATTTGACTGCATATGTTAAAAAAGTCTTACTGAAGAAACTGACACCTCTGCATTCTCTAGTTTTTGCCTCTCTCCCAGATTCAGGAGCAGATCTGAATCCACACAAGCAGGGGTGTATCTACCTATTGGCCAGAATAGCACTCGCCAGGGGTGCCAGGCAAGAAGGGGCCGCCGCCTGGCTGTGCCACGCGTGGCCAAAGGATAGAAAAGCAGTACTGTCAGACTGTACCTGGTGAGAGTCTGTTACTGCTGGAGCAGCGCTGGTGTCCGGCAACACCGCACTTGTAATCAGACTCAAAATAAACTACAGCTCCCAGCAGCCCTTGTTGCTAGGAGCTCCCGGCAGCAAGGGCTGCTGGGAACTGTAGTTTATTTTGAGTCTGATTACAAGTGCGGTGCTGCTTGGCGCTAGTTTGATCACTTGTACAGTGCGGTGCTGACGGACACCGGCGCCGCGCCGGCAGTAACAGACTCTCACCAGGTACACAGCCATTGTTATATAGCACACTGCTATAGATCTATTTGTTGTTGAAGATAATAAAAAAGTGTCAGTGTTTGGGAGAAGGGACTGTAGTACCTGGAAAACTACATGATTTTCATCCATGTTAGATGTAAGTAAGTAGTAAGTAAGCGAAAACTTTAACTTGTTGAGTTTAATAAAGAAAATACATATATTACCTATTTCAAGGCCATGTTCAAGGAAATGTATATCAGTTAATTGTATAATTGATCATTTTATCTTGGAAGTGATGGCACCCTGATGTTTTTTCTAACAGGAAGCACTTCTACCATCCAACTAATGGTGTTTGGTTAATGGCTGGGTCCATTTGAGGTTCACCTCACAGCAGCTCATTAGCATTTCATTTAGGATGCAGTCAAGATGCCGGCATTTGGCATCCTGGCGGTCGGAAAGCTGATGCCAGCATCCCGAAACTGCTCGGAATGCTAATGCTGGCATCTCAACATAGATAGAAATGCAGAATGCCAAAATCTGGATTGAGATGGTGCCAAAGTCTCCACTGGCAAGCCACGTGAGAGGGTTAGGGTTAGGCTACGAGGGCGGGAGGGCCAGGGTTAGGCTGCAGGGAGGGAGATTAGGAAGGGTGGGTTAGGGTAAGGCACCACTGAAGAGGCTTTGGGGGGGGGCAGGTTAAGGTCAGGCTGTGGGAAAGGTGGGTTAGGGGGGAGGGATTGTGTAACGTGAATACAAAACACTACTGTGCGGTGTAATGTAAATGAGGGACACTACTGTGTGGCATAATTTGAATTGGAAGTACTACTGTGTCCACGCCCTTCCCCCACAAGACCATGCCCCATTTCCAATACTCACACCTTATTCCAAATGTGTGTAGGGGGGGCACCAGCCCCTTACTTTGCCAGGGGCGCTCGGACCCCTAGATACACCCCTGCCCACAAGCTTTAACCAGGAGATTGGGTGTATCTGAAAAGACACGTGAGAAAGTCACTTGAGCCCAGATTTGATGGTCCATATCAAGTGTTGCTGACCACGCCCACTTCTGTGAAAATTAAGGAGATAGAGAGATTTGGGTTCCACTGCAAACTTGCCAAAGTTAAGTTTGAACAATAAAATACACAAACATGCAGAGACTAATTGGGCCTAAACCAGACAGGCCACTATGGATCATTATATTGGGAACTTCAGTTCTTATTGCATGACATTATATACCCAGACAGGTAGAATGTGTTGTACATTTATCACTAATGAAACAGATAATGCACAAGAAGTGGTTCAATGGCATGTCCAAGAAATAGAAAATGAAAAACAAGCATATGCCAATAAAAACAATATCCCTGACACTCTAGAGGATGACTGGGGATGGTTATCATGGCTAAATCCTACTAAATGGTTTAGTGGAAACTAAGGATGAATTGTTGAAATTTGTATGTTTTTATTAAAAATTGTTGGCTTAGCAATAATTATATATCTGTGTTTTAAGATACTGCTTTGCTTTTTTTTTAGTTTGCAAGAAACAAGTAAAGAAAGGTTTTGGTACTTCCAAGTTTAAGGACTTACAGAAAAGTCTGGCAAGAAAGAGCTGTGAACAGTCTACCCTGATGGATATGAATGGTCATCAACCCTCCGTCAGACAGAGTGAAAGCACCATCTTGTGGGGATATAGCCTTTAGCACCATCATAGCTAGACTGTCTGCTTAGACTCGTTAGGCAGAGAAATTGTAATGCCAGATATACTATAATGTCAGATTATAAAAAGGAGGGACTGAGGGGGCATGGCCAGACTGCCTAAGTGAGTGGATGCACATCTTCTGGGCTCTCCTTCCTAACCACTTTCCAGGCCATAATTCCCACTCCATGAGCTGCCAGCACCCCACTCCATTAGTCCCCTCACCTTACTGCCCCTTCTGCCGCCAACGGGTATGGTCTGCGGAATCGGGGAGCATTCCTGTGGCTCCTGTGGATTGCGACCTACCCGCCCCCCAAGACCGCGGCCTCAATTTATACCATCTACCAGAGACACCCGCTCGAGATGCCTGGTCACCGGACCTCAGATCCCGCACGCCGCGGCCCCCCCTGTACCTGCTGTGGGCACTCCCGCTGAGGGCCTTGCGGAATGGCAGTTGCCCTCAGCTGATCCCGTGGCGCTGCCAGGATGGCGGCCTCCGGATCCTCGCTGGCAGTGGCCATCTTGACCTCCCTGCATCCTGTATGGGGCTGGACTGCTCCTGGCTGTAAGACCGCCGCAGCTGGAGATCCCTGCTGAGAAGGATGCTGCAAGTGGCTGCGGTGGCCTGAGGTGAGACTTGACTGTGCTGCAGCCCCTGTATACACCTCTTGTCTTGTGCCCTCTTCCTCAACTCCTCCATATCCCCTCTGCGACCTGGCCCTGTGTTGTGGGCTTAGTGAACGGCCGCAGTGCAGGGAGGTGAAAAGGGAGCCACACAGCGACCTACTTGATTTTACATGCCGGGGTGACCGTTTCTCCTGTCTAATGTTACTTTGATCACAGCCGCAAAACGACACAAACCAGTCTGTGACCTGCAACACCCCTTCTACACTACTGCCGACGGGCCCCATGTCCCACTGAACACACCTTATCCCAGCCCTCCAGTGGTTCACTCTCAGGCCATCCCGCTTGCACATCAACGCGTGCTGCTCTTGCACTTTATCTGACTCACCCCGACTCAACCGGTCTTTTGTGGCGATACTATGTCTAAATCCACTGCCACCACTAGAAAGCGAGCAGGGATGGACATAACCCAACATTTCACCAGGGCCAACAAGGCTGACAAACCATCCTCACTCTCGGGTCCCCCTTCACCTAGCCTCTCGATGACGGATAAGGAGGACTCATCCTTATCTCCCACACTGTCAACCAAAGAGGACATTCTAGCCCTAAAATAGCTCATCATGGACTTCAAGGAATCATTGGAGTCCAAGCTGGACAATGTGGTTGCTTCCTTTAAATCAGATATAACATCTTTGTCCTCTAGAACCTCCAAATTGGAATCCCAACAGGACACTTCACAAGGAACAGAGCAAGACCATCAGAGACATCGACCATCTTATTCGGTACATATCGGAATTACGCGACAAGAATGAGGATCTGGAGAATCTCGAAAGGAGAAATAACCTCGCCATATGTAATCTCCCAGAATCCATTCTTCCCGTGAATCTCGAGGCGTACCTGCACAAGCTGTTCTCCACCATCGTGCCGACCCTGGGGCCTCAAGAACTACCCTTAGAAAGAGCCCACAGAGTTCTCCAACCAAGACCGCATGATGGTAACCTCCCCAGGGATGTCATTCTGTGTTTTCTTAACTTTAAGGACAAGGAACTGGTTCTAAATCCAACCCGGAGCAAGCCATACATACTATTCGAAAATGCTAAACTACAATTTTTTCAGGACAGAGCTTAAAGATCTGACTTCCACGCTTCGTGCACGTGGAATTTGATGCCATTGGGGATTCCCTTTCAAGCTACTGATAGACCTCAATGGAAAAACAATAATTGTCAGAGAACCGACAGAGGGTAGAGACTTTCTGTTGCATTTGGAGGACTCCAACTCACCACCAGCGACAACCTCCAACCACCAGACAACCTAGCCATTCTCGCATCTATGGATGTCTGTACTTTCTTTTGGTAGACATGCCCTAGCCTACACATAGCCCCGTTTTGCATGCTCTGGCTCACTCTAATGGTTAACATTTTATGCATGTCGTGTATTAGCTGTTATCTGTCACCCTTCTATATGTTTTTCGTGTTTTAAGCATTGTATTCTCCTGCTGATATTCGCTTTTTCAAGTATTGTTTAGTTTTTCTGCTGTACTCAGCACATATTAGTTACAGGATCCTCCCCGTCTCGCTTTGCTTTGTAAACTTGGATGCTTAGAATGCACAATCGCCACTGTTTACGCCCCTAACTCTGGGCAAGCATCCTTTTTTAACTCCTTCTCCACACTGTCTAAAGTTAGAAAAGGCTATTTAATACTGCGGGGAGATTTTAATACCGTCCCGTATATCCAACTAGATAAATCTTCCCATCAGTCACGTTTACAACATGACTCTTCATCCCAATCTCTAAACAAGCATGTACGGGAATCTGGTGTTAGGGTCTCCTGCCCTGTGCTGCCACGTCGTCATGGCAACCGGGAGACAAGTGCTAGCGGAGTAACCTGAGCACAGCTGATACTCCGGTTCGGGTCTTTTGCTGTGCAGTGGTTACAGGCTCTGTGCACGGCAGGGGATCCAGTGCTGGTTTTTGTGCTCACAGTCTGTGAGGTCTGAGTGGGGCGTGGACAGCACCTGCTTTATAAGGCCTCTTCTCAGGTTAAGCAGATGCTGCTGAATCTTTGTTGGTTAGTCAGTTCCTGAAAGTTAGCCAGTACTGTGTAGCTTTGTATTTGTTGTTGCTTACTGCAAATAGGCCTGGGGATTTGGTACTACACTCTGCCAATCCAGACCTAGCAGTAAGACTGGAGTCAGTCGTTTAGCTTGCTGGGGTTCTTTTACTACTCTGTGAACTTAGCAAGTTTGCGGCTGTATTCTAAGACTTGCCTGCCTAAATTCTGTCTCACTGTGCAAGGTGTTCAGGTGTCAGCTTAGTGGCAGTAAACTGAACCTGTGCACTGCAAGTGAGAATTAGGATTGTGGAGACTCTCCTTGTGTCTATCATTCCATCTCTGACCAAGGAGTTTACTGCCACACCCGTTGGTAACCCTTTAGGGTTTTGCTGTTGCCCTTAGCAACAGCATTTCGGGTTCTCTACGTATTAAAACACAACATCTTGCTTTTCCCATCTGAGCATTACTAATACTAGGGAGACACCCAGTTCCTTAGCCTCTGGGCTTCTCTGTTCACTTTGTGTGTATTTTGTTACCCTATCACCTTCTGTGTACGTAATGTCATATTCCCCAGTCTGTCTGTGAGTTCATTTGTTTTGCATACCTATCCGTTCAGACACCAGTACATTCCTGCAGGCACTGGTGTGCATAACAGTTCAAACACCAGTACATTCCTGCAGGCACTGGAGTGCATAACAGTTCTGACACCAGTACATTCCTGCAGGCACTGGTGTGCATAACATATTCAGCAGCCTAATACTCCTGTTGAAATTTTGTGGGAATATGGAGCATACCCCTCAAAATACGTTGCAACAGGTGGTCGATCAGGTGCAGGTCCTGACTCGACAATTTAATGATTTGTCCATTAAAATGCACACCTCCCAGGCCGCTGGCGGAGCTCCCGCAGCAGCAGCACCTTCAGGAGTTAAGGAGCCGAAAGTAAATCTCCCGGATCGTTTTTCTGGAGATTGCTCGCAGTTCTTTTGTTTCAAGGAGAGCTGCAAGCTATACTTCCGGCTTAGGCCTCAGTCTTCTGGGTCAGAGATTCAGCGGGTGGGCATAGTGATTTCCTTGCTACAAGGAGACCCACAGGTCTGGGCATATGGGTTGCAGCCTGACTGTCCGTCGCTTAAAAGTGTTGATGCTTTTTTTACGGCACTGGGCATGTTGTATGATGACCCTGACAAGACGGCCTCAGCCGAGGCTCAGATTTTGATCATTAAGCAAGGGCGAAGGCCAGTTGAGGTTTACTGTACGGAGTTTCGGAGGTTGGCCCATGATACCCAGTGGAATGACCCAGCCCTGAGACACCAGTACCGAAGAGGTCTTTCTAACCAGATAAAGGACCAACTGGTACAATATCCCTTGCCTGATAGCTTGGATCAGCTCATGCAGTTATCCATCCGGGTGGATAGACGGCTGAGAGAGCGTAGGCTTGAAAGGGAGACTGAGGTTTCATTCTTTCCCAAGGGAACCTCAGACTCTGAGGAATTTTCCGAGGAGCCTATGCAGATTGGGGCTACCCGCCTCTCCTCGCGTGAGAAGACGCGTAGGAGACAGCAGGGGTTGTGTTTGTACTGTGGGAATAAAGGTCATGTGGTAGTATCATGCCCAGAAAAGCCGGAAAACTTCAGGGCCTGAGGGTGATGGGAAATATCCTGTCAGGCCAGAAGTCAGAATTTCCCAAGAAGACTTTTATCATTCCGGTGACCTTGAAGATCCTCGGTCAAACTGTCAAGACTGAGGCCTTTGTGGACAGTGGGGCCGACGGGGTTTTTATGGACCGCCAATTCGCCCTGAAACACTCTGTTCCCTTAGTACCCTTGGCATCGGAAATTGAGATTTGTGGGTTAAACGGGGAACCATTATCCCAAGGTAAAATTACCTCTTGCACTAGCCAGATTTCTTTGTTTATTGGAGCCACACACTCTGAAAAATTGTCCTTTTATGTGACTGTCTGTACTTTTGCCCCATTGGTGTTGGGGTTACCCTGGTTAAGGGCCCACAATCCTCAATTTGACTGGGTCTCTAGGGAGATTCTTAGTTGGGGTACTGATTGTTTCAGGAGTTGCTTGAGCCTTCCAGTCAGGCTCTCGCAGCTAAGTTTGCCAGGATTGCCAGGGTGTTATGCAGATTTTGCGGACGTGTTCTCCAAAAAAGTTGCAGAGGTACTACCTCCCCATCGCCCCTATGACTGTGCCATTGATTTGTTGCCAAATGCTAAGCTTCCCAAGAGCAGGTTGTACTCCCTGTCACGTCCTGAGACTCAGGCTATGGCAGAGTACATTCAGGAGAACTTGGCTAAGGGATTTATCAGACCTTCACAGTCTCCAGTTGGGTCGGGGTTCTTCTTCGTGGGTAAAAAGGACGGTTCGTTGCGACCCTGCATCGACTTCAGGGAATTGAACCGTATCACGATTAAAAACTCATACCCACTGCCCCTCATTTCGGTCTTGTTTGACCAGCTTCGTACTGCCACCATTTTTTCTAAGATTGACCTACGCGGTGCGTACAATCTAATCCGAATAAGAGAGGGGGATGAATGGAAGACTGCCTTTAATACCCACTCAGGGCATTATGAATATTTGGTGATGCCTTTTGGGCTCTGTAATGCCCCGGCAGTCTTCCAGGATTTCATGAATGATGTGCTCAGGGAATATTTGGATAGATTCTTAGTTGTATACTTAGATGACATCCTAATCTTCTCCCATTCCCTGGAGGAACATCGGAAGCATGTACGCTTAGTCCTCCAGAAACTCAGAGACCACCGGCTTGGGGCGAAGCTGGAGAAGTGCGAATTTGAAGTTCAGCAAATCGCATTTCTAGGATATATTATCTCCCCAGAAGGTTTCCAAATGGAGGGTTCCAAGGTACAGGCAGTCCTGGATTGGGTGCAGCCCACTAGTTTGAAGGCGCTTCAGCGTTTCCTGGGCTTTGCGAATTTTTATAGACGATTTATCGCTGGATTTTCGTCTATAGTGGCGCCCTTGGTGGCACTCACTAAGAAAGGGGCGGATGTTGCTCACTGGTCTTGTGAGGCTAAAGCGGCTTTTGCCCGTCTCAAAAGGGCATTTGTATCGGCCAAGGTGCTGCGACACCCAGATCCAGAGCGTCCTTTTGTGGTGGAGGTGGATGCCTCTGAGATGGGTATTGGGGCAGTGCTTTCTCAGATAGGAGTGTCTGATAATCGCCTTCATCCCTGTGCTTACTTTTCCCGTAAATTTTCGCCTGCCGAGATGAATTATGACGTGGGTAACCGGGAATTGTTGGCTATTAAGGATGCACTCGAGGAGTGGAGACACTGGCTTGAGGGGGCTAAGTTTGTGGTCTCAATTCTCACCGACCATAAGAATCTGGCATATTTAGAGTCAGCGAAGCGTCTCAATGCCAGGCAGGCACGATGGGCTTTGTTTTTTGCTCGCTTTAATTTTTTGATAACATATCGCCCTGGGTCAAAAAACATCAAGGCTGATGCGCTCTCGCTGAGTTTTGCTCCAATCCAGGAGACCACCGAGGAGCCGTTGCCCATTGTGTCCCCATCATGTATTAAAGTGGGCATTACCCAGGACCTCTTATCATTAGTCCTTAGAGCACAGGAACAGGCTCCTCCAGACCTTCCGGTAGGTCTTTTGTTTGTGCCTCCTAGGTTAAGACAGCGAGTGTTCCTGGAATTCCATGCCAAGAAGTCGTCAGGTCACCCGGGTATTGCCAGAACTCGGGAGTTGCTATCTAGGGCGGTGTGGTGGCCCTCGGTGGCTAAGGATGTGGATCAGTGGGTTCGGGCATGTGACATCTGTGCCCAAAATAAGACTCCTAGAGGGGTTCCTGTTGGCCCATTACATCCACTCTCTATCCCATCTAAGCCATGGACCCACATTTCAATGGATTTTGTGGTGGACTTGCCCAAATCCTCGGGGATGACAGCCATCTGGGTTGTCGTTGACAGGTTTTCGAAGATGGCGCACTTCGTTCCACTGGTTGGGCTGCCATCGGCCAGACGCCTGTCTGAATTATTTATGCTGCATGTTGTGCGTCTCCACGGGTTGCCACTTGATGTGGCCTCTGACCGCGGATCCCAGTTTGTGGCCAAATTCTGGAGGGAATTTTGTTCCGATCTCCAGATTTCTGTCAGCCTGTCGTCAGGCTACCATCCGCAGTCTAATGGGCAGACTGAAAGGGTGAACCAGTCCTTGGAGCAGTTCCTCAGGTGTTATGTCTCCAAGTGTCAGACTGACTGGGTTGCTCATCTGTCCATGGCGGAGTTTGCCTATAACAACGCGGCTCACTCTGCTACAGGGATCTCTCCCTTCCTCTGTGTGTATGGGCATCATCCTAAGGCCAATTCTTTTGACCCCCTGGACTCCACGCCTGGTGGTTCCTCTGTGGTTTCGGTCCTTAGAGGTATTTGGCGGAAAGTGAAGAAAGCCCTTGTGTCTGTGTCATTAGTGACCAAAAGGGTTTTTGATAAGCGGAAAAGACCCTGCAGCTTCAAATTAGGAGACTTCGTCTGGTTGTCTACCAAGAATTTGAAGTTGAGACAGCCATCTCATAAGTTAGTCCCCCGGTTCATCGGCCCTTATAAGATCACCAGGGTTATCAATCCGGTGGCATTTCAGTTAGATCTGCCCCGTTCTTTGGGTATCAATAAAACATTTCATTGTTCCCTTTTAAAACGGGCGATTAGTAATCCTTCTTCCAGTGGAAGACCT